>NW_026652285.1:45125390-45725390 GCF_009828535.3 Hylobates moloch
AGTAGAGACAGGATTTCTCCATGTTGGTCAGGCTGGTCTCGAACTCTCAACCTCAAGTGATCCACCTGCCTTGGCCTCCCAAAGTGCTGGGATTATAGGTGTGAGCCACTGCACCCAACCCAGAGCTGTTTTACTTGCTTTTCCCTGTGCTGTTGTGAAATAGACCTTGTGCAGTTTCTAAATAAATATAATGAAACAAAGAATTCATTAAATTAAATTTAATTTAATTAAAATTGCATCAAGCAATTGTCTTGTGTGAAAAACTCTGATTAAGTAGAAGAGGTCCAAAGACAGTGAGAAGCCAGTGAGGATACATTTAAAAATTGAAGGCTGTGCTGCCATTAGGTGAGTGAAACACTTGAGAGTATTGTACCATAGTTATGCAGAGAGGAAAACAAGGACCAAGATCTACTAGGACATACCAAAAAGGCCAACCTCTAGCAACAGGAAAAAAGAAGAGAAAACATGAAAAAGAAAATAACTTTTCCAGGCTATATAGTGGAAACCACCAATGCCCTTTACCTCTTTATTCATATCAGCCATGGCACCTTCCTTGTAGCTACAAGAGCTATTAACAGCGGTATCAAAGAAAGCAAAGTGTTAAATATCAGAGAAGTTTCTGTTGCACCACATTTTATAACATAGAAGACACTTTATAAGTTGCAAACGCCTCAGTATTTTATGTGTCACCAAGAAAGCAAAAAATGCTGCTACTCAAACTATAATATGCCATTGATCATAATTTACACTCAGATTTCAGTGTTGTTAAAATGTGAGACATATGTCTTTAGAACCAATGAGAACCAGTGGAATTTAGTATCTGCTCTGTTTGTCTTGATGGTGGAGAAATCACCAACAGTATGTAGAAAAAAGGGCTTTAATTTTTAAAAGAGTGTTGAGAAATCTTGGTGGAAAGCACCTAGATGTTGGCACCTGTCAAACAGCCTGCCTTCCCAGTTACATTAGTTACAAGGTGTATGACAGCCACTAAATAAGCTCCTTGAAGGAGTTTTTTTTTTTTTAATTTCTAAAATGAAGACAGTGTTGCTTAGTATGTTGTTATATGATGGAGGTGGCTAGTGGGTTATGGGAATAATCAGCCTGGCTAATTTTTGTATTTTTAGTAGAGATGGGGTTTCACCATGTTGATCAGGCTGGTCTCAAACTCCTGACCTTGTGATCCACCTGCCTCGGCCTCCCAAAGTGCTGAGATTACAGGCTTGAGCCATCGCACCTGGCCCTGGTGATCAGTCTTATTTGGAAACCACTGGTGAGCAGGGTTTTAACCTCTAAAATTATAAAACAGTCATTACCTTCTTTAAAATAGATGAATACTATTTTTAGGGCTGCCGATATTTCATGTTTGAATCCTGGATGATTTGGGAGAGAGGACTCAAAGGACTCTTTATTAATGGCATTGATCTAGATAAAGACTACATTTACCAGTCTCCTTTGCAGTGAGGTGTGGCCATGTGCCTAAGTTCTGACCAAATGGATGACAGTGGAAATGGAGTGTGCAAACTGCAGTCTTGCCTTTGAAGCATTGGTTTCTAGTGGCATCTGTTCCGTGAGCTTCTTTGGCAGCCTGGAGAGATCAGAGAAGGATCTTTCCTTCCTTCCTTCCTTCCTTCCTTCCTTCCTTCCTTCCTTCCTTCCTTCCTCCCTTCCTTCCTTTACTCCCTCCCTCCCTCCCTCCCTTCCTTCCTCTCTCTCTCTCTTTCTTTTTCTTTGACAGGGTCTCGCTCTGTCACTCAGGTTGGAGTGCAGTGGCACGATCACGACTCACTGCAACACTGACCTCCCCAGGCTCAAGTGATCCTCCCGCCTCAGACTCCCAAAGTGCTGAGATTACAGGCATGAGCCACTGTGCTTGGCTGATTCTTTCTTAAAAATAACATTTTATAGGCATAAAATAAAATCATGTACTTAGAATTAAAAATGATGCCAACTATATGATATATTGTTATCAAAATATTAAAACAATAAATTAATGATATAGTGGTATCAATATTTACCAGCCCATTCAACAACAAGATCTAGCAGCAGGTCAATGGCAGAATTATAGGGCATTTTGGTTTCTCTAGCTTCTAAAATTAAATGAGTCTTTTCCCCATGTTTTCTAGACCCTGGAAAGTTCTAACTTTGTCCCCATCCATTCCAATGTCCTGATCCTCCCAGTTATTTATAAGGAAAATATATTATATAATATTACATAGTAGATGTGGCTTTTCTATGATTTGGGAAGGTAAACGACAGGTTCAGGAATTTTATTTGTTTGTTTGTTTGAGACGGAATCTCGCTCTGTTGCCCAGGCTGGAGTGCAGTGCCGTGATCTCGGCTCACTGCAACCTCCGCCTCCTGGGTTCATGTGATTCTCTTGCCTCAGCCTCCTGAGTAGCTAGGACTAGAGGCATGCGCCACTACACCTGGCTAATTTTTTGTATTTTTAGTACAGACGGGGTTTCACCGTGTTGGCCAGGCTGGTCTCGAACTGCTGACCTCAAGCAATCCACCCACTGCAGCCTCCCGAAGTGATGGGATTACAGACGTGAGCCACTGCACCTGGCCAGGAATGTTTTTAAATAAAGGCAGAACCCCTTGGAGTATTCTGATCTGGCTAAACACTATTTTTTTTTTATTATAGTCCCAAGTACTTAGTTTGTTCGTTTATCTGTCCATGTATTCATCCATCCATCCAACAGACATTTTTTGAGCATCTGCTATACACCAGAGATTGTGCTGGTTTAGCTAATAAATGTTAACAACTCACAGACTTGCCAGATGTTGAGTAGCAGCCATGAACTGTAGTGACAGACACGTGGCATCTCAGCTTTAAATCTGATTCACATGTGCTTACCAACTGGAACAAGATAGGAATTATAGGAACTAGGATGACAACAAGAACTATAAAGGGAGACTGGGAACCTGGTTAGGTTAGGTTTTGTTTTTTTTTTTTTTTTTGAGACAGGGTCTCATTCTCTCACCCAGGCTGGAGTGCAGCGGCGCAATCTCGGCTCACTGCAACCTCTGCCTCCTGGGTTCAAGTGATTCTCCTGCCTCAGCCTCCCAAGTAGCTGGGACTACAGGCACGCGCCACCACGCCCAACTAATTTTTGTAATTTTAGTAGAGACGGGGTTTCATCATGTTGGCCAGGCTGGTCTCGAGCGCCTGACCTCAGGTGATTCACCTGACTCAGTCTCCAAAAGTGTTGAGATTACATGCGTGAGCCACCATGCCTGGCCGAACCTGGTTAGTTTTTTCTCCCTATTCAGATTTGTCCTTTGACTGCCTGACCTTTTCTGAGAGTATCTGGTGCCATCCTTGAGCAAATTACTAGCCGTGATAGATCAGCTGAGAGAGAGAAGACACAGCCATTCCTAGGTTACTTCCCAGATTAAAATATTCTCCATGACCCTCTTGCTCCAAACTTACCATCTATCTGGCTCAAAATTATTGGGAAGCCTGTTGCATCCTAGATTTATATTTACTTATGTCAGAGTTGGCATGATCTTGTTCACACAGCATGACACTTGCTATATGTAATGGACTACTAAACGGAGTAGAGTAGAAATTATATTCTGTTTTTAAAAACAAGTATTTGAACTAGGTTGAATCAAAACCAGTTTTAAAAAAATTAAATTGGTTGATGGGAAAATAGATCTCTTCTGAAATGAAGAAACAAACAAACCAAAACAGAACCAAAAGGATCTGAAAGAAAATCATTCCTGGGGCTGGGCGTGGTGGCTCACACCTGTAATCCCAGCACTTTGGAAGGCGGAGGTGGGCGGATCATGAGGTCAAGCGATTGAGACAATCCGGGCCAACATGGTGAAACCCTGTCTCTACTAAAAACACAAAAATTAGCTAGGTGTGGTGGTGTGTGCCTGTAGTCCCAGCTACTGAGGAGGCTGAGGCAGGAGAATCGCTTGAACCCAGGAGGTGGAGGTTGCAGTGAGCCAAGATCACTCCACTGCACTCCAGCCTGACAGAGCGAGACTCCGTCTCAAAAAAAAAAGAAAGAAAGAAAGAAAATCAGAAAATCTTTTCTGGGAGAATCAACAATATGTCTGTGGGTTTAGCTGGTCTCTCCTTTCAAGCTGGTCCTTGGATATTCTCTGATGTTATCTGTCTTGTCATGAGGATCAAATGAAATAATGCATGAGACTGGGCACTGGCTCTACTCTTCTATGCAAAAGTAAGCTGTTGTCACTATGAACTGATGATCTAGGAAGTTGTTTCCTCCAAAAGAGATTGTTTTCCACATTCAGTTTTTATGTATCTGTTTATCTTTTACTTTTGGCCAGTTCTTTTTCTTATCTATTGGAGGCTGTAAACCATTTATTAGAGAGGACTTTGAAGTCTACCTTAATCACCTATTTTGCTTAGTGGTTTCATTTGAACCAGACTTCCAGGTTTTCCTGTTTACTGGATTTTGTTGTTAGTTACCCACATCCTCACAGAGAAAGGGCTTATGATAAATGGCAAATTATTTCATATCAGGATGAGATTAATACAAGTGGCAAAAAAGTAAACAGATTAAATGAGGGTTGTGTGGCTGCTTCCAGACCTATTACTATCATATTTATAAAGCTATCTCCATATCTTAGTGAAAGGGGCAAGTGTGTTTATTCGCTATTCTGTGTTCTATACTCACCTCATATTTCAAGTAAGTGATTCAACTAATGGAGTGATAGAGTATGGTGGGGTGGGAGTGTGTTGAGCAGCTTTCTTGTCATTCTTCTGAAAATTTGCTTTACCTTGGCAATATCTTTGCTAGTTATAATAGTAATAATGATAATGATTTTAAAATAACTACTATCATTTTTGAGCACTTGCCACATGCTAGGCATTTTATAGCCATTACCTTTGCAACAATAATGGAAGATAGATACTATTATTCACTTTCCAGTGTTGATATATATATGTAATATATATATAATATCATGTAATAAACATATAACATCTGTGTAACTAGCGTGAATTATTTGTATTAAGATTTTGACAACTCCTTCAGGGAGTTCTCTGCCAGTCTTCAAGCCAGCACGAAACCCTCACAGTAGTCCTGTGAGACAGGCTGGCAGCCAGCATCTTTATATAAGCAGGACTTGAGCCTGATTCACTTTTCTGACTAGCACCTAGCTTATTTTTAGAATGCAATACATGGTAATAAAAATAAAATAGTGAATAGCAATACAATCAAAAATATACAAATACACTTCTCAGATTGGGTGGAGTCTCACTGGAGTTTTTTTTTAGGATGTCTGAAGTTATGTCCTTGCCTGGCAATGAGAGATGGAATAAAATTACTCCAATTTTTTCTTTCTTTTCTTTTTTTTTTTGACGGAGTTTCGCTCTTTTGCCCAGGCTGAAGTGAAGTGGCCTGATCTGGGCTCACTGCAACCTCTGCCCCCTGGGTTCAAGTGATTCTCCTGCCTCAGCCTCCTGATTAGCTGAGATTACAGGCATGCGCCACCACACCCTGCTAATTTTTGTATTTTTAGTAGAGATGGCGTTTTGCCATGTTGACTAGGCTGGTCTTGAACTCCTGACCTCAGGTTATCCACCTGCTTCGGCCTCCCAAAGTGCTAGGATTACAGGCGTGAGCCACTGTGACCGGTCTCTTTCTTTTGATTAAAAAAAAAAATATTCAAACTTTCAACAGAATAGACCAGCAGCCTCTCTCCATGAGTAAAGCAGAGAATGAGCCGGGCACGGCTGCGTTCTCCACGGGCTGTGCTTCACTCCTCTTGGCATGTTGGCCATGGCATCCTGAGTTTGCTCTCCTCACTCCACCTCCAGACCCGTGGACATCCTCCAACTGTTTCTACAGTCCAAATTAAGACTCGATGGGTGTTGAATCACACATAGGATAAGGCTGGGGAGTCATTCAAGAAAAATTACTTGTTGGGATACACACAGGGTTCATAGTATCTATTGCAGAGTACTTTCACATCCCGTATTCTGGCCTTCAATCTTATAGTTCCACAGATGCAGTATTGCCAGGGTCCCAGGATTTCCCAGGTAAAGGGAGACCGATGATGTTCACTTTGCTCCGATGATGTTCACTTTTCCATGGAAAGCCCAAACTGCTAGGGTATTTAGCTGACCACGAGAAATGTAACTGCCCCAATGACTCTCTATTAATGCCATCTATATGAGAAACTAAACATTAACCAGAGGGTTGCTTGGTAAGCATGAAGGAAGGGCAGGGGAATTAACAAAATGAGTTGTGTATTTAAAGTCCCAGGTTAGGTCAGACCCGGGCCAGGACACTCATCTTGCCAACAAGATGAGATAAGACAAATCTTTGAGCCAGGGAATTTCATCCCCTGGAAGTTTCCCATCCTGGAGATGACTTGTGCTTGCCAGACGTTGTTGGATGGGCATTGGAAATAATTCCCCTGGCCTCTGTCACCTGCCCCCAGCACAATGCACTGAGCAGTCACTGAGAGAAAGTTAGACAATAAACATTCGTAGCCTGGAGACACATAATCCCTTATTCTAACCCTGCATTCACATTAGGAGGTGATCACCTTTCTGACATAAGATGCCATGTGGTTTTCCTTTATTCATCATGAAGGAATACAGGTGAAAGTAAGCCAAAAATAAAAGCTAAAAAGTGGGCCTCTGTTCCAAATATCTTTCAATATCATTTAGTGGCTTATTTATGTAGTTAAGAGCTGTTTTACAAAACAGATACTACCAGGAGGTGTAAGCCCACCTAATACTCATAACTTAGTGCATGTAAATGAAGAAGTTTTTGGTGAGATCTAATGCTTGGCTTACAAAAAAGTGACCATTAAGAACATTGCATAAGAAGCAGCTGAGTCCTACTGAGTCTCAACATCTTGCTGAAGTCCACACCACTGGTTAGTGGAAGAGGCAAAGTCTAATCCTGTTCTCCTTAACACTTTTATAATGTATTAGTGGCCAAACTCCACTTCCACATGTATTTCTGAGGTTGAAAACCACTGGTGTATTGAAATAGACATATCTGAGCAGATGCTTAGTGTATTGTTATATGATTGAGGTGGCTAAAGAATTACAGGAATAACAAGGCAGGCAACCAATCCAGTCTAAGGCTTGGAGAGGGTCCATGAAGACTTTAGAGTGAAATTGATTCTTGTGTGAGCTGAGTTACCCTGAGAAGGGTAAGTTTAGAATTTAATTAGGTAAAGGATATGGGGGAAATAATCCAGGCAGATAAGAGTCCCTGGACAAACACTCAGGGGTTTCCAATTTTTTCATCTGCTATCTTCACCTCCTGTCCTTATTAACAATTGTGCCTTAACCCATAACCTCCTTCCTTCCATTGGATGTACACCCTGGGATGTATACCCATGGAAGAGGATGCACTAGCAGCTGCCATGTGTCAGGCATTTGAGAAATAAGGGAGGAATAGTCATCATAAGGACAGTGCAATTGGTTGGCTGTGGTTAAGTTCCACTGATGCCCTGGGAAAAGGTAGCAAAGAGCTGAGATTGATTAATCAGCAATTAAATAAATTCTAAGTGGGAAGGCCAGAGGGCCTCCCTGGAAACACACCAAGAGACTCTCATCTCTTCAATTGGAAGGGGAAAGGGGTTCAAATAGGAAGATCCAGGCCAGAATTTAATTGTAAGACTAGCTAAAGTAGGTCTGCTATGCCAATAGCATTAGGAAAAATGGGCACTGACACAGGGAAGGGCACATCTGTGTTGACGCCCCTCCCTGCCAAGAATCTTGAGTCTCCAGATTGCCCTTGCATTAGACCATTCTTTTGTAGCTATAGAGAAATAGCAAAGGCAGTGAACTGAATGAGCAAGAACTTACTTATCACCAAGGGAATGGTGCTGAGCCATTTATGAGGCATCCACCCCCACGATCCAGTCACCTCCCACCAGGCCCCATCTCCAACACTGGGAATTACATTTCAACATGAGATTTGGAGGGGACAATTACCCAAATTATATCAGCCCTGAACCCTCTGAGCCTGCACAAATGGCCCACTTCTCTTTATGGAGGGCTAGAAACACACCGCATGTACAGACACACACACACACACACACACACACACACACACACACACACACACACGCATCAATACCAAGGCCTCTCTCTACAAGACATCATGCACTCTCTTCAGGGTGTCACCCATCTGCCCTCCCCACTGCTAGGTCAATAAGTAGGATTAAGTCATAAAGTAACTGTGTCAAGAAAATGCTCGACTGATATGGGAGGAAAAGAACTATACCACTTTATATTAGTCCGTTTTCATGCTGCTGCTAAAGACATACCCAAGCCTGGAAAGAAAAAGAGGTTTAATGGAATTACGTTTCCACATGGCTGAGAAGGCTTCACAATCATGACGGAAGGCAAGAAGGAGCAAGTCATATCTTACATGGATGGTGGCAGGCAAAGAGACAGAGCTTCTGCAGGGGAACTTCTCCTTTTAAAACCATCAGATCTTATGAGACTCATTCACTATCATGAGAACAGTGCAGAAAATACCTGCCCCTATAATTTAATCACCTCCCACTGGGTTCCTCCTATGACACATGGGAATTGTGCAAGTTACAATTCAAAATGAGATTTGGGTGAGAACACAGCCAAACCATATCACCCTTCTAGGTCCAATTTCAAGATTAACTCACTGGGAGAATATGCCTGAGAGTGGATTCTGAGGGTGCCCAACCACGATGGGGTGCCCAGCCATGGTGAGTACAAGAAAGTTTGAATACAAAAGAGTTTACCAATATGAGAACACTCTCCCATGACACAGGATATAATAATACCCTGGCAGGGACCTGAGGGAGGGTGAGTGCACACTGTAGGATGGCTCCTAGGAGCATGGAAAAAACAATGCCTCATACCAGTGACAAAATTGCTGTGACAGACAGTAGTACACAGTGAAGAGAGGGAAGACTTGTTTGGCATCTCTTCTCTCCTGCCCAATTTGATGGTAAATGACAAGTGCAGATATCTTAGCCTATTTTTTAAATCATGTCATCACTCTGAAGATTTCCAAATCAGTCAAGAGGATGCTGTTGGTGTCAAGACCTGTACCTCCAAAAATGCCCCATAAAGCACTACTATGGTTGTCCAGAAACACCAAGAGACTCCCAGACTATTGAGGTTTTACTGGACCCTAAGTAGTTATAGTTTCTGGAGTTCCCTCACCTCCCACCACTCCAACACTAATCAGAACAATATCCCTGTACCCGACTAAGTTGTAAGATTTGTGACTCCTGGGCAGAGTAGATGTTCACTCTGGTTACAGTGTAAGGAGAATCGGGAAAGCCCTCTTACTTCTTCTCACATAAACTGGCTTCTTAGAAATATTCTCCCAAACAATGCTAGAAATTCCACTGTCATAGAATACTGCTGTGACCCTATAAATGGGGTCCTCTGTATGATGCAGTGCTGCTTTAGTGCAAGGTTCAAGATGTGAGCTGGGAGAGCCCACTGTGTGGACTGAAACCTATCCCCAGTCCTATTATATTGGAATTTGAGCTATCACAGGAGTGTGCTATCATCACGTTCCAAGGTTTTGCAATCTGATCCTCTGGGTTACACATTGAACTCTCCCTGTGTTTCTCATGTAGTGTGTAAGAACCTATCAGATTCTCTACTTCTTGTGTAAAGAGCGAAAATCATTGGTGGGACAAACATCAGGAGGATCATGAATAAGAGAATTAGTGGAGGGAGTAGAGAAAGGGAAGGGGCTTGGCAAATAGGGATGAACACCAGTTTTGGGCTGAAGTAATTTGATCAAATAAAAGACCAAACAGTGCCATGAAAGGAGCCTTGAACTACTTGTCAAAGGCCCAAGAATCTTAGAGAGCTAGTGTCATCTTAAACATGACACTTAATGTTTATCACAATTCCTTCATCTGTAAAATGCAAGGTACTATGCCTGCTCTAACTAGCTCCCTGGCTGAGGGTGAAACCTAAATTTGTATTTCGGAAAACTCTCCATAAAACCTACTGTGCTCTAGGCAGGCCGCCCCCGCCAACTTTTTTTTTTTTTTTAGACGGAGTTTTCACTTGTCACCCAGGCTGGAGTGCAGTGGCGTGATCTCGGCTCACTGCAACCTCCGCCTCCTGGGTTCAAGAGATTCTCCTGCCCCAGCCACCCGAGTAGCTGGGATTACAGGTGCCCACCACCATGACCAGCTATTTTTTTTGTTTTTAGTAGAGATTGGGGTTTCACCATGTTGGTCAGGCTGGCCTGGAACTCCTGACCTCAGGTGATCCACCTGCCTCAGCCTCCCAAAGTGCTGGGATTACAGGCATGAGCCACTGCACCTGGCCGGCACTTGGTTTTTATGGTGTTGTAAGCATGCATGGATTCTGCCTCAAAATTTATTGGGAAAGAAGTTGGGTAAAAAAGAGTACATAGAATTGAATTAATACTTGTGAGCCATATGAAGAAGTAGAAGAGCATCCACTTGACAATTTTGCCTGGTGGCAGTCCTGGAACGGTTAGTACAGAGCTGACTCCAGTCAACCAAGCTCCTTTGGGCAAATCATGGTACTGGGAAAAGAAGCAGTTGGACATATTGGTCAATGATATGCAATTAACTCTTCAGTTTCTTGTTGGTTACTTCCCTGTTGTGCAATACTCCTGTGCACCCACAAGGTTCTACAGATCAGGGGAGACAATGTCAGCTAAATATAGCCTACTCCACTCATTTTTTTCTCTACATCAATATCCACAGTTAGCTATTGATTGGCAAGATTGATTCATTTTTACATTCTTACAAATAAGTACTTTTTTTAACCAAAGATTAATTAAAGTATGATTCTGAACATCATGGCCTATATACGTGTGTGTGTGTGTGTGTGCGTTTTCAATTTCAGTCAACAAAAGTAATCGCATGATCAAATAATAAAAAATATCAATAATATTTTGAGCACCTTTTATATTCTAGCTACTATGCCAAGAATTATATGTGTACTATTTTACTTAATTCTAATAGTGAAATAAAGTAGCCATTTGTATTCTCATGCTGAGAAAGTGGGATTTAAGATGATGCCACATGACAAGGTCACATAGTCGTAAGTAGCAGATCCAGGACCCAAATTCAGCTTTGTCTGACTCCAAATCCCAGGCTTTTATTTGCTTTCCTCTCCTATCTTCACCTAACGGCATCTATTCTGAGGAAGGTGTGCTGCTTACTGGGGATAGAAGGATGAACAAAGTAGTATTTCTGTCCTTGATCAAGCTCTTGTGACTTTAAGAATAGTTGGCCTGGCGCAGTGGCTTACGCCTGTAATCCAGCACTTTGGGAGGCCGAGGTGGGCGGATCAGGAGGTCAGGAGATCAAGACCATCCTGGGTAGCTGGGATTATAGGCACCCCCCACTATGCCCAGCTAATTTTCATGTGTTTAGTAGAGACGGGGTTTTACCATGTTGGTCAGGCTGTTCTTGAACTCCTGACGTCAGGTGATCGACCCTCCTTGGCCTCCCAAAGTGCTGGGATTACAGGCATGAGCCACCACGCGGGGCCTGTTTGATTCTATGACCATAGTTTGACATTTATTTCTCTAACTTCAGGTATTACAAATGGCACCTACATTGATTTAGTTCTATCTGTAAATCTGTATTGCAATTAACTTTTTTCTTTAAATCACATTTTTCAGACTTAAACTCAATTATTTAAGTAGAAAACTTTACATAAAGCCATAAATAAGAAACTAGCTATACCAAATCTATAAAAGGCCAGCAACTCTTACTGTAAATAGAAGAAAACCATAAACATAAATGTATTATAAACAAAATAATGTTATTGAATTCTAGCTAGATACTGTGGCCTATAGAAAGTTCTAACTCTGAGGTCTCTTGTCTCTTTTAAAAAGATAAATTATCAAGGCTACAGAAATGTTAAATTTTTTTATACCAAACTGAGCCTGTGTCCTAGATTTAAGAAGGATTAAAAAATTCAAATGTAAACAATGTTCTCATTATGTGATTATGTGAAATTCAATATTGCTTAATGCAGTGCCTGTGAGATCAGTCCTGAGGCACCTAATGTCATCTCACACTTTATTAGTTGTTCATATCGAATATTTTCTAGTATACACTGTACTATTCTTCTAAATTGCCTTAAAAAATAGTAGAATGATGAATCTGATGGGGAAAAAAAGTCTTAGGGCAATCACCACCATTTTCAAATCCTGGAAGATTGACATGTGAGAGAATACTGGTTTATTCTTGTTTGCCCCAGAAAGTGCTACCTAGCACAAACAGTGACATCTTCAAATGCAACTTTTGGCTCATTAAAACATACATATGAGGCTGGGCATGGTGGCTCATGTCTGTAATCCCAGCACTTTGGCAGGCTGAGGTGGGCGGATCACGAGGTCAGGAGATTGACACCATCCTGGCTAACACGGTGAAACCCCGTCTCTACTAGAAATACAAAAAATTAGCCAGGCATGGTGGCGGGCACCTGTAGTCCCAGCTACCCGGGAGGCTGAGGCAGGAGAATGGCGTGAACCCAGGAGGCGGAACTTGCAGTGAGCGGAGATCGCACCACTGCACTCCAGCCTTGGTCCTTGGCAGATAGGGCAAGACTCCGCCTCAAAAAGAAAACAACAACAACAACAACAAAAACAAAAACATACATATGAATATTAAAACTAACAAAGGAAATGATCGTCATTTAAAGAACTAAACTTTCTGCCTCTGAAAATTAATAGCAGACCATCTTCCAAGAATAATACAAATGATTTCATTGGGGAATTGGAGTGAAATTTAAGATCCTTTAAAATTTAGGATCCTTTTCTTTTTTTCTTTTCTTTTTTTTTTTTTTTTTGAGATGGAGTCTCACTCTGTCTGCCCAGGCTGGAGTGCAGTGGTGCCATCTCAGCTCACTGCAAGCTCCACCTCCTGGGTTCACACCATTCTCCTGCCTCAGCCTCCTGAGTAGCTGGGACTACAGGCTCCTGCCACCACACCCAGCTAAATTTTTGTATTTTTAGTAGAGATGGGGTTTCACTGTGTTAGCCAGGATGGTCTCGATCTCCTGACCTTGTGATGTGCCCGCCTCAGCCTTCCAAAGTGCTGGGATTATAAGCGTGAGCCACCGTGCCCGGCCCTAAGATCCTTTTTAACTCCACAGTTTTCTAAGACTCTGTGATGCTTCTAGAAGCTCAAAGATCACTGAACATTTAAGATCCTATAACTGAGGATCTTACCCCAACTAAGGTTTTCAGTCTCAGCACTATTGACATTTTGGACTGAATAACTTTGTGGTGGGAGGCTGTGCTGCTAAACATCTTAGATCCCTGTTTTTTTCTTATTAGATGCCAGTCATAACCCCCCCCACCTTCAATTGTTACAACCAAAATTATTTTCAGACATTGCCAAGTGCTCCCTGGGGAGTGTCAGAATTAAATAAAGAGGAGAGAAACACGAAGGGTGGCTCTACAGTCAACAGAGACAGGTTTGTTTTAAACAAACCTGAGAAAGGCTTCTGGCCGAGTTAGGTCAGAGCCACACTCTCTTACAGACTAAGAGTTTTTAAGGATTCAGGGTGGGAGAGTTTATCAGAGGCTGATACTGCTTCTGTGTCTCTTTGTTGTGCTTATATGGGAGGGAGAGTTGTGTATCCGTTCTCATACATCTTTCTGCAGCTGCAGGCATAACCCTGAGTCTGCTTTTGGCTTCCCTATCTTAGTGCACCTGAAGGAGAAGGAATGTGCTTATTAAAGACCACTGTTTTACTGGGGCCCATTGTGTGAGGGTGAAGTTTGGCAGTTACCCAAGAGACTTCCCACCACCTCCCTCTGTGCCTGAGATGTTTTATCTGTGTTTTACTGTCTGCTCTTTCTGGCGGCTTGTAGTTAGAAGAGAAGTGATTGCCTTGAAACGCATGAGGCTAGAAAGGGAGCTGGAACTTAAAGTGGTGGTGTTTGTCCAAGATGCTGGTGCTCCTGCTCTCTCAGGGAGCAGAACCGCTCTTAGTTGAAAATCACTGCCCCAGACCAACTTCTCTGTATGCATCTACTCTTCTTCTGAGGCAGGAATCAATATTTCTTGCATACTTCTACTGTTGCACTTAACGCATCTAACAATCATCTATTGAGTGTCTATAGCATGCCAGGTACTGCACTGAACACTGCTCCCATAGCAGTAAAGGAGACAGATCTGCGCCTCGCAGAGCCCTATGATGGGTCGATGGAGTATGCAGGAGTTGAAGGGGGAAGAGACACCTGCAGACGGTTTATCACAGCCATATGCGTGCCTGTCGGTTTCTGCCATTATCTTATAAGCTTCTTAAGGATGAGAGTCATGACTTTTTAAAATCTTTCAATTTCTAGGGCTTAACAGAATACCTGGCATATAGAAGGTGCTCAACAAATGTTCATAGACTAAATGAATGAGAAAGTAAGAGATTGGGGAAAGGCGAAAACTGGTAACAACACATTAAACAACAGTGACAACAGCAACATCAATCATATTTAATTGACTAGGGAAAGAGGATAATTTATGTAAGTAAGTTTTTATTGCATTTATGAAACATTTGTATCGTTGTATCTTTCCATGCATTTCATGTTATATTGTTTTTATGGTCATAGTCCATCATCCTAACACATCTAAGAATATCTAAAAATATGGACAAGTCATGGGCTGCTATTCCTCTTTCAAGCACTTTACCTTAAGGTTAGCAAGTAAAAATTTGATGAACAGAAATGATCAAAGTAGGGCTTTTTTTATGTGACTTGTTTGAACCAAGCATTTTGGTGTAGTTGGTCAAATGCAGCTTTACTGGATTTTGTAATCAATTTTAGGATGACATGAGGAACGCATAAAAATTATACACATTAACAATAAAATTGACATTGTCATATTATATGTTCTGGGCCATTAAAATATTTCTCCATTGAAATACGTATATCAAAATGTCCCATACTGGGAAATGACCGTAATTAGCTAAAAAGAAGTACATTCCTTATGGCACCAAAATGTTAAATGCCTTTCTTCTAAGTCATGGTGACCACACCTCTAACCTGAATCCATGTAGTCTGTAGTCTGAGATCTAAGGGAAGAGAAGTCTCTAAATAAAAATGGGAAGAGTCATTCCAGGCCAAGTGCAGTAGCTTACACCTGTAATCCCAGGGCTTTGGGAAGTCGAGGCAAGAGGATCGCTTGAGGACAAGAGTTCGGGACCAGATTGCATGCAGTATAGGGAGACCCTCGCCTCTAATAAAAAAAAATGCTCCATTATTCATTTCATCTTTTTACCCTTCCTCCTGTGATTCTTAGTGTGAGGGCAGGGAATCTCAGTTTTATATCCTACACAATGCATAGCATCTTACTCATAAGAGGCACAAAATAAGGTTTGTTTTGAGAGGAAAATGAAAGCATCTTGCAATAACTATTTAATTTACATCATGTATTCTACTATATTTTATCAATATTTAGCGGGTTATATTTCTGATTCTATCTGTGCCTATCAGTTAGTTGTAAGTAACTTTTAATCAAAAGCCTGTACCTACCACACCCTAAAAACCACCTGCTGTTTTTGCTGTCCAGCACCCATTCACCTGCTTCTGGACACTATATTCCAAGTTGTCTAGGGAACCCCGCACTCCCTACCCTGAGTGCCTGTACTTCCTCACCTACCTGCTCCTTAACTAACAGATGGGGCATGAGACCCAGATCAGAGTGTCACATGTCACCTTGCCCTGGCTATAATGCTTTTGTTATTGTTGTTAGGGCTGGGCATATTAGCCTATTGTGGCAAATAAGATGATGAGTTTGGTTTTTGTATTTTTCCGAAACTTTTGGGAAAGGTCGCTTCGCTTTTTCTTCACCTGAATTTGGGAGTATAAAGTCTAGAGCAGTTGTCGTCACCTTGTGATCATGAGGAGGGAGACGTCAGAGAATGGAGTCTGTGTGGAGAAAAGGAGAAGGGAAGAGAGGGAAAAGAGGAGGAAAGAGGGCAGAGAGAGAGAGAGAGAGAAGTTGGGTGCTGTAGACAGTGATTGAACCTGCAACAAAGCTGCGCTGCCAGAAAGAATGTGACCATAGATTTTTCGTTGTTGTTGTTGTTATGCAAAACAATATATTCCCATTCCCATTTAGACTGCGGAGTTTTAGCTGGTTTTTGATTGATTTTGTAATCAATCTTAGGATGACATGAGGAATGGGTAAAAATTATACATATTAATGATAAAATTGACGTCATATTATGTGTTCTGGGCCATTAAAATATTTCTCCATTGAAATAAGTATAGCAAAATGTCCCATATCTGGAAATGACTGTAATTAGCTAAAAGGAAGTACATACCTCACGGCACCAAAATGTTAAATGCCATTCTTCTAAGTCATGGTGACCACACCTCTGACCTGAATCCATGTAGTCTGTAGTCTGAGATCTAAGGGAAGCAAAGTCTGTAAATGTGAGAAGAGTCATTCCAGGCCAAACAGTAGCTTACACCTGTAATCCCAGGGCTTTGGGAAGTCGAGGCAGGAGGATCGCTTGAGGTTTTCTGTCACTTTCAGCCTTGTCTGAACTGACACATGCTCCAAACCCCAATCACATGTTTTTCATTTCATAGCATATTTTGGCAATATGGACACTATGGCAATTTTAATGCTCCATGGGGGAGAATGAGTGATTCTGAACTGGAGTTTTATTATATATAACACAGCATTAATTTGTCTAATATTAATATTTACTGATTCCCTATTATATGCCATTCCACAAAGCATTCCAAAAACACAAACCACACTTCTAAAAGCAACAACAAAAATTGCTTCTCAGAGATGGTTTCTTCCTTCTTATTAGGGCTGGGTTCTTGTCACAACTATAGTTGGTGGGTTTTGTATTTTATATGGAAGAGTGTTACATAAATGGTAAATTTCATTTATATATAATATTAAAAATCATCCCTTAGAAATCTATACAAAGGAAGGAAGTTTTGACACTCATTTATAGTTTTTCAAATAAGTTTAATTTTACCTACTTAAATAATATTGTGAGAATTCCTTAGAATTTTCTTTTTTCCTTAAAATCATTGTTATGACAATTTAACTTGAGCTTCAGTTGGTTTTTACTTTCTGTATGAAATTTACACCTATCTAAAGAGGCACTAATTGTGTAGCATCTGTGGGGATGATAATGTTTGGCTTTCTGCTAGAGCAGAGTCCAATCTCATTATGGTTTCCAGGAACATGGAGTCTAGGAACATGCATGCAATGACTCTCAGCACCTCGGCTAGCATGCATTGTTAGCTGGGGTAAGCGTCTTTTCACTTTAGATCCACTGTCAGCTCAAACCAGTTAAGCTGCACATTAATAACCTTGGAAAAAACCAATCCTTCTCTGAGATCCCCAGAATGAGAGCCTAATAGGGTTCATTTCATGCCCTAGGTCTCAGTTGTCAATGTGGCACATTAGAGATGTATAGATTCTTCTATTTCAAAGCAGACAAGTGGCAAACTGGCTCCCAAAAACGTGTGAAATCATTTCAGTGGCTTCCCGACTCTACTTCAATATTGATCAACTTGGAGTCCCAGGGTGCTTAGGAGGATTGTTCAACAAATTCAAGCTGTGTTTCTTGAGTCTCTAACCTTTCACAAAGGTTTAACAGAATTTGTCCAACTTGAGATATGTGCATGGGCTAAGTAAAATGTTAGACCTGCATTTGGTTTGAATTATGTGAACTCGACATGCTAAATAGTTCATGTTCATCAGAAGCTCTGATTGGTAGTTATTTTGGTCTTTGGTGAATGAAAAGTGGGGAAATCTTTCATTTAACAGCTTTTATTGAGTTTCTATCTTGTACTAGTTTTCTTGATACAATGTAAAACTTAAGGTATGTAAGTAGCAGGAATAAGAAATGAATCCTTGGGAATAAAGAAGTATGGAACCTGGCCGGGTGTGGTGGCTCATGCCTGTAATCCCAGCACTTTGGGAGGCTGAGGCAGGCAGATCATCAGGTCAGGAGATTGAGACCATCCTGGCTAACATGGTGAACCCCCGTCTCTACTAAAAACACAAAAAAATTAGCCGGGTGTGGTGGCAGGCAACTGTAGTCCCAGCTACTCGGGAGGCTGAGGCAGGAGAATGGCACGAACCCGGGAGGCAGAGCTTGCAGTGAGCTGAGATCGCGCCACTGCACTCCAGCCTGGGCAACGGAGCAAGACTCAGTCTCAAAAAAAAAAAAAAAAAGAAGTGTGGAGCCAGTGATAGCAGGTGACCTTTCATCTTGCAGATGAAGAAACCAAGACCCAAAGTAGAATGACTTTGCCAAGATATCATTGGCTTGTGACTGAGCTGGAATAGGAACCTATAGGTATTGATTGTATGTATTGCGTATCCCTTGATAGTAAAAGTGGAATACCTTTTATTTATTTTTATTTTTATTTATTTATTTATTATTTATTTATTTATTTATTATTTATTTATTTATTGAGACGGAGTTTCGCTCTTATTGCCCAGGGTGGCGTGCAATGGCGCGATCTCGGCTCACTGCCACCTCCGCCTCCTGGGTTCAAGCGATTCTCCTGCCTCAGCCTTTCTGGGTAGCTGGGATTACAGGCATACGCCACCACTGCTGGATAATTTTGTATTTTTAGTAGAGATGGGATTTCTCCATGTTGGTCAGGCTGGTCTCGAACTCCCGACCTCAGATGATCCACCTGCCTCGGCCTCCCAAAGTGCTGGGATTACAGGCATAAGCCACTGTACCTGGCTAGAATACCTTTATAATCCATGTTGGAGCATAAATGTACACAAAGTAACACAGGTCAAGAATTTTTTTTTTTTTTTTTTTTGAGGTGGAGTTTCACTCTTGTTGCCCTGGAGTGCAATGGCGCGATCTTGGCTTACTGCAACCTCCGCCTCCCGCTTTCGAGCGATTCTCCTGCCTCAGCCTCCCGAGTAGCTGGGATTACAGGCATGCACCACCACGCCCGGCTAATTTTGTATTTTTAGTAAAGACGGGGTTTCTCCATGTTGGCCAGGCTGGTCTTGAACTCCTGACCTCAGGTGATACGCCCGCCTAGGCCTCCCAAAGTGCTGGGATTACAGGCATGAGCCACCACACCCGGCCCAAGAATATTTGCTTTGAGCTTGCTGTCATGGTAGGAAGCTGGCATCAGCTAAATTTTACTAATGTGCTACCTGGTTTGAGGGATCAGCAGTATGAGTAGGTGATGGAAACAGCTGCCTACATACTACTTAAAACCTTCCAGCCAGAAAAATATCTCCCTGCACCTGTCTGGCATAAAACCTAAGTCAAGTTGCAACTCATTCCTCTCGTTCTGTTTTCCCTTTTTCTATAAAATTCGGGAAAAATGTATGCATTTCTCCAAACTTAATTGCTATTCTAAAAAGAAGAGGTAGCTTTCCTCTTCCCTACTTTTCTCATCTACAAACTTCTAGGCTACCATCTTTTGTCTTTTCTATATTTGAACTTTTCTAAATAAACCACAAGGGTGCTAATGGTGATAATATATCTGGATAGTGAGATACGGTATTTTAAAATGTTCAAATCTTAAAAAATAAACATATGCCGATTTTTCAAGAGTAATATAGGAGCTATTTAAAAATAATAGACTTCTGGCCAGGCGCAGTGGCTCATGTCTGTAATCCCAGCACTTTGGGAGGCTGAGGAGAATGGATCACTTGAGGCCAGGAGTTCGAGACCAGCCTGGTTACCATGGTGAAACCCCATCTCTACTAAAAATATAAACATTACCCGGGTGTGGTGGCAGGCGCCTGCAGTCTCAGCTACTGGGGAGGCTGAGGCAGAAGAATCCCTTGAGCCTGGGAGGTGGAGGTTGCAGTGTGCCGAGATGGTGTCAATGCACTCCAGCCTGGGCGACAGAGTGAGACTCTGCCTCAAAATACTAGTAATAGTAACAATAGACTTCTTTAAAACAAGTAATGTTAAATAGCATACTAGAGCATTGTTATCAATGTGTCACTTCAGCATCAATTGTTAAGTGCCTTGTATTATATTCGTATCACTTAAGATTTGACATGTAGTATATATAATAATACGACATTCACTAATTATGCTAGGGAAATGTTACAGTAATACTATGAAAGCTATTAATTTCTACTCCTAGAGGTGGCAGAGAGAAAATATATTAGTGTAAGTTCCATATGGGTAAGACAATATCTGTTTCATACAGTCATGCCCACAGTGCTTAGCATGGTGCCTATCATAATATAGATGTCCAATAAATATTTGTTAAGTGAACAAACTGTTAAAGAATATTTATAGGGACTAGCACTATATTCTCATAAAAATTGACAAAATATGAATTGAGCCATCTCTCTATTGTCAGTAAATACAGAGGTGGGATACTCACAGGCATAACTACACTATACAGATAAAGTAGTTTTGGGGGGCCGAGGGTGCTGCCTCTATGGATAGGCAAACCTGGGTTCTCACCTAAGAACTGGAAAATGGAGATCATTATGATTTGCTATCCATTAAGGCTTCCCACTCAGAAGAACACACGGTTTTAAAAGGAACGCATTTATCCCATCTCAAATTTTTGGTGTATCTTTTTTTTTTTCTCTAAAGCATAACGAGCTTGTCAGAGTTTCCATGGTGAACACAGGGCACCATGGAAACTGATAGATTTAGCTACACGAAAAGAATAAATAAAATAGGCAGGCATTTATTTCACTGTACAATGACAACTTCTCTCCTAGATAAGAGAGGAAAAGTGGCTTCTCATTTAAACTGCTTCCCTGCACTCTCTGTACCTCGTGAAAACCTGAGTTATTTTCGCTAGCCCATTCTACTGACCTACGCTGATTGGATTCTTGTTTTTCTCAAGGCCCATTATTCCCTTTAGTTTTACTGCGGGCTAGATCTGAGTGTCACCAGCAACTGCTGGAAAACCATGTACAATGTGAAAGTTGTAGATGACAGCCCACAGTGCGGTGGCCAAGTGAGTCATGGCAAAACTGAATGAACCATTCCTGGGAGTTTACTGTGATGAGACAATGTATGAGAACAACTGGACTCAAGATCCAAGTCCATCCTATACTAACTGCACAGGCAAGCCAACCTCCCTGAACCCCAGTTTCCCCATCTGTGGAGTGTTTAAAATACATCCTCTTCCTATTTTATAGGGTTGTTGAGAGGCTCAAAATTAGATAGTAGAGGAGAAATCCTTTTCAAACAGTCAGGTTCTAGCTAGCAAAAAAGACTGACTGACTAAGCTACAGGTATAACTACATTCATGAGATGAGCAAAATGTCAAAGCTAATCATGCTATGGTCTAGGTTTTGGCCTCAGGCAATTGGAGGTTTAGAACACGCTGATCCCACCCCAGTAGTTGGGGAGTTTGGGGACTACTTGGCTCCATCTGAAATAGAGAAAATTGAGATTGTAAGAAATGAAGCTTTAAAATTTTTCTGTATGTTTGAACATTCTCATGAAATGTTGGAAAACTAAATAAATGAAATAAAACTCATCCTTAAGTTCTAGTCCCAATGAATTGTTCACCATTAGCACACACCCACTATAGCCTCTTAATTTTTATCACTAAAATATAGGCACTAGAGCCATCTCCTGCAATTCAATATTCATATAAATCTATTGAGCACCTCCTAGTGACCAGGGACTGTGTTAAGGGGATGGATACACAGAAAGAAAGAGGACATGGTCCTTCAGAAAAACACATCTTCTTTGGGGTATAGATGAGTAATGGAACAATTGCAGCACGCCCACAAACTCAGGGGAGGAACACTAAAACTCTAGAGCAGAAATGTAAAGATATCCTGGATAAAGGTGAGGGGGGTGGGGGGAGTGGGTGGGACAATGAGGCAGACATGGTGTAAGGTGGTAAAAGGGCACCACAGGCAGAGAGAAGGGTGTGAGCAAAGCGGATTCATAGCATATGGGAGAGTGGAGGTAGCCAAGCCTGAAGAAGCAGCCAGGGAATATTCCATGCCAAGGCGGGGCTCTTTTTTCTGAAGGAAGTGAGATGTGGGGGTGGAGCACTAATGATGCTTGGGCTGTGTTTTGAGGGTGAATATGAAAGCTCTGTACTCCCTCTTTCCTCCAAACCTCTGTAGCCAGGAGAATATTTCCCTGGGGATACCAGAATGGGAGTCAAAATTGCAGGAGGACCAGCAATTTAAAGGAGTTGCCAAGTCCGAGAGCGGAGTCTCACCCTGTTGCCCAGGCTGGAGTGCAGTGGTTCAATCCTGGCTCACTGCAACCTCTGCCTCCCGGGTTCAAGCGATTCTCCTGCTTCAGCCTCCCTAGTAGCTGGGACTACAGGTGTGCGCCACCACACTTGGATAATTTTTTATATTTTTGGTAGAGACAGGGTTTCACCATGTTGACTAGGCTGGTCTCGAACTCCTCACCTCAAGTGATCCACCCGCCTCAGCCTCCCAAAGTGCTGGGATTACAGGCATGAGCCACTGTGCTTGCTGGGAAGCCAAGACTTCTGACATGTGGCTGAGCCCTGCTGCCTGGCAGTATAGCACCCAGGGCTTCTGGATCCTGGGCCCAGGTACCTACAACTTGACTGGGAGTGGAAGTGGAACTATGCGTTGCTCAAAAGAGCTAAAATTTACCTGAGGAGCACTAATGCCATGTCACCTGGAGGTTCATGGCCAATCCTTCTGCTTAAGACGATTTTTTTAAAAGCATCATAATGATTATTCATCCTATAAACCACATAGTAACAACATTAAAAAACATCAAAACAAAACTCTCTACCTAGCAATTCCGTTATCTCAACAGAACAGCATACATTGTTTGATGTACCTTTTCAATTCCAGCCAATATGCTTATAGCTTTTCATGGTTTTAATTGTAGCATAGAAGCTGTTTTTTGTTTGTTTGTTTGTTTTGTTTTGTGTTTTTGAGACCGAGTCTTGGTCTGTCACCAGGCTGGAATGCAGTGGTGTGATCTCAGCTCACTGCAACCCACACCTCCAGGGTTCAAGGAATTATCCTGCCTCACCCTCCTGAGTAGCTGCGACTACAGGCACGCACCACCACACCCAGCTAATTTTTGTATTTTTAGTAGAGATGGGGTTTCACCATGTTGGCCAGGATAGTCTCAATCTCGACCTCGTGATCCACCCACCTCGGCCTCCCAAAGTGTTGGGATTACAGGCGTGAGCCATCGTGCCCGGCCAGAGGCCATTTTTGAAAGCTTAATATTGTGGCTATATATTTCTCCTGTTGTTTTTAATAATTGGATAATGTTCTATCAAGTAGGTATATTCTAGTTCATAAAACTAGTCTCTATTTTTTTTGACATTTAGGTTTTCATTAAAACCTAATAATTAAAAAAATTATTAACCGTATCTGTTTTAGGAAAGTAATACATCTGTTGGAAACATCTGATTGAATCCTATCTCAAACGCCATTTTCTTCACCTTTCTGTCTGAGGTTTTTGTGTATACAAGGGAATGTTTTCAGTGTGCTGGCTGTTGGTACTGCCAGGAGGGAGTGTGGTCGGCAGAATCACGAGAAAGTGACAAGGAGCAGGGACAAGTATAATGACCTCAGCTGCAGAGATTCCTAATTCTGGATCCCTGGTGGGGTGATCAAGCATCTGTGTGCATGGTTCTGAGGGTTTTCCTGAATGGCCTTTCAGTGCTAAAACCAGGAAAGTGCCTGGTAAACTAGGATGAGTTGGTCACCTTAGACATTGGTTATGAGTGAGCTGAAGGAACTGAGAAGGGAACGAATCATTTCTATAAGCCGGCCCTGTGTCATGGAAGCAGCAATTCAGAGAAAAACTGCTCACACACTGCAATGAAACCCTCACCCTTTATGTAGTTGTCAAAATAGTTATTTGTCTCAGGTTATGGCTCTGCTCACAGAAAAACCACCCATTCATTTATTCAATAAACATGTATGGAATACCGGCATTGTTCTAGGCATAAGACACATTCCCTGCTCCTGTGGTGCTTCTGTTATTGGGGTGTGTGTGTGTGTGTGTGTGTGTGTGTGTGTGTGTATTGGTGAGAGGGAAACAGGAATAAACTAAAAAACACAAAATAAAGAAGGATGGACACAATAAATGCAATGGCAGAAACAAGATGGATTAGTGGAGTAGAAACTGCTGGGAGTCCGGTGCCACTTGGTGGTCAGGAAAGGTGACTCCAAAGAGCCTCACATTTGAGACAAATCAGTGGTGAGAAGAGCTGCCAAGTAAAGCGCCACGAGAGGCATTAGGGGCAGAAGGAACAGCACGTTAGAGGGCCCTGAATGGAAGCCAGCTGGGTTTCATGGAGGAACTTAGTGAAGGACCCTGTGGTCATTGTGTAGGGTGGGAACGCTGACCCTAGTTATGACCCAGTCCAAGCTCCATTTTCATAAGTGGGGACGATAAGGACACCGAGGCCCACGTGTCTTGTCCACAGTCTCTTGATTCCCAATTCAGCACCCATGGTACCATTGCTGCCTATTTGACTTGAGAACTTAATTTTCTCCCCTTGTACAACTGGAAGTAAATAAAAGAGATTCATTCATTTTACACGAGAAAAATTGGTATTGGAATTGTTCGTGGACAAACACAAGAACCAAAAACATTAGCCTCAAGGTGAAGAGAGGAAACTTGGGGTCCACAATGACACCCAGTTTAGGGGTCCCCAGAGAGGCTCTGTAAGACATGCTTCCAGAACCATCCAGGTGAGGACCAATACTAATTCTGCAGTCTACATAAACTAAAAATGAAACTGGTCATAAGGTAGGCAGCCCCAGCTGACCTTTCACCTGTGCCTGAACTAATGCAAGTACAGGACCTGGGTGCTACAGGTTGAAGAAGTGATCCTAGGAGTTGAAGGGTCAGAGGAGCCAGGCTGACACAACTCATAGAAGGTGGAGGAAGCTGATCTTCTGAGCCTCAGCTGTGGTCGATCTTGATAACTGAAAGAGTTAACACAACCAAAACTAACGCAAGGGTGGGGAGAAAGACCACACCCCACGGGAGCGCGGAGCCAACTCGCGGGAGAAAAATCCTATTGGCATTGAGGAGGTAGGGAGCCAGCCCCTGGGCGCGGCCTGCAGGGTACTGGCAACCGCCCGGGTAAGCGGGGGCAGGACAAGGCCGGAGCCGGTGTCCGCCCGGCAGCCGCCCGCAGCTGCAGATAGTCCCGCTGCGCCTCCGCCGCGTGCGCCCTCCTCGACCCGCGGACCCGCGCTGCGCTCCGCCGCTGACATGTGTGCCGCTCAGATGCCGCCCCTGGCGCACATCTTCCGAGGGACGTTCGTCCACTCCACCTGGACCTGCCCCATGGAGGTGCTGCGGGATCACCTCCTCGGCGTGAGCGACAGCGGCAAAGTAAGCAGGCGCAGGGTCGAGCGCACTCCGACGGGCGGGAGGATAGGTGCAAGGAACCTGGTGCGGTGCTTCGCGTAGCCCGGCGTTAGCTCGGTGCGCAGGGAGCGCCGCGGCTCCGGAGTTGAACTTGAGTCTTTGGCTCTTGGGCAACGCAGAGAGAACCCTGGCGCTAGGTTCGTGGGCTGGCTGGGGAGTTCCCAGAAGTCGGGAGCAGTGGTGTGCTAACGCCACAACTGGCTCGACAGCAGTCCGGGCTGCGGTAGAGCCGGGAGCAAGGATGTCACCCCCCGCTCCCCCGCCCCCCGTTCCAATCCTAAGATACCAGCAATAATCTTCAATCTTGCTTCAATCATCTTTGTTTCCAACACCTAGCACTGTGCCTGGCACAGGAGGCTCTCCATAAATGTGGTTGAATTTATTGTGAAAGAAATAAGAGGAGGGGGTCATTTGATTGATGTTGTTTAGCGTGTCCAGAACATAGAATAAATAGAACTGATTACATTCACCCTATCATTCAACAGAGATAATATACTAACAATGCAGGTTCCACAACTTGTAATACTAGAAGGGATAGTCCGAAAGAAATAATTCATCCATCTCTTTTCCTTCCTCTCTCTCTCATACACACACGCGTAGACACACACACACACACACACACACACACACACCATAGCCATTTGCATCAAAGCAAGCAGTTCCATTTTAAGGTTCAAAATGTCTTCTTTGAATGTATCTTTTACACTTTCTTTTCCAAAATCAGGATTTCTACAAATGACACAGGTAACTTGATGTCTAATATTTACTGTTCCATACACACATATAGTGACTATATCAGCCATGGCCTGGCAAGTTTGATAAGTGAAGCCATTCCATTTTTTAGAAGAGAAAAAATGATAAAATAAATATGGAGATGGGATTTTTTGAGCTGTTTTCCAACTACTGGTTTGGTTAGCAAAAGTACACATACTTGTGATTTGTCAAGTTGAAGATACTGTTCTTGACTAAGATGCTACCGAGTCGGTGACAGTTTTGAATCGTGACTCTTACATTTGGGGGTAACTGAACCCTGTTTTCTCATGGTGCTTTAAAAAATACTCTTTCTATGCACGTTCAGGGAGCCTGCTGTTGTGTTTCCAAGGTGATAAAACTCTCAGAGCTCTCCCAGGGAGATTCTGGTAAACCCTGAGACTGATGAACCCATGCTTGGGGACTTGGTCCTCAAGTTTCAGGGAACTCAGGTTTGGGGCAAGTCCCAGGAAGCAAAGGAATGGAGATTGCTAAACTGGTGGAAGATTAGAGGTGTTATTTTAATCACAAGAAGCTGTTCAACTCTTGGGTTTCTTTTTTAAAAATTAATTTCCCATATCCAGAATTTTAATTGGTAGGGTAGCAGGCAACTGGCTTTACCAGTGGAGAGGAATAAGAAAAGGAAGTAATAAAAATACCTTTTCTGGTGCTTGTACAGAAGAAAAATAAAAGAGTTTCCCGAACACGCTATTAGTAGTTGAGTCAGGGAGTCTATTCCTAACTAAAAATCATACTGAAGTTATAAATTTAGAAAACGTGCCCTTCCCCCACAAGACGAAATTACTTAGGAATCAAATACAAAGGTGAGTTAGTCAGTGGCTGGAATGTATGGTATACAGCTCCTGAACCAGTGGATTGCTAACTGTTGCTCTCCTCTCCTCCTAGGTGCAAGGCAGTTGATACCTGGCTGTGTTTAAAGAGAGGGCATGCCATACATATTTCAAAACTTGACATCTCCCATTTCGAAACGGAGAATATCTTACTTTTAGAGTTGCTGGGATAAATATATTATTTATTTAAATATTTCAAGGTTCGAAAAAGATCATAATACCCCTTTGGAATACAGAAATATGTTGAATTATTATGATCTGTAATTTTTTTTTTTCGAGATGGAGTCTCACTCTGTCACCCAGGCTGGAGTGTAGTGGCTTGATCTTGGCTCACTGCAAGCTCTGCCTCCCAGGTTTACGCCAATCTCCTGCCTCAGCCTCCCGAGTAGCTGGGACTACAGGCGCCACCATGCCCGGCTAATTTTTTTTGTATTTTTAGTAGAGTTGGGGTTTCAGTGTGTTAACAGGATGGTCTCGATCTCCTGACCTCGTGATCCACCTGCCTCAGCCTCCCAAAGTGCTGGGATTATAAGCGTGAGCCACCACACCAGCCAGTGATCTGTAAATTTTTACTCCTAAATTTTTAGGAGCTCAAACCTTGCAATGAATCAGAAATATCTGGGGGTGCTTGATAATATGCTGATTTCTGGGCATCATCCTCAGATACTCTGAATCTATAGACCTGGAGTAGGCCCCAGGAAGTGGCATTCCAACAAGCATCCCAGGAGATTCAGATGCAGGTAGCGGGTGGATTATAGTAGCAGGTGGATTACATTTTGAGTAACTGTAGCACATAGTTTCTGTGATGGGACAGGTTGTGTGAAGTATCAGGAGCTTATTTCTCCATTGCAAGTTCAGATCTGGGGTAGCATCTCAGCGAGAGGGCACAGAGCTCACTCTGTTCTTCTGGTCTCGCTTTTAAACTTTATTCCTTATTTTGTATAACTTCATTTAGGCCCAGAGAATGCTAATGACTAACTGCTCTTAATGCATCAAGTTAAAGCTCATTCAAAAGCAGGTTAATTAAAAGAAATTATCTAGCCAACTTTTTGATATAAAGCAAAATACAGAGTTATACTTTCTGCTCAAGTAGCATGTAGCTTTTAAGAATATAGACTCTAACATGTTTAATTCATTTGCAAATATTTAATCTTGAGATATTGCATGCTCAAATATTACTAAGTTGCCTGATTCTTCCCACATACATCAGGGTCAGGTTGACAGTAAAGATGCATAAACATGCCTTGGGCCTTTTAATGCACACTTACCCAGAAACAAGAGTGAGGAAGAGATTCATTTTGAGGTTGTGCCCTGGGGTGGCAGGAGCAAGTCCAGTGGAGAAATAGAGACTTGGGTTCAGGTCAGAGTCTCTACCACTTACCTGTGCTGAGACCACAGGTGAGACCTAACCTGCCCGAGCCTCCATTTCCTCATTTGTACAGTCAGATTTCCTTTTGCTATTTATTAAATGAGATAATGTATGAAAATGCCTGGCACTTAGTGGATACTTAACATGTACCATGTTCATTCTATTCCCTTTGCCTCCTAGCAAATCCTTAACCTCTTGCTCACTGTGACATTTTGCATGTTTTCACATGGTGACATGCCAAGAGGTAGAGAAGGAAGCCACGGCCTGTGATGAACTGTATGGGGTGGTCGCAGAACCTTAGCTTTTTATTCTCACTGCTTATGTCATTGATCCCCTGGGACCCAAAGATGCACCCCGGAAGAAAGATCAAGAAGCATTTGGTGCTAGATTCACTAGCAAGCTATCTTTAGTATCTCTTTTAGACTTGACAATGTCATTATTTCCACTAACAGATGAGGAAGTTGAGACTTGAGAAGTCATTCATTCAGATACGGTGGTGGTGTAGCTGGATTTTGAATTAGTATGGGGCAAAGGCCACGTTCTCTTTACTGTAGCTGACTGCTTCTCTAGGGCACAGTCCTGGACCTCAAAGAATCTGCACTTTGGCAAGGGAGCTAAGACTTGTAGCTGTAATAAAGGTGGACTCATTCCTGAGCCAAACACTGGGGTTATTGCTGGAGATAAATTGATGAACAAAGTATGCAAATACTGCCCTGCCCTCTTGAGGCTGATGATCTGGTAATAAATTAACAGAATCTGCCATGACCTATCAGAACTTGAACTAGTTAGGGGAAGGCTTTCCCTAGCGTGAAGTGACATCAACATTGCGATGTGAACAATGCGAAGTTAAGTAGGTATATTAGTCAATTTTCACATTGCTGACAAAAACAACCCAAGACTAGGAAGAAAAAGAGGTTTAATTGGACTTACAGTTCCACATGATCGGGGAGCCTCAGAATCATGGCAGGAGGTGAAAGACACTTCTTACCTGGCGGCGGCAGGAGAGAATGAGGAAGATGAAAAAGCAGAAACTCCTGATAAACCCATCAGATCTCGTGAGACTTATTCACTACCATGAGAACAGTATGGGGGAAACTGCCCCCATGATTCAAGTTCTCTCCCACTGGGTTCCTCCCACAACACATAGGAATTAGGGGAGTACAATTCAAGATGAGATTTGGATGGAGGCACATCCAAACCATACCAATAGGTAAGGTGGACAGGATTGGAAGTAAAGAAGAGCCTTCTAGGTTGAGAGAACTGCCTGTGACTGCCTGTGCAAAGGTCCTGGGGTAGGAAGGAATGAAACAGTCAAGGTAGTTAGAGTCCAAAGGTTGAGGAGAAGGCTAACACAGGATAAGGCAGGACAGGTAGGCAGGGCTATGTTATGGAGGGCATCAGGGATGGTGGGATTGTGTCATGATTATATTTTGTGGTTATAAAGGTCATTCTAACTTCAAGATAAATGCATTGAAGAGAAGTTGAGTGCAGGCAAGGAGGTCAGATAGGAGCCTGTTGCAGTATTTAGGTAAAATGGAATGTGGTTTAGATGAGAGAGGCAGTGTAGTTATCAATTGAGATGTGAACTCCTAAGAGTACCTCTATCACTTATTACCTGTGTGAATTTGATCAAGTTCCTTACCATTTGTATCTCCAAATTTCTTTATGCATAAAATAATTACTATGGTCTACCTAGTAGGGTTGTTGAAAGGATAAAATGGATTAATAAGTGTAAAATATATAGAATAATGCCTGGCATGTAGTACATGTCCATTAGACTTCAGCAGTTATTGTCAGTAATGAAGATGGAGAGGTGGATAGAATCAGTAGCTATTTAGATCAAGTTGACTGGATTTGATGATAGCTTACATATGTAAGGTTGGAAGGCAAGTGCATCAAGAGTGATCGCAAAATGTATGTAAATGTGTGTAAATAGTACAGTGGGGCACAAGTTGACCAGTGATAGGAAAAGCTTCTTGAAAGAAGTAGTAGTTGAATTGGACCTTTTAGGACTGGAACATGCAAAAGAGGATTATATAGCCCTGGTGAAAAGAGTGACCCACTGTTCTTCAGTTCTGAAGACTGCTGGGAGGAGAAAGAGTTCTTTCTCACCTGAGGCTACTTTACCAGAAGTTCTCTCAGTCTGAATCACAAATCCTAGTGATTGTGTATCATCCTTTCCTCCACTTCTGCCAGGCTCAGCAACTCAAAATATGCTGTTGGTCCTGAGAAAGGAAATTGGGCTAATCCCTCCCTTCTGAGGCTGCTGAATAGGAGCTTGTCTTTCATCAGAAAGATGCTTTCACTCCCAATTATTACAAGATCATCTTGCAAATTCCCATTTTCTAGAAGGCTGATTGCTTGTTCAAAATGCTCATGGCAAACACTGTTGGTTACCCACTCAGCAGTCATGACCTCTTTTTCCTTATTAACACCTGAATTTGATCAGTCCATGATAGACTCAGCCTGTGGATACATCATGGTGTAAGCCAGTCATGGTAATCCTTTCTCCATTTACCAGATACTTATTCTTCCAGCTTCCTGGTAGCTGAGGGTGGCTAGTGATAACATTCTGACATACAGGAAGTTTGCTCAGGAGCTTCTAGGATGTGGGAAGAGAAGCCCTGCCTTTTTTGGATACTCTCATATGAAGAAAAGATACTTGGAACTGCTGCTGCCACCATGTGAGACTGTGAGGAAAAGATTAAGGGGATTTCAGAGACACCAGCCCATTCTCTAACATCACTGAGCAGTTGAACTACCCCTACCCCTGGAACTGTCTACCATCAGACTTCTAGACTTCCTTTTTTTTTGAGATGGAGTTTCACTCTTGTTGCCTAGGCTGGGGTGCAGTGGCACGATCTTAGCTCACTGCAACATCTGCCTCCTGGGTTCAAGCGATTCTCCTGCGTCAGCCTCCCAAGTAGGTGGGATTACAGGTGCTCACCACCATGCCCAGCTAATTTTTTGTATTTTTAGTAGAGATGGGGTTTCACCATGTTGGTCAGGCTGGTCTTGAACTCCTGACCTCAGGTGATCCACCCACCTTGGCCTCCCAAAGTGTTGGGATTAAAGGCGTGAGCCACCATACCCAGCCCAGACTTGTGAGATATGAAATGTCTTTATTGTCTAAATCTCTGTTAGTTGGGTACTGTTCATTGCAGCCCAATGCACCCTCATTACTACACTGCTTTTCAATGAACAATATTTTACACTTTACAAGAATAACTGCCTTCTCCTTCTCCTTATTGGCCTTTCCGGGCACCCGTATCAACAGTCAAGCCCAGCCAATTTTCCTGTGGGATATCTGTGTGCATATTCACTTCCATTGCCCCCATCTACCCTTTAGTGTCTCTGAACTAAAATATAACAGGAGACCCTTAACTGTTTTCTCTCATTCTAATATTTCCCCCACATTACTGACATGGGTAGTATCATGTATCTACTCTTCTATAACCATCTATGGCTCACTATTGCCTCTAAGGTTCAAATGTCCTGGAAGATGTTCTAGGCATGACATTATTTGGCCCCAACCTATTCTCTAATTCTTTCTGTTGCTTCATTTCTCTGTCTGGCAAGTGGGAATAGGATTACCATGACTGGTTTACACCATATTGTATCCATGAGCCAAGGGATGTCTATCCATGCAAATTTCTCCCTGTTTTGCAGCACATCATGTCCTTTTATGCCTCCACATTGTTGGCACCAATTTCTCTGCCTGGAATAGTCCTCCTTTTTATATCCCCATTTCCATTTTACTTCTATCAAAATGAAATCTTGCTCTTCCTTTAAGGCCCAGCTCTGATCTTCTCTTTTTCACAAAGGCTTTTTGACCACCATTCCCAAGTTGAAATAAATTGCCCCTTCCTCTGTTCTTCCATAAAATTTTTCATATATTTCAAATCAGTATTTTACAGGTAGTTAAGAACATGGTTTCTAGAGTCAGATTATGTGAATTCAAATCAAAACTCTGCTACTTACTTGGACAAATTTTCTGACATAGCTGAGCCTCAGCATCCTCATTTAAAAATGTGGATTAAGGCCGAGCGCAGTGGCCCACACCTGTAATCCTAGCACTTTGGGAGGCCGAGGTGGGTGCATTAGGAGGTCAGGAGATCGAGATCATCCTGGCTAACATGGTGAAACCCCGTCTCTACTAAAAATACAAAAAATTAGCTGGATGTGGTGGCAGGCGCCTATAGTCCCAGCTACTCGGGAGGCTGAGGCAGGAGAATCCCTTGAACCCGGGAGGCAGAGCTTGCAGTGAGCTGAGATCATGCCACTGCACTCCAGTCTGGGCAACAAGAGCGAAACTCTGTCTCCAAAAAAAAAAAAAAATGTGGATTAATAGCACCTTGATAGAGTTGGGAGGCAAGTGAGATAGTGTGTTGTTATTATTTTTCTTTCTCTGAAGTAGTTATTCCAATTTGCCTTTGAGTATACTTAGCTTTACAGAATGTTCTCACTCACTGAAATGATTTAAAAGTTTTTGGAAAAAGAGAGGTGAACTGGAGAAAAGGTAACCCTTACTAAGTCATACTGTATTTCAGACACTCTGCCAAATCCCTTACAAATCAACAACCTTGAGACAAGGTAAGGACACCATCATCATCATCATCATCTCTACTTTACAAATGAGGAAACGGAGGCTCAGAGAGTTACTTGGCTGCAGTCACAGCAAATAAGTGGCAAAGGCAAGACTCAGAGCTATGCCTCTCTGATGTCCAAGGTCCGTGCTCTCCAGGAGACCCTGCTGTCTTCTGTCATGGAGAGGGCCAAAACTCTATTGTCCTTAAGGCCCCTTCAACATTGTCATGTTGTTTTAGCACAAAGTAGGTGGTCAGTAAAGTGTGTTGAATGTGATGTGTAATACAAAAACGAGGCAGGCAGATCACGAGCTCAGGAGTTCAACACCAGCCTGGCCAACGTGGTGAAACCCCGTCTCTACTAAAAATACAAAAATTAGCCAGGCATGATGGCAGGTGCCTGTAATCCCAGCTACTCGGGAGGCTGATGGGGGGGAGCTGCTTGAACCCAGGAGGTGGAGGTTGCAGTGAGCCAAAATTGTGCCACTGCACTCCAGCCTGGGTGACAGAACGAGACTCTGTCTCAAAAAAAGAAAAAAAGAAAAAAAGAAAAAAAATGAGTTTGATAGAACAAACCTTTGTCAGCAAACCCCACCTTAAAACCCAACTGTGTCAATGAGTTTATTTACAGCCCATTGATTCATGAGTTTAAAAAAAAATTGAAGGCCAAAGCAATCACAAGGTAATTATAATTTAAAGTGAGTTCTTCTAAACTTACATATAATGATATAAGAATTTTAAAATTCCAAGATTCTCCAGAAGCTTAAATGGAAAAATAAAGTGCATCATAAGATCATACATTTCCCCACCCTCACACATGCACACCCTTATACACTCATCTACGAAACACAGTTCTGGAAGAAGGTATTAAAATAAAAACTTAAATAATTACTTTTGTAGATTGGGAATGGAGATTTGGAGCTGTGGAGGATAATTTTTATTTTTGTATTGCTAGTTTTTAAAATTTTTGTTTTGCTTTTATAATGTAAAACCAGTTTATTTTATTTTAAAATTTGTATTCTTTTTCTTAATTGCAGTAAAAGATGCATAACATAAAATTCACCATTTTAAAGTATATGATTCAGTGGCATTTATTGTATTCAGAATGTTGTACAACTGCCACCACACTGACCATGATCTAGTTCAAGAATATATTCATCGGCCGGGCGCGGTGGCTCACGCCTATAATCCCAGCACTTTGGGAGGCCGAGGCGGGTGGATCACGAGGTCAGGAGATCGAGACCATCCTGGCCAACACGGTAAAACCCCGTCTCTACTAAAAACAAAAAAATACAAAAAGAAATTAGGTGGGCATGGTGGCGGGTGCCTGTAGTCCTAGCTACTCGGAAGCTGAGGCAGGAGAATGGCCGGAACCCGGGAGGTGGAGCTTGCAGTGAGCCGAGATAGCGCCACTGCACTCCAGCCTGGGCAACAGAACGAGACTCTGTCTCAAACAAAACAAAACAAAAAAATATATATATATTCATCACCCCAAAGGGAAACACATTGCCCATTAAGCAGTCACTCCTTATTTCCTCTCTTCTTCTCTGCAACAATCACTAATCCGCTTTCTCTATCCACTTGCCTATTCTGGATATTTCAGATAGATGGACACATATAATACATGACCTTTTGTGTCTGGCTTTTTAGACTTAGCATAATGTTTTTAAAGCTCATCCATGTTGTGGCATGTGTCACAATTCATTCCTTTTTATGGCTGAATAATATTCCATTGTGTAGATATACCACATTTTGTTTATCCTTTCATCAGTTGATGGACATTTGAGTTGTTTCTGCCCTTTGGCTATTTGTCAGCAGTGCTGCTATAAATATTTCATGCACATGTTTAAAAAAGCAGCTGGTTAAAAAAAATCTTTTTATGGTTTCCCATTGCCTAACCCTGTGATAAACCCAGGCCTGGCCTTGCTGACTGTTTGCCCAACCTTCCATGTTGTTAAATTCCTTTGTGTCTTTGTCTTTGTCCATGCTCCTTTTTCACCTTCCATCCGCTGGATGGATACACATTTCAAGACTAAATTTAGGTGTTACCTCCTCAATGAGGTCATTGCTGGCATAGCTTCCTGCCTTCCTTCCACAGACAGAGTGCAGTGGTACAATCTTGGCTCACTGCAATCTCCGCTTCCCAAGTTCAAGCAATTCTCCACCCTCCGCCTCTCAAGTAGCTGGGACTACAGGTGTTTGCCATTACGCCAAACTAATTTTTTTTTTTTTTTCTATTTTTAGTAGAGACAGGATTTCACCATGTTGGCCAGGCCAGACTCAAACTCCTGACCTCAGGTGATCTGCCCACCTCGGCCTCCCAAAGTGCTGGTATTATAGGCGTGAGCCACCGCCCCTGGCCTGTGTCCTACTCTCTACTCAGTGCCTCCTTACAACTCTAACTTGATCTCATGAGTCTCCCCAAAACCTGACCTTGAAGGCAGGTTCACAACTTTATCACCTTTGTGTTGACAGCACTTAACACATGGTGGGCACTCTGATGAATATTTCTTCAGTAACTGGTGCTTGGATTTTTTTCACCACAGGATAACCAGGTTATCTTCCAAATAACCAGTTGTTTGAATAAGAACTCTGTTTTTTTCTAATCTAGATGCCAATGTATGTGGTTACTGGGAGCTGTAATTAGTTTTATGTCCTGGCGAGTAATTAAGAACCCTAGAAGAGTACATTTTAATTAGAACTCTGAGACCTCATGAAGTTCTCAAAGGCCGTTAACTCTGACTATGTTAACGACCTGCAATAATGTAGATTATAAAGGCCTGCTTGCTTCTTTTGGTTTTGTATTATGGTTTATTAAGTGTTTGCTTTTTCATAAGATGGTAATTTACTTGAAATGTTGCTTGTAAATGCCACTTACAATTTACAGTCCTGGAACATGGTAGACCCTCCATAAGCAATAGCTCTTGTTATCCATCGCCTGTCCATCACAGTACTTTACACAGAGCTTTTGCGCAAAACTAGCATTCAATGCATGCTTTTAAATGAAAGAATGAATAGAATGGGTATATGCTCTGCACAGAGTAGACAAGAAATAGTTAATCAACATTCTCAGATGGTTGTAGCCAATGTGCTTGAAGGTGCAACACAAGAAGTAACATCGTTGGTGATGTTACTGCAGATGTTACTTCCACACACTGCTGCAGAGTTTTTCTCCTGAGCTATTTAACCTATAAATTGTTTCCTTTTAGCCTGTGTAGAGTGGTCTCATGTACCCTTTAACCCTTTTTGGAAATGCAAAACACAGAAGCCATTCTGGGTTCCTAGATGAGTGGGGACACTTGTGCCTCCTCACCATCCTGCAGAGCGTGGGCTCAATGGTTTGTGGCGTTACTATGCTTGGAGCTCATGAGAGCTGACAATAGCTGATGGAGAGCAAGGATCTCAAGGTCTTAGGGATAAAATGGTAAGCAAAAGAGGTGCGGTTCCTGTCTTATTTGCACTCGGAGTCAATAATCAAATTAGTATGGATCAGTATACAGTTTCTAAAAGGAAAAAATGCAGAGCGCTCTGGAGATGTAAATCAGAGGACTTGGCTTATTTTGAGGAGATGCTTCAAGAATGTAACCCCAAAGAAGTCATGTTGGAGCTGAGTCTGAAGGTTAAATGGGAATTAACTAGGCAGAGAGAGGGAGGGGAATGGCCTGTGCAAAGACCCAGAGGGGAGGAGGAACCAGGAACCAGGTGGCAAAGAATGGAGGAGGAGGAGGTGGTGGAACTAGATGAGGGCAGAGAGAAACAATAGTCATTCCCATTAGCCCAAGAGCAATGGAAAGCCTATGAAGGGTGTCAGAGGAAGATAGGTCAGATTTACATTTTTTTTTTTTTTGAGACGGAGTCTTGCTCTGTTGCCCAGGCTGGAGTGCAGCGGCGCTATCTCGGCTCACTGCAAGCTCCGCCTCCCGGGTTCACGCCATTCTCCTGCCTCAGCCTCCCAAGTAGTTGGGCCTACAGGCACCCGCCACCACACCCGGCTAATTTTTTGTATTTTTAGTAGAGACGGGGTTTCACTGTGTTAGCCAGGATGGTCTCGATCTCCTGACTTTGTGATCCACCTGCCTCGGCCTCCCAAAGCTGGAATTACAGGCGTGAGCCAACGTGCCTTGACGTAGGTCAGATTTACTTTTAAAAAATATATTAAAAATAATTTCAGAGTAAGGAGCAGAATGGAGCAGAGGAAGACTTGCTGGAAGAGGTGAGTTAGAAAATGACTGCAGTGGACCACAAAAGAGACAAGTAGATGGTAATAGACATGGAGAGAAACAGGGAGATCTGGGAGATGAGAAGGAGGTAAATCAATGGGATTTGATGACAAATGGATACAGAAGGAGAGGGAAGAGCTTTCCTGGGTTTTAGGCTTGTACAACTGGATGGATGTGGTGGCTGTCACTGAGTTTTTGAAGTCAAATAAAATATAGAGACAAATCTCTGAAATGAAAACATTTTATTCGGGAAGAAAAATTGCAATTTGGGGGGCATGCGCACAGACCAACTGGCCTTCAGTATGTCCCATGAACAAAGAGAAAGTTAGAAGTTTTATAAAAAAGAGAAATGTTACATATTGCTCTTTGAGAAAGTTCATTGGCACTAGTAAGGTTTGAGGGAGCTGGCAAGTTTTGACTGGTAAGTGACAGTAACAGGTAAAATTCTTTTTTTTTTTTTTTTGGACTGAGTCTTGCTCTGTCACCCAGGCTGGAGTGCAGTGGCGCGATCTCAGCTCACTGCAAGCTCCGCCTCCTGGGTTCACGCCATTCTCCTGCCTCAGCCTCCCCGGTAGCTGGGACTACACGTGCCCGCCTCCATGCCTGGCTAATTTTTTGTATTTTTAGTAGAGATGGGGTTTCACTGTATTAGCCAGGATGGTCTCCATCTCCTGACCTTGTGATCCGCCTGTGTGGGCCTCCCAAAGTGCTGGGATTACAGGCGTGAGCCACCATGCCCAGCCAACTATTCTTAAAGTCACAGGAGATTGTTTCAGCAGCTATTAGATAAAACTGTTTCAGGTGCAGGAGGCAGTTTCAGCAGCCAGGCTTGCATAGAATTACGTTCTTGGAGCAATGTTTTGTTCCCTGAGTGCTTTTACCCCTGACCTCTCTGTTTTAGTTGGGTATGACAAGAATGACACATTTGTTGATTAACTTTCACATAGGGAAAACAAGAAGAGGTCCAGCCAGGGAGGGTGGATCCAGAGGTCTGCTTTGGTCATGCTGAGTTGAGATGCTTTTGTGACATCTACATGGAGATTTGAAGCAGATGTTGACTTGCTGGTCTGGAGCTCAGAGGAGATATCTGAACGGGTGATATAAAATGTAGAGTAAAGGTTGAGAAGACAACAGGAACTAGACTAATTCCTCTTGTTGAGTTTAGAGTTAAAGAGAATGAGTAGGATGAGGACAATCCAAATATCAGAGGAAGACAACGGGAGGGTATTGTCATAGAAGGCAAGAGATGGGAATACTTCAAGATGAAGGTAGTAGGGTGGCTGTCATGTTACTGAGGCATAAGAACAACACTGGAAAAATTTCCAGTGGCTTTAGAAACCTCAGGTAACTGTTGACCCTAGGAAGCTTATTTTAGCACAGGGAGAGGGTGGCAATCAGCTTGGGTTAGGTTTTGGAATGAGTGGAAGACAAGGACATGGCAGATAGTAATCACAGACAACTCTTTTGAGATTAAAAAAAATGTGTAGTGTTTTATCATATGAGAAAAATAATTGCTTCCAACAGCAATAAAATGCAAATAAGTTACGTACCTGTTATTCCCACTGCTTAAGTTATCAGAGGACTTTTATACAAACATTTGCATTTGTAGCATTCTGAGGAAAAAATGCTCTGGCTGGGCTGGGCACGGTGGCTCACGCCTGTAATCCCAGCACTTTGGGAGGCCGAGTCAGGCAGATCATGAGGTCAGGAGATCGAGACCATCCTGGCTAACACGGTGAAACTCTGTCTCTACTAAAAATACAAAAAAAAAAAAAAAAAAAAAATTAGCTGGGCGTGGTGGCGGGCGCCTGTAGTCCCAGCTACTTGGGAGGCTGAGGCAGGAGAATGGCATGAACCCAAGAGGCAGAGCGGAGCTTGCAGTGAGCCAAGATCGAGCCACTGCACTCCAGCCTGGGCGACAGAGCAAGACTCCATCTCAAAAAAAAAAATGCTCTGGCTGTCCTCTGGACTTCAAATACTTTGCTTAGGTTTCTGTGAATCTTTAAATTTCGGGTGACTTAAGTGCACATTCAATCTACTGAATCACAATTCACTTGTGCTCATATTCCTGTATTTGTATGATTTTCCCCAGCCTTCCTGTATTGTATGGTGAATAACTTCCTTCCAAGGATGTTTCAAAAGTTAAGAAAGCGTGCTGCTGTTGCCCATTTACAAGTATTTAATTTCAAAGGGTGCCAAAGCATTGGCAAATATATGTGTCAGAGCTTATAGTTAGTTGCAGCCTTCTTAATAATCATTTTACTATTTTATCTCAAATATAATCTAGCATTTCAGCGTCACTGGAAATCTTGGTAGGTAGTCAGTATTTTTGTTTGGAAGTACAGGATACCAGCAGTGAAACACTTCATTTTATTAACGTCAAGCAAGTAAGGCATTATTTTCCTATAAACGTGAGGTTGTTTGAAATGAAAACAAACAAAACCAGGTAAGACAATAGAAGCAGATGTTTTCTCTATTTAAAAATGCGGCTGGTATGTGAGGTATGTGTAGGGAATGGCTAAAAAGAAAATAAAAATAAAATTTAAAATGCAATTTGGATTGGGCGTGGTGTCTCATGCCTGTAATCCCAGCACTTTGGGAGGCCGAGGTAGGCGGAGCATCTGAGAACAGGAGTTCAAGACCAGCCTGGCCAACATGGTGAAACCCCGTCTCTACTAAAAATACAAAAATTAGCCGGGCGTGATGGCGGGTGCCTGTAATCCCAGCTACTTGGGAGGCTGAGCGGGGAGAACTGCTCGAATCCGGGAGGTGGAGGTTGCAGTGAGCTGAGATCATGCCATTGCACTCCAGCCTGGGTGACAGAGCGAGACTCTGTCTCAAAAAAAAACAAAAAATGCAGCTTGTTCCTAGTTAAGCATTTTAAGATTTCCCCTCTTCCCCAAGGGAAGAGAGAAAATCTTACCCCTCCTTCTGTTCTTCCCTTCTGGGTGAATGACTGTACAATGAAGATTTAATCTAGTTGAGAAAAACAACACATAGATGACTCACATACAACCTTTGTATGTATGAATGGAGGATTGTATAATCATTTGTTTTTCACTGTCCTAACAATCAAGTGGGAAGGAGAAAAATAAGATTTATGCTAGATTTATTTCAGTTGCAATTAAAAGGAAATCTATCCCTGTGATCTAGACAGGATTGGATGTTTCAAAAGTGCCAAATCATTGAGCAGATAGAGTAAGTGAGAAGACAATAAGAGAACAAGATTTGGAAAGGAAATGATTTAACAGTTACGCCAGTGTCCTCACTCATATGCAGGAGTTGAAAAAGTTGATCCTATGGAGGTAGAAAGCAGAATGTTAGATACCAGAGACTGGGAAGGATGTGTGGGTGGGGTGGGGGTGGGGGAATGAAGAGAGGTTAGTCAGTGGGTACAAGGGCAGCTAGATAGAAGTTATCAACAATGTATTCTACATTTCAAAGTAGCTAGAAGACAGAACTTGAAATGTTCCCAACACATAGAAATAATGAATACTCAAGATGAGGGATCAAATACCCATTACACGTTCTATGCATGTGACAAATATCACATGTACCCTATAAATATGTAATATATTATTTATCAGTAAAAAAACTTAAAAATGTAATTGTGCCAATATAAACTTATGTATCAATTTATATTTGTTCATGTCTTTTGACTTCTCCACCTTTTTGTTCACACTCTTCATGCCCTTACTCTGTTTTCTCACGTATATTTACCATACTCATCATTTCCTCTAGAAACACCTGGGTTATTCTGTCCTCACCAATTTCTTTTTTCTCAGCGTTTTCATAGATCAGTCCATAATGTCAATTTGGTGCTTAGAAACATATCGTTGTGCATTGTTCTCGATTTTTCATAGGCATGTAAATTTTATTTTCTCTACCAGAAAGTAAATTCTTGACAGGCAAAGATGATTTTGAAACTGACCCAATAGTTCCACAGACAGGTTTTTGTTGTTGTTGTTGTTGTTTTGTTTGTTTGTTTTTGGATGAACATAGAAATTGACGCTTTTGGTCTAAAGCCTGAAATTTACATTTGTTTTATTTGGGTTCCTTGTTTAGGAAATGACCCCCAGGCCTCTCAAAAGTATCAAAGAACTGAAACTAACCAGATACTGCATCCAGACAATGAAATGCCAGGCCTCTCATTCATCATGATTGCTTCCTTAACCCCTCTAGAGTTCCTGTTTTCTCATACCTTTCTTCCCTGCTATATAAACCCCTCATTTTAGTCTATCAGGGAGATAGATTTGAGAGGATCTCCCATCTCCGCAGCTGCAGAACCCGATTAAAGCCTTCTTCCTTGGTGATAATCGTTGTCTCAGTGGTGTTTCGGTAACAACTTCTTATATATTTACCTGAACCCTTAGCAGTTTGATGGGCATACATTTAAGAAATAAAGGATTCCTTGAATTGTTATCAGTTGAAATGCTGCATTTCTGAACATGGCAAAAAGTGGTCTAAGAAGCATAGCTTAAGCAACTTTCTGTCCAACACTGGTGTTTCTGCTCCCAGCCTCTGCCTGCAATGTGTGATTGGCATACAGCCTCTCACAGGCCCTCAGAATGTACAGGCATAACTTTCACAAATGAACCTGGAAGATAATTTGTAATTTTGTGGAGGTGTGTATTCCAGAGCAGCACACTGGTGTGCTAATCAGTATCCCTTCACCAGCCAGTGAGCCTTGCTGCTCATCAGCATCAATACCTCAGTGTAATATCTTGCCCTTGTCATATATGCAGAAACTCTCAAGAAGTAGTTGAAAAACAATCAAAGCCTAGCATTTTAGTAAAGTGTTACAGTGGTTTTGAGAAAATTGCTGACCAAAGGAAGATGTGCACCTATCGAAGTAGTAAATTTTTACTAGTGTTGCTGCTGCCATAGGCTATCAGCTCCCTGAGAGCAGGGATTAAGTGTTACTCACATCATTCCCTAGTGCTGGGGTACATCACCTGGGAGATAGAATGTGCTCAGCATATATTTGAGGAATGGCTAAATAAGGAAATGATTATTTCTAATAAAAGGAAAAGATTGGGCAGGGTGAGGTAGCTTGTGTCTGTAATCCCAGCAGATTGGGAGGGAGGCCAAAGCAGGAGGATCACTTGAGCCCGGGAGTTTGAGACCAGCCTGGGCAACACAGGGAGATCCCTCTGTACGAAACAAACAAAAAAACACGAGCTGGGCATAGTGGTGCGTGCCTGTGGTCCCAGCTACGCAGGAGGCTTAGGTAGAGTACGGCTTGAGCCCAGGAAGCTGCAGTGAACTGTGATTGCACCACTGCACTCCAAACTGGGCAACACACTGAGACCTTGTCTTTTTTTTTTTTTTTTTTTTTTTGAGATAGAGTCTCACTCTGTTGCTGAGGCTGGAGTGCAGTGATATGATCTCAGCTCACTTCAACCTCTTCCTTCCAGGTTCAAATGATTCTTGTGTCTCAACCACCCAAGTAGCTGGGATTACAGGCATGCACCACCACGCCCAGCTAATTTTTGTATTTTTAGTAGAGTTGGTTTTGCCATGTTGGCCAGGGTGATCTCAATCTCCTGGCTTTAAGTGATCTACCCACCTTGGCCTCCCAAAGTGCTGAGACCCTGTCTTCAAACAAACAAATGAAGAATGTATAGCACTTACTATGTGCCAGGCACTGCTCTAAATCTTTTACATATATTAACTCATTTAATCATTGCAACAACCCTATAAATTAACTATTATTTATCTCTATTTTTCAGATGAGGAAACTGTGTCACCAACAGTTTGAGTGCCTTGTTGAAGGTCACATAGCTGGTTACTGGTAGAGTTATGATTTATAATCCACATGGTCTGACTACGTTTAACAGCTCTCATATGGAATAAATTAAATGCTATACTGCTATTCAGATATGTGGGAGGACATGAAAGCCTCAAGATATAGTCACCAGCCTCTGTTACAAGCTTGTTGTTTGTTTTTGCTTTTGGCTTTTTGTCTTGCCCAGGCAAACTCCTAAGGGATTCTGGTAATTTGTTAGCAAACTTTCTAAACCCCTTCCAAGACTGCCAAATTGCTAATTCTTAAGCAGTTTTCATTGACACTATTACATTGTTTCATGTCAGGGCTTTAGAAGCAGGTGAAATAGATATTGGTTTTGGGGAGTGGGGGAAAGCTGACTAGTAATTGATGCATGGCTAGCATCTTTATACAGGAGAGGAATTTGCAAGGCAAGTAGCTGGGCTTGTTCTGAGTTTCTTTTATTAGTTTCAGGAGTTAGGCTTGTTGAATTAAGTAAATAAAGCTCACAATATGCTGATCATGTGAAACCTAATGCCAAGTCTATTTCTGAGCCACTGTGAAGAGGACATAGATAAACAAGGAGGGAGGGAGTGTCAAGTCACCCAAAATATTTCTTACTGGACTCGGATTTTATTTTTTAAATCTATTCTTTTGGAAATAGAGCCATGATCTAACTTAATGTGGCTACTCTGAATGCATGCTTTCTCCATGTCCACTATAATTTCTTTGCAGGTTCATATAAATTTTATAAGTAGGCTTTGTAAATCAAACTGTGGACCAAATATCCTGGTGCGACTCTCGAATTGCTCTCTCAAATTGCAGGCACAAAGTCTTGGAAGTTCTGTTGGGCAGAAACAAACTGGACCAACATTTTGCTTTTCTGTTATCATCCAACTTCCTTTATGCAGTCAATCTGATAACAAACAAGCTAATAAGCTCACACTAGAATTAGAAATTATAAAACATTTGGTTTTCCAGGGGAACTGGGAATGGTTTTGTAATTAATGTGTCAGAAGGAAAACTGAGGCAAAGTTTTCAATTGCACCATATATGACAGACAAAAAAATGTAATTAAATGCATCCTTCAGCTCTGAGGACAGATAATGGTCCTCTGTATCTAAGCGTCCAGGAGGAGGTGTTCTCTGTATTCCATACATCTGTGTCCCAGTGACCAAATGCAATGAAGAGAGACAACTTGTAAATTAAACAAACACAATGGGGCATAAAGATTTTTCCCCTTTAATATTATGGGATATGACAAAGAAGATCATTTTCTGGTTGCCATAAAAATACAGCAGTAAAGTTGAATTAGACCCGCAGATTTGATTAACGAATGCTGTGCTTATGAAAACACATAATTATTCCTGAGCTCTTGGAATGAACCAAGTGCAGTAGCTTCTGGGGCACTTGTGCATATTACTTTTAAAGATAGAATCCTGCTTGGCAAAAATGGCCCTCCTAGTTCTATATAAAAGATACAGCAAGAAGCAGTGAAGGTATATATAGACAAAGAGAAAAATAAAGCTCATAACTGTCTTCATACCAGTATAGATCTTTCTTAGCACACAACTAGATTTTTGTGGATTTTACAAGTTAAATAATGTGAAAAATATATTTGGGCACAAGCTGGGATCGCTGAGCTATATAAAAGGCATTCTATCACTCAGAGAGTTGTGTGATCATGGGCTAGTCAGTATCCTTTGTCAGTGGGCCTGTCTCCCTCATTTGTAAAATGGATATGGGGCTGCTTACTATTTCCTTACCAGCCATTTCAAATATATGTCTCCTGATAACCTTTGCATTTTAGAGTTCTTCTTTTGTTTTCCAATGAGCAAATCAGCAAGAGCTACAAGTTAGCAAACATTTAAGGAGTGCTTGCTGTGTACCGGCCCATGATAGGTGATGGGGCCACAAAGATGAAGGCGCCTTGTCTCTCTACCCATGAGATCAAGTGAGGCCAATGAATTACTATTATTGTTGTTGTTGAGATAGGCCCTCGCTCTGTCACCTTGGCTGGAGAGCAGTGGCCCGATCATAGTTCACTGCGGCCTCAATCCCCTGGGGTGCAAGTGATCCTCCCACCTCAGCCTCCCAAGTACCTGGGACTACAGGTGTGCACCACCATGCCTAGATAACTTTTGTATATTTTTTAGTGACTAGGTTTTGCCACATTGCCCAGGCTGGTCTCAAACACCTGAGCTCTGGCAGTCCTCCCGCTTCAGCCTCCCAAAGTGCTGGGATTACAGGCCTGAGCCACCTTCCACCGTGCTCTGGGTCATTTTTTTCAGCTCTCTTATAGTTCATGTATACTTTCTCCAGCTATTGTATATTCCATCTGTTAATCTTGTCAAATCTATTGTATATTCCATCTGTTGACCTTGCTATAGCAACAACTATAATTTTAATTCCTAAAGTCCCACTTAGTTCTTTTTCAAATTTGCCTGATCATTTTTGATTGTCTCTTGTTGCTTATTCCATTTTATGATTCCATTCTTTATTTCTTGAAGCATACCATGTATACTTGTGTATACTTTGTATCAGATCATCTAGACTCCTTGAGCTTCTAAATCTGGACTTTGTAGCTTCTGCTAGCCTTTACCTGGGATGGTTTGTTCCTTTTGATTTTGGTGACCTATTTTTTATGGGTTCAGTTTTGGTTAATCTTAACCTGGGAAAACTTGGAGGCTGAAATTCAATATGTGATCCTCCAGAAAACATTTTTTTTTTTTCCCTGTTCAGAGATAGTGACCATTGGGGCCACCATGCATTTTGTGTGGGTTTATTGTTCACGGCTCCCATTTCAGCTTAGAATCTCTTTTTTTCTTCCTCTTTTTTCCCCTTTAAACTTCATATTCTCCCTTAAGTCCTGCAAAGTGCTACCTAAAAGGTCTTGTACATTATAATGTTATTTTATAACTTAAAGGCCCCTCAGGGTATCTTGCCCACCATATTTCTAAAAGTGAAATTGCTGATGCTATTGAATGCTTACCCTGTGCCAAGCATTCTTTTGAGCGTTTTACTTGTGTTAGCTCATTTAACATTCACAACAACTTCATGAGGAAAAGTAACATTTTTATTCTCATTTCACAGGTGAAGAAATTGAGGTGCAATGCGATTAAGTAACAGGTTGCCAATGTTACACAGCTGATACATGCTACATGAGTTGATAATGTTACACAGCGAATAGAGCTGGGATTGTAAGAAACACCAAAAAAATTTATGCACATGATAGGAAATTCAAAGTGTACAAAAGGCTATATAGTGAATAGTAAGTCCTTTTCTGTTCCTGTGCCCTAGACATGCCATTGCCCCTCCCAGGAGGCAACTATTACCAGTTTCTTAGGTATTTTTCTAGAGGTCGTGTACAAAACATACAATCTAATATATGTATATTATAGTATATCATATTTATTATACATTATGTGTCTGATTTTGCTAGAAAAATAGAAATAACAAAATAACATTTCTTGAATACTTACTCTGTGCCTGTTACTTTTCATTCATTATCTCATTTGTTCTTCTGAGGAATTATTAGTTTTACTTTGTAAGTGAGAAATTGAGTATTACAAAAGTTAAGTAACTTGTCCAAGAATTTGCAGATAGAAGCAGAGCTAGGATTCAAACCTAGGTCTTCGTGGCTCTTGGGCCTGCACACTTTGGCTTTTCACAGGGAGCTGACTGGGGCTGACATCTTTAACTCCTCTGTAGTAGATTAGGACAAGAGTTAGAGTAAAGGCTGGGGTTTAGGGTTTGCGCTAGGATCTTCTCTCTAACCCCTACACCATACCTGGATGTGGCCTGTGCAAGTGTGTTTTAGGATTGCTGCTTCCTGGGGAATGAGATGGAGGGCACAAAACTCAACCTTGCCCATCTTCTCTGCATCTGTATTTGTTAGTTTCATGTGTTTAAGGATAGGCTTTTGTTAGCCACTTACTCTATTTTGAAACTCCCTCTTCTCTTTTCTTCTTTTTCTAATTTCTTCCTTCCTTCCAACCCTCCTGTAATCATTTATTTGAGTGCCTTTATATGTCTAGCATTCTGTTTGGTGCTGGAAATACCAAGATACAAGAACATAACTGTCTTTTGAGAAGGTTGTACTTTAGTGGGGAGACAAATACCCTAACTGCAAATTATAACACAGTGAGTTAAGTGTTTGTACTAGTTTCCTATGGCTGCCATAACAAATTATTACAAACTTGGTGGCTTAAGCAACACATGCAGATTCTCTCACATTTCTAGAAGTCAGAAATTTGAGATCTGTTTCACTGGTCCAAAATCAAGGTGTCAACAGGGCTGCAGTCTCCTGGAAGCTCTAGAAGAGAATCTCTAGATTCTCCTTTGCTTTTCCAGTTTCTAGAGCCACATTCCTTTTATGCTGAGTTCCAGGAACTTCCCTCTATCTCCAAAGCCATGAATGCAGCATCTTGCGTAAGTGATCACATTGCCTTCTTCCGGTGAAATCTTGCTCTGACTTCCCCCGTTTTTTTTTTTTTTTAGATGGAGTCTCGCTGTTGCCCAGCCTGGAGTGCAATGGTGCGATCTCAGCTCACTACAACCTCCGCCTCCTGGGTTCAAGTGATTCTCCAGCTTCAGCCTCCTGAGTAGCTGGGAATACAGGCGTGTGCCACCACACCTGGCTAATTTTTATACTTTTCGGAGAGGCAGGGTTTCACCATGTTGGCCAGGCTGGTCTCGAACTCCTGACCTCAAGTGATCCAACCGCCTCAGCCTCCCAACGTGCTAGGATTACAGATGTGAGCCACCAAGCCTAGCCCTGACTTCCCCTTCTAAGGACACTTGTGATTGTATTTAGGGTCTACCCTGCTAATCTGAGATAATCTTCCCATAGCAAGATCCTTAATTTAGCCATGTCTGCAAAGTCTCTTTTGCCATATAAGGTAACATTCACAGATCCCTGACTCTTATGGTTCTGTTCTTTTGTCCTCATTTTCTCATTCTATATGTGTGTGTGTGTGTGTTGTGTGTGTGTGTGTGTATCCTCAACAGTTTCCTCCAGACCTGGTGTACCAGCAAGTTGTGTGGGTCCTTCCTCAAAATACCACCCATGGGGCATTTCTTTTTCTTCTCTTTCTCTGCTCCTCTCTACACTGGTTGATGCCCTTATTCAGATAAACATTCAAATGGTCAGCTAAGCATTCTCCCTGTCTCTAAGCTCTCCTCCCAACTTACCTTACAACCATTGTTCCATTAATTGTTCTATATGACCGTCGTTTAAAAACTTCTAGAGAATAAATTCTGAACTCCTTAACGTGACACTTCAAGGTTCTCTGGAGTTCAAGACCTATATCAGCTTCATTTACTTATTCAGCAGGTGCTCACTAGGTTTTCTCATGTGTGAAGACTGTGCCAGGGACTGAGAGTATGACAGTGGGTAAAAGTAGGCATGTCCACCCTTGGGGATTTTGCTGTCTAATAGGAAAGACAGATATGAATAAAATAATAATTATGAAGAAATGTGAAATTGCAACTGCAATAAAACAGCAGCTCAGACTTATGTAATGCCTGCCATCCATCTAGCATCATCCTAAGAATTTTACATATACTGTCTCTTGTAATCTTCACAGCTTGTTCATAACTGCTACTTCCTACTTTATGGATGAGAAAACAGGTGGGGAAAGTTTAAGTGATTCAAATTCACACAGCTGGAAAGGATTTAAGCCAGGTAGCTTGGTTCTGGATTTTGTGTATGGAACCACTGTCATATTTTGGTAAAAGAGAAGTGCCTGGTGCTATGAGGATCGTTAATTGGGAGTGGGACCAGGGTAGCAGGAAGCACAGAGAGAAGCAAAAGTGCCTCATGAGTGATGTGTTGAGGAGGTACACAGCTTGGTGGTATGCCGGGTCTGTTGGGAACTGTTGAGGCTATATATTGGGAACTGTTGAGGTTTTATATATATATATATATATATATATATAGAGAGAGAGAGAGAGAGAGAGAGACAGAGACAGAGACAGAGAGACAGAGAGACAGAGAGACAGAGACAGAGTGGGGATGGGGAATTGGAAAAGCTTCCTAAGGAAGGGACAGCTAAACTGAAGTTGGAAATATATCTTGGCATTAATTGGACAAGAAGAAAGGAAAAGTATTCCATCCAGAGGGAAGATCATGTATCAAGGCTGTATGGAGGTGAGGAGAAGAGTGCTTAGGGGGTCTGAAATGGGACCAGGTGGAGCCAAGAAAGCAAAGGCAGAGGGAGGAGCAAGGTATAGGATGGCTGCAGTGGGATTAGGCTGGGGAGGCAGGTAGGTGCCAAATCACCCAGGACCCTATAGGACATATTATAAACCCTTTTCTTTATCCTAAATGCAATGGGAAGCCATTGCCATTGAGTTTTTGTTTTGTTTCATTTTTCTGAGATAGGGTCTCACTCTGTCACCCAGGATGGAGTGCAGTAGTATGATCATAGCTCACTGCAGCCTTGAACTCCTGAGCTCAAGCGATCCTCCTGCATCAGCTTTCCAAAGTGCTGGGACCACAGGGGTGAACCACCACACCCAGCCCCATTGAGATTCTATTCAGGGGGTATGACAGAGATGTGTCAGAGGTTTCTGGATTGTGCCCTGAATTGATATGGTCTCATTCTCTGGAACGGAACCCAGGAAAGAGAACATGTTCAGGAATAAGATTATGGACTCTGTTTTGGACCTGTTGACTTTGAGAAACACAAATGAGATGTGAAGGAAAATTTCAAATATTTGGATCCAGAGTTCATAGAAGATGTCTGGGCTGGGCCTTTAAGTCCAGCCCTTGTGTCACTGACTTTTGGCAATTGAAAGATGAACCTTTTGAAGGACTTCTGTTGAGCTAAGGAGAATTTTAAGTTCTACTTGTGAGACTGCATTAATCTTTTGTTGTAGATTTGAATGTGGGGTGAAAATCAGTCACAGTGGGAAGAATTAATTTTAGAGTCCTTCACCACTTTCTACTTTTACAACAGAATACCTTTGGATAATCATTTATCTTTCAATAATAGGAACTAGTTTTTGGAAATTGTGGTTTGAGTCTGTTACAAGGAAACTGGCAAGACAAAAAACAAATAACCAAAAAGCTGTGTGAGAAGGCTTCTTAAGACTGCAATGTAACCTCAGTGTTCAAGTCAAAAGGGAGTGTATTTGTTAGCTATTGCTGTATAACAAATTACCCCAAAACTTAGGGGCTTGAAACAACAATAAAAATGTATTGTCCTCACAGTTTCTGTGCATCCAGGAATCTGTGAGCAGTTTAGCTGAGTGGCTTGAGCTCAGGAGGCAAGAGGTCCCGGTCAAGATGTCAGTGAGTTCTTCAGTCATTGGAAAGCTTGAATGAGGTTGTAGGATCTACTTCTGAGGTTAAAGTTCATTCACATGACTGCAAGCTAGTGTTAGCTGTTGGCAGGAATCCTTGGTTTCTTGCCACAAGAGCTTCTCTCAGAGCTACTTGAGTGTCCTTACCCTATGACTAGAAAGCTCCCCCTAGACAACCCAACAGTGAGAGGGCCAGATAGAAGCCATCCCTTTTATGAGCGAGTCTTAAAAGTCACACAGTGTGGTGAGTGCTTCATTCCAAGCAAGTCACTACTTTTGGCCCACCTCAAGGGTGAAGGAGGGAACTCAGCTCCACCTTCTGAAGGGAAGAGTGTTGAAGATTTTGTGGGCATATTTTAGAACACCACATGGGTGTTTGAAATCTGAGCTGTGGATGGGGCCTCCCCTCTCACCCTGTGTAGGAATTAATTTTGGGTACAGCATCCCTGACAGATGGTCATTCAGCCCTCTGCTTGCCACTTCCACTACAAGGAGTTCACTACACTGTGAGTCAGTGAATTCCACTTATATCCAGTGTTAATTGTTAGAAGCTTTTTCTGTTCATGATTTTGAAAGCTCTATTGTGGATATTCCATTATTAAAGCTAGTTCCGCTACTCTAGAATGGCACTTTTACATGATGGCTTTTCCAATATTTGCAACTGTGGTAATCTTAACTTTTCTCTTCTCCAGATGAAATTTTGTCTGTTCCATTCAGAGCTTCCTCTCGTGTTTTAATTCCAGGCTTCTTCCACATTCTGGTCACCTCCTTGTGAAAACATTCTGATTCAGTTTATCCTTCCAAAACTGAAAACACACTACTAATTCTGTAGCCCGAGCTAAGTATAAAGGGACACAGCAAGGGTTTCCTCACTTTGCATAATAGTGGAGGACTGAAAAATGACTGTGAAACCTGAAATAATGCAAAGTGATTTTAGTGGGAAAAATGATGATCATTCTGAGACCTTTATAAACTGCTTTTTTTTTTTTTTTTGAGATGGAGTCTTGCACTGTTGCCTGGGCTGGAATGCAGTGGCACGATTGTTGCTCACTGCAACCTCCACCTCCCAGGTTCACTTCATTCTTCTGCGTCAGCCTCCCAAGTAGCTGGGATTGCAGGCACACACCACCACATGGCTAACTTTTTGTATTTTTAGTAGAGATTGGGTTTCACTGTGTTGGCCAGACTGGTCTCAAACTCCTGACCTCGTGATCCACCCGCCTCGGCCTCCCAAAGTGCTGGGATTACAGGCGTGAGCCACTGTGCCCAGACAAAACATCTATTTTTAAAACTTTAAAACTTGTTAAAATTAAAAATTTTATTTCAAATTTAAATGCAAAAATTAGTAAAACTAGTGTTCATTTAGTATTAATTAGTAATCAGTAATTAAAATATTACATATTGCATTAAAAATATAGAGAATTTAAAATACAGAGGATTAAAATACTTTTGCAAAATAAAAAAACAAACAAAATCATCAATAGTAGATTGAACAGTGCTTGCTACCTCCTTCTTCTTGTACAACTAATAATACAGAGTGAGTATTTTTGCTTTGGCAAATTGTCATCCTGCTTTTAAAATTTGTATCAGCTTTCAACATTATATCCTTTGAGCTTTCAGTATTATAAAACATCTCTGAGAGTTCCTTTAATGTGAAGTTGTTTTTGCTGGTATCATTTCCTTGGAGACACCTTTAATCACTATCCGCATTTATGTTGATAAGTTCACCTTTGCTAAGTTCCTCTGGCTGTAGACTTTAGAGTCTCTGACAGTGTCAGTGACTACATTGCTATGGTTAGCTGTATAATTACATTTAGGTCCGATTCCCACCTCACTACTGTGTGGTCACTTTTTCACTTCTTTGCTGTACTTTCATCTTTGTTGACCAATTCATTCTCTCAATTATCCATTCTTATAAAATGCCACATGGGTTTACTGCTGGGAAGCAAGGAAGCAACACAGCTACATGCTTTGATGTCAGCGTGTGACCTGAATAATAGATGCACAGTGACTAGCCACACATACTTCGGAATAAGGAGTGTGGTTGGTTACTGATCATGATGCACGCCTGTTATGTATGTAATGATTTGTGGACTACAGAACTAGAAGCTAAGTTTGCACTTTATTCAATTACTCACAGTTAATATACCGTGGTAATTGATATTTGAATCATGTTGTTAGGGGACTGGTATTATTTAACTAAATCATGGTATTGCAAATTTATGTACATCAGATTCATGCAAAGCAAAGTCTGCCTGTAGGCTTACGAATTGTTCTGGAGTTGGAATCGATATTTTTTTTTTTTTTTTTTTTGAGACGGAGTTTCACTTTTGTTGCCCAGGCTGGAGTGCAATGGTGCAATCTCGGCTCACTGCAACCTCCACCTCCCGGGTTCAAGCAATTCTCCTGCCCCAACCTCCCGAGCAGCTGGGATTACAGGCATGTATCACCACACCTGGCTAATTTTTGTATTTTTAGTAGAGGCAGGGTTTCACCATGTTGGTCAGGCTGGTCTCGAACGCCTGACCTCAGGTGTTCTGCCCACCTTGGCCTCCCAAAGTGCTGGGATTACAGGCGTGAGCCACTGTACCCAGCCTGGAATCGATTTTTATGGGCGACTGTTCTATGCTGCTTATTTTAAGCTCATGGTCCTCGCTGTGATCAAGTCTCATATGTCTTTACCTATGCATTTGAATTGTGTAAAATATAAGTGTAGGATTTTACATACATTCCATTTAGCTTGTGGCTATATTTTTGACATTTTAAAAATTTTCTGATACATAATATTTGTACATATATATGGGGTCTCTGCCTTTTTAAAGCTGGATTGTGCTATCTAGTAAACAAACTGTCTTCTCCAAATTGTTATCGTTTTCACAGTAAGCCATTATTAGCAAGAATATGGCTGGGGCCGAGCTCAATGATATGTTTCCAGAGCTCTCTAAGAGCTCTCCAGCCATACTTCCCTCATCCTAGTAATCAGCCTTTTAAGTAGGAATATGTAGCAGCTATGAATTTCTCCAACTTTGCTGTCATCCAGCCTGACGTTTTCGAGCTTGTCCAACAAAGTTATCCGTCTGGTGCCATCAGATGCCTTTCTGAAATCAAAGCATATTATATCAGTAGTGGTGTCCTGAAATGCCACTCTGGTTACCCTACCAAAAATTAACACTATGGATAATACCTTATGTTTACAGAGAACTTTTACAGTTCACTGGAGTGTTTGGCATATCTCTATTTTAAAATATTTTGTCTATATAGAGTTGAAGGGAGATATGGCAGATATCATTACTTTATTTTCCAAAATGGTAAATCAGAGAGGTTAAGGGATTGGCCCTTGTTCATAGAGCTAGTAAATAGCAGAATCTTGATCCTTCAGTAAATCCAGTGTGTTTGACCATCTCAAACTATCTCAGATGAAGTGACTACAGAAAAGAAAAAGGGAGTTTCTGCAGTGTTTTCCTGTCGATTTATTAGGACAGACCAGTCTTATAACCCTCCTCCTGTAGGATCTGTGCTGGTTTCCCAGGGCTGCTGTAATGAAGTACCACAAACAGGGAGGCTTAAACAACAGTAATTTATTGTCTTAGAATTTTGAAGTCCAAGATCAAGGAATCAGCAGAGTTGGTTTCTTCTGAGGACTTTGAGAGAAGGATCTGTTCCAGGCCTGTCTTCTTTGCTCATAGATGGTTGTCTTCCCTCTATGTCTCTTCAAATCATTTTCTTTCTATGTGTGTTCCTGTGTCCAAAAGGACACCAGTCATACTGAATTAGGGCCTATTCTAATGATTTCATTTTAACTTGATTACCTCTGTAAAGATGTTATCTCTAAATAAGGTCACGTTCTGAATTATTGGGGGTGTTAGGACTGTAACATATTAAATTGGGGTGAGAGGGGAGGTTCAATTTATACCAGGTCTTTAAGGCAGATTTCAAGTTTTTTTTTAAATGGCCATCCAGGCGCGGTGGCTCACGCCTGTAATCCCAGCACTTTGGGAGGCCAAGAGGAGCGGATCATGAGGTCAGGAGTTCGAGACCAGCCTGGCCAACATGGTGAAACCCCATCTCTACTAAAAATACAAAAATTTGCCAGGCGTGGTGGTGGGCGCCTGTAATCCCAGCCACTGAGGAGGCTGAGGCAAGAGACTCACTTGAACCCGGGAGGCAGAGGTTGCAGTGAGACAAGACTATGCCACTGCACTCCAGCCTGGGCAACAGAGCAAGAGTCCCTCTCAAAAATAAAAATAAAAATAAAAAAGGCCCAAAGGAATAGGCTTGTGTAGGGAGTACTTTTGTGTGTGCCTGCATTTTTAAATCTATGTCTATGTATCTGATACAGTCTATTGAGATCTTTATGGTCAATTGATACTGCCTTTCAGTTTTTCAAAAGAGAGTGAATGCTTTTCCTAAATTAATTCTTAGTTGTCTACTTGCTGAATGTAGTCTCTGAAGATGTCTTTTGTGAGGCAGCTGCTGAAATTATTTCCTTGTTTGATGATTTCAGGATTCAAATGTGTCATTTAACTTTAGAGCTGAGATTTATGGTGAATTTCAATCCGAGCTTGGTGTTAATTTTACACACATCTAAGCAGTTTCCTTCTTCCACAAGTTGGTTAAGCATCAAAGGATTCTGAATTTAGGAAAAAATAAATAAATTAGGCAGTAACAGTTTGCATCCCAAAGTGGTTCACAAGTTTTCAAGTATATCCGAGGGTTGTTTAGCATATTACCGACTACTTATCAAAACACGGGACTGATTATGACCTTGTTTTAGATTGCTGGTGTTGAGGTGCTACAAATGTGAGATCTGTATTATTGTGTTTCCTCATTGCCTTCGCTTCTTCTGTGGTTTTTTCCTTTTGGTCACTTTGGGTGTTCCACAGATTACCCATGTGTGCATTTCACATGAAATAGATTTTGATTTTTTAAAAATAACATTTATTGTGAGTAGAAAATTTGGTTTTGCTCATACATTTTTCTGGTGATCTTTGTGCATTTTACTTATTTTTTTGAAATGATTCTTCTTTTTAATTAACTCATTGGGTAAAGAAAGTACAGTTCTAATGTCTATGTAAGGTGTAATGAATAAGGATGTGACGAACTGTGGTTATCTTTGAAGCTCTGTGTGTTCTTAATATCCATTCCCTTCCCTTATCACCATTATACTAAATTTTATGCTTATCATGTCCTTCCTTTTACTTATACTTTCACTATTTTTTTGTGTGTGTGTGAGACAGAGTCTCACTTGTTGCCTAGGCTGGAGTGCAGTGGCGTGATCTTGGCTCACTGAAACCTCCACCTCCTGGGTTCAAGCAATTCTCTGCCTCAGCCTCCGGAGTAGCTGGGATTACAGGCGCCCGCCACCACACCCGGCCAAGTTTTGTATTTTTAGTAGAGACAGGGTTTCACCATCTTGGCCAGGCTTGTCTTGAACTTTCGACCTCAGGTGATCCACCCCCTTGGCCTCCCAAAGTGCTGGGATTACAGGCGTGAGCCACTGCACCCGGCCTCACTATCTTTTTTCACTTTCTCTTTTTTCTTTTAGTCAGAGTCTTGCTCTGTCACCTGGGATGGAGTACAGTCGCGTGATGGTAGCTCGCTGCAACCTTGAACTCCCGGGCTCAAGCAGTCCTCACATTTCAGCCTCCCAAAGTGTGGGATTACAGGTGTGAGCCACTGCACCCAGCCTATACTTTCACTTTTTATATTTGCGTCTCTAAATAATATACTGTTTAGTTTTTCAGTTAAAATTTTTTATTTTTAATTCATTAAAAAGTGATTCAAAAAGTTACAAGAATACACAAAATAACGCTCCTATAGACTTCACCTGGATTCTCAGTGCTAATATTTTACAAAATTTGCTTCATTATTCTCTACTCTCTCTACATATATAGGTAGACACACACATACATGCACACACACACATTTTTCTGGACTGAGAGTAAGTTATAGACATGCTGTTGGAGTCTAAATACTTTATTTTTTTCCCTAAAAAATAAGGACATTGCCTTACATAATCATGAATTATTATCTGGGTCAGGAAATCAACATAGGTATAATTCTACCACATGATCTTTAGACCCATTCAAACTTTGCCCACTGGCCCAATAATGCCCTTGGTGGCTATTTCCCCTCCTCTTGTTCAGAATCCACTCCAGAACCACAAGATCCATTTATGTATCACATTCCTTTAGTTGCCTTTCATCTGTAATGGGTCTTTAGTTTTTCTTTGTCTTTCATGCTCTGGATAATTTTCAAGAATATAGAACAGTTTCTTATTTTTTCAAACTGTCCCTTAATTTGGGTTTGTCTGATGTTTCCTCATGATTAGATTCAGGTCATGCATTTTTGGCAGGGACATCGGAGAAATGATGGTGTGCTCTTGGTGCATCATATCAGGAGGCACAGGATGTGGAATTGTCCCGTTATTGGTGATGTTAACTTTGGTCACTTGGCTGAGGTGGTGTGGGCCAGCTTTCTGCACTTCTCTTTGTAAAATAAACTTTGTGGGGAGATACTTTGATAATTATATAAATATCCTGTTTCTCAACAAATTTTCACTCACTAGTTTTAGTGTTCATTGATGATTTTTGTATGAATCATTTTTTTTATGATGATGGATGCCAAATGCTCATTTTCTAATTGTGTCATTTCTTCCACATATATTAGTTGGTATTCCACTGGAAGAAAGAAATCTCCGTTCTCACTCATGTACTCATTCATTTACTTATCATTGTGGACTCATGGATTCCCATATTATTCATTGGATTTTAATCTGTTAGTATTTTTATTTATTTTGATGCTCAAATTGGCCCAGATTTACCTAGTGCGAGTTTGTTTAGAGTGGCTTCTTTGTCCTTTTGACTACTTTCTGACTATATTCTAGCACTTCCTTACTTTTGGCACAAAATTATGTTCTAGATTCATCTTGTATTTTCTTTACCAGAGCCCTGGAATGAGCCCTGGAGTCACTTGGTTCTGTTTTGTGGAGAATGGTATTTAGAAACCAAGATCTGAGAACTAGGGGTGCTGATTGCATCTGGGTTTCATTGTCTCTAGGCCTCTCAGCAGATAAAGCTAGTATGTGTGTGCATGTAATGTATATGTATGTATGTATGTAAATATATGTAAATATATATTACTCCTATATGTAATCAATCTCCTGACCCTGGTGGCTGTCTCCTCAGCTACAGCCTTGCCCATTCCATCTGCCTCCTTGACACTGCACTTCTCCAACCCCAGTTCCCCTGACCCTATTAGCATTCTCAGCCTTGACTGCTCCCTTAGCCCCAACTACCTCTGCATTCCTGGATCCACCAGGCCCACCTGCTGGGGCTGTATGAATGGAAGGAAAGGGAAAGGAAAGGCACAAAGAAATAGTTTATAAAGAAAAAAAGAAAAGGAAAAGGCTGTTTGTTTTTTAAAATATTATATGAAAAAATACATAATGTAGTGTCTAATAGCCCTTAGCCTGTAGGCAGACTGGGGTTCAAATTCAGGATTTATTACCTGCCAGATGTGTAATTTTGGGCAAGGTACTTAACATCTCTGTGCCTCAATTTTATCATCTGCAAAATGGGGCTAGTAATAGTGCCTCATAGGGTTCTTGTGAGGTTTAAACAAGTTAATGCATGTAAAGTATGTAGGATGGTGTTTGGCACATAGGAAATATATATTAATCTTTTTATTATTATCAGACATCCCATCATTTTAGAATATGTTGCTTTATATTTCTCATAAAAATGTGTTAAAAACCAATGATTTATTAGTGGTGTCTTCTGCAGAGATCAGAAGAATTATTAAAGTTACTTTTTTTCCTGCCATGAATATTATTTTCTTTATTCAGATTTGACTGTCTATACCTTATACCACTTTGCAACATAAGCATTACATTAAATTACTATTACAAATCTTGAATCTTTGCACTTATCTTTTAAAAATTTAATTTTTAGAGAAGTTTTAGGTTCACGGCAAAGTTGAGAGAAAGGTACAGAGCTTTCCCATGTATCCGCTTCTGGGACACATGCACAGCCCCCTCATTATCAATATCCCCCACCAGAGTGCTACATTTGTTACAACTGATAAACCTACATCATTGACACATCATTATCAACCGAAGTCCACAGTTTACACTAGGGCTCACTCTTGGATTTGTACATTATGTGGTTTTGGACACTTGTATAATGATGTATTGACCATTATAGTATCATAGAGAGTGTTTTCACTGTCCTAAAATTCTTCTGCTCTGCTTCTTCATCCTTCCCCCTCCAACCCTGACAACTACTGATTTTTTATTGTCTCCATAGTTTGCCTTTTCCAGAATGTCATATAGTTGGGATCATATAATATGAAGCTTTTTCAGATTTGTGTCTTTCACTTAGTAACATGCATGTAAGTTTCTCTATGTATTTTCATGGCTTAATAGCTCATTTCTTTTTATTGCTGAATAATATTCCGTTTTCTGGATGTACCACAGTTTATTTATCCATTCTTCTACTGAAGGACATCTTGGTTGTTTCCTAAAGGTACATCCTTCATCTATCAAGGAATGTTTGTTTTCTACTGCAAAATGATACTTGTAAGCCACCAGAGTCTGTACTCTGATCAAATACCAAGGGCATTTGATCAGTCCCTGATGTTAAAGAAAAATGTTAAATGTTATTTCCAATTGGAAGCTAGTAATAAATAAATATAAAGTTTCAGAGAAATGCTAGTGAAAGCCACTGGGATGGTTTTCAAGTTATGTAATTTTAATTTACATGCATCTTTTTAGGAGTTCATATCAGAGGTTGGCAACTGTAGGCCACAGGCCAAATCCAGCTCCCTGACTGAGTTATATGGCCTGTGAGCTAAGTATGGTTTTAAAATGATTGAAAAAAAGTGAAGAAGAAGAGGAAGAAGAAGAAGATTTTATAACAAATGAAAATTACATAAAATGCAAATTTCAGCTCCTGTAAATAAAGTTATATTGGAATATAGCCATAGCCATTTGCTATTATATTGTCCATGGTTGATTTTGCAATTCAGCAACAGATTTAAGTAGTACAATAGACACAATATGGCCCGCAAAGCCTAAAATATTTACTGTCTCACCCTTTAGAGAAACTGTGCTGATCCTTGGTTTATACTATTAGAGAAGCAATCATAAAGTTTTGGAAGAATCTCGGAAGACATGTGTAGTTTAGGAGATATTCCTGGCTTCCCCTGCACTTTAGGCAATTAAAATAGCCTGGCCTGTTTCTTTATTTATGAAATGAGAATATTGGATCTGAAGATCTAAGTCCCTCATGCCTCAAGCTATTCTTTGATGCCTTTGTAACATTATTTGCCCCATTGTACTAGTCTGACAGAGTTTTTTCCCCTGCTTTGGTTTTTATTTTAAGGCAATCTCACTTCATTTCTCTTTGCCATTAATCTGTTTGACATGAATTGAGCTAATATGGCAATTTTTGTCTCTGTTCAAAAACTTCAAGAAATCTTTGAGACCCCATATTTTTATCTGGTTTTATCTCCCCTCACGGTGACATAAGAGTGTATTTTGTATAATGGATTGAAATATGTTATTTTATTTTGTTGGATGGCTGAGCTATTTCACAGTGGCTCAAAGAGCAGTTTACTTTGTTCCATAGCAACAAGCCTCTTGCCCAAATTTGCCATCTGGTGTTTGAAGCCTGTATCTTGCAGCAGTTTTTTTCATTAGCTGACAGCCATTACTCATCTGCTTCTGGCTTTAGTATTCCTGACATTCTCATTATTGCTCATCCTAAATAATCCCAGTTTCAAGTAAGAAAGCACTTGGAGTTGTTTGCTTAGCAGAAGGGAATCAATTTCATCTGGAAAACAAGGGGTCAGTTGAGAAGATACCTGCCAGCTGGGACCATCCATGACTTTATTATTTGTGAAACTTGGTTTTTAATGACTTGTTTATACGCTTAACAGCCCACCTAGAGTGTGGCCTGTGAAGGGGAAGGCCAATTGGCCATGGTGGGTACCCACTAGATGGTGAATGAGTGAACAGGTTTCTTGCATAAATCCAGGAAACCTTGGGATGAAAAAGCAGTAGCCCTATGAAGAAAGCACCAATCATACTTTGTCATTTTGCCACATTTGCTTTCCAAATTTTTTTAGATATTTCCTGAAAATAAATCTCAGGGCTGATCCCTGGCTACCTCTGATCTGATCTCCTATCAGTCTTTCTTGTAGCTCTTGTACTGTACCCCCACTAGCCTCTCTGGTGTTTCAGAACCTGCCAAGCACACTCCCATTTTGGGGTCCTTGCTAGATATTCCCTCTGCCTGGAATGCTCTTCCCCAAATGTCTAAGTGGTTCACTCTCTCCTTTTATGCAAGTCTCTGCTTAAACCTCATTCTTCAGAGAAACCATCGCACTCCACATTTTAGTCATTTACCTCCCTTTATTTTCACCATAACACTCACTATGCAGTATATCTTTATCAATTTATTGTTCCCAGTCTCTGGAATAATCCTGAGCATACAGGAAGCACTCAGGAAGTACTTTCTGAGTGAAAATATGAATGAAAGCAGACAAAAATCTATTAAGTACTTGATTTGTGAATTAAGGTTTTCCCCAACCCAATGCTTCCATGTTATTTATAGAATACTCCTGTCTATTTCACATCTTGTAGCTTTTTGCCTCTTTGCCACTGCTCCTGTTGTTACCCCTTCCATCCCTTTTCCCACAACCCTGGATACTTACCAAGTACCAAATCCTACCAATCACTGTCCAAGTTCTGCCTTTTCTTTGAAATCTTCACTGATCACACTTACTATCTCTCCATTGGAACCCATAGGCACTTCCTCATCCTCCCTTCTCATGTCTAATTCATTTTCTACCTCTGCCTGTCTTAACTCCTAAACCTTAAGCTCTATGAGTAGAGACTATGCATATATATTTCTATTTTTCATACTTTGCATTTTCATTTACATTTAATGCATATTTTTATTATATTGGTTAGAATAAGACATTTATTATTAACAACTCTGTATCTAAAAAGGAGTAAAGATGAAAGTGGAGTCACTCTCAACTTCTTTCCTAAAGAGACAACCACTGTCATTATTTAGACACCTGCTATGGTTTGAATGTTTGTCCTCTCAGAAACTCATGTTGAAACTCAATTGCCATTGTAATAGTATTAAGAGGTGGGGCCTTTCAGAAGTGATTAGGCCGTGAGGACTGAGCTCTCATAAACGGATTAATCTTGTTACCATGGTAGTGGTTATCTTGACAGTGAATTGTTATAAAATGAGTCTGGCCTCGCGTGCTTCCCTCTTTCACATGCTCTTGCCTGCCTTTCCACCTTTCTGCTGTATGATGACTCTGGCTAGATGCTGGTGCCATGCTCTTGGAATTCCTAGCCTCCAAAACGGTGAGCCAAACCCATTTTGCTCTTTATACATTACCAATCTGTGGTATTCTGTTGTAGCAGGAGAAAATGTACTAAGACAGAAAATTGGTACCAAGACCAGGGTTGTTGGAATAATAGATACCTGAAAATATGCAAGTGGCTTTGGAACTGGGCAATGAGTAAAGGCTAGAAGAATTTGGAGAAGCAGGCTAGAAAAAGCCTAGATTGCTGTAAATGGAGCATTGAAAGTGATTCTGGTGAAGGCTCAGAAGAAGAGAAGACTGGGGAAAGTTTTGAACTTCTTAAAGATTACCTAAGTGGTCATGATCAGAATGTTGATAGAAATATGGACAGTAAAGGCTGTTCTGATGAGATCTCAGACGGAACTTAGGAACAAGTATTGGAAACTGGGGCAAAGGCCATCCTTGTTATAAAGTAGCAAAGAACTTGGCTGAAATGTGTCTATAACTGAGGGTTTTGTGAAAGGTGGAATTTAAAAGTGATGAAATAGGATATCTAGCTGAAGACATATTTAAGCAGCATGACATTCAGGCTGATGCATGGCTACTTTTAACCGCTTATAGTAAGATGCTAGAGGAAAGGAATGATTTAAAGATGGAATTTATAATGAAAAAGGAAGCTATGTGAAAAAATTTGGAAAATTTGCAGCCTGGCTAGGTAAACAACAAAAAAACATTCTAGTGTGGAACCAAGAGACCATTTACTGACGAGATTAATACAGACAGAAGAGAGACACCATCAATACAATGGGAGATAGACCCTGAAGGCATTTCAGAGATCTTTGAGGCTGCCCTGCTCATCACAGGCCCAGAGTTCTAAGAGGGCAGAATAGTTTGAGGGGTTGGGCTAGGAGCAACCTACACAGGCTCACCGCCCAGACCCACCTCACATCTCTGCTTCCTGCATTCCAGCACAGAGCTCTTTCACTGCTCCCACCATGGCTCAAGCAGATCCATGTGTGGCTCAGGCCACAACTTCAGAAGATGCAAGTGGCAAATCTTGGTTGCATCCATGTGGTGTTAAGTTTGCAGGCATGCAGAATGCAAGATCTATGGGGGCATGGCTTCATCCACCTAGATTTCAAAGTACGTTGCAAATAGCCTGGAGCCCCAGGCAGAGACTTGTCACAGAAGCAGAGCCGCTGCAGAGAGCCCCAACTATGGCAATACTGCACAAAAATGTGGGGTTGGGGTTAGTGCCAGAGCTGCCACAGAGAGTCCTCACTGGGGTAATGCCTAGTGGAGCCCTGGGAGCAGGACTGGCACTGAGACTCCAGGATCGTGGAGCTACTAGCGTGCAACCTCAGCCTGGGAGAGCAGCAGGCAGGAGACTCCAACCTATGAAGCATGGGCTGGGTCTAGGAAAGCCATAGGAGTGGGGCTGCCCAAGACCTGTGTGCCCAGGATGCAGAAAATGGAGTCAAAGATTATTCTCTAAACTGAGGGCTTAAAGTGTTTTTTCCCACTGGGTTTTGGACTTAATTGGAGTCTGTTATTCTTTTCTTTTTGCCTATTTCTCCCTTTTGGAACAGGACTGTCAATCCTATGCTTGCCGCACCATTGTATTCTGGAAGTAGATAACTTATTTGATTTCACAGGCTCACAGCTATAGGAATATGCCTATGGATGAATCCTGTCTAGTGTCTCACCCACATCTGATACAGAGGAGACTCCAGACTTTTTTTTTTTTTTTTTTTTTGAGACAGGGTTTCACTCTGTCACACAGGCTGGAACTACAGTGGTGTGATGACAGCTCACTGCAGCCTTGACCTCCCAGGCTTAAGTGATCCTCCCACCTCAGCATCCTGAATAGCTGGGGTTACAGGTGTGCATCACCATACCTGGCTAATTTTTTTGATTTTTTTAGTAGAGATGGGGTCTTGCTATGCTGCTGGTCTCAAACTCCTGGGTGCAATTGATCTTCCCACCTCAGCCTCTCAAAGTGCTGGGATTACAGGCGTAAGCCACCACGCCTGACCTGAGACTCTAGACTTTTGAGTTGATGCTGGAACAACTACTTAAGACTTTTGGGACTACTGGAATGAGATGAATCTATTTTAGGCCAAATACGGTGGCTCATGCCTGTAATTCTAGCACTTTGGGAAGCCAAGGCAGGAAGATCAGTTGAGCTCAGGAGTTCGATACCAGCCTGGGCAACATGGTGCAACCCCTTCTCTACCAAAAATACAAAAATTAGCCAGGTGTGGTGGCACATACCTGTGGTCTCAGCTACTCTGGAGACTTAGGTGGGAGGATCATTTGAGCCTGGGAGGTGGAAGTTGCACTGAGCCGAAATCATGCCACTGCACTCCGGCCTGGGTGACAGAGTGAGACCCCATCTCAAAAAAAAAAAAAAAAAGAAATGAATATGTTTTGTACTTGAAAAGGACATGAGTTTTGTAGGGCCAGGGCAGAATGCTATGGTTTGAATGTTTGTTTTCTCTGAAACTCATGTTAATATTTAATTGCCATTGTAACAGTATTAAGAGATAGGGCCTTTAAAAAGTGACTGGGTCATAGGAATGAAGCTCTAATGAATGGATTAATGCCATTATGAAGGGAGTGGGTTAGTTATTGTGAGAGTAGGTTGTTAATGTTTTCTTTCCTTTTCTTGTTTTTTTGTTGTTTTTGTTTTGTTTGAGACGAAGTCTCTCCTGTGTTGTGCAGGCTGGAGTGCAGTGGCATGATCTTGGCTCACTGCAACCTCCGCCTCCCAGGTCAAGCAATTTCTCCTGCCTCAGCCTCCCAAGTAGCTGGGACTACAGGCACCTGCCACTACGCCCGGCTAATTTTTGTATTTTTCGTAGAGACGGGGTTTCACCATGTTGGCCAGGCGGGTCTCGAACTCCTGACCTCAAGCAATCCACCCACCTTGGCCTCCCAAAGTGCTGGAATTACAGGCATGAGCCACTTCACCCCCCCATGTTTTCTTTTCTCTAGCTTACTTTAGTGAAGAATACAGTATATAATACATATAATATAGAAAATATGTGTTAGTTAACTTTATGTTGATTATGTTGATTATGTTATTGGTAAGTCTTTGGCCAACAGTAGGCTATTAGTAGTTAAGTTTCTCGGAAGTCAAAAGTTATCACTCATTTTAGACTACGGTGCTCCTAACCCCTGCATTATTCAAGGGGCAACTGTAATCCCCTTTTCTTCTTGAATTACTAATTCTATTCTACTTCTCTCACAGACTTTTTACTAATGCAATATATTTTTATACTTGAAAGCCTTCTATTGATCAACCATTGCAGTAAAATGTCTGTACATAGATTTAAGCATTTACAATGGCCTGGGAATATAAGAAAATTTAAAAAAAAATTGTATTACGCATTTTGAAAGTAATTTGTTAAGTGTAAAATAAAAGTTTTTTTCCTTCAGTTTGATAATATATCTATGAATGATTGTTACTTGTTGGTAGAATAAAATAAGGGGCAGCATCAATTTTTTCTTATTTTCCATTTTTATAGATGTGAGTTTTAGGAATAATTTTTTTTTTTTTTTTTTTTGAGATGGAGTCTCGCTCTCTCACCCAGGCTGGAGTGCAGTGGCGCGATCTCGGCTGGCTGCAAGCCCCGCCTCCCGGGTTCACGCCATTCTCCTGCCTCAGCCTCTCCAAGTAGCTGGGACTACAGGCGCCCGCCACCACGCCCAGCTAATTTTTTGTACTTTTAGTAGAGACGGGGTTTCACCGTGTTAGCCAGGATGGTCTCGATCTCCTGACCTCGTGATCCGCCTGCCTCGGCCTCCCAAAGTGCTGGGATTACAAGCGTGAGCCACCGCACCCGGCCAGGAATAATTTTAACATAAATCAAGTAGATGTGAATGGAAGAAGTTTCATTGTAGCAATATCATTCAATTCTTTGAACTTGTCGTGTGATAAAATTACATATTAATCTATCAAAAATATCTTTAGTGATCTGTCAATTGATAAGCAATGAGGTCTTCTATCATTTTATTGACAGTTAAAGACCACAATGCTAGAGAAATATCATAGGGTGCTAGGCAGAAGCCTTGGTAGGGGCACATTTGAGCTTGGTGACTATGGCTATTCCATCTACTGTGCTGTGTGCCTCATTCCAGTACCGCGTGGCTACTCAGGTGCAGCCCAGAAAAAGGGAAAGTGGGGTTCAGTTATTTTTACCAGGTGTATGTTAAGTAAGAGACAATGGAAATATGAAATAATAGATGGTGGAATCTAACGTCGACAAGGAAAATGGAGGAAGAAGATGGCTGGTGGCCTGGGCAAAAGTACAGGGAGAAAGTAAAGAGAAGGCACTTTTTTTTTTTTTTTTTGAAACAGAGTCTTGCTCTTTTGCCCAGACCAGACTGCAGTGGTGCTCTCTTGGCTCACTACAAGCTCCGCCTCCCAGGTTCACGCCATTCTCCTGCCTCAGCCTCCCAAGTAGCTTGATTCTTTTCGCTCTTGTTGCCCAGGCTGGAGTGCAATGGCGCGATCTTGGCTCACTGCAACCCCCAGCTCCTGGGTTCAAGTGATTCTTTTGCCTCAGCCTCCCAAATAGCTGGGATTACAGGTGTCCACCACCACACCCGGCTGATTTTTTGTATTTTTTTAGTAAAGATGGGGTTTCACCATGTTGACCACGCTGGCCTTGAACTCCTAACCTCAGGTGATCCACCCACCTCGGCCTCCCAAAGTGCTGGGATTACATGCATGAGCCACCGTGCCCGGCCATGTTTCTTTTCTCTTGCCACTTTTAGGATTCTTTCTTTATCCTTGATCTTTGAGAGTTTGATTATTAAATGCCTTGAGGTACTCTTCTTTCAATTAAGTGTGCTTGGTATTCTGTTACCTTCTTGTACTTGGATATTGGTATCTTTCTCTAGGTTTGGAGTGTTCTTTATTATCCCTTTGAATAAACTTTCCATCCCTATCTCTTTTCCTACCTCCTCTGTAGAGGCAAATCTAAGAGTTATTGAATCTGTGGGTTTTTAGATCCTATAGGCTTGCTTCATTGTTTTTTATTCTTTTTATTTTTGTCTCCTCTGACTGTGTATTTTCAAATAGACTTTTTTTTTTTTTTTTTTTTTTTGAGAACGAGTCTCACTCTGTTGCCCAGGCTGGAGTGCAGTGGCACGATCTCAGCTCACTGCAACCTCTGCCTCCTGGGTTCAAACAATTCTCTGCTCAGCCTCCTGAGTAGCTGGGATTACAGGTGCCCACCACCATGCCCAGCTAATTTTTGTAGTTTTAGTAGAGATGGGTTTTCACCAAGTTGGCCAGGCTGGTCTTGAACTCCTGACCTCGTGATTCACCTGCCTCGGCCTCCCAAAGTGTTGGGATTACAGGCATGAGCCACTGTGCGTGGCCTCAAATAGCCTATTTTCAAGTTCACAAATTTTTTCTTCTGCTTGATCAATTCTACTATTAAAGCACTCTGGGCCGGGCATGGCGCCTCACACCTGTAATCCCAGCACTTTGGGAAGCCAAGGCAGGCGGATCACTAGGTCAGGAGATAAAGACCATCCTGGCCAACATTGTGAAACCCCGTCTCTACTAAAAATACAAAAATTAGCTGGGTGTGGTGGTGCAGGCTTGTTATCTCAGCTACTCACAAGGCTGAGGCACAGGAATCGCTTGAACCCACGAGGTGGAGTTGCAGTGAGCTGAGATGGCGCCACTGCACTCTAGCCTGGTGACAGAGCGAGACTCCTTCTCAAAACGACAACAACAACAACAAACAACACTCTGATGCATTCTTCATTACGCCAATTGTATTTTTCAGCTTCAGGATTTTTCCTTGATTCTTTTTAATTATTTCAATCTCTTTGTTAAATTTATCTGATAGAATTCTGAATTATTTCTCCATGTTATGTTGAATTTCTTTGAGTTTCCTCAAAACAAGTATTTTAAAGTCTCTTTCTGAAAGGTTACATATCTTTCTCTCTCCTGGATTAATCTCTGGTACTTTATTTAGTTAATTTGGTAAGGTCGTTTTTTTCCTGGGAATGTCTTGATACTTGTAGATATTTGTTTGTGCCTGGGCATTGAAGAGTTAGGTATTTATTGTACTTGTCACTATCTGGGCTTGTTTGTACCTGTCTTTCTTGGGAAGGCTTTCCAGGTATTTGAAAGGACTTTGGTGTTGTGATCTAAGCTATATCTGCTTTAGGGGGCACCCCAAGCCCAGTAACAGTGTGGTTCTTGCAGACTCGTAAAGGTAGTGCCTTGATGGTCCTGGACAAGATCTGGAAGAATTCTGTGGTTTACCAGGCAGAGACTCTTGTTCTCTTCCCTTACTGTCTCCCAAACAAACAGTCTCTCTCTCTGTTCTTAACCACCTGAAGCTTAGGGTAGAGTGACACAAGCACCCTTGTGGCCACAATCACCCTTGTGGCCACAATCACTATGACTGTGCTGGGTCAGACTTGAAGCCAGCACAGCACTGGGTGTTGTCCACGGCTTGCTGTAATCACTCCCTGGCTACTGTCCATGTTCACTCAAGGCCCTGGGGCTCTACAATCAGCAGGTGGTGAAGCCACCCAGGCTTGTATCCTTCCCTTCAGGATAGTAAGTCACCCCAGCTCCCCGGCAGTTCTAGAGGTGCCATCAGGGAGCTAGCGATTAGAGTCAAAAGCCTTAGAAAGCCACCTGGTGTTGTATTGTACTGTGGCTGAGCTGAACTCAAACCACAAGATACAGTCCTTCCCACTCTTCCTTCCCCTTTGTGAAGGTGGTGGAGCCTTACCTTGTGTCCACTGCCACCACAGGTGCCCTGGAAGTCCTGCCAGACTACTGCCTATGTTCCCTTAAAGCCCAAGGATTCTTAGTCAACTTGTGAATTCTGCCTGGCCTGGGATTAACTCTTCAGAGCAGTGGGCTTCCCCCTGGCCCAGGGCAGATCCATAAATGCTGTATAAGAGCCAAGTTCTGGAACTGGGGACTCCAGGAGCCTGCTTGATGTTTTATTCTTCTGTGGCCGAACTGGTACCTAAAATGCAAGACAAAGTACCATTTACCCTCTGCTTTCCTCAAGCAGAAGGAGTCTTGCTCCATAGCCACCACAGCTGGGAATGTGCTAAGTTTCACCCAAGGCCCTCAACATAGTACCTGGGTATTGCTGCTGGTTATTCAGGGCCCAAGGGCTCTTCAGTTAGCAGGTGACGAATCCTACCAGGACTGAGTCCTTTCCTTCAAGGCATCAGGTTCCCTTTTGGCCCAAAGTATGTCTAGAAATGCTGTCAAGGAGCTAGGGCCTGGAAAGACAGTCTCACACCCCTGACAGGTGCCCTATCCTGCTGTGGCTGACCGGTATCCAAGATGCAAGAAAAAGTCCTTCCCAGTCTTCCCTCTCCTCTCCTTGAGTGGAAGGAAGGAGTCTCTTCTGGAGTTAGGGGAGGCGTGAATGTCAGCACTCCTGCAGCCACCCCAATTTGTGTCTTAGGAGGTTGTGTTCCCCCACCCCCCGGCCCAGTCTATTGTCTCTGGGCCCATTTCAGCACTAGGACTCACATAAGAGTTGTAGTCCTTGGGGCCTAGACTGTCTTTTAAGTTTATTAGGGCCCCTGGGCACTTTAGCCCGCTGTAGTCTGTGGCTAGGCTTCTGGAAACTCAAGTCCCAACTGCTGGGATCAGCAATTCCCCTCTGGCCAGGGCTGGTTTGGGTGCTCCCTGTGTGGGCAGACATCAGCTAAGTTTGGTCCAGTTTTCTTTTCTGCTATAACAGAACAGCACTGAGTTCGGTGGCTCATAATTTCTATGCTCTCCTTCCACCAGTGCCCAGAAATGCTCTCCACACCACACCACCACGCCCCGGGGGGTAGGGAAGGGGTAGCATATGCAATTCAAGACTGGTTTTTGTATCTCTTCAGTGCCTCTTTCAGCGAGATAAATTTAAAACCAAGTACCATGACTGCTCACCTGATTTGTAGTTCTTATGAAGGTGCTTTTTAATATAGTTGTCAAATTGGTGTCCTTGCAGGGGGTGATTGGTGAAGCCTTATATTCTGCCATCTTGCTCCGCCTCTCCAATTAGCCATTTTTAATACCTTGTATCTTCAATTGAGAATTTTTGAAGTCCCACATCGATATTATGGCAGAAAAGGAGGAATCACACACAGCTTGTCTTTGGATGACCAAAAGCAAACACCTGTCTTTTTTTTGCCTCTAAACTCAATTCCATTTGGTATCAAATACCTTTTAACTCAGCTATAGTCTCTTTTAAGAAGATTTACATATTTAATAAAAAACAAATGACTGTGACTCACTAATATGTGTTTCTTTTCTTTTCTTTCTTTCTCTTAAAGATAGTGTTTTTAGAAGAAGCATCTCAACAAGAAAAACTGGCCAAAGAATGGTGCTTCAAGCCATGTGAAATAAGAGAACTGAGCCACCAGTAAGTTGTGACTTCTTCCCTTTTACTGGGTGCCACTAATAAGCTTAAATTATAGAAAACCTGCCTTGAGAGACAGACTTTAAAAAATAATATTAATTTAACAATAATTATTTTGTATTAATTATTTGTTAAGGGAGGAGATGGGAAGGAAAAGGTAAACAGGAAGCTGAAGGATGGAAACTTAGAGAGCTAGAGGCTGCCATCATTCATCAGTTTCTTTAGCATATATTTGTTGAGCATGCTATGTGCAGTACTGGAGGGTCTGGAGGTGAAAAAGATCTTCAAAGTCCTTGTCCTCACACGGTTTACAGTCTATGCAGGACAAAGACAGTAAACAAGCAAACAGATACCTGAGCATGACCATGGTAGATTGTGATAGCTTCTATAAGGAAGAAAACAAGGTGGGGAGGGGTATGGTAGAGGTTAAATATTAAGAAGTAGGGAGGAAAGAAAATTTGAGCATCAATTGGTTGGGGAAGTTCAGAAGCACACTTGAGCTGTGATATTATATTTCAACTACTTTTAGTGGTTTTTAATATTTGTTGTATTTTATATATAACGTATATTTAATATATGTTATACAGTTTTTTTAAGAAATGATTGGGCCAGGCATGGTGGCTCACACCTGTAATCCTAGCACTTTGGGAGGCCGAGGCAGGTGGATCACCTGAGATCAGGAGTTCAAGACCAGCCTGGCCAACATGGTAAAACCCCATCTCTACTAAAAATACAAAAATTAGCCTGGTGTGGTGGCGCATATGATGCCTGTAATCCCAGCTACTCGGGTGGCTGAGGCAGGAGAATCTTTTGAAGTCCGGGGTGGGCGGAGGTTGCAGTGAGCCGAGATCACACCACTTCATTCTAGCCTGGGTGAAAGAGCAAGACTCTGTCAAAAAAAAAAAAGAAAAAAAAAAAGCTTAGTTTCCTCATAGCCTGGTTGATATGCTTTATGGAAATGGGAAAACTTTTTTTGATTATAATTTTTATTTTATTTTTTATTTATTTTACTTTAAGTTCTGGGATGCATGTGCAGAATGTGCAGGTTTGTTACATAGGTATACATGTGCCATGGTGGTTTGCTGCACCTATCAACCCTTCATCTAGGTTTTAAGCCCCACATGCATTAGATATTTGTCCTAATGCTCTCCTTCCCCTTGCCCCCCCACCCCCCAACAGGCCCCGGTGTGTGACGTTCCCCTCCCTGTGTCCATTCGTTCTTATTGTTCAACTCCCACTTATGAATGAGAACATGCGGTGTTTAGTTTTCTGTTCCTGTGTTAGTTTGCTGAAAGTCGTGGCTTCCGGTGTCATCCATGTCCCTGCAAAGGACATGAATTGGAAGATTTTTTTAAAGCTAAAATATTTTATCTTGTTTCAGGCCAAGTAAGTTCCAAGGCCAATAAAAGTGGTACCATTTATATTCTGAAAACACTTTGATAACTTGGGAATTGACTTTCACGTAATATAGAGGAACACTGTTTCACGTAATAGAGCAATATTGAACTAGGAATGAAAATACCTGGTTTGAATCCACAGACTGTAGCTTTGCAGATGTTAAAAGTCAAGCAAGCCACTTTCCCTCTTTGAGCTCATCTAGACTATGGAGCTCATCTAGACTATGAAGCTCATCCCTGGTCGTAGTCCAGAGAGACAGAGTAACTGTTTATAAAGTTTCACTCCACCTGTAGTTTTACTCACATCCCTTGCCTCCTTCCCTCTCCGTGCTGCCTCTCTATGGGCTTGGAAGTGTGTGGGCGCTGGGCATGGAAATGAATATAGTAGCTTCTGCTGTTACCATCTACTTCCTCTTGCTAGATTTTCACGTAAGAATCTATGATGAGGAACAACTGACATTTATAGTCTCCTGCTTGCGTGTCTTTGTGATGGAGGAGTAGAAGGCTTGGAAGCAGTTGAAGTAGAGGCTGAGATGGGATGAGAGAATGGTGGAAGCGGTTGGAGGATGGGGAGGAGGGTAAGCATAACTCTGGGTCTTCACATCCTTTTCTTCCTCTTTATGAGGTTGCTTTTGAAATTAAATCCATCAGAAATGCAGATTCTGGGGGTCGTATGTAAGTACTGCACACAAATAAGTAGTAAGGTAAGAAATAATTTAAATTTTAGTAGAAGACTGAAGTCTTTGAAGAAAGATTATATTTAAAATGCAAAGAGATTCTTATATCAAGCACACAAGTTATGTGCAGTTGAATTTAAGTCACGATTAAAATACCATAAAGGGATGTCTCAGACAGTTTTTAGTAGACTTGGCCCAATACACAGTGTACCTGCAGGTCTATCTCAGTACCATGTGGATTTTCAAAAAAGGAAAATCACAACTGGAGTACCATGGGCAGTGCTGTGGTAGGAGTGAATCAGATGGTGGCCATGGACCGTGGACAGGTTTGCAGGGCCAGGATTGGGGTGAGGGGAGTGAGGCATTCACCTCAGGCACAAAATTTAAAAGCAGCGGGGGAGGGGCAAAAACTCAGTAATCAAGATACTTTTAAGACAATATTTTAAAATAAAAAAAGTAATGCATGGCTGGGTGTGGTGGCTCACCCTGTAATCCCAGCACTTTGGGAGGCCGAGGCGGGTGGATCACTTGAGGTCAGGAGTTCAAGACCAGCCTGGCCAACATGGTGAAACCTGTCTCTACTAAAAATCCAAAAATTAGCCAGGTGTGGGCCGGGTGCGGTGGCTCACGCCTGTAATCTCAGCACTTTGGGAGGCCAAGGCAGGCACATCACGAGGTCAGGAGATCGAGACTGTCCTGGCTAACACGGTGAAACCCCATCTCTACTAAAAATACAAAACATTAGCCGGCCATGGTGGCGGGAGCCTGTAGTCCCAGCTATTCAGGAGGCTGATGCAGGAGAATGGCTTGAACCTGGGAGGCGGAGGTTGCAGTGACCCGAGATTGCGCCACTGCACTCCAGCCTGAGTGAGACTCCATCTCAAAAAAAAAACAAAAATTAATACAAAAACTCATGATGAACAAAATACCAACATTTTAAATAAAAACAGGATGTTGTTTGTTTTACAGCCATGCATTTTTTTTTTGTGCAATGGAACAGTCACTTTCAAATAACATGGATTCCCAGGCCCATGATGCCATTGCATTACTGGTAGGGCAGGTCGATGATGGTGATGATGGTTTGGGCAATACACACATGTATTGATATATACCTGTATTGTTTTCTGATTATAAAACTTTATTAGTGTTTTCCATTTGGTGAAAAGATAGGTGGATGTTCTGATAAGCACATATAGGGGGATATATATAATTTTTTTTGCTCAGGTTATGATATGGCTTGGCCAACACTGCAGATTTGGAATACCTGGGGGAAGTTGAGATTCTCTGAGGAAATTATGATGCTGATTAAGTAAAGTGAGAAGAGGAAAGCTGAAAAGAAGGGAGAAAGGAGAGCTTTTTTACCTTCTGCTGCTGCCTTCAGATCTCTTCTCTGCTTTGCCTGCAGCTGGGCCTTTAGTAGCTACAATTTAGCCATAAGTGATGTTGTGAGTGGAGAACCGAGTTTGAATCCTAGCTGAGCCGCCAACAAATTCCAAGTCAAAAATAAACTTGCAATCCCAGACCTTCCTTTTGTTCTCTCTATTAAATGAGTAGGTGGGCTCACTGACCTCTAATCTCATATGCACTCTCACATTCCATGCTTCTGTGTGTACCAATATTATCTGTAATTAATCCTGGACTATAACCTTGATTCTGGGAATCTTTTTATTAATAATCATTTCACGATGCTTACTATTTCCTTAAAAGGATTGTAACTTTTCTGGGTAAAAAAATCACACTTCAGATGCAATAAATCCTTGAGCTTCTGTTGCCTCTGAAGACTTTGTACTCTGAATCATCTTTCACTCTCTCATCTCAGCTACAATGAACATGCTCATTTCTCCTACATGGAAAACATAAAGTGACTTGAACTCTTCTGCATCCTAACTTTCACTACCAAATATTTTAAAAGGGAGCTCTCCATCTGCACAGGACTTCCTCAAGCACTCTCTTTTTAGCACTTAGTGCAGTAACCAAAACATTCTAGAGACTCAGTGACTACTTTTTAAAGGAAGAGCTAAATCTTTCCAAAACTGGGGGTCTTAGGATTATTCCTGAGGCCATGCATTTTTGACCCTTGCAGTTTTTGGCACTAGTCACTGCCCTGCTCCTTCTTGAATGTCTCTTCTTTACTGTCCCTGACACCTCTCCGTCCTGGGTTCCCTGTACCCTCCTGACAATAACTCTGCCAAGATTGATCCTGATCTTTTCTTTCTCAGTCTTACTCCTGAAGTTGAAGGTGCTGCTTACGATGTTGGTTTGTTCTTTCTTTCACAGAGATCTCTGGCATCGCCAACTTCTAGAGTTACCTATGTGAGAAGACCCTCAAATCTGAATCACTTCTTTTTTTTTTTTTGAGACGGAGTCTCGCTCTGTCACCCAGGCTGGAGTGCAGTGGCGCAATCTCTGCTCACCGCAAGCTCCGCCTCCTGGGTTCACACCATTCTCCTGCCTCAGCCTCCTGAGTAGCTGGGACTACAGGCATGCGCCACCACACCCAGCTAATTTTTGTATTTTTAGTAGAGACGGGGTTTCACCGTGTTGGCCAGGATGGTCTCGATCTCCTGACCTCGTGATCTGCCCGCCTCAGCCTCCCAAAGTGCTGGGATTACAGGCGTGAGCCACTGTGCCCAGCCTCCTCTCCTTCTTTTCTTCTGCCTCTTCTCCCTTCTTCTTCTTCCTTTTCTTGCTCTTCTTCTTTTTCCTCTTCTCTTCCCTCCTCCTCTTCCTCCTCCTCCTCTTTTTCTCCTTCTCCTCCTCCTTTCTCGTCCTTTTCCTCTTCTCCTCCTCTCCTTTTTCTTTCTCCTCATTCTTCTTCCTCCTCCCCTCTCTCTCCCTCATTCACCCGTAACCTCCTGAACTAGATTGTAAAGTCTTTGAGGACAATATGCCTTATTTTTCTCTGGACTCTCCACAGGGCTTGGCAGTTTCCCAAATATAGTAGACATTTGGGAAATATTATTTGGTTAAACAATTTAACTGCATGAGGAAGTTACACTGCTATTCTGTTTTATTATGGGACGGAAAGCAAAGACCCAAAGGACTGACATTGTGGAGAGATCAGTGACTGATACCTGAGAGAAATCCATATTCCACCCTCCCTTTCAGAGTGTTTCCCACATTATAGGCCCACTTAATGCTGCCTTCTTGACATCCTTAAAAAGTTGTCACTGTTCTTTATTTCCATAGTTAGTGAATTAACGATTCCATCACGTGGAACGTAGTGACCGAGAGTACTGAACCTACAGACAAACTGCCTGGATTTGAATCTCAGCTCCAAAGCTGACTGGTTAACAGTTACTTTTTTTCAAGCTACATAAATTCCCTGAGCTTTAGCTTACCCTTATGTAAAGGAGGGTAACAGTACTCTCATACTTACTAAGTTTCTTGTGAACATTACATCATCATCATCATCCATAACATTTATTGATGCTTTCCATTATCTAGGCATTGTTCTTACACACACTAAATACATCCTCACGACAGCCCTATGATGCTACTATCTCCATTTTACATAAAGGGAAACTGAGTCACAGAGTTTCTTTTTTTTTTTAGTATGTCAAATATCTAACTGCTGATTTATGGTCAAACCTGATTTCAGATCTTAGCAGGCCAAAACCAGAATGTATACACTTTAACTCAACTGCTGCCCACAGATGAGATGATGTATGTAGAACGCTGTGCCAGTGCCTAGTGAATGTACATATTCAGGAAACATTAGCTGCTGTCACCATCATTATTATAATAACTGACTACAAAAAAGCTAGTCTTTTCCATGTGATGTAGAGGCAGACAAGATCGAGGTGACCACCGAGTCTGCCATTCCTTGCTCTTGTTTTAAAATAAAGCGTTTAGAGTTACTCATGGCTTTATTAGGCTTACAGTTAGGTTGTATGTATGCATTTGATTTGATAGCATGAGGAATTCTTTGTGATGTCAGGTTTCAAGTTCAAGTTGCTTATGTGATTGAATATTTACCTAGGATAATGGTGGCAGTAGAGGGTCCCATCTTTGGGCAAATATCTGTTTGGATGAGGTTGGATACTTAATAGTGACTGTGGTGAACTGCATTAGCTCCTTAGAAAAGCATGAAGTGTCTGTTAGCACCATACTGCCTCGATTCTGTGGGTAGTGCCTCTGAACACTTTCCAGGACTTTCCAATTATAAAAATTAATAGAAATATGAATATTAATTGGTGGATCATGGTGGCAGCATTAGTGATCACAAGCATCCTGAGCATGGTTGTCACAGCATCACATGTAACTCCCTCTTCGCTTCACCACTTACACTACTGCCCGTTTGTGGTCCATCTCCTGAGATCGCCTGTCCCTAACCAGCTTGCTCTTGCTGCTTCTGTTTCAGAACTCAGTTTCTGTAACACGTGGGAAAAGACTAGGTTTCTTGTAGTCAGACAAAATCTGAAATTGCAGCCAGTCTGTTTCTCATCTTTAGTCGCCCTTAGTGACTCGTGTGCACATTCCTCAGCACGGCTCTAGAAGTTTTAAAGACCTCCTCTTCCATTCTTGCTCTCTGACCTACAACCATCAGTTGTGAGAACAAAGTCATAGGATTAAATCAGAGCTCCCGTCCTTTCTCGTGCCACCACTGCTTTGCTTCTGCTCACTGCTGTGTTTTTCCCTCCCTTCGTCATCACTGGTTAACCCCCGACCAGCCATTCCAACCTAGGAGCTATATCTCTCCTAGCAGAGCTTCATTTTTATGTCCTGACCCCTAAATAATTGGAGAATTTACAGTTGTCTGATTGCATTACCTATAAACCTGTGTGGGGTGAACAGTGAAATCATGCTTGGGAAAATGATTTAAAAATATGGAAAATGACTGAAGATATTATTAAATACTTTTATTCTCATCTTAATTTCCAGTGAGTTCTTCATGCCTGGGCTGGTTGATACACACATCCATGCCTCTCAGTATTCCTTTGCTGGAAGTAACATAGACCTGCCACTCTTGGAGTGGCTGACCAAGTATACATTTTCTGCAGAACACAGATTCCAGAACATCGACTTTGCAGAAGAAGTATATACCAGAGTTGTTGTAAGTATCTTGTGTGTGAGTGTGGTATTCTGTTTGGTCATCTATAGAAATATCAGTTTCGTAGGACAGATTTAAATTATAAAGCATAAGCAGTTAAGCCTAAGGTGGGCCATAGAGAATTTTTAAGTTTCTTTTTCACAGTCCAGTGAGTTTGTGACCACCTCACCTACACAGCTAGTCAGTGGCAAAGAGAGAATTTGAATCCAAGTTTCCAAAACCCCAATCTGGTGGGTTTACATTACTCTTTTACTTCCTGTGTTTTCTTTACCAAATCTGGGTTTAATGAATATGTGTATTTCCCTACTCCTGCCAATCCATAATGCTGTTCTGAGGATCATATGGATTCATTATATGACCTTTGCAAAGTTATGTGACTCACTTTTCCCATCTGTAAAAAATAGAGATCATGATAGTACCTATTTCACAGGATTATCATGATAATTAAGCAAGTTAATATTTGTGAAGTTCTTAGAATAGTGCCTGGCACATGGTAAGAGCTCTATTTGTTTGCTTAAAAAAAATGCCCAAGGAAATTTAAAATTAAAAATTTAAATTACTGTTAGAAGGGATATCATGTTATTCTGGGAGCTTTGCAAGGAAGGAAAATAGGATGGTCCCATATTGCATGGCACATGGTAATATGACTTGAGCACTGACACCACTAGAGGGAACTCTGGGGCTAGTACAGTCATTGAACAGTGGCAGTAGTGTGTGCCAGCCATATGTTGAAGGCTCTGAAAGTGTCCTTCCTTCTCCTCTTTCAGGAAAATCAGTTCCTTTCTTACTCCAATCCTATGCCCAGAACCAGAATCTACTCAGGAATCAGAAACAGTTTCTGCAGTAAAGGAGCTAAAGCGCAAATGCCGCCTTGTCTGACTGACCATTATGTCCTGGTGTTCAGTGCACTTGGTCTAAACACTCATGGATTTTTGTGGGACCCATTGATTCCTCCTAAGGTGTTCACTACATGTGGTGGTGGCAGTATTATAAGTCTTCCACGTCAACTGACCTAACCATCTTGCCAGTTTTTTTGGTCTTGCATCATTCCAGTCTTAAAGAGTAAAAGCAAGTGCTATTTTTTTTTTTTGGAGACAAGAGTCTCACTTTGTCACCCAAGCTGGAGTGCAGTGGCATGATCTCGGCTCACTGCAACCTCTGCTGCCCAGGTTCAAGCGATTCTCCTGCCTCAGCTTCCCGAGTAGAGGAGATTACAGGCACCTGCCACCGCACTCGGCTTATTTTTTTTTTTTTTTTTTTTTTTTTTTTTTGAGACCAAGTCTTTCTCTGTCTCCCAGGCTGGAGTGCAGTGGTGCGATCTCGGCTCACCACAACCTCCACCTCCTGGGTTCACGCCATTCTCCTGCCTCAGCCTCCCGAGTAGCTGGGACTACAGGCGCCCGCCAACACGCCCGGCTAATTTTTTGTATTTTTAGTAGAGACGGGGTTTCACCATGTTAGCCAGGATGGTCTTGATCTCCTGCCCTCGTGATCCGCCCGCCTCGGCCTCCCAAAGTGCTGGGATTACAGGCTTAATTTTTCTATTTTTAGTAGAGACGGGGTTTCACCATATTGCTCAGGCTGGTCTTGAACTCCTGACCTCATGATCCACCCACCTCGGCCTCCCAAAGTATCAGGATTACAGGCATGAGCCACCGTGCCCAGCTGAGCAAGTGCTAACATTTATACACTTGCCTCACATAATTATAAATTCAGTGCAATTGTGGATCTTACATATTTAGCATGCACCACATGACACTAGAAAAGCTGAGAAGGACTAAAGCTATGTATAAAGTAGCTGGCGCATTGTGTTAATGAATGGTGTTAACCACACCAAATCTTTATTCTCAAAATTTATTTATACCTCACATTGTTCTAAAAAAGATGTGAGATAGCTGAAAATTGCATAGTATACAACAAAAGAAAATGAGTCATGAAATCAAGGCCAAGAAAAAAAAGGGGGAAGGAAAAGTAAAATAAAACCAAGAAATCGATGACTACTGTGGGGGTTCATGCATTTGTTAGTTTGTCATGAATTTGGCTTTAGATTTATAGAACCTGACCTAAAGAGGGAAATCAGTTATGAAATTTACACTGCTTTATGATTTAAAAACACATTTGTTAAGGTAAAGCATATCTATGCTTCATACTGAAACTTAAGAAAATTAATCTCAATATTCCTTAGTATGGATAGACACTATGCTGTCAAAATATATATTGTAAAGATTCCATACTCTCAAAAAGTCCAGATAGATCATTCTTTTATGTTTAGAGAGATAGAGTATCAAGGACTATATATTTTTCAGGCAATATTCCATTAAATTATTTCTGACATCAGAGATTTGTTTAAGTATTTGATGTCAGGCCGAGCGTGGTGGTGGTTTAAGTATTTGATGTCAGGCCTGTAATCCTAGCACTTTGGGAGACCAAGGTGCGCAGATCACCTGAGGTCAGGAGTTTGAGACCGGCCTGGGAAACATGGCGAAACCCCGTCTCTACTAAAAATACAAAAATTAGCTGGGTGTGGTGGCATGTGCCTATAATCTCAGCTACTCGGGAGGCTGAGGCACGAGAATCACTTGAACCCGGAGGAGGAGGTTGCAGTGAGCCAAGATCAGGCCACTACACTCTAGCCTGGGTGACAGAGCGAGACTCTGTCTCAAAAAAAAAAAAAAAAATTGCAGAGCACATATCCTATGTTCTTTCTTATGTGTCTGATAATGAATGAGTGTGGGCCCACAAACTTTTAAATTGGAGGCACTGAGGGTATGGCTGACATCTGTTTAAGGGTATGGAGATGTGTTAACTAGCCGCGTAGCCTACTCAGTGGGATGAGCTCAGTGGGAATAAACCGGAGTAGCTTTGGGTTTCCTTCCTCCCTTCCTTCTTCCCTTTCTCAGGGGTCTCCCTGTCCTGTCCGTTTACTGTAATTAGGGCAGTTCCTGAACTTTCTAGTGTTTTCAGTTCATTCTAGTTGTTGAAAGAAAAACTTCACAGAAATTAAATTTAACTGAGTAAATTGAGCAAAGAACGATTCCAGAATCAGGCAGCTCTCAGAACCAGGAAAGGTTCAGAGAACTCTGCCCAGCAAGGTGGGCAGGCAGCATTTAAGACAGAAAATGGAAGTGAGGTACAGCAACAGCTTGATTGTTACAGCTCTGGGTTTGCCTTATTCAAACTTGTTCTGATCACTTGGCACCTGTGACTGGCTAGAGCTCAGCTGCTGTGATTGGCTGAGACTCAGCTATTTGTTACAAAAGCGTATTACTAATCAGGCTTTCAGTGACTCGATATACTAAGTTAGGTTGCAGTTCCTTATAAACTCAAAGTTGAGAAGCATGCTCAGGCCAAATTTAGCTTGCTTTAACACAGTCCAATTTGAAGCTTCAATTTCTCATTCACTAAAATCTTCTCCCATATAAGCCCTATACCTCCCGCTTTAGGCCTGACTCTGAGGAAGCGGCTTACTGTCAGTGTTTGTGTAGTGCTTCTAAATAGCCCCAGCTTTCCATTTCGATTTCATCTTTAAGTCAAGATTGTAGAAAGGTGCTTAAAATTTTGAAAATTTAGAAAAATTTAGATTACATATCCGTTTTAATTTTGAGTTTTATTTTAGTTTGGTTAGTAAATGTAATGTGTCATTTTTCTTGGGGATAGCTGAGATTTATGACCTAATAAAAGGTTAATTTTTATGATTATTCTGTGATTTTTTAAAAGAAGACTGTATTTTCTCTGTTGATTTGACGTTTTTTTCTATCTCTATGAGATGAAGTTGTTAAAAGTCTTGAACAATTCTATTCTTTTGCTCCATATTCTCCCATATGGTAAGACAAGAGCATTTTCATTCTGTTGCCTTCTTCATCCCTACCCTTTTTGCTATGTCCTATGTTATATCATCTGAGATTTTAGTTTCATTATTTTTGCCATGTATACTGTATTTAAGATAATATTTAACTTTAAGTTTAATTTAAAAAAATTATCTCAATTTAATTCCAGTTTTTTATTTTAGCATCTCACTTAATTTAACAATGAGGGCCGGGTACGGTGGCTCATGCCTGTAATCCCAGCACTTTGAGAGGCCTAGGCGGGCGGGTCACCTGAGGTCAGGAATTCCAGACCAGCCTGGCCAACATGGTGAGACCCCGCCTCTACTAAAAACACAAAAATTAGCCAGCCATGATGGCAGGTGCCTGTAATCCCAGCTACTCAGGAGGCTGAGGCGGGAGAATAGCTTGAACCCAGGAGGTGGAGGTTGCAGTAAGCCAAGGTGCGCCGTTGCACTCTAGCCTGGGTGACAGAGCAAGACTCCATCTCAATAATACTAATTATTATAATTATAACTTAACAATGAGCTTTGCTTTTTATTTTGCTACTTGGATCCCTATCTTCATTCATTTTTGTTGGAATATATCCTCTGACAATTCTTTCCAATATGGTGGATGATAAACATTCTAAAACCTAGAATTATCAAAAATGGCCTTACTTTTTTTTTTTTTTTGACTCTTGAACAATGCCTTAGCTGTAGAGAGATTTCTATTTGAAATTATTTATCTATCAGCATCCAATGTGCTCACATCAATCTGATTCTCATTTCTTTCTAGTTAATTTTCTGGCCTTTGAGATTTTTTTCTTCATTCCTGATATTCCGAAATTATAATTGTTGATCATCCCAATTCATTCTCAGTTTAATTCTTCAATTCATTCTCTTTAATACGTAGTTCTTTCAATAAGAGAACTTCTGTCTCCCTTCTGTTTCTAGGAATTCTGTTATTTCTCTTTCTCTCTTTTTCTGAGTATATTCCTCTCTTCAATCTATTCTTCCTTTTGATAATTACTATTAGAAAAATATTGAAACTTCTGTTTTCATGTCTCTAAACTTTTCTTTCATACTACATTCTTAGGAAATGGTATGGGCCAGTTTTGTAAATCATTAACTCACTCTTACTACTTATAATAACCTGTTCTTCTTTCAAGGATACGACATCCTGTCCTATTCATCGAAGGATGCTATTTTTCGTTCATTTTATGTCTCTTGTTGTTTTAGTAATTCTGCTTCCTCAGGTGTTCATTCAGTAAATATTTACTGAGCACATCCTAGAACCCATACACTTTTCTAGTTGCTGGAGATTAAATTTGACACCTTTGTCATGGTATTGGCTTTCCACCTGGATTTGTGATGGAGAGCTCATCCTTGTCTGTAATTGACGGGTTCTAAACATCCTCTGCTGGTAGCCAGATCTTTTTGTTTTACATGAAAATTATCTTAATATTTGTAAAAATTGACAGGTTTCCAAATTCTTTTGACTTTTGGGACTAACCAATGTTACTCAGTTCTCATTTGCTTTTTTGAAACAATTGACTGGGCCAGGTGTGGTGGCTCACGCCTGTAATCCCAACAACTTTGGGAGTCTGAGGGCAAGAGGATCACTTGGGGCCATGAGTTCAAGACCAGCCTGGGCAATATAGCAAGGGCTTGTCTTAAAAAAAAAAAAAAAAAAATGGCTAGGCATGGTGGCATGCATCTGTAGTCCCAGCTACTTGGGAGGCTGAGGTGGAAGGCTCTCTTGACCTCAAGAATTCAAGGTTTACAGTGAGCTGTGATGTGTGATGGCACCACTGCACTCTAGAGCAAGACCCTGTCTCAAAAAACAAAACCCAAAATAACAACAACAAAAAAATGGAACACACTGGATCTAATTAGAGGCTACTGTCTAAGGTACGGCATGTTTGTTTCTATTATCCTAACTCCAAACTATTTCAATCCTGCAGACACTTGAGCTTCTGATGTCTGTACTAGTCAAGAAAACCCTCTTTTTTCACAAAGGGGGAAACATGGAATGTAAGCAACTTTCTCAAGGTCACATAGCTAATAACAGGCAAAACATAAGCAAGAGCCACTGTCTGGAGGGTTTTCCTCTGCACTTTAAAAGCTTCTGCTAAAGATATGCTCCAAAGTATTCAATCCACTAGTCCTTTTTCCAAGTGCTCAGACAGGTCAGGCAATATCAGTTCCATTTTCTTTCTTGAAGATCTTCTCACCTCCTCCCATTCTCTTGTTTCTGGTCAGCATTCTCTGTAGCACTACTGTAATCTTGGCATTCTCGTTGCCTCTTTCCTGCGTTTAATGCCCGCTCCCTGGATCCAGGAATTACTTTGGATTACTCTCGTGTTTTACTAAAAGCCAGTTTTTAAAAGCTTCCTAAGAAAGAGTTCATGGAGAGTAAAATTTTCAAGTCCTTCGGTACTTAATCATATTTCTATGCTACCTTCACACTTGATTGATAATTTACCGGGGTATAAAATTGTATGTTAAAAATAACTCCTGTTGTGACAAACAACTTATATGTACTTATGGGAAGACCTCCTTTTTGATTGCTAGAACATGAGTATTGCATTTTTTGCAAGTACTTAAGTGTCTGTGTATCACTGTGGCCCTTAGAAAATTTTCTAAAGTACTTAGAAAATAGAAAACTATATAATAGAGCGTTTTCTATTTTCTAAGTACTTTGATTATTTACTTAGGATTTTTGGTTACAGAATGATATATATGAGTTGAATTTGAAGGCATTGTTCTGCTTCCAGCATTGTTAGTGAGAAATTCAATGTCGTTGTGAGTCCTGTCATTTATCTGTGACCAGTTTTTTTTTCTCCTGGAGTTTTTAGCATCTTTTCTGTACGTACGAACTTAATATCTCACAATTATATGCCTTACTTTGGTTTCTCTTTTTATTCCCTGTGCTGACAATTCTATGAGGATTTTAATTTTGGAGATGAATATTATTTTTCATATTTTTGTCCCTTCCATTTATTTAAAAAAATTTAGATTTCTTATTCTAAATGTTGGACTGCCTAGATTGAGCCTAATTTTCTTATGTTCTCACCTTTGATTTTCATCTTTTCCTTTTCCTGAGCAATTCTCTTGTAATGTATCCTACAACCCTCCTACTGGCTTCCACATTTCATTTATATTTTTACTTTTGGAGAGCTCCTGCTTTCTGATTTTCATAGCATTCTGTTCTTGTTTTGTGGGTGCAATAGTTTCTTTTATTTCTTTGAGGATGTGAGTCATAGTTGTTTTTTTTTAACTGAGCTTTCTTCTGACCTTATAGACTAAGATTTTTTCCAGATTCTTTCTCCCCCTCCTTATCTTTTTGATAATAGATTCCCTCCAATGCCTATCAAACCCTGGACATACATTCATACTGTGATGCTATAAGGTGCTGATTGGAATATCTGGGTGGAGGTATCACTTGTTGATGGTAACTTCATTATAGGATGAGTAGTGAAGGCAGTGAATTTAGGTCCCAAATATCACTGTGAAGACATCTTTCTTCTAGAGCCATTCATTTTCTCTAGAAAAGAATCGTTTAGTCCCCTGCCAGGAGTTGTGGGAGTAGTACACGTGGTATTCTGGGGAAAATGACTGAGTGCCCTTGAGGTCAGCCAGATTTTCACTTAAACCTCTGCGTTACCTTCTCTTTTGGGGCTTGTACCCTCTAAATACTATCCAGGTTCTATAAAGAGTAAATCTCTTACAAGGAAGAAGTTAAGGGTGGTTGGCTGATTTCAACAAGGTTCCTGCCAGGGTTTAATCATACCCACATAGACTTCCAGCCAGTCCCCTGCTAAAACCCACACACTTCTCTCCTTCTTTCCAAGTTGCTTCCAGGTTCTCCTCCATGTTTTTTGTCTTCCAAAAAGATATTGAAATGTCTTCTCTGCTCCTGTCTCTCCTCTCATGTTCTTCTTGTGGGTTAATAACGTTTGTACTCCTTTACTGTCATGTTTGTTGTAATTTGCGAAGGAAAGGAGATAGATATACGTGATTAACCTTCCAGGTTGAGCTAAAGTCTGGCTGAATATTTTTATTCTGTAGTAGAAGAAAAACCTTATTTATGTACTCCCAGATGCAATGAAATTTGGATATCCTTAAACAATCCTAAGAAAGAAGGAATTCATTAGTATCACATTTTAATGAATTCTGAAGCACAGAACTGTGTGAATCGAGAAAAAATCGGAAGTATCAGCCTCTCCTCCAGCTAACTTTTGGAATATAAATACTTTTTGCCACTTACCTAACTGTACTCTACATCAAGATGGCATACCTTTAAATAAAAACATTTTAAAATTAAAAACTAAAATTCTGTTTTCCTCTGGATATATACCATGTGACTTTTCTGAGCACACGTAATTCACGGTTTTTGTGATTTATTTTTAGAGGAGGACACTAAAGAATGGAACAACCACAGCTTGTTACTTTGCAACAATTCACACTGACTCATCTCTGCTCCTTGCTGAAATTACAGGTGAGCAAATGAAAGCATGATTTATGGGCACATCAAGCAAAGACAGCCAGACCATCATGGCAAACAACTTATACGTACTTGTGGGCAGACCTGCCTTTTAATTGCTAGAACATGAGCATTACATTTTTTGCAAATAATTAAGTGTCTATGTGTCACTGTGGCCCTTAGGAAATTTTCTAAAGTACTTAGAAAATAGAAAACTGTATCATGGAGTGTTTTCTGTTTTCTAAGTACTCTGATTATTTACTTATAATTGTTGGTTACAGAATGATATATATGACTCTGAATTTTGTGTATTAATTTAGGGCTTTTTAGGGAAACTTTACTAATTCTAGCTGTGGTAATAGTTTCTTATATCAGCAGATACATGGTGGCTGTTGGCTAGAGTCAGGGCACTATGCTAGATGCTGGAAACACAATGAGATAAAAAATAGTCTCTGCCCTTGAGAAGCCAGACAGAATACCTACACACGTTGATTACTAACCTTAGTAACAACTATGGTGCTGTTACTAGACGTCTAGCATTGTGCAAAGCACTCTGTAAGAATTAGTTCAGCAGCAAACAGCCTTCTGAGGTGTTTACTGATGTCCTCATGTTACAGATGGTTAGACTGACGCTCAGAGAGGATAAGTAACATGCCCAGGGTTGCACAGCTAGTAAGAAGAGCTGATTCTGGATTCAGGTTGATGATTCCAAAACTTGTACCCAGCACAGTACCTGGCACATAGCAGGTGCTCAGTAAATACTGTTGGCTGATACACTGATGCCACTGTTTGCTTATGCAAAAGACCTGACCTAATGGGTGATTCTGAAAAAGAGATATTACAGTTTTCAGAGAGGGCAAAGAGAACCCAGAACTAGGACATCTGGGAAGACTTTATGAAAGGGTCCTTTAAACTGGGCTTTGAAGTAAAGACAAGATGAGGAGAGGACAAACTGTCTTCCAGATAGGGGAAATGACATGGACACAGGTATGGGAACAGGAGTGTCAATAGTGGATGCAGGGACCACAGTAATTTAACTGGAGGAGTGGATTCATCGCCTGGGGGCAGTGGGAGAAGAGGGTAGGCAGATGGGAGGGTTCAGATTGTAGAAGAGCTCAAATATGCACCAAAAACTCAAAAAAGGTTCTGAGTCCAGGTGTGAGTGAAGTGATGAAAGTGGTATTTTAAGGAAGATTAATCTAATAGCCAGTTATCAAAATGAATTACAGGGGAAGGAGAGAGGCAGAAAGGTTTTTGAAAATCCCTCATGACAGAGATGGAGACACTGTAAAAACAATTACCATTGTCCCATATAGCCTCAATTTTCTTGCTGAAATAGAATTCTTCCAGCACCTCTGATGAGGACTAGGTTCTAGTGCTGAGAGCTGCTAGTAAGACTGCGTAAAATTCCTCACAGATAATATTGGCATTGTTTCAGTTAAGAATAGTATGGCCGGGCGTGGTGGCTCATGCCTGTAATCCCGGCACTTTCAGAGGCCGAGGCAGGCGGATCACGAGGTCAGGAGATCGAGACCGTCCTGGCTAACACGGTGAAACCTTGTCTCTACTAAAAATACAAAAAGTTAGCCAAGCATGGTGGTGGGTGCCTGTAGTCCCAGCTACTCAGGAGGCTGAGGCAGGAGAATGACGTGAACCCGAGAGGCAGAGATTTCAGTGAGCTGAGATTATGCCACTGCACTCTAGCCTGGGCGACAGAGCGAGACACCATCTTTAAAAAAAAAAAAAAAAAAAAAAGAATAGTAGCAGTATGTTGCCTAGATAACCACATGCCTGACACCTTATATATATTATTGCATGTATTCCTCACAACCCTACACATAGCAGAGAACACTGTACATATATAGATTTAGACCTTAACCAAATAATATCTACAACCTGGAGTAATCAGAGGAGTAAGGAATCAGTCCAAATCTTTCCAATTCCAGTGCTCATGTCCTTATTCCTCAACCATTCTGTGTTTTATCTAGAAGAGGACCATGATAGAGAGAGGGAGAGAGAGATTCAAGGGATGGTGGTAGAGTAGGAGACAGGAGGGAGATTGTAAGTTGGGGGAGAAGAAGCTGAGTGTAGGTATGTCAATGACTAAGAGAGTCTTTCTTTAGGACCTGAGGCTGTTTGCTTCTTTACCATGTGATAAAATGAGAGCAAAGATAGTTGCACATTTAATGAAAATATAGACACACTGGATAAGCAAAGGGAAAAACTGAATAATAACTTAAAAACACCTGGTCAAGCACAGTGGCTCACACCTGTAATCCCAGCACTTTGGGAGGCCCAGGCGGGCGGATCACGAGGTCAGGAGATCGAACCATCCTGGCCAACATGGTGAAACCCTGTCTCTACTAAAAATACAAAAATTAGCTGGGCGTGGTGGTGCGTGCCTGTAATCCCAGCTACTGAGGAGGCTGAGGCAAGAGAATCGCTTCAACCAGGGAGTTGGAGGTTGCAGTGAGCCCAGATTGCGCCACTGCACTCCAGCCTGGTGACAGAGCGAGACTCCATCTCAAAAACAAAACAAACAAACAAACAAAAAAACCAAAAAACCCACCTGACAACCTGAGAATGGGGATGGGGGAGGTGGTGGGTTAAAGGGATGAATAGAAAAACTTTTACTGTTTACGGAATATAGTGGGGAGTTTGTGGTGGTTATTGTTCTTAAGTGGTGTGATGGTGGATGATCTTTTACATTTTCATTTATGTTTTCCATAAATGATTTTAATTTAAAAATTATTGTTAGAAGCTTAGAAAAAGTACTGTTTCAGAAACAAACATGCCTTCATATTCTTTTTGTGTATACTTTACAGATAAATTTGGACAGCGGGCATTTGTGGGCAAAGTTTGCATGGATTTGAATGACACTTTTCCAGAATACAAGGAGACCACTGAGGAATCGATCAAGGAAACCAAGAGGTAAAAAGCCCATTTGTCTTGATTTGTCTTACAGGTGAATTACTGTGCTGCACTGATGGAGTTAGAGATGGAAAAATGAAACAGGATACTGTTATCACCCAGTTGGGATGTGCACATAGTGACTCAGAGTGTTCTGTTTAATGCAATGGGTCAGCTAGTCGACAGTGAATTTGATCAAATACTTGATAATCATTAATGATTTACAAAGAGCTTTCCTTCATAGTGCCACACTTGATCCTCATAGAAATCTCCATGAAGCATCTGTCTTTTTATTTATTTATTTAGAGACGGAGTCTCACTCTGTCACCCAGGCTGGAGTGCAATGGCATGGTCTCAGCTCACTGAAACCTTCGGCTCACTGCAAACTCTGCCTCCCAGGTTCAAGCGATTCTCCCGCCTCAGCCTCCTGAGTAGCTGGGACTATAGGTGCATGCCACCACACCCAGCTAATTTTTGTATTTTTAGTAGAGACGGGGTTTCACTATGTTGGCTGGGCTGGTCTCGAATTCCTGACCTCATGATCTGCCTGCCTCAGCCTCCCAAAATGCTGAGATTACAGGCTTGAGCCACCGCGCCAGGCCCACATCTGTCTTTTATGATAAGAAAGCTGAGTCTGACATAGGCTAAGAGGCTTGCTCACAGTCATACAGCTTTTAAATAGTGGAGCCAGAATTCAAAACCAGGGTCTATGACTTTAAATTCAAAGTTCTTTTCTTTTTTGAGACAGAGTCTCACTCTGTCACCCAGGCTGGAGTGCAATGACGTGATCTCAGCTCACTGAAACCTCCGCCTCCCATGTTGAAGAGATTCTCCTGCCTCAGCCTCCTGAGTAGCTGGGATTACAGGCGCTCACCACCACACCCAGCTAATTTTTGTATTTTTGGTAGAGACGTGGTTTCACCAGGTTGGCCAGGCTGGTCTTGAACTCCTGACCTCAAGTGATGCACCTGCCTTGGCCACCCAAAGTGCTAGGATTACAGGCATGAGCCACTGTGCCTGGCTCAAAGTTCTTTCTCCCATGATATAGATCACACCTCATATTCAATGTAAATAAAGAGAGTAAAAGAGAGAGAAACAGAGGGTATGCAAGAATATTTGCTGTGGCATATGTTAATTTAAAAATGATGATGGAAATGAAGAATTATTTATGAAATAAAATAGTATACAAGAAGTTAGGAAAAATGAGTTGTATTTACAGGTTAATGAAAGACTTTCACTACAAAAGGATTTTTTAAAAAGATACCAAAGTAATATGTGTTTCCATGGTCCAGAACTTAGAGAAGCACAAAAAGGCATAAAGAAGAATTTTTTTTTTTTTGTAATGAAACCACCAAAAGTTACCATAGTTGGGTATCTTTTATTGTTTTCTCAAGGTGGTGTATGCATCCTTCACTACTATTTCGTCCTACGTTGGGAACAGGAAAGTTGTTCTGGATGTATGCTGGAATGGCCATAACATGCTAATGTAGGGATCTAGAATATCCCCTCTTCACAAAGGTGGCCTGAAAGAACATCTCTGTAAGCTGAAATGCAGGCATACAGGAGGGAAGATGTGGTTCCTTTTTCTGCTTTGGTTCTACATCTGTGCTCATAGGGAATAGGGCCTCATTCTACTACCTGTAATAAAAGCTCTGAGGATGTTATGTGGTGACACAGGCTAGAGAGAGACCATGGGAGGGACCAAGGCCCACTCTGCTGCTGCTGGACATTGAGCTGGATTCCCAAAGATTGTGGACAGCCTACTTCGGGAAGATTTCCACCTCAAAGAATAGGGTACCACATGCAGATAGAATCATAAAAGGTAAAGATGTGCAAGGAAAATGAAAACATGTTTCCACATAAAGACTTGCAGGTAAATGTTCATAGTAACATTATTTATAGAAGACAAATGTGGAGCAAAGCAGGTTCACTGCACATAGGTATCAATCCCAGGGGAGGACTCTAAACACCTCACCAATACTGCACACCACTTACACGAATCCGGTGAGACAGCACACTTATACAACAAGTTAAGCAAAGCAGGTTTATTATGCACAGATAGGTAGCAAGGGAAAATAGAAGCCTAGGTGAACTGATCCTCCATGGCTCAGGAAAGTTGCCCAAGAGTCTCATATGTGCATGCCCCACATCACATCACAGCTCAGGGACCCTGCGAGCATGCTCTACCTGTGGTTTTATACCCAGATGAGACTGGTCTTACTGAACTAAAACATTGCAGAACACCCTGTTCTAGGAGGAATGGGAACAGGGCCCAGGCTGTTCTGACCAGTTTCTCCATATCTCAGGGTGGTTGCATTTCCAGCACATTCTACAGTTATTCTGATAACTACAAGTAAGAAAAGGGGCAAAACTGTGTCACCAAGGCCATATGGGAACTTGTCCTGCACCAAATAGTGGAAGCAACCAAAGTGTTCATAACTGGCAAATGGATAAATAAAACGTGGTATACAATGAAATATTATTCAGCCATAAAAAGGAATGAAGAACTGATACATACTACAACATGGATGGTTTTTAAAAACACTGTGCTAAGACAAAGAAACCAAACACAAAAGGCCAGGTATCATATGATTTAATTGGTATGAAATATATAGAAAATGCAAATTCATAGAGACAGAACACCAGCAATTGCCTGGGGCTGGAAGTACGAATAACTATTTATTTATTTATTTTTTTGAGATGGAGTCTTGCTTTGTCACCCAGGCTGGAGTGCAGCGGCGCTATCTCGGCTCACTGCAAGCTCCGCCTCATGGGTTCATGCCATTCTCCTGCCTCAGCCTCCCAAGTAGCTGGGACTACAGGCGCCCGCCACCACGCCCAGCTAATTTTTTGTATTTTTAGTAGAGACAGGGTTTCACTGTGTTAGCCAGGATGATCTCAATCTCCTGACCTCGTGATCCACCCGCCTCAGCCTCCCAAAGTGCTGGGATTACAGGCGTGAGCCACCATGCCCGACCCATGAATAACTATTAACTAAATGGGCCCAAGGAATCTAACTGGGGTGATGAGAATGTTCAAAAACTAGGTTATGATGGTGGTTGTAAAACCCAATAAATCTACTAAAAATCATGGCTTTGTGCACTTAAAACAGGTGAATTTTATGGTATGTAAATTATTCTTCCATATAAATAGTTTTTAAAAATAGGAGTATGTGGGTGAGATTGTGTTCATGTACATTTGTGTTTTCTAGTTCACATCCACTTTAGATAAGAGTTGAGTAGAAAGTGATTAGATTTTTTTAAAAGGAAGATTTTGTACAGAATAAATAGCTGTGAGCATATTTGCAGAGACTCCAGCTCTCTGTGATTTTCTCCTGTGGTACAGCAGTGCTTCTCTTGATGCTTCCAGCATTCTTCCCCTCACTTTTCTCCCTTAATCACACATTGTTGAAGCCAAAACCAAAAAAGGCCTGAGAAGCTCAAGATGTATTAACATACTCCATCGAATTAAAATTGAAAGATGAATTAATGCACTGAGGCATTCTTCCCATTTGCCAAGGTCACTGTGTGGGTTTGTCCAACTTGAATGTCAATATAATTTTTGTGTAACAAATTATATTTAAAGCCTGCAGGAACTTGCTATAGGAGTCCTGGGCTAAATCCTCTTGTAAAATGAAGTAAATTATTTACCCTGTCCCTACCCTTCATTATAGACCAGGGCTTCTCCTGTAGTTTGGATTTGCTTTTAAGCACATATGGCCTGCTCATTAAATTACTTTTGGTTGTGGGTCATACTATGGCTTGAGATTATGAATTTTCATTATGTTCTTTTTCATACAACATGGGGAGATTCTACTGACCATATAAATACTTTTCTTATATTTTAAAATGGCTTTTCTATAGTACCTTAAGGATTTGACAAGAAATTGTATCTTTTTTTTGTTTTTTGTTTTTTGTTTTTTTGTTTTTGAGACAGAGTCTCCTTCTGTAGCCCAGGCTGGAGTGCAGTGGCACGATCTCAGCTCACTGCAGCCTCCCACTCCTGGGTTCAAACAATTATCATGCCTCAACCTCCCTAGTAGCTCGGATTACAGACCCCTGCCACCATGCCCAGCTAATTTTTATGTTTTTAGTAGAGATGGGGTTTTGCTACGTTGGCCAGGCTGGTCTCGAACTCCTGACCTCAAGTGAGCCGCCTGCCTCAGCCTCCCAAAGTGCTGAGATTACAGGCATGAGCCACTGCACCTGAACAAAATGTAATTTTATTCTGTTCAACATCTAAGAGATACAGAAGAAAATGCTTTAGATACAAATCTTTCCCAAGACCAAACATATTCTGATGCAAGTTTTAGAAGTTCAGCTTTTTTCTATTCCCTAGACCTCTTTCCCCTTAAAAGTGTCCTCTGAAAAGGGAGCAGAGGGGCTGCTTATATGCTCACAGAGAGGAGGGAGTACCCGCCTTCCTTTAGCATCAGCCTACCCCAGCTTATCAATTAATCCATTTTTGTGGTGATAAACCTTAATTCTCATTTTGTTCTGAAACAAAGGAATACCAGAAGGTGGAAAACTACAGCTGCCTAGGGAGGGCAGAAAGAGCCATTTCATAGTCTTTACAGTTGCCACCATCCCTGCAGGCATAAACTGGTGGGATCACTACCATCCCATTCCCCATGCACCTCACAACCACCTCTCACCTGTTCCTTCTGCATTACTCCAACGTTCATCCCCAAGAGAACGCTGCCCTTGGAAATAAATGGTGATATTGTGGGAACAAGTAGCTTCCATTTTAGGAGAATTCGAAGTAAAGAGCTTCATGGCTTCTAAAAGCCTCCAAGTGCATAGGACTTCATGACTCTAACATGCATAGAGCATAATATATTGCAACATTTCTCCAAACGGAGCTTAAGCTAGTAGAACAGCTTGAGTGCTGTGGGAATATTTGAGAACAGCCTGACCAATGCTAGATGATAACATTACGTTTCCCTGTGATTTTGCACCCCATCTCTGGCTGCAAGTAAAAAAGCAGAGTAATTACTACTTGTTAATCTTTAATTAGTGGTGGTGGAACATGTGCATCATTAGAAATGTTTGCATGAAAATCAGGATATGTAAGAATCATGTTTTTACCTTATTAAGATGTTTATTTGAAAATGCTCCACCGGTCGCAGTGGCTCACGCCTGTAATCCCAGAACTTTGGGAGGTCAAGGCAGGCAGATCATGAGGTCGGGAGATCGAGACCCATCCTGGCTAACACGGTGAAACCCCGTCTCTACTAAAAATACAAAAAATGAGCCGGGCATGGTGGCAGGCGCCTGTAGTCCCAGCTACTCGGGAGGCTGAGGCAGGAGAATGGCGTGAATGTGGGAGGCAGAGCTTGCAGTGAGCCGAGATTGCGTCACTAGGCTCCAGCCTGGGCAACAGAGCCAGACTCTGTCTGAAAAAAAAAAAAAAGAAAAAGAAAAGAAAAGAAAAAAAGAAAATGCTCAAGTTTTCTAACCCATTTGTTGCTTTATTTCAGATTTGTGTCAGAAATGCTTCAAAAGAACGTGAGTAACTTTGTTCAGAGCTCACTTTTAGATTGCCTGTGCATTAGCTGTAGGATTCATAAAGTTGCTTGATAGTGATAGTCTGTGTACGATTGGCTTATCTCATGCATGTAGAAGTATTTACCTAGAGCCTGATGTGTCATTGTGGACTGTCACCCTCAGCTCAGTGAAGTCAGACGTTTTTAAAAAATTATCTTAAAATATGTAATTGACAAATAAAAATTGTATCCACTCAAGGTGTACAATGTGATGATTTGATATATTTATACATTGTTTATTGATTATCAGAATCAAATTTGTTAACACATCTATTCCCACACACGCTGTACACTAGATCCTCAGAACTTGTTCATGCTATAACTGAAAATTTGTACCCTTTGACCATCATCTCCCCACATAAGCCAGCAATCCCACTTTTGGGTGTATATCCAAAAGATGCAAAATAAGCATCTTGAAAAGATATCTGCACCTCTATGTTCATTGCAGCATCATTCAGAATAGCCAAGATATGGAAACAATTTAAGTGTCTGTAGACAGATAAATAAAGAAAATGCAGTGTGTATGTCTATATACAAACACAATGGAATATTATTCAACCAAAAAAAGGAAGGAAATCCTGCCATTTGTGACAATGTGGATGAACCTGCAGCCCATTACTATAAGTGAAATAAGCCAGCCCCAGAAAGACAATACTGCATCATCTCACTTATTTGTGAAATCTAAAAAAAGTCAAACTTATAGAAACAGAGGTCAGGTGTTTTTTGCTTTCTTGGGGGCAGCTCTGTACCTAGCCCTCTGTGTTTTGTTTTAAATACATTTTAAAATCATGAAATATTAACGATTTTAGTGGATTTGTTTAGACACCGTTCACATATGTGCAAACATCAAACTTGCTTTATTCTTAAAACTGTGTGTACTTTTCTTGGCTCCCAAACCCCGTGCCTACATGCCACAGAAAAACTAAATTTTGTCAGGCAGGTAAACTTCGTCTTAAGTTCACTAAGCTTTTAGTTGATCCAATTTTTATTAGGACAATCTCAGTCACTGCCCAGGTTAGAGTTACCATCTCAGGGTAGGTTTTCCTTCCTCAGTGGTTTTCCTTACCCTCCTCTGGGATCTTCTGATTTCACAGGATTGGTTTCTAGCAAGCAGGGAGAGGGCTTGATGGGCGTGGGCTGACTGGTGGCACCTGGAAGTTGGGGACTGCTTGGTGGCCACCTCAACATTGGCTCTGGCCACTTGTGCCCTTGGCCTGCTCTGTAACACAGGCAGTGTCTAGTCCTATGCCCCTGCCATTGGCTGTCTTGGTCCCTATGTGTGTGACACCTCACATGGCCTGCAGGCATGCAGCAGGTACCCCCCATTGTGTTCCCCTGGTGTTGGTGAGCCTATGGAGACAATGCTGTTTCCTGCCTCCACCCCTAACAGGCTGGCATGTGGCTCCATCAAGCAATCTCTTAGATTGGCAAGCCTGACCCTTCCCTGATCATCTTTTGAGGCCTGATTGGAAATCATAAGAAATCTCAAAATTTCTTTCCATCTAACCTTGGGAGATTTAGATGAACCTTTGTAGATCCTTATCTTCATCACCCCTCTATGAGTCCTTCTCTCCTGCCTGGCCACTCACCTCAGGTGGCACCAGAGCCAGTCCTACAACTGAATAGTTCTCAGGAAGGCTGTAACCAGCACACCTGCACAAGATGTATTCCCAAAAGGGAATCCGCTATCACCTCACTTTTAGTCTCCCCAGCACTCTTTTAAAACTTCTTCGGCCTCTACTTCTCTTCATAAAGCCTACCCAGTCTAGCCTTCATCGGAGCCAGAGGAGCGTCTGTCGTTTGGGAGAGGATCTTTTGTTGAACTTGGGTGCTGAAGAAGATACCGTCCTTTATTCTCCACTTTGAGCTGTTTTCATGAAATCCCGTACTTCCACTGACTGTTAGAATGGAGGACTGCTCCCCAAAATAGAGATATAAAATCATCTTGCTGTATGATATGCATTTTGGGGTACCCTTCACATTCATGATATCCATAGTTTCCTTTTTTTGAAAAAACTTTGAAGTTCAGGGGTACATATGCAGGTTTGTTCACACAAGTAATGTGTGTCATAGGAGTTTGTTGTGCAGATTATTTCATCACCCAGGTATTAAGCCTACTACTCATTAGTTATTTTTCCTAATGCTCTCCCTCCTTCCATCCTCCACCCGCCGATAGGCCCCAGTGTTTGTTGTTCCCCTCTATGGGTCCATGTGTTCTCATCAGTTAGCTCCTACTTGTAAGTGAGAACATGCAGTATTTGACTTTCCCTTCCTGCATTAGTTTGCTAAGAATAATGGCCTTCAGCTTCATCCATGTCCCTGCAAATGGCATGATCTCATTCCCTTTTTATGGCTGCATAGTATTCCATGGTGTATATGTACCACATTTTCTTTATCCAGTCTATCATTGATGGGTATTTAGGTTGATTCCATGCCTTTGCTATTGTGAATAGTGCTACAGTGAGCGTATGTGTGCATGTGTCTTTATAACAGAATGATTTATTTCCCTTTGGTATATACCCCATAGTGGGATTGTTGAGTCAAATGGTATTTCTGTCTCTAGGTCTTTGCGGAATCACCACATTGTCTTTCACAATGGTTGAAGTAATTTACACTCTTACCAACAGTCTATAAGCATTTCTTTTTCTCCACAACCTCACCAGCATCTGCTATTTTTTTGACTTTTTAATAATAGCCATTCTGACTGGTATGAGATGGTATCTTATTGCAGTTTTGATTTGCATTTCTCTAATGATCAGTGATGTTGAGCTTTTTTTTCATATGATTGTTGGCTGCATCAATCATATGAAAAACAGTGAAAAGTGTCTGTTCATGTGCTTTGCCCACTTTTTAATTGGGTTGTTTTTTTCTTATAAATTTGTCTAAGTTCCTTATAGATGCTGAATATTAGACTTTTGTCAGATGCATAGTTTGCAGAAACTTTCTCCCATTCTGTTGGTTGTCTGTTTACTCTGTCAGTGGTTTCACTTGCTGTGCAGAAGCTCTTTAGTTTAATTACATCCCATTTATCAATTTTTGCTTTTGTTGCAATTGCTTCCGGTGTCTTTGTCATGAAATCTTTTCCCATGCCTATGTCCTGAATGGTATTGCCTAGGTTGTCTTCCAAGGTTGTTTTTTTGTTGTTGTTTGTTTGTTTGTTTTTCTGAGACTGAGTTTCTCTTTTGTTGCCTAGACTGGAGTGCAATGGTGAGATCTCGGCTCACCACAACCTCCGCCTCCCAGGTTCAAGCAATTCTCTTGCCTCAGCCTCCCGAGTAGCTGGGATTACAGGCATGTGCCACCACACCCAGCTAATTTTGTATTTTTTAGTAGAGACAGGGTTTCTCCATGTTGGTCAGGCTGGTCTCGAACTCCCGACCTCGGGTGATCCACCTGCCTTGGCCTCTCAAAGTGCTGGGATTACAGGTGTGAGCCACTGCGCCTGGCCCTTCCAGGGTTTTTATAGTTTTCGGTTTTACATTTACATCTTTAATCCATCTTGAGTTAATTTTTGTATATGATGTAAGGAAGAGGTATCAATTGGTTTTAATTATCTCCAGTATTCTAGAGTGAAGCCCATAGTGACACCACGTTTTTCCCTCTCCTGCTCTGAGACTTTGATGGGTGAACTTGGCAACTTTGCTAAAACCCGTGATTTGCACATTCAGGTGGGTATTCTTCTCTTTATGCCTCTATGCAGACCTGCAAGACTTCTCAGCACCCTTAAATCATCATCCCCAATAATCTATAGTTGTTTTACTGAGTGATCTCTATTTCTTCAACTGAGATATCCTAGAGTCACAGCATAATAGGAGAGAAAAGACCCTTGTAGATATCACCTAATCCAATTCTTTCATTTTGCGGATAAGAAACCTGGAGTTCCTTATACCCTCAATGTTTTCTGATCAGTCTTCTAAAGACAAGAAAATCGTTATAAGTACTGGCAAGATCAGTAACAGACTGTGATCTATTCTCTGTAGCATACATTTAATGCATTTATTTCCTACTTCTCTTTCACTTGATACTTTCTCAGTGTGTTCTGTACCTTCATTCTTAGAGAAACCAGCTATTATTTGAAAAGCAAAAAGAGCCTAATTTCCACCTTACAAAATGGCATTTAAAATCCCTTTTGTTCTGAGTTTCTTAATTTAAAATCAGAACAAAAAAGTATACCTTGCTTTGTCATTAAATTGTTGCAATTTAGGAATAAAACACTTTTTTAAAGCTTATATCTGGGTTAAAATTGAGAGTTCCCCTTCTCCCATCCAAGCTTAATTACATACTGTACTAAAATTTCTCCTCTTAGGAGTTGACGGTCTTATAAGAAAGGTCAGATCAGGGCAGAGACAACACATTGATTCTTTACCATTTGTAAATTGGTGTTTTTTTGGTTTTTGTTTCCCAGATCTATTTTCTTAGGAACCATTAACCGCTCTCACGTTCCCTATTATTGTTATTATTATTTGCGGCCTATAATTTTTGAATTTTTAATTCAGTCCCACGCATTTCTGTCCTGGAGATAAAATTCAAAACTTACCTGATGTTTCTGCTTTGCAAACAAAATGCTTCTGTCGCCGACAAAATAAAATACAAATGAACATTTAAAAATACATGAAAAATAAGATGAGAAGAACACACAACAAAATCTAGTTTATCCTTGCTAGAGAGATGCATGTGGATGTATGCACATTTACTCACATTTATCCAAATGACTCGAATCATCAGATTGTCCTTTCTTCTATTGCTGTCCATGCATTTCATCGGTGGTCTGAGATTTCCTCAAGGCCAGGGATGGAGTTCATTGTCTGAGTAAAACACGTGTTTTCAGAACATTGCTATTTTTTTCTTTTAAAAATTTAGCTACACATGTTCTAAATGCCATTGCTATTCTTGGAAGTATTAATTATGCCCTCTTAGGTTTTGTGGTGCCCTAGAGAAAGGTCTTAGGGGCCTTTTTCAGTGTGGGGGCATAGGACTTATTGTTTTGCTTGCATGTGGATTCTTATGGGCTGTTTCTTGATGACTGTGGAATTTTCTGGCTCAGCTATTTTCAAACTCTTTTTTGCAGAACTAATTCTGGAAACTAACAAAGGGCACAGAATGGAGACAGGGTCCCAGAGTCTCAATCCTGCTGCATCCTGAGGGGCAGTGCTTTTATGCCTTTTATATATTGGATTTCTGTGAATTTTTATATGAATAATATATTTAATGCTGAGAGAATTTGGAAAATCACTCATCTAGCCCAACCCTTTTTTTTTTTTTTTTTTTTTTGAAAGATGGGAAAGTTGCTGTCCAAAGAAAAGAATGACTTTCTCTAGGACACATAGCTGTCAGAACTTGGGCTTAAACCCAGCTCTCTTTACTCAAATTCCAGTGTTCATATAAGTGAACCCCACTGTCCGCTTTTTTATGAACACTGAGCTCTTTTCTTAAATGGCCAGCATGGCCAGTCACGGTGGCTCACGCCTGTAATCCCAGCACTTTGAGAGGCTGAGCCCAGCAGATTACTTGAAGTCAGGAGTTTGAGACCAGCCTGGCCAACATGGTGAAACCCCATCTCTACTAAAAATACAAAATTAGCCAGGCATGGTGACACATGCCTGTAATCCCATCTACTCAGGAGGTTAAGACAGGAGACTCACTTGAACCTGGGAGGCGGAGGTTGCAGTGAGTGGAGATTGTGCCACTACACTCCAGCTTGGGTGACAGAGCCAGACCCTATCTCAAAACAAAAGAAAGGCCAGCACCAGAAGAGGCAGGTTGCTAGGGTCCTGACTATCTTCAAGGAGGACTTCATATTTGTTCTAGCTGTAGGTCAGAATTTGAAAAGACTTTGTTGGAAAAATTTGTCTTGATATTATACATACACATACACACCCACACCCACATCCACACACACACACACACTACATGTTCATAATATTCAGTTTCTTTGTCATATACATTATATTATCTATGATGAATATAATTGTTTCTAATAAAATGCATGTGCAATCTTCATTGCCTTTCTATGTGGTCCCTTAAATAGGCAAGTAGAAAACCATTCACACCATTTTGAGGTAGGAAGTGTACTTTCTAATGGTATTTTACAGAAAAAAAATGAAAATATTATTTTTTTCTTGTAGAGCCATGTAAGTGAAAATCGTGATGAAGTTGAAGCTGTGAAAAACTTATACCCCAGTTATAAAAACTACACAGATGTGTATGATAAAAACAATCTTTTGACAAATAAGGTAAGTTTTATATCATGACATAATCTGTTTAAAGGAGGGCATATTTATCTAAATTTTAAAATCTCAATAGTAATCTTCAGATTTCTGATATGAATACATTTCTTTTAAACATTTTTTTAAAGTTTTAATTTTTGTGGGTACACAGAAGGTTTATATATCTATGGGGTACATGTGTATACATTTCTTAAACTAGAGTAAAGCCTAGTGTGTGTGTGTGTGTGTGTGTGTGTGTGTGTGTGCGTGTGTGTGTGTGTGTGTGTGTGTGTGTGTGTAGTTAAAAATGGGCCCGAAGTTTCATCTTAGTGAATTAAATGTAAAGGCTTTATTGAAGACGGGAATGTCATTTGGTCCAAGGACATTTTAACATTATCTATTAGAATGTAAACCTACATTTCTTTGAGTCAGCAGATGCATTCTAAGAATTCACTCTAAGTAATATGAATAGGGATGCTAATTATATATTAAAGTTTAAAAATTGTTATCGGTGAGGGATTAAATTACAGAGCATACATAGGATTTTATCCAGCATTCACAAAGAAAGAGGTATGCAGGCTTACAAGGAAGAATGTTTGTGTAATATTATTTGATGTGTATGTACATATGTATAGATGCATGCTTACTTAGAAAAAAACTGTCTGAAAGACATAACTTGAGTATTAAAAATGACTCTTCCTGAGGGAAAACCAGAAGGACTTTCTGCTTTTTATTTTTAAATACTCTGAGAGTGCTTTTAAAAAATGAGTATGCATTACTTCTGAAATTAAAATTAATATGTGTGAAGAGACCTCATTACAATAATGTACTACTTGGCCTTGGCCTTCAATGAAATGTACAAACCGCATGGAGAGTTTACTGTAGCAAATAATTTCTTAGTGACTGTGTGAATGGAGATATGAATATAACTGATTTAAAAGGTTAATACTTTGCATAAATCATGTAAAAGCTACACCATAATTTTCATTCTTTACATGTATTTCCATATGATTAATAAATTAACCTCCCATTTGCATGTTAATTTTATTTGCACAGAGATTGGGAAAGTTATATTTTAATAATAATTCTGTAGTCACTGGGCCGGGCCTGATGGCTCATGCCTGTAATCCCAGCACTTTGGGAGGCCGAGGCGGGCAGATCACGAGGTCAGGAGATCGAGACCATCCTGGCTAACACGGTGAAACCCCGTCTCTACTAAAAATACAAAAAAATTAGCCAGGCTTGGTGGCAGGCGCCTGTAGTCCCAGCTACTCGGGAAGCTGAGACAGAAGAATGGCATGAACCCAGGAGGCGGAGCTTGCAGTGAGTCAAGATTGCGCCATTGCACTCCAGCCTGGGCGACAGAGCGAGACTCTGTCTCCAAAAAATAATAATAATTCTGTAGTCACTGAACTGTGCCTCTCAAAGGAGAAAGCAAGTTGGATACAGGTTTTGTACTGAGGGAAAAATAATTTTGAAAGAGTAAAGTCTTATTGAAGAAAATCTACAAATAAATACTACCAACATTAAAAATTTAGAGGGGTCTCGTGTGTGCAGTGCCTGCTTTCTTGGATCAATTTTACTTTCTGAATTAATGATTATAAGATGTTAAATTTCCTAGTTTTTATGAAAATATAAACATAGGTGAGTTAAAGTTTATTTAGTTGAAAATATCAAGGCCATTGGCACTTATATTGAAGCTAGGAGCAGAAATAAAGAACAGCGCTTTGCAGGATTACCCTCACGGCTTTCACATACTGAGAAGGGACTTTTAGTTCTAGAAAGTTTTTTTAGAATTGGAGCACGCACACCACCACCAGCCACTTACCATATAAACTTAGAAAAGAAAGTAACTTGACAGTCTTCTAAAGTAGAGATGAGAAACTCATGTTATCTTCCATCTGGATGGATATTCTGTGCTGTAGATCACCTGCACCAAACCCTCATTACTTTATAGATCAACAAAAAGAACCTAAGTAAACTCCACAAATTTGCTGAGACTTTCGTAAGACAATGCGTTTACAGGCCTTTTCTAAGGTATAACTTGTGCCTAGCAACTTTGTACATACAGATCATCATAAATGTTCTTGTGAAGATGCTAACAGCCAAGCTACAGCTTCGGTCTCCTCCAAAATACCTGGTGAGTGAGTACCCACTTAATCATTTGTGAGCGGTAAACTCCACGTAGGGCACTCTTCTCTCCAGACAGTGATGGCACATGGCTGCTACCTCTCTGCAGAAGAACTGAATGTATTCCATGAACGAGGAGCATCCATCGCACACTGTCCCAATTCCAATTTATCGTAAGTAGACAATGATTGTTTGGTAGATTACGAATGATTGGGTTGCAGATTAGCAGCCAAATGCCTTTGTTTCCTCTGTCATTCCTCCAGGATCTCTCCTCTATTCTGTGTTTGGCAGGAACCAGATAGATAGACATTTACTCGTGCTGTTGAGGAGTAAAAGAGAACACGTGAGAGGACATTTATCTCAGAGGACACATGTGAAGAGCACAGAATCTTCTGAAATCTCTGAGTTTGTACAAAAAAAGAACAATAGGGAATACAACATAAAAAATACACAGTGAAAGTACTGAAAGAACCCATATATCAGCCAGGAAATTCAGGAAGAGGGTAGTCACTCCCATTACTGTTTGTGCTGTAGTGTGAGAAGGAACACAGCAATACCAAAGCAAATGCACTATGATGTATGTTACCCTGTTGGACCTGACGGAATGCCAGCCCACACAGGCAAGCCCAGGAGGACCTTGTCCTATTATAATTCCCCAGAATACAGAGGTGTTATTTATTAACTGGTTCTTAACCTTTTGAAAGGTGATGGATCCATAAATGAATAAAATGAATGTTATTGGCTGGGTGCAGTGGCTCACATCTATAATCCTAGCACTTTGGGAAGCGGAGGCAGGCAGATCACTTGAGGTCAGGAGTTCGAGACCAGCCTGACCAACATGGTGAAACCCCATCAGTATTAAACATATAAAAATTAGCTGGGTGTGGTGGCGGGCACCTGTAATCCCAACTACTCAGGAGGCTGAGGCAAGAGAATCGTTTGAAACCGGGAGGCGGAGGTTGCAGTGAGCCAAGATTGCACCACTGCACTCCAGCCTGGGTGACAGAGTGAGACTCTGTCTCAGAAAAATAAATAAGTTATAGCCTGTAATTTCAGGGGAAAAAAGCCCATGGATATTACAAGTGTTGCATCTAATTTCAGGGAATTCATAGATCTCATGATGCCAGTCCATGGATACTAGGTTAAAAACCCATGCTTGTGGGTGTGATCTCAGAAAACACCTTCAGGGGCCAGGCACGGTGGCTCACACCTGTAATCCCAGCACTTTGGGAGGCCAAGATGGGCGGATCACAAGGTCAGGAGATCGAGATCATCCTGGCTAACACGGTGAAACCCCGTCTCTACTAAAAAAAAAAAAAATTAGCTGGGCATGGTGGCGAGCGCCTGTAGTACCAGCTACTTGTGAGGCTGAGGCAGGAGAATGGCGTGAACCCGGGAGGCGGAGCTTGCAGTGAGCCGAGATCGCGCCACTGCACTCCAACCTTGGCGACAGGTTTTGAGACTCCGTCTCAAAAAACAAACAAACAAACAAACAAAACACTTTCAGCGAAGTAAAACAGGGAAGGGAAAGAAGTCAGTGAAGATTGTATCATCACGGAGGTTACCACTGTGGGCTCCCGGAGTTTAATCCTTCTATTTAATAGGAAACTCAGGTAACCAGTGTCCGAAACAGAACTCAAAGTTATCCTGCCCAAGAAGTGAGGGAGCTGGCTGTGATAGTAATACCCAAATGCTTATGGGTTGTTGTTGAGGGCTCCTGGGTGGAGTGGAGAAGAGTATTAATTCCCTGGAACTTCTGGCCGTCCCCAAATAAGGGCAGAGCAGGCTCTAGCACAGGAGAGAGCTAAGAAAGCTCCTAGGCAAAGAGCTGGAGGCATTCATGGTTGGAAATCTAGGGACTTTGCAAATTACAAAGATATATGTCAGTGTCATTATGGGAAGGGTGCTGAGAGCCACAGTGACATATTTCTGGAGTGCTTTAGGGACCCCAGAGGTTCTGAGTTTTCAGACTTAAAGGAGTGACAGATTACAGGGAATCTTGTCTATGTACAGCTTAGTGACTATAATTAGGGTCTAGTTACTTGATAGTGGAAGGATTTAACACCCATTGGGTGTTAATACCCTCTAAATTAAAGCATAATCTAGCTTTGCAAATTGAGTTTTGAAGTTAAATTTCTTTAGGACACAGTTCTGTTTAAATGGTCACTGCTGTTTTTTCTCCAGCAACTGAGAGATTTATTGTGTATGCACTGGGGCTTTCGAAATTAGAGTTATGTGCATCTTCCAGCAGACCACTTTGACCTTTGCAACTTTTTAGAATTCTAAGGATCACCTTAGTTTTCCTTTTTCTCTTTAGAAAGGCAGCACATGGTGGGCATGGTGGCTCATGCCTGCAGTCCCAGCACTTTCGGAGGCCGAGGTGGGAGGATCACCTGAGGTCAAGAGTTCGAGACCAGCCTGACCAACATGGCGAAACCCTGTCTCTACTAAAAGTAGAGACTGGCCATGCTGGCGGGCACCTGTAATCCCAGCTACTTGGGAGGCTGATGTAGGAGAATCGCTTGAACCTACCTTGAAGGAGAAGGTTGCAGTGAGCTGAGATCATGCCATTGTACTCCAGCCTGGGTGACAGAGTGAGACTCTGTCTCAAAAAAAAAAAAAAAAAATATATATATATATATATATATATAGCTGGCACATCTCTTAAGCTCAGGGTCATAAGGTCCCAAATTCAGCCCAGGAACCATCTCTCCTACTTTCTCTGTCTTTGGAGGCAGCGTTTGAACGGTCAGGTTCTGACTTTTTAGGCTCCACCCCTTTTTCTAGTTGTACTCCCCTTTTTTGATCTTACAAGTCACTACTCATTCAGGGTAACAAATTATTCCAGGCAGAGAGAATAGGTAATGCTTTATAATTTCTGCTTCCTAACATAAAAAGATGTGTTGGTTAGAAAATATTAAAGACAGATAAGACTTTTGTATTAATTGCAAGGTTTGATTTCTTCACTTTTTTCCCGTACAAACGATCCCCCGCTTTTCCTTCTGGCTCTTGCTGCTTTGTGCCCACCTGAGATTAACCTTGGCCCAAGGATTAGGCTATTTTATGATCCTGTTTACTCCAGGACTTGGATGGTCTGATTTGACTAATATGTTTGTGTCAACATTAGAGCTGATATATTGGGAAGCACAATTTTCGGTGGTGTCACCGTCATTGTTATTAGTGTTCATCTTTTATTGGAACCACATGGATCTCCTTGTTCTGACATCTCCTCTCTCTACAGGCTCAGCAGTGGATTTCTAAATGTGCTAGAAGTCCTGAAACATGAAGTCAAGATAGGGCTGGGTACAGGTTAGTAGTTCACCATTTGGAGCTATGGCAAAGTGGTTGATTACGGTGTAATTTTCTAATGTGACTAATTTGCAGGTGACTGTTCTGTTTAAAAAAAAAAAAAATTAGTTTTGGGCTGGGCGCGGTAGCTCACATCTGTAATCCCAGCACTTCGGGAGGCTGAGGCAGGTGGATCACGAGGTCAGGAGTTCAAGACCAGCCTGGGAAACCTCGTCTCTACTAAAATACAAAAAATAAGCCGCGTGTGGCAGTGTGCGCCTGTAGTCTCAGCTACTTGGGACGCTGAGGCAGGAGAATGGTGTGAACCCGGGAGGCGGAGCTTGTAGTGAGCTGAGACTGCGCCACTGCACTTCAGCCTGGGTGACAGAGCAAGACTCTGTCTCAAAAAAAAAAAAAAAAAAGGAAAATGTATGCAAAGGGAGAAGTTTTGATGATACTAACCTCCTGAAAGCTGTTATCCCTGCTTATTATTCAAAGATTAGGCTATAAAGGATGATTAATTCCTTCTGACATGTTTCAGAGGTATTTTAAAAACAGTCCTTGACTTTTGTTTTGTTTTGTTTTGTTTTGTGCTTCTGGCTAGGTTTTAATGGTTTGGATTTCTATATTTTTAGTTTTCAATAACTGTCATTACAAATGCTGTCTCAAAAGAAATTTTTTTGTCCTTGCCATAGTGAGCACAGATTCAATCTTTGACAGAATTGAGAATTCAGACGTATGTTAAGAATTGGTTTTGCTTTTAAGCAATGTTTAGCCAAATGAGACCTCTCCATATCCACAGGCAGCCTGCTTGTCTGCTAGGCTGAGGGACGTTCTAAGCGCATATGAATTAGTGACGGATTAGTGATGTTTCCTTTCCTCACAGTACATTTTAATTGTGTTTCTTGAGAGTGTGCAAGCATTGCTCGCTTCGAAAGTGTGAGTCAGGCCCAAATTTCTAGGTGTCCTCTGTGAGGCTTCTTATATGACTGAATGACTGAATTAAAATTTTTTTTTAATGGGTATGGGGCACGAGGACGTGTTTTCTGTTCTTGACGCCTTTGTTTTCCTCATATTTAAGAGCATCAGGCTGTATGCATGTTGACACTGGTGGTTTTCGTCACTTTCTGCAGGTACTCAAGTCTCAGTTTGTTATAGTGAGACATTTTACAAAGTAATTAACTGGTAAGACACAATAATACGCATAATGATTTTACTGATATTTTGAAAGAGGTATATGTTAGATTAGAAGTTTTTCCCAATTTTATGGGAATCAAAGTAATCAAGATTTTGAAAATTCTAATTTAAGCCTGAAATCAAGATTGCGATAATTCTACATAAAGTCACAGGTGTTAAAGGAGGAAACCAGTGATTTTACATTCACAAAAAAGCTTCAAAGGACAAGAAAAAAAAATGGCCAAAAGTTTTGGTTACACACTATAGTCAGTTAATACGAAAAATTTAGCAGACACATAAAAATCAGTCAGATATTGTTTTCAGATATTCTAGGATTTTGGTCTTTATAATTTAAGTTCATCACATGACTTTGGATTGTTTAGTGATGGTCTATAAAGTTCAAGTCGAGTGCTAGCTGTCACTTATTATCTGTAAGACCTTGAGAAAATTAATTTTCTAGCAGTTTTTAGTCAAGGATTCATTTTCTGATTTCTGCAACAATAGTAACTAGCAATTACAACTATGTCTATCTTACAAGCTGTTTAGAGAATTAAATTTTAAAATGCATGCAAAATGGTTAGCATAGTGCCTGCCTGGCACATGACACAAATCAATCAAGATTGGCTTAAAAAGGAAAGGGCGAAGTTGGTGTATTGACCAAACGTTTGATTAAATATGACCTATTAGCTTATTTACTGAGAGGATGGTGTTTCATTTTTACCTAGTCCTTCTTGCAGTTTAGTCACCCTCTACTCTACTATTTCCTAAACGTGACTTTTATGTATCAATTTACCCTTCAATTTGTAAACTTTAAAAGATTATTATACCTTATACTATGAATAGAGAGCAGGTCCAAGAGCAGTTCACACACCCTGTCTGTAACAAGTGCAGGCAGATCTTGACTTGCACAAATATTAGGTAGAAGAAACCCACATGAAATGTAACAGAAATATAGCAAAACAAGATAATGTGATGTCACAAAGAATAAGAATGTGAACAAATATCTGAAAATGATCTGCTTGAGGATCCAGAAGAAAATTTCAGAAAATCGCCATCATCCCTGGAGTACAGGAAATCATGGTACTATGAAAAGATTGTGGTAGAAATTTTAGAAATCAAGGAAGAAAACTGAAAAAAAATCAGATTAAAAAGCACATAGACTCTCATACACTGATGGAAGGAGAGTGGATGATACAACTACTTTGGAGAATGTTTTGGGAGTTTCTTATAAAGTTAAATGTACATCTACATATGACCCATCAATTTTACTCTTGGGTATTTACCCTAGAGAAATAAAGATATATGTTTGCAGAAAAAGTTGTATGAAGCCCAGGTGCAGTGGCTCATACCTGTAATCCCAGCAGTCTGGGAGGCCATGGCAGGAGGATTGCTTGAGCTCAGGTGTTTGAGATCAGCCTTGGCAACATGGCAAAACCCTGTCTTTACAAAAAATACAAAACTGCCGGGCGCGGTGGCTCACGCTTGTAATCCCAGCACTTTGGGAGGCCGAGGCAGGCGGATCACGAGGTCAGGAGATCGAGACCACAGTGAAACCCCGTCTCTACTAAAAATACAAAAAATTAGCCGGGCGTGGTGGCGGGCGCCTGTAGTCCCAGCTACTCGGAGAGGCTGAGGCAGGAGAATGGCGTGAACCCGGGATGCAGAGCTTGCAGTGAGCCGAGATCGCGCCACTGCACTCCAGCCTGGGCGACAGAGCGAGACTCTGTCTCAAAAAAAAAAAAAAAATACAAAACTTAGCTGGGCATGGTGACATGCACTTGTAATCCCAGCTACTTGGGTGGCTGAGGCAGGAGGATCGCTTGAGCTTGGGAGGTCGAGGCTGCAGTGAGCCATGTTCATGCCACTGCACTCCAGTCTAGGTGACAGTGAGACCCTGTCTCTAAATAAATAAATAAATGAAAGAGTTGTATGAGGATGTTTATATCAGCTTTATTTATAATAGCCCCAAACCGGAAACAATCCAAACATCTATCAGCAGGAGGATGGATAAGCAAGTTGAGGTATATTCATATAATGAAATATTATTTAGCAGTAAAAAACACACTACAGATATATGCAAAATGTGGGTAAATATATGCCAGTGTGTGGGCTTAAAGAGCACACACTGCATGATTCCATCTGTATGAAACTCACAGACCAACAGAACTAACTGATATTGTTAGAAATCAGAAAGTGGTTGCCAAATGTTGTAGGTAAGAATTTGGGGAATTGACAGGAAAAGGCCATGAGGGAATTTGCTGGGGTGATAGAAATGTTTAATATCTTAGTTTTTTTGCAAAGTAGTTAATGCTATATAATTGTTAACATTCTCCAAACTGAACATCTAAGTTATGTATGTATTATGATATTTTAGTTATACCTCAGTTAAAAAAATGACAAACCCACCAGCCCTGTAGGAAGCTAAGAGAAGCAGAATTATTGTTGCAGAAAATCAAATCAGTGATATGAGAACAAAGTCAACCAAAGATGATAGAGGGTGTTTGAGGATGAACGATGTAAAGCCCAGAAAGCACAGAGCCAACACATGGGGTTTTTTCTGATGGAGCACCCAGAACAAATGGGACAGATGCAATAGTCAGAGTTTTGAAGGGTAAATCTTTTCTGAGCTGAAGAAAGAACTGCCTTGCAAGTGCTTACCCTGTTTTATGCTAAATCATAACTGAACATGTTGTGGCAAAATATTTTAATTACAATAAAAAAATTTCTACAATATTGACACGGGGAAAAAGTCAGTTATCAGCAAAACAATTAAAAACCAGTTTGCTTTCAGATGTTTTTGTTGGCACACAAAATACCAAAAGGCAAGAAAAGAGTTTGGAGACAAAGCAGTGTTAGCCAAGAATAATATATCTGGCCAAATTCTCCTTTATGTAGGAAGGCAACAAAATTCTCAGCTATACAAAGACTTGGAAAATATTTTCCTTAGGAACTCTTTGAAAAACTTACTTGAAAATCTATATCATTCAATGAAAGATGAGGCAAATGAAGGGCCATGTGGGGAAATAACGGCATAATATGTCATGGAAAGCTAACATCAATCAGAATAAGAAGATCAAAGAATTGTAAAGGAGTTTAAAAAATGAAAGTAAAAGCCAAAAATATATCTCAGGAGAGAATAGGCACAATGTTAAAAACCTATCAGAATGGTAACATAAATCAGGAAGATGTTTCCCTCAGGCTGGAAAGAGGTTCCTGGGACCAAAATACATGGCACTTATTTTAAAAACTGAGTGTTAGGTCATTGAGTTTTGGTTTTATGCTTTCCTATGTCATTTGAATGTCTTCAGTATTTTATCACAAAATTTTAAAAAATAATATATTCTCTGCAAGGAAGAATTTTCCAAGTATAATACATAATTCTGTCTTCTAATTTTATTAACAAAACCCAAAAGTTGTAGTTTATGTGTAAGGCTGAGAGGAGGATGTATTTGGCAAGTGGCCAACATGGTGAGACACATTTCTACTAAAAATACAAAAATTAGCTGGGCGTGGTGGCATGTGCCTGTAGTCCCAGCTACATGGGAGGCTGAGGCAGAAGCATTGCTTGAACCCAGGAGGTGAAGGTTGCAGTGACCCAAGATTACACCACTGCACTCCAGCCTGGGTGACAGAGAGAGACTCAAAAAAAAAAAAATTCCTTGTCTCAGAAAAGAGAAAAGTGCACATATTTTACTTTTGACTTTTCAGTATAAAAATACTAGAGATAACTACTTGAAGAATTTTAAAGATAGGATACCTCCTATGTGAAATATGAAAAAACCATGAAAACAAAGAAAACATAGCAAATAACCAAAAATAGTCATCTGAAGGAAAAATTTAAACATATAGAACAAGTTTACATAAACAAGACCTATAAACTCATTAAAACAAGCAACATACATGGAGCCAGTACCTCACTTTTCAGTGACAATTCCCTATCCTAACTTACTTCTTCCATTATTTCAAAAACAACAGCTCTTTGATCTCTTGTGGACTGTAGTCCAGTGACTCCATGCTTTCTCAAAATCCATTATTCTAATTCGAACTCTTAGATGTCAGAGTACATCACTGTAATCATTCCCTTGGAAACATTCTCGCTTTTCATATTCCCCTCATTTTCTTTGTATTCACATTGCAAAAGCCCCAACCTTGATTATCTCTAAAGTCCCCTTCTTAGCACCTGCAGTAGAGCATCTGGAAGTTGCTGGAGAAAATCCTCCAGTGGGCTTTCATTTTAAATTTTGTTCTCAAATCCCAAATGGCCCTCCGCTTGGGCAATAGAGATAGTTATTAGTCTGTAATAAGCGTATATCTCCTTTTTCCAAGACAGCGTTTTCTCATTTCTTCTTAAACTTTCTACCCCAACTTCTAGTTTAAGGCCTCCCTCATCTCATAAGTTATTGAGAAATAGAAACAACCAGAAATCCATCCCTCAATCTCCCACCACGAAATTCACACACCTTTCTGCATCTGCTGGGATTTTCTCTTCTTTGGCCTGTTGCAGCAAAAACAACAACAACAAAACCCTTCTTCCAATCAAAGGCAAAAATACCAAAATACCCCAATGTGTGTTCTGTATTCTTTCCCTCTCCCAGCATCTCAATAAACTAATTCCCTTGGCCATAGACCGTCCTGTATCATCAGTGTCTCCTTCCTGCTGGATCATTCCTGCTGGTACACAAACATCTCTAGTATCTTCTTTTAAGCAAAGAAACAAAACCACTTCTTTTTTTTCTTTATTTTTTGAGATGGAGTCTCATTCTCTCTCCCAGGCTGGAGTGCAGTGGCACGATCTCAACCCTCTGCAACCTCAGCCTCCAGGGTTCAAGTGATTCTCCTGCCTCAGCCTCACGAGTAGCTGGGATTACAGGTGCACACCACCACATCCAGCTAATTTTTGTATTTTTAGTAGAGACAGGGTTTCACCATGTTGGTCAGGCTGGTCTTGAACTCTTGACCTCACGTAATCCACCTGCCTTGGCCTCCCACAGTGCTGGGATTGCAGGCATAAGCCACCACACCCAGCACAAAACCCCTTCTTAATTAGACATCCCCCTCATGCTCCTGCTCCACCTGTCTGCCTCCCTTCATGGCAAAGCTTCTTCAAAGAGTGGGGATCCACACTGGCACCACTTTCTAGGCCCTTTTCCATTCCTCCACCAACGTCAGTCTGGATTCTTGCCCCACCCTCCATGACAACTGCCTTTGCTTTTTTCTCCTGTGGGTATTACCACTGGAATCTCTGCTGCCAACTCCAAAGGATGCCATTCTGTCCTCATCCAATGGGACTTGTCAGCAGTATTTGCCATGATTGACTGTTCTCTCCGTTGTCCAAATAATCTTATCTTGAATCCTATGAAGCACCTTCGTTCTTCCCTTCTTTCTCTTCTCTGAAGGCTGATTCTCTTCCTCTTGGCCATTTGAAAGCTTGCTTCAAGGGTCAGTCTTTGGCAGTCTCTTTTTTGACTTTACACATTCTTCTTAGGAGGTGCCATCCACAACCATGGCTTCATGTGATTTAATATACTCAGATGACACACAGGTTCTTATATCCAGCCCAGACTTCTCTGAATTCTAAACCTATGTTTTCAACTGACTACATTCTCCCTTCTCTTAGACCCCTCCTGAAGGAACCCCTGAACTTCATTCTATCCCAAAACACATTTAAACCTAGTTCTCTAAAATAGCTCTCCTTTTTAGAGAATTCATTTTCTCTAACTGGAAACTTGGTCATTATCTTTGGGACCTTCTTCTCCCTCACTTCTTCCCCAGCACAATGTCCAACCTCATGACTCCTTAGTATCTCCTAGAACCATCCCCTTTCCCCTCATTGGTCACTACCACCTGATGCAAGCTGCCATCCTTTCTTGCTGAACTGCTGCACCAGCTTCCTAATGGGTCTCATACCCATCCTAGGCCCTTCCAGTCCATTGTGATTTACAAAAGAATCATAGCGAAAATCTGATCATGTCAACCCCTCGTGCTCGTCACCCTTCAATGGGATTTTGAGTGTGTAAGGCTCATTACAAGGCCCACAAAGCTCCACAATGGTTTGACATCCATCCACTGCCCAGCCTCATCTCACACTACTCTCTCCTCCCCACCCTGACTATCTTCTATGAATAGATATGGCTTTCATGAATACCCTGCCTATCCTTTCTATAAATCATACTCCCTTCTCTCAAAAGTCCTGTATGCATCGTTTCTCTGTCTGAATGCCCTTTATGCCTCTGTTTATATGGCTGAGTTCTTCTCATTCTTGTCCTAGTTTAAATGTCATTGCCTTAAAGAGGTCTTCCCTCACCATCCTATCAAAATGGACCCTTCATCTCCATTTTCTTTATCACTAAAGTGAAAACAATTTATTGTTAATATGTGTCTGTTTATATGATTCTTTTCTTTCTCCCCAACAAGATAGTTAGCTTACTCATGTAGGGAGCCCATAGGTTTTTTTACAAGTGCTTAAGTAAATCAAGCACATGTAAGGGGTGTAGTAAATGATTGCTGAATAAGTGAATGAATGCATAGTAAATGAGCACATACATATGAAACCATTTTTTAATCTTTCCATTGTCCTCTGGCTTAAGTTTTTGCTCTTGTATAATTTTGTTAGAGTCTTCTTGTAAGTAATAGTGTCCAAATGTTGACTCTGATGAGCAAGTAATGATACCGTCTTCATTGTGATGGTCCTGGGGGAGTAGTGGGGTAAGGGGGCAGATCTTCTGAGAAAATGCTTCAATTTTCCTCTCTCCTCCACACGGTTTCCACCTTTTTGTCCTCATTCTTCAGCACTTCGGTTATGTAAATGAATTTTCTCTGCAGTTATTAAGATATGTGATGTTATTTCTATTTTCTGAGAAAATTGAGGTTCACAGGTCCTAAGTAAGTGATCAAAGGTCCACAAAGCAAAAAGTTCCATGTGCACAGTTTAAAACCAGGTCTATAAAATGTAGATATTCATGATTTCTCCTTCCATCCTACCACAGTGCCTCTAGCCATATGATAAAGTAGGGATTCCACCTACATTAAATGTGTTGTAGATGGAAGGGGAAAACTACAAAGCTAATCCAGTCAGGAAGAATCGGCAAGTTACTATCACAGTGGAAATCCCTGGAAAAAAAGGCTTGACTCTTACTAAATACCATGAAATTATGCAGCCCAGAGTTCTTTCTTTGATGAGCACAAAAATTGTTTTTTGGTTTACAGTTATTCTACTGACATAACATTGGCAACCAGAAGAATATAGGATGATTAAATCAACATCATAAGGCATCTCTCAATTTTTTTCCAGTAAATTGCGTAGCGTGATTTCCTAATCTATACTTATTCTTTCTGTAAGGTTAATTTTGAGTAGGTATTTAGGAAAATGCTACTTTCTGTGATATTTTATACCTTATTTTTATAACTGCAGGTATTTAAGTCTTCCATATTCACACATCCTAACTGCATTGCTTTCATTTCTCTATGTTTACTTCCAGTCTTTACCCATATATTATAAAATATAGTTAGTCTTTACATATTTTATACCACATAGTGATATAATTTTTATTCCACCTTTATTTATATTTAACATTTTTGTTGTTTTAGCAATAAAGAAGGAAGCAGCAGACAAACTATTTCAAAGCTTAATGTGTGTAGTTCCCAAATTGTATTTGTTTTCTTAGTATTTGTTTTCCTAGCTATGATAAAAATGAAGATTTAAGGGATGGTTACTACATATTAACACAGACTAGTAACTTAAGTAGATGTAATGAAATTTTTTAGAGAGCTGGGTGATTCTCTAATTTAAATACAAGTTTAAGGACATGTAGGATAGTTGAGCATAAAATTGAGCTACAATCTAGAGTTACTACTAAATAGGCAATTATTTTATTTTGGCAACATGTATAGAGGCACTAACAATTACATATGTCTACCTAGAACTGACAGAAGGAACACTTGAAATATGAAGCCTACTTTATTAGCTATAAATGTGTTTTTCTTTAATAAAACATACTAACTTACTTGAAATTTATTTATACAAACTCACTTAACTCCATGTTCATTCTTGTTAAAGGTAATATTTCATTTGATTATGATTAGGGACTTTATTTAAATCACTAAAATCTCATTCCTCATGTAATGATGCCTACCAAAATATAGAGCTGTCTACATTAGCACTGCTCATTTATTACACTAATTTCCAAAAATATACAAGTTTATTCTAAAAGCTCTTCATAAAAATTATAAAGAAGTGGCTTTTTAATTTCCCAAAGTTCTCATCCAGATTTGAACAAGGTTAGGATAAATTTTTAGTGAATAGAACTGTGAGTTTATTTTAAACCACATATTATCTAAATTATCTTTATAACTATGCAGGCATATTTCAACAATTTCTGTGAGAGTTCATAGACTCTTCAGAGATAAGAATTTCTTTTGGCTCTTTAAACCATTTGAGTATTGTGGTGGGTTGAATTTTGGGTCCCTAAAAGATGTCTATCAGAATCTGTAAATGTGACCTCATTTGGAATAGAGGTCTTTGTAGATATAATTAAGGAAGAGATCTCAAGATGAGATCATTCTAAAATAGAGCGGGCCCTAAATCCAGTGATCAATACCCTTAGAAGAGACAGGAAAAGAGAGACAAATAGAAGACACAGGGAGAAGAGAAGAAGGCTATTTGAGGATGGAGGCAGAGATTGGAGTGATGCTGCCACAAGCCAAAGAATGCTAGGAGCCACCAGAAGCTGGGAGAAGCAAAGGAGAATTCTTCCTTAGAGTTCTTGTGGGGATCATGGCCCTGCCAACACTTTAATTTCAGACTTCTGACCTCCAAATTGTGAGAGAATAAATTTCTGCTGTTTTAAGCTAGAAAATTTGTGATAATTAGTTGCAGCAGCTGTAGGAAACTAATACAAGTATGCATTTGACACTAATTACAGATTTTGAATTGCTTTAAATCTTAGTCTATGGCTATCTTGTGTTTATAGTTAAGAGCTTTTTTAAAAAAGTATATTAAGGACTGAATATCTGTCATAAAAACAATGTTATATATGTATTATTCCATTTATCCTCACAAGGTTACTGTTTTGGTTTTATTTTACCTACTATAGACGTGGCTGGTGGCTATTCATATTCCATGCTTGATGCAATCAGAAGAGCAGTGATGGTTTCCAATATCCTTTTAATTAATAAGGTAAATGAGAAAAGCCTCACCCTCAAAGAAGTCTTCAGACTAGCTACTCTTGGAGGAAGCCAAGGTAATGACTATTACTTTTTTCTCTCACACAATATACAACCATGCTGATCTGTATCTTTGGATATAGTATGAAGGTGCATGATTGGTATTAGGAAAATCCAATATTCGTGATGATCACATCTCATGTAACATACCCAGAACTCAGCCAGTAAAGTGAAGTTCACTGATGGAGGAATCATTCCTTAGTGAATTCACTGTCTTTGGTAGAATAGATGTCTGAGACACAGTTATCATATTAATTGTTTTAATGGATATTACATTGGTTACATGGATATGAGTGCTTTAAAATAATCCATTCTTAGGCCAGGTGCCTAAGAATCACAGTAACTCACATCTGTAATCCCAGCTCTTTGGGAAGCTGAGGCAGGCAGATTGCTTGAGCCCAGGAGTTTGAGACCAGCCTGGGCAATGTGTCAAAACCCCGTCTCTACAAAAAATACAAAAATTAGCTGGGCTTGGTGGAGTGTGCCTGTATTCCTGGGTACTTGGGAGGCTGAGGTGGGAGGATCATCTGAACCCGGGGAGGTAGAGGCTGTAGTGAGCAGTGATTGCACCACTACACTTCAGCGTGGGCAACAGAGTGAGACCTTGTCTCCAAATAAATAAATTAAGGAATCCATTTTTCCACTGAGTCAAGTAACTTACTCTCCAGTGGCCTGAGTGATGATCATAATAGTAAAATAGTAGCCAAGGCTTGCTAAGCTCTTCCCCTGTGATAAGAATCATACCACATACTTTGTATGTGTTGTTATTTAATCCTCACTACCACTGTTATTCATTTCGTTTTACAAACAAGGAGCCTGAGTGAGGCTTACACAGCTGTCAAGCCACAGTGTGCTATGATTTGAATCCACCTAATCTGATGCCAGCGTGCAGATTTTTTACCTTCTGCCCTTCCACTATAGCATCTTCTGTATAAATCCCTGCCAAGACCATGCATTTGGTTCATATACTTAAGTACACTAATTACTCAAACCTCTTTAAAAGGATAAAGATGTAAAAATTTAGTTGGTTGATAGGCAAATATTGCTCATCAGCTTTTCCCAGTTCTCACGTGTAACTGTATTGTTATGGAAAAAAATAAAAATTGGTAATTGTATTTCTTTAAGTCACTTTAGAATTATAAATGTAATCAGAATGGATGATAGTGAAACACAGTATGAAACCATAGGTAGCTAGTAAGAAATTAAAATGTAGATATAGATTTAGAAACATATTTGGGTGTAGATTTATGATAGATACCCTGAGTCTTACAAATGGAGGATGATCGAAGCCAAGATTATCCTGAGAAGAGAAACTTCTCAGATGTTCTCTGAGTGTTGGGGACTATGATGAACACCATAAGCACATTTCAAGAAAAACAAGTACAGGGTTGTTTTTTGTTTTTGTTTTGTTTTTTTGATTTCCCAAAGTATTATGGTTCATTTTCCAAAATCCCAAGTTTCAAATCACCCACTATTTTCTTAAGTGTTACAACCTTTCACCCACACCACCACTGTCTTTTCACATCTGAATTTGAGTTTGAGTAGTTATTCTACCATCTGTGTTTGTGGTACAAACGAGTTGTATTTAAAGAGTGCTTTTTGAATTCTAGGCTCTCTGTGAGTTACTTCATCAGGATCCTGTTTCCTTGATCAAGTCAGCATGGGTGCCTACCAAATCATTTCTACTTTGCTGTGTAGCTTTTAAATCTATTTTCTGGGTCACTGGGCTTACTCATGGAATTTCTTTTCCTTAGTTTGTTTCTCTACTATAGTCAGAGTAAAATGAGATGAATGGATCTGTATTTAAAGTGTGGCATTTTCCCAGAACTCCCATGGCCTTTACATTTATTCTCAAGAAGATCAAGATGAGCAGAAATGATCTTCACAGAACCAACATTTACTCCAAAGGCAGCAAAACTCTATTTCCTGAACTGCATTTGAGTCACTTACCAGCCCAGTGCGATCTCTGTGCAACAATTTGAATTTATATCAGTTTACAAATTCACTGAAAAGAATTGCGTCTTTTTTGGTTAGTTCATTCCTGAAGTCTCCAGGTTCTACTGAATAACCTAGTTGGTTTATATATACCATCAAACTTGCCTAAACCCTAGTCACTGCACCTGGTTATCTGGTCTATTAAATGCACAGTCATTAATTCAGTTGAATACAGTTGAATTCAGTCATTAAAAACTCATACTTGACATGTTTCTTTGTCAAGGGCAAAAAGAAGTCAAGTAATCAGTGAAGGAGGAGAGAATTTCCAGTGATTTTCTATTACATTCAATCCTTTCCCATAAAATTAGTAGAAGTCACCTGGCTCCTTTTAACATTTCGGATTATTTTCATACCCCTGTCTTGCTAAAGAGAGTACTTTAGCTAAAAAGCCATTTTTCTTTTCTGAGAATTAAAGAGTTCCCTTTAAAGAATCTTTTAAGAACAAGTAAGATTTCTAGGTCAGTGTTTAGAGAAATGCCACAACTTCTGGATACCTATAGGTAGAAATATAATGTATTAGATATTGCCTAACAAAGGTAATTGATTCAATATTTTCACATGAAACTTTATCTTAGCAGTGATAGAATGCAACAAACACATGTGAAAATTGAAATAAGGCTGAGCACGGTGGCTCACACCTGTAATCCCAGCACTTTGGGAGGCCGAGGCAGACAGTTTGCGAGGTTAGGAGATCGAGACCATCCTGGCTAACACGGTGAAACCCCGTCTCTACTAAAAATGCACAAAAAATTAGCCAGGCGTGGTGGTGGGTGCCTGTAGTCCCAACTACTCGGGAGGCTGAGGCAGGAGAATGGTGTGAACCCGGGAGGCACAGCTTGCAGTGAGCCGAAATTGCGCCACTGCACTCCAGCCTGGGCAACAGAGCAAGACTCTATTTCAACAAAAAAAAAAAAAGAAAGAAAATTGAAATAAATAATACTGCACTCTGGTTAACCTTCCATGCTTCCATTTGTGACCCCAGTGTACACCTTCCTCAGATTACAGGCTTTAAGGAATTTTAGATCCAATACCTCCGTTGGCGAAGAAAGCCAACTACCCCCATCTTTCTGAAACTAAATCATAAAAATGAGAGATGTTCTTCCCTGATATCCAATAATCTTGGAACATGAATTGTAGCTATGAGATGAGCCAAGTCAATAGATATTATTGGCCTGTGCTCTATTTTAGAAGACTATTCTTCTCTGGTGACCAGAAAACCTTCGAGGTTGCAAAGAGATTGGTCTGTTTTCAAAAGCATTGAGACTTTTGAGTTATGAGAATCTGTTCACTTCAAGAAGTGAGTTTTTTTTCCCCAAAGGATTTAAACTAAGGAATTTCTGATGGATATGCCTGCATTGACAAATATGCGAAAGGATAATTATTTTTTATTTATTCAAGGTTCATTTCACTGCCATGAAAATAAATCTTGTCAGCTATTTCATGGAACAGAAAGAACAAAAAAGGCAAGGCAAGGCAAGGAGTTGGAGTGTTGGGGGGAGAATAGAAGGGAAAAAGAATAAAGGTATTATGTTAATCATCACGTTTCTTAGAGGGATAAATGAAAAGCATAGACCAGCTGGGCTATGAAGTGCACTGATAGAGCTGCAATAGAGACATATCAGAGTTATGATACAGTAATGAAGGGAACTGTTTTCATTCTCAGATTTTGCTTTCCTGTGCTTACTCCGCTTTATGTAAGTAGAAGTCTTGTGACCTGTTAGAATGAGAGTGATTTTCTGTCTCACTGTTAAGATACTAATTTTTTTTTTTCTCAGCGACATGTTGGCAAAATCTGTCCTTACAAACTGAGACATTAGTGTGGTCTGATGGCTTGCAATCCTGACTGTTTATTTACTTGTTCTCAATAGCTCTGGGGCTGGATGGTGAGATTGGAAACTTTGAAGTGGGCAAGGAATTTGATGCCATCCTGATCAACCCCAAAGCATCCGACTCTCCCATTGACCTGTTTTATGGGGACTTTTTTGGTGATATTTCTGAGGTAAGTAAAAGAAAGTTAATCAAAAGGCATTTATTTCATAAAGTCGTCATAATAGCTTCCCTGTAGAAAAGGAAATAGAAACCGAAACATTTTAATGGAATGCAGGAAAATCTTAAAAAGGACACTAGAGCCCTTTGATAATTATTATAATTTTATGACAACAATGTTAAGAATAATGGTATTAACAAAACTTTTATATTTTGAATGTGTTTGTATATTTGAATATATTTGGCTACAAACAGCCATAATGTAACTAGCACTCATTGAACACTTACTATGTGCTGGGTAGGCATGGGATTAGGCACTTCCATACCTAATTTTGTTCGATCATCAGAGCAACTCTAAGAGAGCAGATACTATTAATATTGCCATGTTAATTTATAGGGGCAGTGAGGCTTAAGGGAGGCTAAGTGATTTACGTAAAGAGTCATAGCCAGTGATTAGTAGGCAGAGTTTGGATTCACACCTGGGACTTTCTGACTACCAGAGGCGAGGCTTTTGAGCACTATGCTATGTCAATGTTTTTAATTTTATAAGAAAATGAACTTTGTTTCTCTTATTATAAGATGTTTTTCTATGGATAAAATAAACTAGTTCATCTTACCTGAAAAATAATTCCTTGTAAGATATTGAGTTCTTCCTAAAAAAAGAATTAAGTATTGCCATTTCTAAATTGATCTACTTATGAGAGTAATTGTGATAATAAATATCACAAATCTTTTAAAGATTTTAAAAGGATTTTAAAAGGAGAGCTGGGTTCAAGCAGCTCTCCTGTCTCAGCCTCCCAAGTAACTGGGATTACAGGTGCCCACCACCACACCCAGCTAATTTTTGTATTTTTGGTAGAGATGGGGTTTCACCATGTTGGCCAAGCTGGTCTTGAACTCTTGACCTCAGGTAATCCACCTGCCTTGGCCTCCCAAAGTGTTGGGATTACAGGCATGAGCCACTGTACCCGGCCTATTTAATATAAATTTTATGTGACACAGGTGCCTTCATAAGGAAGTGAAGATCCAAAGAAACAGGTAAACTTGGGTATTTTTATGCTAGGTTTGATGAACAGTGGAGAGTTGTAGAGAAATGTGATAGGACAAAGAGTGTGATCCAGTGGTAATAAGCTAGAGGGAACTTAGCAAGGTCTGCTCATTCAAATTCTCTCTGTGATCCTTTATCTTCAGAGATCAGGTATAGGGAGGGCACCCCTTACATGATGGTCTTATGACCTGCATTGGGGTGAGGGATAAGGGGAGGGTCAGAGTGACCTTCCTGTGTTTGATCTGAGGGTAGCGTGTCCTGACCCCATCATTATTTTCATATTGTTTATTCTTTTACTCTCTGATTAGAGTAAATTTCTAAGAATAGGGCTCTAGGGAATAGTCCTAGTCATTTTTCTTACATCAGGGCTGTCCAAGGGAGTTCTTTGTTTCTGTTTCGGGTTGTGCCAGTAACGCCCCCTCCCTCATCCCTCTTTTCTGCTTATCAGTAGAGACAGAAACTAAAAACCATGGCTTCAGGCTGCTAAAAGCCTAAAACAAAACAGAACAACAACAACAAAATAAGGCAGGTTGGACGAGCTTGTCTTACATCATACCCCTCTTGAAATATTTGAATTATTTTACTAGGTTAATTTCTTTAATTTATATAATACCTTTTCTCTGATGACTGAAAAGTTACATACCCAGAACTTTCACGCAATAGGTAAACTTCTGTTAATTGCCAGTGGGTTATTTTTTGTTCTGGGAGGTTTTTATAAAGCACATAGCCACTTCTTTTTTAATTAATAGCAGTAGATTTTGCCATTGAGAAATAAATTTGTATTTCTGGGCTTTGTCAACCACTATCAGCTGTGAATTTACTTTTCTAAATGCACAAATTAGTCTTTCTTATTACTTTTATTTTCCATTTTAGGCTGTTATCCAGAAGTTCCTCTATCTAGGTAGGTAGATGTATGTCTCTATGCTAAATATTAAATAAAACCTTTCCCTGTCTTTTTCTTGGGTATGGCTCTATGTATTTATCCTACCATATATTAAACTCTTTGTATGATAATTTGCTTTGATTCATTATTTTTTTAACATTCTGAAGCATCAAGCCCATTGGTGGCACATTATTTAAAGGTTCTATTTGAAATGCACATGACTCCCTCTAGTCATAAATTCTAAGCTGAAGAATGGAAGGCCAAAGGTGAAGAGATCTTCATGTTCAACCCCCTCGTACATTCGGTATCTGACATTCTGCCCTACCATGTTTTTGTGACAAATATATAGTAGAGTCTCACCACACGTGCTGGTGATGTACTCACATTCAATTCCATTCACTGAGAGAGGGAGAAACAGTAATGCAGAAGATTCTACACTGCCTCCCATTCTGTTCAGTAAGCCCAGGACTGAGTGAACGCAAGATGGAAAGATACATGCGTTACTTCTTGTGGAGCTGATTCTGGAGCATAAAGAGTGGTATTTCTTTCTCAGTGGGGGCAAAATGTAAACCAACCACTTCAGCTGAGAAAGGACAGCTATAGGGGGTTGATTCAACTTTATATGATTTCTGCCTCTGGTGCAGAATTCAGACCCTAATCATCAAATTAGCTATGGCATTTTCTACTGGTCATATCTTCCTGTTCAGATTATAAACAATCTGAGGGTGGGGGGAAAGCAGCTTTTAGTATTTCCTCTCCTAGAAGTATCTTTAAAAAAATCTCTCCCAATGGCAAGGAGGATACTTATTGACACAAAAGGATTTTATACATGATTCCTTGATTTTTCTTTCAGGAGATGATCGAAATATTGAGGAGGTTTATGTGGGCGGAAAGCAGGTGGTTCCGTTTTCCAGCTCAGTGTAAGACCCTCGGGCGTCTACGAAGTTCTCCTGGGATTAGCGTGGTTCTGCATCTCCCTTGTGCCCAGGTGGAGTTAGAAAGTCAAAAAATAGTACCTTGTTCTTGGGATGACTATCCCTTTCTGTGTCTAGTTACAGTATTCACTTGACAAATAGTTCGAAGGAAGTTGCACTAATTCTCAACTCTGGTTGAGAGGGTTCATAAATTTCATGAAAATGTCTCCCTTTGGAGCTGCTCAGACTTACTTTAAGCTCAAACAGAAGGGAATGCTATTACTGGTGGTGTTCCTACGATAAGACTTAAGCAAAGCCTTTATCATATTTGAAAATGTGGAAAGAAAAGATGTTCCTAAAAGGTTAGAGATTTTGAGCTAATAATTGCAAAAATTAGAAGACTGAAAATGGACCAATGAGAGTATATTTTTATGAGGGAGCAAAAGTTAGACTGAGAACAAATGTTAGAAAATCACTTCAGATTGTGTTTGAAAATTATATACCGAGCATACTAATTTAAAAAGAGAACTTGTTGAATTTTAAAACGTGTTTCTAGGTTGACCTTGTGTTTTAGAAATTTGCACTTAATGGAATTTGCATTTCAGAGATGTGTTAGTGTTGTGCTTTGCCTTCTTTGGGGATGAATGTCAGAAATTGAATGCCACATGCTTTCATAATATAGTTTTGTGCTTCAAAGTGTTTGACAGAAGTTGGGTATTAAAGATTTAAAGTCTCTTAGGAATATTATTCATGTAACTACATGGCATAAATAGTTGTATTTTTGTGTACTTTAAAATCAACTTATAACTGTGAGATGTTATTGCTTCCATTTTATTAGAAGAGAAACAAATTCCATGCTTTATGGAATTTATGTAGACTGGAGTCTTCGTGAACTGGGGCAAGTGCTGGCATCCAGGAGCCGCCAATACTAACACGACAGGTTCCATTGCCATGGCCTATTCCACCCAAACAATATGTTGTAGTTTCTGGAAATTCCATACTCAGATATCAGTCTGCTAGAACTTTAAAATGAAGGACAAATCCTGCTAAAGAAATATTGTTAAAAATCTTTAAACCCTGTGTATTGAAAGCACTCTATTTTCTAATTTTATCCAGTTTTCTGTTTAACTCCTTATAATTTTTAGGATATTAGAATTTTAGGATAATGAAGAGTATATAATGTCCTACTTAATATTTACATTAATAGGACTTAATTCTTACTAGACATCTAGGAACATTACAAAGCAAAGAATATTTTTATGCTTCCATAACCTAGAATTAAAACCAAATTATGACCTTATGATAAATCTTTAAGTATTGGTGTGAATGTTATTTAAATTCTATATTTTTCTTATTTAGTTACAAATACTATAAATGAGCAAGGAAAAGGAATAGACTTTCTTAATATATTATAACACTCATTCCTAGAGCTTAGGGGTGACTCTTTAATATTACCTTATAGTAGAAAACTTTATGTAATATAGCTAACTCCGTATTTACAGAACAAAAAACACAGTTCCCCCTCCTGTAGTATAAATTTTATTTTCACATACTTAGCTAATTTAGCAGTAATTGGCCCAGTTTTTTCCCTAATAGAAATACTTTTAGGTTTGATTATGTATACATGTCACCTAAAGAGGGAACAAAAGTTTAGTTTTATTTTTTTAATAAACAACAGAGTTTGTTTTGTGAGATAAGTAGCTTAGTAAACCCAATTTCCAGTCTTAGTCTGTATTTCCAATATTTCTAATTCCTGAGCCATGTCAAAGATGCCTTGCCAAATTTCTCCCCATTTCTCTACGGGGCTAGCAAGAATCTTCAGCTTTATCCCTCAACCCCTGCCAAAGGAACTTGATTACATGGTGCCTAACCAAATGAGTAGGCTTAGGAATTTAGATGAGATGTGTAAGATTCACTTACAGGCAGTAGCTGCTTCTAGCGTTTGCAAGATCCTACACTTTTACCTTCTTTAAGGGTGTACATTTTGATGTTGAACATCAGTTTTCATGTAGACTTAGGACTCATGTGCAGTAAATATAAATAAGTGTAGCATCAGAAGCAGTAGGAATGGCCGTATACAACCATCCTGTTAAACATTTAAATTTAGCTCTGATAGTGTGTTAATACCTGAATATCTTTCCTAGTAAAAATAGGATGTGTTGAAATGTTTATATGTACTTTGATCTCTCTGCATCACTTATAACTTATGTGTTTTATTTCTCCAAGTGCGGTGTTCCTGAATGTTATGTATGCTTTTTTTTCTGTACCACAGGCATTAGCTATACCTGGGGCCAGATTTTCTGCACTTTGAAATGTTGCCTTTGCCTAATGTAGGTTGACTTTCTGAATTGTGGAGAGGCACTTCTCCAAGCCAATCTTATTTGTCACTTTTTGTTTGAATATCTTGCTCTCTGACAGGAAAGAAACAATTCACTTACCAGCCTCCTCACCCCACCCTCCACCATTTCTTTAACGTTCCATGGTATTTTCAACAGAATACACTTTGAAAGGTAAAAACCATTTGAAAGTATTGACTATCATAAATTCACAAAATATTTTTGCAACAAAAACACAAAAGCAGGCTAATCAGCTAAGGTAAATTTCATTTTCAAATGAGAGGGAAACATGGGAAGTAAAAGATTAGGATGTGAAAGGTTGTCCTAAACAGACCAAGGAGACTGTTCCCTAATTTATTCTCTTGGCTGCTTCTCTCGTTGAATTATCAGACCCCAAGAGGAGATCTTGGAACAGCCTCCCTTCATGCCAAGGGTCTTTCTAAGTTAATGCTGCGAGCATTGAGCCCCCATTAAAACTCTTTTTTACTTCAGAAAGAATTCTACAGGTTAAAGGGAAAGAAATGGTGGGAAACTCTCCCCGTAATGCTTAGCCAACTTTAAAGTGTACCCTCCAATATCCCCATTGGCAACTGCAGCTGAGATCTTAGAGAGGAAATATTACCGGTGTGAGATCTAGCAATGCATTTTGAATCTTCACTCCCTACCAGGCTCTTCCTATTTTTAATCTTTTCACCTCAGAACTAGACATATGGAGAGCTTTAAAGGCAAGCTGGAAGGCACATTGTATCAATTCTACCTTGTGCTATACGTGGGAGAGATCCAAAATTTGGATGCTTCTGGAGACTCTTGGACATCTTTTCATTGTTGTCCATTTTTAAAGTTGATGATGATGGCTGGAAACATTCACACGCTTAAAAGCAATGGTGTGAGTTATTAACAGGTAAACTAAGAAGTATGTTATAGGCAATGACTTGAAATGGTTTTTAAATTGTATGGATTGTTAAGAATTTTTGAAATTTATTTTTTGGATGGCTTCAAGGAGATGTTAGCAATTTCAGATATACTAGCCAGTTTAGGTATGACTTTGGAAGTGCAGAAACAGAAGGATACTGTTAGAAAATCCTAACACTGGTCTCCATGCATGTGTTCACACCTGGTCTCACTGCCTTTCCTTCCCACAGCCCTGAGTGTGAAAAATTGAGAGTTGAGGAGTTGCTTTGTGGATCTTGTCCAAATTTAGTGAAATGTGGAAGTCAACCAGGCCAATGATGGAATTAAATGTAAACTCCAAGAGGGCTTTCACAGTCCACAGGGTTCAAATGACTTGGGTAACAGAAGTTATTCTTAGCTTACCTGTGACAGTGATTTACCTGTCCATTTCCAACCCAAAAGCCTGTCAGAAAGCATTCTTTAGAGAAAACCACTTTACATTTGTTGTTAAACTCCTGATCGCTACTCTTAAGAATATACATGTATGTATTCATAGGAACATTTTTTCTCAATATTTGTATGATTCGCTTACTGTTATTGTGCTGAGTGAGCTCCTATGTGCTTCAGACAAAAATAAATGAGACTTTGTGTTTACGTTATTTTTTGTTGTGAGTTCTCTCTGTTTGGTTTTGTTGTGAATTCTATCAATCTGCTGGAAGAGGAATTGATTTTACAAGGTTTTTCTTCTTTTAGCATGAATTTAAAAAAAAGAATAGAATACTTAGCTGTGAGCCAACATGTATCTAACATCCTATGATAGTCACTATACATAGCTTTTAAAAATTAAGCTCGAATGTTCAGCCTTTTAGAAGCAGATTGCTATTGCTTTTGATTTCAGCATAGTGTATATTTTATATATTTTAAGACATTACCCAGAGTGAGTAATGCACTTTATATGAAGAATCAGTTCACACAGACATATGTGCATGTGTATTTAAAACAAAAGTTTCACAGAAAAATACTTTCTCTATTTGTGATGCCCTGGGCTATTTTCTATACTATTTTATTCTATGTCATTTTATTTTATTCTCTACTTTTTTATGGTGCTGATGATTCCCCAGTTGGTTTCTTGAGCTTCTAAGGAATCACCTGCAATTCAGAAGCAATATTCCAGTATCTTTTGATCTACGTTTGAATCTAAGCTTGGTCATTGCCTTGCTGGGTGGCAGACATGTTACTTTAAGCCTCCATGGATCCATTTCTAACTCTGTAATATGGAGCTAACATGTCATGAAGATTAAATAAAAGGATACATAGACAGCACTTAAGCTAGCAGCTGGAACACAGTGAGTGCTCACTATCTGGTAGCTATTATCCTAAAAATTAATATAGACCAAATAAAAATAGAAATAATTTTATAAATATTTTTATCAGTATATATTTTAGAATCTAAATCAAGTGATATTATGGACCCTCCTTTACATAGAAACACTTTGCATCTAATTTTTTCAACAGTATTATATATTCATTTTTTTATTTGTAATATGAAGCATAAAGAGAGTAGTAGATTAGGTCTATAAATTCATCCCAATGTCTGAGCAGCTTGCAGAACAAGTCTTTGGATTGCACTGGTGACCCAGCCCATCCCCCCTTTCTCTCTTGTAGCTCTCAGAATAACTGTAGAATGTGCTGGAAATGGAACATTCTCAAATAAGGAGGAAGTGGCCAGATCAGACTGGGCTGTGTCCCCATCCCTCCTGAAACAGGATCTTATGGTGCTCTAGCCCAGGACGTCAAGTATCCCCTAGGTATAAAACCCAGGGTGGAGCATGCTTTGAAGGTCCCTCAGCTACATGCAGACTAGACTGCATGTAGCTCACTCTGTCTGCCCTGGGAAACTATCCTGAGCCTTGACAGACTTGCCATGAATCTTAAGCTTTTATTGTCCCTTGCTGCCTATCTGTGAGGAATAAAGTTGCTTCACTTACTTTGCTGTGTGATTGTTCTGTCTCACCAGACTCATGCAAGAGGTAGAAACTGCAGTCCCAAGATGCAGTGGGCATGATGAAACTGCTTCCCACAACTTACTAAGCACTTTTTTTTCTCCTAAAGATCAATTTAGTGTAAAATATCCAGAAAAGTAATTTCACACGCTTAATTTAGCAATAATGTATGTCCAGTTTGCACATTGTGGACACTGGGTATTACAACAGATAATATGTAAACATGCAAATTATTGCATGGTACTAAATTCAGGATTTAAATTTAAAAAAAGATTTGGATATAAGATAAATACCTCCCAGTAGCAAAACAGGACTTGTGTTATGGTGTTCTAAGACTCCATGAAGAGGCCACTTAGCGTCACAGGTAACGCTCACCAATGGCAGCAGGTGTTTTGTTTTAATCTTATTTTAAAACGGGACAAAAGGGAGATGTTCTCTGTCTTTGATAGGACAGCATTTTAAAGTGTAATTAATTTTTTAAGCTAATTCAGACTTATCACTTTTATCTCCAGCCCTGCCCTAACCTACTACCACATTGTAAGACTACATTGCATTTATCATACTTAAAAAATTGTTCATGCTTCTGTAATAGTTGAATCTAAATTTTGGAGCAGGAGTATAGATAGAGAGCTAAAAGCATTTTCTCTATAACAAAAACTTTGTTGGGAAATTCTTCAATGGTAACTAAATAAATGTTTTCTCCCCAGTACAAAATGCAATTAAAAAAGAAAAAAAACAGATCACACAGAATTTCATAGTCCACTTGGGCCCTCCTCTATTGCCTGGCTTCTGTAGAGAGCAAGCAAACATTTGTTCCCTGTCTGTAGAAGGAGAACCCAAAGTCATAAGTAGTCAAATCAAACTGCAGAAATAACGGCCCTGGAAGACGGTTATTTGGTCAGATGACATCCACTTGCTTGAAAACTGAACTTGTAGCTTCACTGTGAAATTAACTTCTGTCCTTTTAGTCTGGGCCAGTCTCCAGATCAGACTTTTGGTTAAATACTGTCAAATAAAACCCATAAATGAATAACCCAAGCAAGAATTCTGTGTGTGTGTGTGTGTTTCAAAGTTCTAAATTTGCTGTCCTGGAACACTTGAGAGACTTCAAATGGCCTTGGTGATTTTTGTTTTTGTTTTTCTTCCACAAAAGTTGGTTTCGTCCACACCTGAGTTAAGGAACAAGTGAAGGATGGCTTTGTGTTTTAAAGCACTTTGAAAACCTTGACTGAAGCACAGAAACAGATAAAGGCAAGAAAGGCTTAATTTATCAAAGTATTGCAGAACAGATGAGCCCTCAAATTGGAGCTTTGCCCAGGAAGGTTATCCAGGAAATAATTCAGTGTTAGACAGCATCTTTTATTGAATAGTACTGCTCCCTACAGAGCAGGGCTAACTCATAGGCAGTGCAACTAAAGTTGACAACATATGGGTTCTTGGCAACTGTATTTATACTCACTTAAACCCACTTTCAATTACATGCAAATTAAGGGGTGGGTGAATGCAAATTGAGGGGCAGTTTGTTTAGGATTTTCTAGCAAAGGGGTGGTAACTTCCAGGTCATCGTCATAGCTTTTGTAAATTGTCATGGTGCTGGTGGGAGTGTCTTATGCTAATGAGCAATGAGGGCATCTATGGATTGCTTTGGTAGCTATCTGCTGGTTCCTACCAGTTTCTTCACTTTATCCTGTGTAGACCAGATCCTGTTTTGGTCAGCAAGGTTGTGACCAGAAAACAAGTCCTGCCTGTCTCCTACCTCAAAAGGATGCTCAAAAGGATAAATTAAGGGGCTCAGAAATACAAGTGCACACACTTCTTTCAATTCATAAACTTTCTTAGTGGAACTATGAAAGATGAATTGGCAACCTATGTATTTTGGACTAATTTATATAACCACAACAAACCCTCCAGCATCATAAACGTGTCCTGGCATAATGCAATGGCATGCTATCCATCTTGTAAAATCTCATAGTAGTGACTCAGAAATGTGGGGGTAAAAGAGAAGCTATGGAGTTTAGGTTGTTTGTTTATTTATTGAAGCTGGGTAATAGGCTTTTTATGTCATCCAGGACAATTTTGCAATCTCTTATGGGTGTATTATTTATTGTAACTTATGGGTGAAACTCATGATGAGACTCATACAAAATCTTCACATTCCCTAGAAAATTATTGCCCTGACTAAATAAGAAGTCAGTATAAATGCATATAAAATATTCATTTAATGTTGTTTGTAGTACTGTAGACCATTTAACATGGCATAATTTAATCCAAAAGAAATTATAATTAATCAGTCAGTTTGCTCTGAAGTATACTTGGCTGTTCTCTTATGCTTTTTATGTCTTTGTAAATTTCATACTTAAAAAAGGTTAATTAGTTGGTTTTTTGAAAGATTTAAAAATGGTTAATTAGTTGGTTTTTTGAAAGATAGAAATCTGTACATGCAGAAAGCATAAAATAATGGCCTAGTAAGTCATATTTAATTTACTAATCATGAAATTGTAAATTTTAATCAACATTCATTTAAGCAACATTTCATCAAATGCATAATAAATACCAGGTACGGGTCAGTTCTGAGTGTTAAAAATAACATTCATCTCTTTGAAGAACTCACAGTCTGGGATGGTAGGTGAGAGGAAATACATAGACAATATGTTATGTTTATGACAGATGTATAGAGAGCTAAGGGTGTTTAAGGGGGAAACTGGGTTCTGTTGGGTATATAGTCCACAGGGATTACAGAGGGCTAAGTATGGTGGTGAATCTTTCACAGAAGTGACATCTAAGCTTGGAAGAATAGGAATTTATTTTCCATGTGAAAACTCAAAAAGGTATGTCGAGCAGAGCATTCAGCATGAGCAATAGCAGCTCATCATAAAGACGACTTCTGGAAAAGTAAGATAAGAATGAAGTGGATGAATCTAGTCTTTGTAAGAATCACCACGGGTGTTGGTTCAAAATGAAGGTTTCCAGGCCCTTGTCCATATACATTCTGATTCAGTAGGTTTGTCCTGGGGCCCAAGAATTTGTATTACCAACAAATACCTTGGTATGGTCAGGGAGTGGGTGTAGTGAGGAGAGCCATCCTGGGTATGACAAGGACCAGGTGTAATCAGGTGTGTAAGCTAATGAAGAGAAGGCACCAGGCTCACTGAGTGCAGAAACTGTGGGTCTCATGTAGATTGGTGGTTTTCCTATTCTTTGGAAGGTAACTTTTTGTTGTTGTTGCCCAGGCTGATCTTGATATCCTGGTCTGAGGTGATCCTCCCATCTCAGCCTTCTAAAGTGCTAGGATTACAGGCGTGAGCTACTGCGCCCAGCCAATTGGAGGCCTTGCCCCAGCAGGTGGGGAAGGAAATGCCAGCCAAGTTCCCACCACTTGCAGAAACCTGAGAGGGTGAACCCTACCCATCAACACCCGGAGACCTTTTCTTGACTCTGGGACCCGCGACAGACAGAGTAGCCCCTGCACGGGTGACTCCCTGATTCCCACGAGGCCCCAGGGCTGCCGTGGCTCCTGCTGCTCCACATATTGTGGGGCACCTTGATAGCCGAGGTTGGCTTAAGTTACCTCCAGCTTTGTTTCTGTCACCTGCAAATCAAAGAGCCCAGCCTAAAACCCTCTGTAGCCTTCTTATTTCCCCCATGGTGAGTAAATTCTTTAGAGATAGGATATAAACTTTGAAATGACCATTTTCTTTTTAAATGAATGATAAACCATTGTTCCTTCATTAAGGATGTGGCCACTCTCTACCATCCCGCAAGCCTGGCCAGAGACGCCATCCTCCACTTCCACTGGGCACCTGGAGCCTGAACCCGGAATCTTCCAAGACTCCAGATCAGCCTCTGCTGACAGTTCTCTTGTAAAGATACTGAGGATGGGATTACAGGTGGTGGCTCATGCCTGTAATACCAACACTTTGGGAGGCTGAGGCGGGTGGATCACTTGAGCTCATGAGTTCAAGACCAGCCTAGGCAACATGGCAAAACTCTGTCTCTACAAAAAATACAAAATAATACAAAAATAAGCTGGATGTGGTGGTGTGCACCTGTAGTCCCAGCTACTCAGGAGGCTGAGGTGGGAGGATGGCTTGAGCCTGAGAGGTGAAGGTTGCAGTGAGCCGAGATTACACCACTGCACTCCAGCCTGGGTGACAGAGCCAGACCTAGTCTCAAAAAAAAAAAAAAGATACTGAGGATGAGTCAGTCATGACAGAATCCCTGTGAAATACTAAGAGAAGGAGATGTTGTTTAATGAAATAAATGGAGGCCAGGTATGGTGGCTCATGCCTATAATCCTGGCAGCTTGGGAGGCTGAGGTGGGAAGATCACTTGAGGCCAGGAGTTTGAGACCAGCCTGGGCAACATAATGAGACCCTTATCTCTACAAAAAAATAAAAAATTTAGCTGGGCATGGTGGCGCACGCTTGTAGTCTCAGCTGCTTGGGAGGCTGAGGTGTGAGGATCACTTGGGCCTGAGAGGTTGAAGCTGCAGTGAGCTGTGATCATGCCACTGCACTCCAGCCTGGGCAACAGAGCAAGACCCAGCCTCAAAAAGAAAAAAAAGAGAAAATAGAAGAAAAGAAATAAATGGTGGTATATTCGGTCAAAAATGACATTTTTTCTCTGCAGAGGCAGTCACACTTCTGAAGATGACTTCGTGGACTGGAGACCAACTGCAGGGCACCCTTAGGAGCCATGAGCTGGACAGGACAGGGCAACGCAACATGATGTAAAAAGTCTAGGCCATGAAGTTACCACTGGGAGAGAGTCTTCCCCTGATTCAGGAATACATGGATTGGAATGGGGCAGCTGGCCCCAAAGAAAATCTGTGAAATGTTAAGACATTGCTAATTCTGTTATTGAAATCCAGATTCAACCTGCAGGTAGAAGCACAGTATTTTGGGGGGAAAAATTCTTAATTCTAAAACATGTCTGATCCAAGGGTTTCAGATAAGTATTGTGAATTTGTACTACCCCAATTTTACAATTGGGTCAACTGAGGCTCAGAGAGGTTAAGCCACTGCAAAACTAGTACATGAGAGAGCTAAGGTTCGTTCAGACTCCATGCTCCTTTGGCATGACACTAGCTCCAAGAGGATTATTAATGAGCTAGACACTGGCATTTGGATTCAGGACCCAAATAAGCTGAGAGAGTTTGCTGGAGTCACTGGACACATATGATATTTGAATTCAGGGGCCAAGGTTCCCATTTGCCTGTGGCTGTTTGGAGCCACCAATGGGCCAGATGAGAAAGCAGATTCAAACTGCAGGTAGAAGCAGGAGAAATGGAAGAGACTTCAAGGCCCCAGAGAAAAACAGAAGCTGGGTTGGCCTCTTAATAACATTTTTTTTTTTTGCCTTCATTTAAGGCTCTCAAAGCCCTGGGTCTCATAAGATTTATTTTATTAAATAATTATTCTAGCTACTTGGGAAGCTCAGGCAGGAGAATCACTTGAACCCGGGAGGCAGAGGTTGCCGTGAGCCAAGATTGCGCCACTGCACTGCAGCCTGGCGACAGGGCAAGAAAAAAAAAAAAAAAATAAAAATTCTTCTTCTTCTTTCTCTTCTTTTCTCTCTTCTTCTTCTTCCTTCTTCTTCTTCTTCTTCTTCCTTCTTCTTCCTTCTTCTTCTTCTTTCTCCTTCTTCTTTCTCCTTCTTCTTTCTCCTTCTTTCTCCTTCTCCTCCTTCTCCTTCTCCTTCTCCTGCTTCTCCTTCTTTTCTTCTTCTTCCTCTTCCTTCTACTTCTCCTTCCTTCCCTCCCCCTCCCCCCTCTCTCCTCCTCCTCCTTCTTCCTCCTCCTCCTCCCACCTCTTCCTCTTCCTTCTCCTCCTCCTTCTTTTTGCTAATCATACAACCCTTGACTAAAGATCTACTTGCCATTAAAACTGAATTTTGTTATTCCCTATGACCATAGCAAACAGGCAACTGATTTCTTGAAGCAGATGGGAATGAAGGTGGGGTCTTTTGCCACTATGCAACACGACAAGTTTGAGTTATAATTCTTCAGTGAAGAGGTAAAACAAAACCCTGTTACTACAATCAGTTGGTCTGACTATCCAATTAGTACTTTTTATGTTTCTACTTAACACTTGTGAAATAACCATCTGTCTTTAAATAATTGCCACCTCCTGCCCACCTCTCAGCTACATGCCAATAGTAGCTGAATGTCCCTTTACAGTTTATGAGAGGACAGGATGAGTGACTCATGCCGCTGGACTCTGCAGTCCGTGATAGGATGGTATCACTTCCTCTGAGATATGACATCTCAGCTAGGTGCAGCCCCCACACTGGGAAGGACCAGAATTTCCTGCCTTCCTCTCCTACCTTTCTGGACTGGGCTAAAACTTGTTCTATTATCCAAAGCCAAATTGATTGGATAAGATTCTTCCCACAATGACAAACTATTGACTAGATTTGTTTTCTACATTTTTTCCTCAATGGTTACTCAAAATTCTTTTAACCCTTCAATCTCAGCCAGGTTTCACATTGGTATTCACATGTGAAACCAATCCTGTATGAGGTACCAGTGCCAAATCCTCAGTGTCATGCCTAAACAAAGACATTTCCATTTTTACAAAGTATTCTCGGAGATGCAAAGTCACAACTTGAAGAAATGAATGATGGGATTTCAGGTATGATTTAGAAAAAGCACTGACTTTCCAACTTATTAAACTTTCCTCAAACTAATCTGCAACTTTTCTGTCTCCATAACTAGTAGTTCTGTGGCCTTTCTGAAACTGCTCAATTCTAATGAGTTCTAAAGCAGAAAATAAGGTATGACTACTTGTTTTTCTTTTCTCATTTTTATTTTCATAGCATTTGAGAGTACAAATATAGTTGAGAATCATCTGGCCAGGCGCGGTGGCTCACGCCTGTAATCCCAGCACTTTGGGAGGCCTAGGTGGGCAGATCACGAGGTCAGGAGATCGAGACCATCCTGGCTAACACGGTGAAACCCCCTCTCTACTAAAAATATAAAAAAATTAGCTGGGCGTGGTGGCAGGCGCCTGTAGTCCCAGCTACTTGGGAGGCTGAGGCAGGAGAATGGTGTGAACCCAGGAGGCAGAACTTGCAGTGAGCCGAGATCATGCCGCTACACTCCAGCCTGGGCGACAGAGCGAGACTCCATCTCAAAAAAAAGAGAATCATCCTTAAATATTTAGTTCAAGGTTCAACACTGTAACTGGAAACTCACTATTGTATACTTCAGCACTATTTAAAATAGCAAAAAACAAAAAAGAGAAATAACCTTGGTGCCCAGCAATAGGGGATTGGAAAATACATTGTGATATAGTCAAAGAATAGAATCCCATTTAACATCGAAAAGAAAAACATCTGTTTACTTAATAAATAGATTTGGGACAATCAGGTTATCTTCTGGCAAGAAAAATTTGGACTCCTTTTCTCATACGTCACACTAGAATAAATATAATTCAAACTAATTCTAATTCAATCTGAGTTAATCAAAGCTTCAGGTATAAAATATGAAATCATAATGATGCTAAAAAGAAAACAAGGGGGGAATCCTTTTTCTACTCTCATATGAGGAAGGCAAGACTCAAAACTCACATGCCATAAAAGATAGATCGATATAGTTGACTACGCCAACACTTGATATATTGATAAATTTGGCTATACAAACAAAAAAAATTTTGCATGACAAAAGTCAACACAGTGACAGTAGCTGGAGTGGGGAATGATCTTGTGAACTTTGAGACCACTGTGATGACCTTGGCTCTTACTCCAGGAGATGAGAGTTGTTGGAAGCTTTGAGCAGATGTGATATGACTTAAATGTTAACAGGATCTGTGACTGCAGTGTGCAGAATAGACTACGGGGTGTGTGAGGAGATGATGGTGCTTAGCCCACTGCAGTGGCAGTGGAGGTGGAAGGAAGTGGTTGGATTCTGGGTGCCGTCAGGCACTGCTCCTGGCCATGCACCATTTTCTCTCATCCTCACTGCCACCCTGTGAGGTAGGTCCTTTATCCTATAGGGGAGGAAAGATTTTTTCCTCTACCCTCCTAGGTTCCATAGCTGGGTCAATAAGATAGACTTACATCCAGCAGATCAATGGGAGAAAAAGTATACATGATTATTAATTTTTTTTTTTTTTTGAGACAAGGTCTGATTCTATCACCCAGGCTGGTGTACAGTGGCGCAATCTTAACTCACTGCAATCTCCGCCTCCCAGTGGCATAATCTCGACTCACTGAAACCTCCACAAACCATCCTCCCACCTCAGCCTCCCAAGTAGATGGGACTACAAGAACATGCCACCATGCCTGGCTCATTTTTGTATTTTCTTGTAGAGATGGGGTTTCGCCATGTTGCCCAGGCTGGTCTCAAACTTGTGAGCTCAAGCGATCTGTCTGCCTCTGCCCTCTAAAGTGCTGGGATTATAGGCATGAGCCACTGCGCCTGGCCATAATTATTGATTTTTATTATTAGGTGTGTGGGGGCCTCACAGGAAACATGTGAATACCCCCAAATGTGCTGAGATTGGAGAGTGTATACACTCTTTTAATAGGAGATGAGGAGGAGAGATGTCAGCCACTTAAGGGAGACTAAATGATTTTTAGGAAAGATGAATGGCTCTTGGAAGAATAAATGGGAGCTATGATAATGCAGGGAAGAAAAGATGTCTTTTTTTATCTCTTGCTAGGTTCATGGCTGAGGCCCCTATAACAAAGGCAGATTAACAAGAGAAAAATATACAAATGTATTTAATATAAGTTTATGTGACATAGGGGCCTTCAGAAATGAAGACCCAAAGAAATAAGTAAACCTGTGTGTATTTTATGCTTGACTTGATGAAGTGGACAGTTGTGCAGAAGAAGTATAATTGGGCAAAGGAAGTATAATCTAGTGATAATAAACTGGGGGGAACTTAGCAAGGCCTGTCTGGTCAGATTCTTCTCTGTGTCCCCGTGTCTTCAGAGATAAGGACATTTCCTTTTCTCCAGGTATAAGGAGGCCACCCCTAGAATGAGAGTCTTATGACCTGCTTCAGAGGAAGGTCAGAGGATTCTTTTTTGACCTAGTTCAGGGGAGATGGGTGGGAGAAGGTCAGAGAGTAACCTTCCCGCTTCTGCTGTTTTCTCAAAAGCCAAGCGTATTAGTCAGTTTTCAGGCTGCTGATAAAGACATACCCAAGACTGGGAAGAAAAAGAGGTTTAATTGGACTTACAGTTTCACATAGCTGGGAAGGCCTCAGAATCATAGTGAGAGGTGAAAGGCACTTCTTATATGGTGGCATCAAGAGAAAATGAGGAAGAAGCAAAAGTGGAAACCCCTGATAAACCCATCTCATGAGACTTATTCACTATCACGAGAATAGCACAGGAAAGACCAGCCTCAATGATTAAATTACCTCCCCCAGGTTCCCTCCCACAACATGTGGGAATTCTAGGAGATTCAATTCGAGGTGAGATTTGGGTGGGGACACAGCCAAACCATATCATTCCGCCCTGGGCCCCTCCAAATCTCATGTCCTCACATTTCGAAACCTATTATGCCTTCCCAACAGTCCCGCAAAGTCTTATTTCAGCATTAACCCAAAAGTCACTGCCCAATGTCTCATCTGAGATATGGTAAGTCCCTTATTCCTATGAGCCTATAAAATCAAAAGCAAGCTAGTTACTTCCTAGATGCAATGGGGGTAAATACAGCCATTCCAAATGCAAGAAATTGGCCAAAACAAAGGGGTTACAGGGCCCATGCATGTCCAAAATCCTGTGGGGCAGTCAAATTTTAAAGTTCCAAAATTATCCCCTTTGACTCCAGGTCTCACATCCAGGTCATGCTGATGCACAAGGTGGGTTCCCATGCTCTTGGGCAGCTCTGCCCCTGTGGCTCTGCAGGGTACAGCCTCCCTCCTGGCTGCTTTCATGGGCTGGTGTTGAGTGTCTGTGGCTTTTCTAGGCCCACAGTGGAAGCTGTCAGTGAATCTACCATTCTGGGGTCTGGAGGACGGTGGCCCTCTTCTCACAGCTCCACTAGGCAGTGCCCCAGTAGGAACTCCGTGTGGGGGCTCCAACCCCACATGTCCCTTCCACACTGCCCTAGCAGAGGTTCTCCATGAGGGTTCCGCCCCTGCAGCAAACTTTTGCCTGGGCATCTAGGCATTGCCATGCATCTTCTGAAATCCAGGCAGAGGTTCCCAAATCTCAATTTTTAACTTCTGTGCACCCACAGGCTCAACACAACTTGGAAGCTGCCAAGGCTTGGGACTTCCATCCTCTGAAGCAACAGCCCAAGCTGTATGTTGGCCCCTTTCAACCATGGCTGGAGGGGCTAGGACATAGGGCACCAAGTCCCTAGGCTGCACACAGCAGGGGGACCCTGGTCCTGGCCCAGGAAGCCATTTTTTCCTCCTGGGCTTCCAGGCTTGCGATAGGGGTCACTGCCATGAAGGTCTCTGACGTGGCCTGGAGACATTTTCCCCATGGTCTTGGGTATTAACATTAGGCTTCTTGCTACTTATGCAAATTTCTGCAGCCAGCTTACATTTCTCCCCAGAAAATGGGTTTTTCTTCTCTATCACATTGTCAGGCTGCAAATTTTCTGAACTTTTATGCTCTGTTTCCCTTATAAAACTGAATGCCTTTAACAGCACCCAAATCACCTCTTGAATGCTTTGATGCTTAGAAATTTCTTCCACCAGATACCCTAAATCATCTCTCCCAAGTTCAAAGTTCCACAAATCTCTAGGCATAGGCAAAATGCTGCCAGTCTCTTTGCTAAAACATAACAAAAGTCACCTTTGTTCCAGTTCCCAACAAGTTCCTCATCTCCATCCGAGACCACCTCAGCCTGGACTTTATTGTCCATATTGCTATCAGCATTTTGGGCAAAGCCGTTCAACAAGTCTCTAGAGAGTTCCAAACTTCCCCACATTTTCCTGTCTTCTTCTTAGCCCTCCAAACTGTTACAACCTCTGCCTGCTACCCAGTTCCACAGTCACTTCCACATTTTCGGGTATTTTTCAGTAGTACCCCACTCTACTGGTACCAATTTACTTACTGTATTAGTCTGTTTTCAGGCTGCTGATAGACATACCCAAGACTGGGAAGAAAAAGAGGTTTAATTGGACTCACAGTTCTACATGGCTGGGGAGGCCTCAGAATCATGGCGGGAGGCAAAAGGCATTTCTTACATGGCAGCGGCAAGAGAAAAATAAGGAAGAAGCAAAAGTGGAAACCCTGATAAACCCATCAGATCTCATGAGAGTTATTCACTATCACAAGAATATCATGGGAAAGACTGGCCCCCATGATTCAATTACCTCCCCATGGGTCCCTCCCACAATATGTGGGAATTCTGGGAGATAAAATTCAAGTTGAGATTTGGGTGGGGACACAGCCAAACCATATCACCAAGGTAACATATTTTGGGGTACTGTGTCCAGAACCCCATTAATAGTTCATGACAAAGTTTGTCTGAGTGCAGTGCTGACTTCTTGTCTCCTATTTTGTGATCAAAGTTGATCTTCCCTGGTTGATCAAACTCCTGGGGAGGGGATTGATTACAACTGAGTTCCTTCTGGAGTTTCTATCTTTAGGCAAATAAGAGGAGTTCAAAGAAAGCTTCTCCTTGCATTTGCTATTTTTCAAGTGCTTTCAGCTCAAACTAATCCCTATGCCAGAGAGACGTGTTTTAGAGTGGCATATTCTGCCACCTTCATTCCCTGTTGCACAGATCAGGAAACAGGTTCAGAAAGGCTACACGACTAGTAAGCAGAAGATTCAACACAGGCTAACAATACCCAAAGCCCAGGTTCTTTGCATGCCACTCCACTGCCCCCCAGTAAGTCAAGACATTTCACCAGCTGAGATTTTTATGCTAATTTGGAACTTTCCATAAAGTATCATATTATCATTCTGTGTCTTTACAGTAAAGTTCAAATGATTTAAAAATCACCATAAACAAAATTGAAAAACAATTGACAATTTGGGCTAAAAATACAGTTCATATCACAGAGTAATTTTTTTCTTTTTTTTTTTTTGAGACAGAGTCTCGCTCTCGCCCACGCTGGAGTGCAGTGGCGTGATCTTGTCTCACTGCATGCAACCACTGCCTCCCAGGTTCAAGCGATTCTCCTGCCTCAGCCTCCTGAGTAGCTGGGATTACAGGTGAGCACCACCACGCCCAGCTAATTTTTGTATTTTTAGCAGAGACAGGATTTCACCATGTTGGTCAGGCTGATCTCAAACTCCTGACCTCATGATCCGCCCACCTTGGCCTCCCAAAGTGCTGGGATTACAGGTGTGAGCCACCGCACCTGGCCATAATTTTGTAAATGTCTAATATCTGTAACTCACAAGAAAATGTTCAATTGTTTTTAGAAATTGGTCAAAGAATATGAATAGAGTGTTCACAGAAGAGGAAATACAACTGATTCTTAATAGATAATGATGTTCATTTTCACTAATAATAAGGGACTTTTAGATTAAAAAGGGAACTACCAATTTTCAGCCGTCAGTTTGTTAAACTCCTAAAACAATAATCTCATATTTGGAAGAAACATGTTCCCTCATATGCTGCCAGTGAGACTGTAAATTGGAACAATCTCTCAAAGGGGAAATTTGGTAACAACTCTCAAAAATAAAGATATTCATGTCCTTCACGAGCCCCCAGTAGAAATGGGAAAAGTTCCCTTGTCCCCCTCGTAGGGCATGTTATGGGGATGTGGCTAGCTGCTTCAGTGCCCTGCTGCTCAAACTCTAGGGGAGCATACAGAATGGCAGGCTGTGGGTCTGGAACCCCTCTGCAGTGTCTAGGGGTGAATGTTTACGACTCCTAAGAAAGCCCCAGTGGCGTGTGTTACAGGGTGCTCTTTTAGTTTTGCTCTTTTAATTTCACCATCTATAGGTGGCTTGTGTTAACCAGCTTAAACTCTCTACTTTGTCACAAGCACAGAGGGCTTTCTGTGTCCTGGGTTCTTGCTTTGGTGTACTGGAGGAATCGGATCACACCTAGGCTTGGAGAATGAGTGCAAGGTTTTACTGAGTCGAGGTAATTTGGGGGAAGTCAGAAGGGGATATAGTGGGAAGGTTTTCCCCTGGAGTCGGGCTACTCAGCAGCCTGGGCTCTCCTCCGACCGCCCCAGCAAAACTCCTCGTTGTTCTACTGGTGACTGTTGGTACATTCCTCTCGACATCTAGCCACCCATGTGTTCCTTCATCTATGTGCTCCTCTCAACATCCAGCAGCTTGTATGTCTGTCTTGCTAGGGTCTCGGGTTTTTATAGACACAGGATGGGGGCGTGGCAGGCCAGGGTGGTCTTGGGAAATGCAACATTTGGGCAGGAAATGCCTGTCCTCATCTAGGTCCGTAGGAGTAGAGTCCTAGCCAGGGAGCACGCCCTCCTCTACCCAGCACTTCCTTTCCTTGCTTTCATATCATTTAAAGGCATCATGCTCTTTCCTTCCCAGTACTTCCATAGCATATTGAGGAATTTAGTCTATACACAAACATAAGAATATTTTTGTAACTATAATAGCAAAAAATTGGGAATGACCTAAAATTACACCAACAAGGCACTGGTTAAATACCATGTAGTGGATGGGCACGGTGGCTCATGCCTGTAATCCCAGCACTTTGGGAGGCCAAGGTGGGCGGATCACTTGAGGCCAGGAGTTCAAGACCAGCCTGGCCAATGTGCTAAAACCCTGTCTCGACTAAAAATACAAAAATTAGCTGGGTGTGGTGTCATATGCCTATAATCCCAGCTACTTGGGAAGCTGAGGTAGGAGAATCGCTTGAACCTAGGAGGTGGAGTTTTCAGTCAGCCAAGATCACGCCACTGCACTCCAGCCTGGATGACAGAGGGGACAGAGGGAGACTCTGTCTCGAAAAAAATAACAATAATAATAATTAATTTTAAAAAGATTTTTGGCCGGGTGCAGTGGCTCACACCTATAATCCCAGCACTTTGGGAGGCCAAGGCAGGCGGATTACCAGAAATCGAGAGTTCGAGACCAGCCTGACCAACATGGAGGAACTCTACCAAAAATACAAAATTAGCCGGGTGTGGTGGCGCATGCCTTTAATCCCAGCTACTCAGGAGGCTGAGGCAGGAGAATCACTTGAACCCGGAAGGTGGAGGTTGTGGTGAGCTAAGATCCTGCCATTGCACTCCAGACTGGGCAAGAAACGTGAAACTCCATCTCAAAAAAAAAAAAGTTTTTAACAAATACCATGTAGTACTATGTAGTTGTTTAAAATTTCCCAAAGCAGTAGGCTTTGGAGAGAGTAGCAGGGAAACTTACATTTCGCAGCATTCTCTTTTGTACGTGTACCATTTAACTTTTGTACTGAATGTATGTATTGCTTAATTTAAGAAATACATATTTTATTTATTTTTTGAGGCAGGGTCTCACTCTGTTGCCCAGGCTGGAACGCAGTGGTGCAATCATGGCTCACTGCGGCCTCAACCTCCTGTGCTCAAGCGATCCTCCCACCTCAGGCTCCTGAGTAGCTGGGGTTACAGACGTGTCACCATGCCCAGATAATTTTTTTTCTTTTTTCCATAGAAATGGGGTCTTGCTATGTTGCCCAGGCTGGTCTCACATTCCTGGGCTCAAGTGATCCTCCTGCCTCGGTCTCTGAAAGTGCTGGGATTACAGGCATGAGCCACTGCACCTGGCCAAATACGTGAATTTTTAAAAATGAAAAGTAAAACTAAGATTGAAGTAGTAACAATTGCCAACACTTAATGTGGTGGTTATTCTATAGGCCAAACATTGTTCCAAGAGATTTATTGAATCAACTCATAAAATTTTCACAAAAATTAAATGGAAAAAGACTATTACTATTTTAACTGCACAAAGAGAGAAACCAAGGTCCACAGAAGTTAAATAACTAGGCTGGATTCCAGGCCAAATAAAGGACATTAGTGGGACAATTGGAAAGATTTGAATAACGTTTGTTGATTAGATCAGGGATCTGCAAACTTTCTTTGTAAAGGGCCAGAGAGTAAATATTTTAGGCTCTGTAGACCAAACGGTGAGAGAACCTCGGCAGGTCTCTGTCACAAGCAGTAAATTCTGCATGTGCAGCACAAAGCAGGCACAGATGTGTGAACAAATGAGCATGCTGAGTTCTGATAAATCTAATGTATGAACATTGAAACATGAATATCATATAACTTTCATGTGTTAAATAGTGCTTAACTGGCTGAGTGCAGTGGCTCATGCCTGTAATTCCAGCGCTTTGGGAGGCCGAGGCCGCTGGATCACTTGAGGTCAGGAGTTCGAGACCAGCCTGGCCAACGTGATGAAACCCTATCTCTATAAAAATTAGCCAGGCATGGTGTCACACGCCTGTAATCTCAGCTACTCAGGAGGCTGAGGCATGAGAATCGTTTGAACCTAGGAGGCAGAGGTTGCAGTGAGCCGACATTGTGCCACTGCACTCCAGTCTGGGCAACAGAGCAAGAAGAAAGGAAGGAAGGAAGGAAGGAAGGAAGGAAGGAAGGAAGGAAGGAAGGGAAGGAAGGAAGGAAGGAAGGAAGGAAGGAAGGAAGGAAGGAAGGAGAGAGAAAGGAAAGAGAAAGAGAGAAAGAAAAAAGGAAAGAAAGAAAGAAGAAGGAAAGAAAGAAAGGAAAGAAAGAGCTTAACTATCTAAAAGCATTCTTATCTAGGGGCCCTGCAAAAATAGATGGTGGGCTGGATTTGACTGAGTCTCAGGCCACAATTTGCCACCCCCTGGGTAAGATAACGGTATTGGTCATCACACTCTGGTTATGTAAGAGAATGTCCTTGCTTTCAGAAAATACTACACACGAAAATATTTACAGTGAAAAAGTCATTCTGTTTCTAACTTGTCGCCAAGTGATTGTCTAGCCTCTGCTTGTGACAGCTCCCTTGATGAGGAACTCATTTTATTAAGTGGCTTATTTTCTTACAGGACAACATAAAAAATTATTTATCAGATAAAATATATATATATACTTCCATGTTAGACAAATGCTAGAATAAGTACAATTATTTTAAAGTGAATGAAATTGGCCTTTTGATAACAAGACTAAAAAATTGGCGTTTTTCAAATGTAAGGTGAGAGTGCAAGCAGGCCAGCCAATGTTTAACTAGTACTCCACCTAGTGGCCAAAGCTTGAATGAACGACTGTGGAATGACCAGTCTCCCTCCAAAAGGGCCAAGGGCAGAGGAAAAAATAAATGTTTATTTTGACAACCAGTAGAATAGAAATTCATGATTTTAAATGTACAAAAAAAGTAGGTGATTATTTTTCTAGCAAGAAGCTGGACATATTTTTTCTTATGTGAGGAAAATAATTTCCTAGGTTGAACCCAAATTCTACAATAGATCAGTTGTAAATAAAATTATATTCTCAATGCAAACAAATATTGCTTACTTAATTCCTTCGTGAAGACAATTTTACAAGGAATAAAACACAAAATTATGAACTTCCAAATGGCTTTCTTGAATCACCTCAGCTCCTTAAGATAAAAGGCAAAGATTTGTCCATTGGAAAGTTATCTCTAACTTGTGGAAATATGAGAAAATAATGAATGTCCATGAACATATTAAATTTAACCTAGGAATTTTCAGTGTAATTCAAAGCATTTTACATATTCACAAAATATGAAATTCAACAACGCTGCTTACAGTTGGCCAATTATTTTAGATTCCTATGGACACATACATGATTCAAACCACACAGCTTGCTCTAGCTTATGTAAACAAACTACAAGTTAATGGGCATCACACCCTCTTCCAGGATTACATAGTCAGGTGAAATCATCAGCGGGGAAATTGGGCAGATGGTGCTATAATGGTTCCATGACAGATGTTAAGAGTCAAGGCTTGGAAATCTAGAATCTCAGGTTTGGAAGGGCACTCTAAAGATCACCTTGCTTGGCCAGACGACTGATCTTTGAATCCCTTTTTTGACATTTCCAGCAATGAATATTCAATCTCATTTAAGCCCTGAGAGTGATGGGCAGCTCAAGACTATGTCCCAAGGTTCTTTCCATTCTTGCCAAGTTGGAAAATCTCTTGAGCAGCCGAAATTGTTCTTGCAGACTTTCACCTCTAACCCGCTGGTACCCCTTTCAAGAACAAGCCTACCATGTCTGCATATGAAAGTCTTCACGTATTTGAAGATAACTACTATGTCCCACTGAAGCATTTGAAAAAATCTGGATGAAGCGTTTTTAGTTCTTCATATCTCACTGTTTTATTATCTACTTAAACCTATCATTCTTTTCCACATTGGTCTATTAAGTCATGCATCTACTCATCAATTTTTTCATTAGTATTCATAGATCAAACTGTTGGAGTTTTCTTCTACCTCTATTGAATTGCATGTTCCTAAAGTAAGTCCATCCTTTTAACCCACTGAAGTCTTCTCTTTGGATCCAGAATTTTTCTATGCCTACTAGATTTGTATCATTTCAAGTTTGAGTCTATCTCTGTTCATCCATAGGGAGCAGTCACCAGAATTTTCCCAAGCTTTATTTAATCCTTATAACAACCTGTTATTAAGTGAAGATATCTTGAAAGTGATAGTGATTGACAGTCAGGCAATAGTTAATCCATTTTATAGAGAAAATAAAAAGCAGGTGGCCAAGCGAGTCATTCAAAGATGGTGTCCAACGAACCATGACTCTCAGTTTTCATGCCTACTCCCAGTGTGGTCCTCTTTTACATTAAACCTGGGCTTGACCTGTGGCTCAATTGGTGACATTGTCTAGGTTGAATGCGATTTTTTTTTTTTTTCTTTGAGATGGAGTCTTGCTCTGTCGCCCAGGCTGGAGTGCAGTGGCGTGATCTTGGCTTGCTGCAACCTCCGCTTCTGGGGTTCAAGCAATTTTCCTGCCTCAGTCTCCCGAATAGCTGGGAATACAGGCACATGCCACCATGCCCGGCTAATTTTGTGTGCGTGTGTGCGTGTGTGTGTGTGTGTGTGTGTGTGTGTGCGTGTGTGTGTTTTTAGTAGTAGACACGGGGTTTCACTGTGTTAGCCAGGATGGTCTCGATCTCCTGATCTCATGATCTACCTGCCTCGGCCTCCCAAGAGTGTGATTTTTAATTGCCTTTTGAGTCAAATCATTCAGCTGGTAATAGATGAAACTTATGTCCTCCTTGCTAAGAAATGATGAACACAACCACAATACTAAACAATGGTATGAATGAAGCAGAACTGGAAATTATTTTGTGGGCAAAATATAAATTAGAGCACGTCTGAATGTTTTATTCAATCAGAATATATCCCAATGTTAAACTTAGAAAGTGAATAAAGCATATTAAATTGATTTGTCTCTGCAAATTTTAGAGTGTATGACTAGATTTGTACATATCTGGAGTCATTAACAGTGCCATTCAATCCAATTATATAAATTTTACAGGCATCTTGCTGTGACAATAATTGAACACAACTATTTTGCTTCCCTAAAATTATTATATCTTTAAGTCAATAAAAATATTTTCACATTTTAAATTCATGGGGACTTTTTTCTGCCCATAAAGAGAAGAGATTAATAAACATATTGATAATCCTTGGAAGGAATTTGTCTTTAAAGGGAAAAAAGGTATCTGATTTGCCTCTATTTTATTTGAAGACAGAGCTGAGTTTGCCTGAAGGAATATAGAAATTTACAGCTTCTGGATCAAAGAGAGGTCATGATGTAATCAGGACTCCTTGATGCAAGTAACAGCAACTGACTGGGGCTATCTAAAATCAGCTCTCCACTTCCAGAGGACATGCCAGTACTGAATGCCTCTTCTATCACTGGGTACCATAACCATGTGGTACACGGTGAAAGATACTAACTGCTCTTCAACTCTGGTCCCTGGGCATTGGATTAACCAGCTTGGGTCATGTGCCCCCACCTCCATGATGGGCGTGAAGGAGGAAGACTTCATCCTGATATTCCTTGGTAAGAGTTGAGGTACCACATCCCACTGACACCACACAAGGTGGAGGATTCCTGCAAATTAAAAAAGGGGGGTTGGATGTGGGGACAGCCTGAATTAAAATAAAAGCTGTTTACAATATTCCTCTCTACAGTGCTGGTGGTTTTGACTTAAGGGCTCTGCTCTGACCTACATCTCCCAGAACAACATTTTTGTTCTTCACATAAACTGTCCTGCCCCAGTGTTTCTTCCTGCCCAGGCCTGTCCCATTATATTACCTAAGTATTCATGATTCATCACTAACTCTTCCTCTCCCCCCCCCCCCCCCCCCCACCACCACTACTATCTCCTTCCACTTCCAGTTGGATTTTTCTCCCTAAGTCGTGGGAAATTCATCACTGGTGTATGAAGAAGGAAGCAGAAGAATGGAAAGGAGTGAGGCAGGGGCTATCTGCAGAGGAGAATTCTTGTTCTCACTGGCAAGGCTGAAGCAGGAGTGATATGTGTTCTAATGCCCATGATAGGAAATCTGAGTGCAGGTCACTGCAGCTCTCAGCTCCTGCAGTGCAGCCACTGCCTGCCCCATGAGCTTCCCAGACCGTGTCCAACCTCGAGCGCACCTTAATTGCCATGAAGCCACACGGTGTGCAGTGGGGCCTTCTGGGCAATGTCATGAAGCACTTTGAGCTGAAGGGATTCCACCTTTGGGCCTCTGAGGAACACCTGAAGCAGCGCTACCCTGAACTGAAAGACTGTCCATTCCTCCCTGGGCTGGTGAAGTACATGAACTCATGGCCATGGAGGAGGGACTGAGTGTAGTGGAGACAGGCCGAGTGATGCTTGGGGAGACCAATCCAACGGATTCTAAGCCAGGCACCACTGGTGGTGACTTCTGCATTCAGGTTGGCAGGGACATCATTCATGGCAGTGACTCAGTAAAAAGTGCTGAAAGATAAATCAGCCTATGGTTTATAGCTCCATGTCCCCAAATACCCTCAGCCCTGGGAAACCAAGACAGTTGATGGCACTAAATATTTCCAAGGTCAGAGTCTGTGGGTGGGAAAAACTTAACCTGAAGAGCTGGTTGATTACAAGTGTTGTGCTTATGACTGGGCCTATGAACAAGAGGTGGACACAGCAGCAGTCTCCATCAGCACCACTTGGAGTGTCCCTGGACACGGCTCTTCATTCCATTGACTTGGAAGCAACAGGATTGATCATTCTTTTCTGAAGGATATTTACCAATAAAGCCTTTGGAAACTGGAAACAAACAAACAAAAAGGAATCTGAATGCATATGTGATGTAAATGGGTCAAAGATGGGCCCTGTTTCTTGGTCCTCATGTGTTCACTTCTTCGCAGCAGGCTAGAACCATGAACTCAAAGCCCGCCAGCACCAATTAAAATTTTTACACATATTACTTTAAATATAGCCCCAATAAGCCTATTTTTAGACAATTAGAGCCTGACTTCTTTGAACACCCCACAAAACTGCACCCAACACCTGCTAGCCATATATAAGATACATCCTGTAGCTACTAAAAACCCCAACAGACCTGCTGCTCTTCAGAACTCTCTGACCCAGAGACTCCCCACCTTGCTGCTGAATGACATTGCCTAGACCCGTGTACCCCCTCTCCCATTTTCCTCTCCACTCAGAGCTCCCTTGCCCTCTTCCTTCCGGGTGGTGGCCCCATGCCCACAGCTCTCTCTAGACCAGCTCTTGGTAGGAGGAATTTCCTTTCTTTCTTATGCAACTCTGTCAGAGCACTATTGAATAAGCTTGTTGTGCAATATTGCCATCTCATCTTTTCCTTAATCAGTCCTGAAATTTACAAACTTACCAGAGTACCTGTTTTATCTTAACCATGATCCAGGACTAAATTTCAATTATATCAAGGATTAATTAGGCTTCTGTGAACTAATCTGGAAACATAACCATCAGATATATGTCGTGTCTTCAACTATCTTGGTTTCCCAGGACTGAGAGTATGTGGGGATATGGAAATTTTAGTACTAAAACTGGGAAGGGGCGCAGGCAAATCACAATGAATTGATCACCCTAGGAATAACTGTTTCTAATAGCTGCACCCCCAGTGACTGATTTCAAGTCAACTTAGAACCTTTGGAAACAGACTGTTGGAAAGTATTTGCGCTCACTTTACTCAATGCAATCCAGCTTTTAAGTATGGCAGATATGTATATCTTAATATTATTTTCTGAGAGCTTCTCCTGGAAATCTTTATGTTCAGTAATATTTTACACAGACCAAAGCTGGGATACCAAGGACATCAAGAGAATATTCATGACTTGGCTAAGAGTCAAAGAAAGATTTTATAGTGACCCAAGAAAAGAGCCGATAAATAGCCAGAGTCTTTCTTTAGAAATTCTTCTTTAAAAGCTTGATTATTTCTGGTTTCTGGTCAAAATTTACTCCAGGAAGACTAGACAGGCCACGCTGGCCAAAAGCCCAGTTGTCAGGGCAGCTGCCCTTGAAGTTGGGAGAAATTTTACTAACAATAAAGTTCCAAGGTCAGAATCTGCAGGTGGGAAAAACTCATGGTTGAAAATTGCCAATAAAAGACAAGTTCAGTGGTCTGTGCCTGAAATCCCAGTGACTCAGGAGGTCGAGGTTGGAGGATCGCTTGAGTTTAGGAGTTCATGACCAACCTGGGCAACATAGTGAGACCCTGTCTCTAAAAAACAAAAAGAAAAAGAAAAAAGAAAATTGTAACAAACACCAATGAAATCAAACTGAGTCATGCATATCAATTTGGGTGAAGCTTTCAGGAATCTCTAAATCTATTTTCTTGGTAGCCAGGAAAAACAGCAACAACAACAAAACCTTATAGGGATGGACTTGTTCTCTAAATTTAAACTCCTTGGTTAATATGCTTTTAGCAGGAGATCATCTGAATCTGTTAAAAAGGCACACTTCTCATGATGTTTGTGTTAGTTTGGGTTCTCCCCAAAAACAGAGCCTGAGAAAAGAACTCAGGTGTAGAACATGGGAGGCCATCCCAGGAAACAGGAGAAAGGGAACTGGAAGAACGAGCAGGGAAGGAGAAAATGAGTATAAGGAAGGGTACATTATCAGGGTTACTGGCATGGGCAGTGTGGGCTCAGTTCTCTCAGGAACACTGAAAAAGAAAAAAGTTCCTGTGGGTCAGGAATTTGGGAGCAGCTTGTCTGGGCAGTTCTGGCTCTAGGTTTTTCACAGGTTGCTGTTAGATGTTTGCAGGGACTATGATCATCTAAAGGCTTGTCTGAGGCTGGGGGATCCCTCTCTAAGGTGACTCACTAATGTGGCTAGCAAGTTAATGTTGGCTTTTGGCCTTAGGCCTCAGCTCCTCTCCACATGAGCCTCTCCACAGGGCTGTTTGATTGTCCTAGCAATATGGCGGCCAGCTTCCTCCAAAACAAGTGATCCAAGAGATAAAAATGGAATACACAATGCATTTTATGAGGTGGCCTTGGAAGTCCCACACTGTCACTTCTTTCATATACCATTGATCACACAGACCAGCCCTGATTCAATGTGGAAGAGGCTATGTGAAGGTGTGAATTTCAGGGAGATAAGATTCTTGGTGGTCATCTTGGAGGCAGGCTGCCACCTAGCCTCAATTTCCTAGCCACTATGTTCTTGAGAGGATTAAATGAGATAATGCATATAAAGTTCTTGGTTCTTTTTTTTTTTTTTTTTTTTGAGATGGTGTCTCGCTCTGTTGCCAGGCTGGAGTGCAGCAGCGCAATTTCGGCTCACTGCAACCTCTGCCTCCCACGTTTAAGCGATTCTCCTGCCTCAGCTGGGATTACAGGCATGCACCATCACGCCCAGCTAATTTTTGTATTTTTAGTAGAGATGGGGTTTCACCATGTTGACCAGTATAGTCTCTATCTCCTGAGCTTGTGATCCTCCTGCCTCGGCCTCCCAAAGTGCTGAGATTACAGGCGAGCCACTGTGCCCGGACTGCATATAAAGTTCTTAATACATTACCTGGTATAGTAAATACTCAATAAATGTTAGTTATTACAATTGTTATGAGCTTCTCTTTTCTTTCATCTTCTTCCCACCCAGAGACAGACCATCTTCATAGTAGCTGCCATGATTGTAAATTAGTGTACAGCTAATTGTTTAACTGAATTGAATGTTTAGTTTCAAAGCCTAATCTGAGCATAATATCTGAGTAGAAAACCCTAATGCAACATTTAAGTTTTTGAAGGGCAGCAGGTTATCTGAAAGCTTGAGAGCTCTTTCAGCTTGAGAGCTGTTGTCTGATCATCACCCTTTTCACTTTCGTAGCTCTGGACCCAATTGAAGCCCAAGGACTTAGCTCTACTTCCTCCTCCCCTGGCACATGCTTGTCATGCTAAGAATTGATCTTCTGAGAGAGGCTGAAGGCTATAAAAATTAACCTGTGTCCCTCACACCCTGGGGTGTTTCCTGGTGGGACTGAATCCCCCTCCCTAACCTACACCCCTAGCTTTCACCAGGACTCTTTGGAACCAGAAGAGCATTCTGCATATTTCTTTGGTTTGATTCCTATGTTTGAGGTCTGGCTGTGCGGACAGATTTTATTACTTTATGTCTCCCAAACTGCTCAATTCCTCACCTAGGTGGCATTTTAATCTAGTTTCCTTTTTCCCATCTGGTGAAGCAGTGGTGTATGAATAAATCCAACATCCTTGGCAGGAGAAAAACTTTTTGTCTGATTACTAGAGCTACAAAATATCCCCTTTGTCCTGTTGTACTTTTGGGGCAACATGATAGTCCACTCTTTCCTGCTCTTATGTCTGTATTTGCTGTTATGGACCATATTTGCTTTCTCCATCCTTAGCCATGGCCGTGTTTGTTTTGACGTCCATAATGTCCTTAGACTAGGGCTGTGGTTCTTAGCCTTGGCTGCTCATTAGAACCACCTGAGAGCTTAAAAAATTCTCAATACCCTGGCTAAACACCAGAACAATTATATAGGGATCTCTGGGTGTGGAATCCAGGCACCAGTATTATTTTCAAGCTTCCTATGTTGATTCCAATGGGCAGCCAAGTTTGAAGACAGTGATTCTCAGACTTTTTAAACTTAGAACCCCTCACCTCTCTTAAAAATTATTGAGGAGCCGGGTGCGGTGGCTCACGCCTGTAATCCCAGCACTTTGGGAGGCCGAGGCGGGTGAATCACAAGGTCAAGAGATCGAGACCATCCTGACTAACACGGTGAAACCCCGTCTGTACTAAAAATACAAAAAAATTAGCCGAGTGTGGTGGCGGGTGCCTGTAGTCCCAGCTACTTGGGAGGCTGAGGCAGGAGAATGGCGTGAACCCGGGAGGTGGAGCTTGCAGTGAGCCAAGATCTCACCACTGCACTCCAGCCTGGGGGACAGAGACTCCGCCTCAAAAAAAAAAAAAAAATTATTGAGGAGCCCAGAGTTTTTGTTTATGTTGATTATATTTAGACATTTACTGTATTAGAAGTCAAAACAAAAAGTTTAATTCATTCACTTAAAAGTAATAACAAACCTATTACATGTTAATATAAATAACTTTTTAAAAATGAGAAAGAGCTATATTTTCAAAAAAAACTAGAACAGCAGCCTTTTTTTTTTTTTTTTTTTTTTGACAAAGTCTTGCTCTGTCACCCAGGCTGGAGTGTAGTGGTGTGATCTTGGCTCACTGCAACCTCCACCTCCCAGGTTCAAGCTATTCTCCTGCCTCAGCCTCCTGAGTAGCTGGAACTACAGGCATGCACCACCACGCATGGCTAATTTTTTTTGTATTTTTAGTAGAGATGGGGTTTCACCATGTGGTCAGGCTGGTCTCGAACTCCTAACCTCAAATGATCCACCCTCCTTGGCCTCCCAAAGTGCTGGGATTACAGGCGTGAGCCACCGCGCTCAGCTACATTGTTTTTAAGTAACTGTAATATCTGGTTTAATTAAAAAAAGTTTGGATTCTCATATCTGCTTCTATATTCCATCTGTTGGGAATGCAGCATGTCATGTGGCCTCTGGAAATCTCTGTATATTCATAATGAGAATATAAAAGGCAAATTTTTATATTATCATGAAAATAGTTTTGACTTTGTGGACCCTTCTTTGGGTTCCCCAGGCCACACTTTGAGAACTGATGGGCTAGAAGACTATAGAGTGAATGATGCCAAGGGAGTTAGTTAACAAGCCTCTCTTTTCACCTCACTTTGAACTACCCTTCAGTTCTCCGTGACCTTATTACTGTCGGCCTCTAGAGGGAGCGCGAGGTCCTTTACTCCAACATCCGCAGCTGCTGCCGCTGAGGCCAAATTTAAGTACCTGCAGGAGCTACAGGATTACGGAAGGGGGATCTTGGGTTATAAGAAAAGGAATGGAAGTTTTTATTTCTTTTCCTCCTCCTTTTTGTTCTCCTTCTTTTTCTGTTCCTCGCTCTCCCTCTTAGAATTCCTGAAGCATTTGACATTTTTCTTTGTTGAGCTTTCCTATTATTCCCATTCAGTTGGTGCAATAAAGAGCAAGCCAAGCAGAGATCCGAGAGTACAGGCTAGAACCACGGTTCTCCCCCTTCATATTCAGCAGAACCACCTGAACAGTTTGTTTAAATGTAACTTCCGGTCGGGGGCGTGGCTCTTGCCTGTAATCCCAGCACTTTGGGAGGCCGAGGCAGGCGGATCACGAGGTCAGGAGATCCAGACTATCCTGGTTAACACGGTGAAACCCCGTCTGTACTAGAAATACAAAAAAATTAGCTGGGCGTGGTGGCGGGTGCCTGTAGTCCCAGCTACTCAGGAGGCTGAGGCAGGAGAATGACGTGAACCTGGGAAGTGGAGCTTGCAGTGAGCTGAAATCTCGCCACTGCACTCCAGCCTGGGCGACAGAGCGAGCCTCTGTCTCAAAAAAAAAAAAAAAAAAAAAAAAAGTAGCTTCCGCCGTCCCTACCACAAAAGCTGTTGATTTCATAGGACTAAGGTGAGACTCATGAATCAGCATTTCTAAGAGGACCCCAGGTGATTCTAATCCAGGTGTTCTGAGGACATGGTTTTGAGAAACAGTTACCGGACAGAAGAGGTCACCCGGGCCTACATAGTTCAGGTAAAAGGAGCCTAAAGCTAAGTAAACTTCGCGGGAGTGTAGAGTAAGCATGGCCCTCACCCAATGTGGCTAGAACCCTCTAGAACTCAGTATCCTGAATTTTAAACACATATCTCTCATTATGCCTAGAAAATTGCCTTTAAATTTTGCTTTTATCCCTGCTTCATCTAGAGTCTCTTCTTTCCAATGGAAACACTGGAATATGTTCATTGGGACCATCTAAGAATCATCTGAGACCAAGCTGCATGACAAAGCAGCATCAGGTAAAGAAACTGGTGATATTTAACCTGTAGAAAGGAAAATTTGATACAGATTAGGGAGCCATCTTTCAATATATAAAGGCCTACAAATGTTTTAAATGACTCTAAAGGTAACATTCAGAAAGTCATTGCAAACTTGAAGACAAAACAATGTTATTTGTTCTACAGAATTTTCTGCAATCACAGCTGCCCAAACAAGAAATGGACTGTCTTGGAAAGGGTGAGTTTATCATCACCGGAAGTATATGAACACAGCTTGGATAATGACTTGGTAGGGATGAATGGGGGTGATTCAACCACAGGTTAGGTGACTGAAGAAGACTTTGAAAGTCCTTTCCAACCTGAAATATTTGATCTATGCACTGAACAAAATGGAACGTTTTTGCCCCCTTGTTATCCTGCCTGTTTCTCTGTGAAAGCCTCCCAGGCAAGGGACACACAAGACTCAGCCATGCTGCAGGTTTCAGTCATGGTGGCTGTGACAGATCTTGGACCTGAGTTGAACCAGAATCTATACAGGTGGTTTGATTTGAGTCACTGAATTTCTTTTTTCCTGAGAGTGCATGCATTTGTTGGTTACCCTGTTCTATCTTTTATCCCTACACCTGCAGAGTCCCTCAGTTCCTTATACTCATAGTGTGGTCTCGGGACCAGGAGGAGCAACGTCACCTAGGAGCTTCCTGGAAATGCAGAATCTCAGGTCCCACTGAAAGAGACTGCAATTAACCTCTACCTTTGAGGTTAGAGGCAAATTCAATATATTCCCAACACAAAGTAGTCTATAAATGGAAGGGTCTTTCAGGAGGGTAATAGTGGTTTGTTGGTCTTTGAGGGCCTTGCTCATAGCCAGCTCTCAGAGTGTGTTGATGTGAAGTGGTTCATCAAGCTAGATAAAGGAAGGAGGGGTAGCACTGCACCAGGAGAGGGTAAGTTGAAACGTCTCTTGGGAGTCTGGGAGGAGTTACAAAGCAGTAGAAGGACTCTGAAGATAGTCTCCGATATAAGCTTGACCCACTTCTCTACTTGTCTAGAGCACATCAGGGTCTCCCTTGACATTATCACTTATGGCAGGCTGTCCCATAGGGCTCACCAGGTACACTCACTTTACCAATTTGTATAGATGTAAATCAGATCAATAGCCACCATGTGGCAGAGCCAGGACCTTGTCCTTGTGTGCTCTGCTCTGTCTCCTATACCTAGAACCAATGCCTCTCTTACCCTGTATTAGTTAGCTACTGCTGCATAACAAATTAGTTCAAAATTCAGAGACCTAAACAATAATCATTTATTATCTCACACACTATCTGTGGATCAGGAATCCAAGGGGAACTTAGCGGGTGATTTTGGTTCGAGATCTCTTTAAGATGTTTGCCAGGGCTGTCATTGTCTCTACAGAAGCTGGAGGATCTCACTCACATGACGATTGGCAGGAAGCCTCACTTTGTTATCAAATGGACACCTCCATAAGCTACTTGAAAGTCTTCATGATGAGGCAGCTGACCTTCTTCAGAGCCAGGGATCCACAAGAGAGCAAGGCAGAAGCTGCAGTGTCTTTTTTTCCCCACCAGAATATCCTATCAATTACACAAGTCAGCCCTATTCAATGTGGGAGGGCATTTTACAAGCTCATGAATACAAAGAGGCCATTGGGGCCCATCTTAGAGCCTGGTGACTACACACTCTTAGACTCTGCTCTCTCACTTTGGTCATTAAGACAGACCACTTCTTCAACACACATGTCTACATATATAAACAGTATGTTACACAAGCATGGCTCATGACACAATCAAAACACAATTTTATAGTAGCCTCCTACTATTCCTGTAAAATTATTCCACAAAGGTGATCTTCCTAGCCCTTGGCAGGCCCATGACTTAACAGCTCACTCTTACACAACATTGAGAGCTACTGTCACTTTACAAGGCAAACATAGTTAATTCATAAGTTAGAATATCTACTCCAAAACAAATTAAAATGTCGAACTTGATTTAACTTTACTTTTCCCCAGATGTCATCTGGTCCTACTTTAGGCTGAAACTTATAGTTTAAAAAGGAAGTGTATCATACAGTGTCTGGTCAGAAAAATAGACACTGCTGTAGAGATGTCAAGAGGGAGGGATTTAATGCAGCACATTGGCTCCAAAGGGAAAAGGCTGAAGGAGCAAAAGAAGGAAAGTGATGAGGAAGCTGTGAGCTGGAGCGCATAACCCCACACTTGCTGTTCATCTGCTAGAAATGGGACTGCTGCTGCTGTGGGACCTGCTGGTTCTGCTGAGCAGAAATTCAGAAGGCTGCACTCCCAGCGATGCTGCCAAAACCACTACCAATGCTGCTCAAGGTCACAGTTAATGCCAAAGCCTGGAGCTGTCCATTGCTGCTGCTGCTGTTGTTGCTGCTGCTGTTGTTGCTGCTGCTGCTTCAGGTGTTGCCAGAGGAAGAAAAAATTGGCTTCTTCCCATTTTTCATTTCCTACTAATGCCTCCAGTTGACAGATCCTCACTGTAGGCTCCTAACAAGGGTATCTAGGAGATGTGGTTTGCAGAATTTCAACATGGAGGAATGGTAGAAATGATACTGAGGGTCAACAGCCAAATAAGTTTCTCTCTCCTTTCCCTAACCCCCTATTCTAACTTGCTAGTCATTTTGAGTGCCTTTTAGAGTTGGTGGAGAAAAAGAAGATTAGAAAAGGGAAGGAAAAGAAGTGGTCTTGCTTGAACTAGAACCGTAGAAAGCTGGCGTGCTGCTTTTTGGACCTGGCAATGTTTAAAGATGACTTTTTCTTTTCTGGAGTGGTTTTGTAGGCTTTCTGCAAGTCCTCTGCTGGGCTCTGCTTTCCTGAGTTTGTGAGGCTGAGCAGATGTTACTCTCTTCTGTATATAACTCATGGTTTCTCCAGTCCCTGGTATTTGCCCCAGCTTTTCAATACCATGGATCCTGCCCTCCTCATGGCAGCTCAGTTAGAAAGGAACCAAGATGACCCTTTGCCATCTCTGAGTCTTGTGAGGCCCACCTCTGGCCCAAAGGAAACACTTATTTATCCATGAGCTCAATAAATTTTGAAAGCTTTTGCCATTCTCCAGGAAGGCTACAGCCCTTTCTTGGCATGGCCACCAAAGCAGTTGGGCAAACTTTTTTCACCCATTAATGTTCTGGCAAGAGTCAGACCCAAGTCCAGAGCACCCACAGACTCCCAAGAGAAACATCTTGGGTCTTCTGAGATTTTCAACTGAAGAATCCATTGCCATGCTAGATTTGTCAGAAGAGGGCGTGTGGCAAAGCTTTCTTCGAAGACAGCCTCTGCATCTCATGCCTTCCCCTGTATTCTGGAGTCTTGTATATCCCTGTTCTCAAAGTGGTGTGAGGTTGTAAGAATCATGTAACAAGTTCTCATTCATTCCTTCTAAACACTGTACATGGTGATGTAGCACCACACATTGGAAATTCACAATTATATCTTGAGGTCTATCAGAACTTCAACTTTAACCTTCCGTTACATACATAGGTCTGAACTACGATTGTGGAAAAGGTCATGATCTTCCTGTGGGACTGTAGGACCCCAGACAAGTCAGGATATTTAAGTAATCTGCACAGATGGGCAGAAGGAGGAGTGGAAAAGCAATGAATGGGAAAGGTCGTTCTTGAACTAGGACTGTATTTTAAGGAGTGTTTGGAATTCCCTGAGAGTTAAAAAGGTTTTGTCAACACAAGGTACACATAACACCGCATCAGAGCTGGAAATGCGAATAGGATAGTGCTGCCTTTTCTGAGACTTGGTTCTGATCTAGTGAAATCACTTCTCATAGGTGCCTTAGCATTCAACCCCAAAAACACTGATTTAGTGCCCACTAAGTGTTGGGTACCATGTCTGACACAAGGGGCTACTAAGTGTAGCCCACCTCAAGGAGCTCACAATCATTTAGCACAACCCTTAGGCCAGGCGTGAGCCTAAGCCATTTAGTGGAGGAGCCATGAACAAAATTATTTCAACCCCAGTCAGACTTAGATTATTTTCCAAAACGGCTGCAGCATTTTGCATTTCCAACTAAAGTATTAGAGTCTCAATTTCTCCACATCCTCGCCAACACTTGTTATTGTCTGGGTTTTTTTGTTTTTTTTTGTTTTTCTAAACCAAGTCTTGCTCTGTCACCTAGGCTGGAGTACAGTGGCACAATCTCAGCTCACTGCAACCTGCACCTCCCGGGTTCAAGCAGTTATCTCCCTCAGGCTCCCGAGGGAGCCTGCCACCATGCCCAGCTAATTTATTTGTATTTTTAGTAGAGACAGGGTTTCATCGAGTTGGCCAGGCTGGTCTTGAACTGCTGACCTTGTGATCCACCCGCCTTGGCCTCTCAAAGTGCTGGGATTACAGGCATGAGCCACCTTGCCCTGCATTTTTTTTTTTTTTTTTTGATACGGAGTTTTGCTCTTGTCAACCAGGATGGAGTACAATGGTTCGATTGTGGCTCACTATAACCTCCACCTCCCGGGTTCAAGCAATTCTCCTGCCTCAGCCTCCCTAGTAGCTGGGATTACAGGCATCTGCCACTATACCTAGCTAATTTTTGTAGTATTGGTAGAGATGGGGGTTTCACCATGTTGGTCAGGCTGGTCTCGAACTCCTGACCTCAGGTGATCTGCCCGGCTTGGCCTCCCAAAGTGCTGGGATTACAAGTATGAGCCACTGTGCTTTTTTTTTTTTTTTTTAAATTATAGTCATCCTAGGGATGTGAAGTGGTATCTGTTGGTGGTTTTGATTTGTATTTCTTTAATGACTAATGATATTGAGCATCTTTTCATGTACTTAGTGGCCATTTGCTTATCATTTTTTCAGAGAAATTTATGTTGAAATCCTTTGCCTATTTTATTTTATTTTAGAGATAGAGTCTTTCTCTGTCACCCAGGCTGGAGTGCAGTGGCATGATCATAGCTCACTGCAGCCTTAAATTCCTGGGCTCAAGTGATCCTCCCATCTCAGCCTCCTGAGTAGCTAGGGCTAAATGTGTGCACCACCACACTAACTTTTTATTTTTTGTGGACATGGGGTCTCACTATGTTGACCAAGTTGGTCTTGAACTCTTGGCCTCAAATGGTCCTCCTACCTCAGCCTCCTAAAGTGCTAAGATTACAGACTCAGAACTGAATCTCAGAAAAGGTAGCAGTACCTTATTCCCATTCCCAGCCCTCCAGCAGTTTATGTGTACCTTGTGTTGACAAAACCTTTTTAATTTTCAGGAAATTATCAACTATTCCTTCAAATACAGTCCTAATTCAAGGATGACCTTTCCTATTCGTTATTTTTTCACTCTTTCTCTTGCCCATCTTACCCTGAGAAGGTAAATAGCCGACTTGTCTGGCCTTTAACAGTCCCATGGAAGAATATGACCTTTTCCACAATTGTATTTCAGACCTATGTGTGTAACAGGAGGTTAAAGTTGAAGTTTCTCAAGATATAATCGTGAATTTCCAGTGTGTGGTCCCAAATCACCACATGCAGAGTTTAGAGGAAATCTGGCCTTTGCCTATTTTAAAATTAGTGATTTATCGTCCTATTGTTGATTAGTAAGTATTCTGTACAAATCTCTTATCAGACATATTATTTTCCAATATTTTTTCTTACCTTGTTGGTTGTCTTTTCACATTTTTGTTGGTGTCCTTTGAAGCACAAAAATTTTAATTTTGGCCAGGTGTGGTGGCTCATGCCTGTAATCCCAGCCCTTTGGGAGGCTGAGGCTAAGGTCAGGAGGTCGAGACCAGCCTGGAAAATATGGCGAAATCCCGTCTTTACTAAAAATACAAAAACTAGCCGGGCGTGGTGGCAGCTTCCTGTAATCACAGCCACTCTGGAGGCTGAGGCAGGAGAATCCCTTGATTCTCTACTCGGGAGGCAGAGACTGCAGTGAGCCGAGATTGTGCCACTGCACTCCAACCTGGGTAACAGAGCAAAAAAAAAAAAAAAAAATTAATTTTGATGAAGTCCATTTTGTTTATTTATTTATTTAATAACTTGTGCTTTTGGTTTTGTGTCCAAGAAACCACTGCCTAATGCAAGGTCACAAGGATTTACTTCTGTTTTCTTTTTATGCTTTTATAGTTTTAGCACTTTCATTTCAGTCTATGATACATTATGAGTTAATTTTTTTATGGTGTTGAAGTCCAATTTCACTCTTCTGCACATGGTTACCCAGTGGTCTCAGTACCATTTGTTGTCCCAGTACCACTGAATGGCCTTGCACCCCTGTTGACAATCAATTGACTATAAATGTGAGAGTATTTCTAAACTCTTTATCCTATTCCATTCATTTTTCTGTCTACCTTTATGCCAGGACCATACTATCTTCATTACTATAGTTTTGTAGTAGGTTTGGAAACTGCGACATCTGAGTTCTCTGGCTTTGTTCTTTTTCAAGATTGTTTTGGCTATTGTGAGTTCTTTGAATTTCCGTATGAATTTTAGGATCACTTTGTCGATTTCTGCAAAAAAGGCAGCTGGAATTTTGATAGGGATTGCATTGAATCTGTATGTCAATTTGGAAAATATTTTTATCTTAACAATATTAAGTCTTCTAATTTGTGAACTTGAGATGTGTTTTCATTTATTTCCATCTTCTTTCATTTCTTTCAGCAAGGTTTTAAAAGGCAGCTATGCTCACCACTATACCATCAACACCACATGACAATAGTACTTTCTAGTTTTCAGTGTACAAGTCCTGCCCTTCTTTTGTTAAATTTATGGCTACGTATTTTATTCTTTGTGGTGTTATTATAAATAGAATTATTCTTTAAATTTCTTTTTCACATTGTTCATTGCTAATGTACAGAAATATAAGTGTATCTTGTATATTGATTGTACATCTTGCAACCTTATTGGACTTGTTGATTAGTTCTAATAGTTTGTGTGTGGTGTGTGTGTATGTGTGTGTGTGTGTGTGTATTCCTTATCATTTTTTACATACAACATCATGTCATCTGCGAATAGGGACAGTTTTATTTCTTCCTTTCCAATCTGGATGCCTTTTTTTTTTTTTTCTTGCATAATTACTCTGGCTAGAACTGCAAGTACATTGCTGAACAGAAGTGGTGAGAGAAGACATCCTTGTGTGTTCCTGGTCTTAGGATGGAGCAGCTAGTCTTTCACCATTGGGTATGATATTAATTAAAGTTTTTCATAGATGTCTTTTGTCAGGCTTAAGAAGTTCCCTTCTATTTCTAGTTTGTTGAATGCTTTCATTATTAAATAGTATTGAATTTCATCAAATTTTTTTCCATATCTACTCTGATGATCATGTAATTTTTGTCCCATATTCTATTAATATAGATTATTACATGACTGAATTTTCAGATGTTGAACATTCACAGAAAAAAAATCACACATCATGGTGTATATTTGTATATGTTGCTGATTTGGTTTGGGTTTGCTTGTGTTTTGTTGAGGATTGGACATGGAGTCTTTGATCATATTTGTTGAATGAATGAATGAATGTTTAGAGAGGGAAGGCCTTACTCATATAGGCAAGACCTACAATACATGCACATCATTTTGGGAAATTCAAGGATATCAGATTAAGTAGCCCTGAAGAGCTTAGCAAGACACATTATTGCAGAATCACCATGTGGAAAGGAGGTAGTTATATTGAAGCAGACAGAACAGTGATCAGAATCAAAAGATGGGGATGATAGCCTTACTTTGCTAATTCCTAGCTAAAAAAAACTTATGTATTTAACTTATTTTAACAGGCTCCGTTTCTTCATCTATAAAAGGGAGGTGACATGTTGGGGGTAAGCTTGGGAAAGAATTATATTTAATTTAATAATCTTGCAGATACCTTCTAGCTCTAATAATTCGTAATTATCTAAAATGCCAGGTGAAAAATAACAGATGTTGGTGAGGATGTGGAGAAAAGGGAACACTTGTGCACTTTTGGTGGAAACGTAAATTAATATAACCTCTGTGGAAAACTATACAGAGATTTCTCAAAGAACTGAAAATAAAACTGCCATTCAATCCAGCAATCCCACTACAGGGTATCTACCCAAAGGAAAACAAATATTATATCAAAAGATACCTGTACACATATGTTTATCATAGCACTGTTCACAATAGCAAAGATACAGAATCAACCTAAGTGTCAATGGATGATTGGCTAAAGAAAATGTGGTAGATATACATAATGAAATACAATGCAGCCATAAGAATGAATGAAATCACATCTTTTGCCACAACATGGGTGGCACTGGAGGCCATTACCTTAGGTGAAATAACTCAGAAACAGGAAGTCAAGTACCGCACATTCTCATTGACAAGTGGGAGTTGAATAATGTGCACTCATGGACATAGAGTACAGAATAATTGACATTGGAGACAGAATGGTGGGAGGGTGAGGTGGATGAGGAATGAGAAATTATTTTATTTTATTTTGTTTTTTTTTTTTTGAGACGGAGTCTCACTCCACTGCTCAGACTGGAGTGCAGTAGTGCAATCTCGGCTCACTGCAAGCTCTGTCTCCCAGGTTCACACCATTCTCTTGCCTCATCCTCCTGAGTAGCTGGGACTACAGGTACCCGCCACCTTGCCTGGCCAATTTTTTGTGTTTTTAGTAGAGATGAGGTTTCACCGTGTTGGCCAGGATGGTCTTGATCTCTTGACCTCATGATCGGCCCGCCTCGGCCTCCCAAACTGCTGGGATTACAGGAGTGAGCCACCGTGCCTGGCCGGAATAAGAAATTATTTAGTGGGTACAATGTACACTCTTTGGGTGAGTTATACTAAAAACCTGACTATGCAATATATACATGTCACAAGACTGCACTTGTACCCCTGAAACTTACACTAATAATAATAAAAAGAGAAAACAGCTTACGATGCATCTCCAAAAGTAAAATAAAAATAAAATGCCATGTGAAATTCAATTTTAAGGAGAATATTTTATATGTTTTTGTAGTTCTCATTTAATGCCTCTGGAGTAGTTATGGGGAGAAAGATGATAAATGATTTTAACACAGTATTAAAAATGTAAAGTCTATTTATAGGAGCATAGAAAAGAAAGTGGCTAGTCCTCTTTAAGGGAGTATGATTAAAATTAAAGAAAAGATGGCACTTGAGTTGGGTCCTGAGACATGAATAGGAGTTTGCCAGCTAGAGAAGGCAGAGTAGAGAGACGATATTTTTCTATGTTTCTGCTACTACATCTCCTAAGTTCTTATTTTAAAATTTTTAAGAGGTAAATATTTTACTTGCCACTGAAACATTTTTATAAATACTTTGTGAAAGAAAATCCCTTGGTCTAGAAAGGAATTTTGTATCTACAGAGAACTCAATAGTGTATTCTTATCTTGCTGCTGAAGTCTGAATTTTCTGGACTGGGTATGTGATGGAAGTAAATTTGAAAAGGCAGTATATAAGTCCACCTTCATACTGCTGATAAAGACATACCCGAGACTGGGCAATGTACAAAAGAAAGAGGTTTATTGGACTTACAGTTGCACATGGCTGGGAAGGCCTCACAATCACGATGGAAGGCAAGGAGGAGCAAGTCATGTCCTACATGGATGGCAGCAGGCAAAGAGGGAACTTGTGCAGGGAAAGTCCTGTTTTTAAAAACCATCAGATCTTGTGAGACCCATTCATTATCACAAGAACAGCACAGGAAAGACCCACCCCCATGATTCAATTACCTCCCACCAGGTCCCTCCCACAACTTGTGGGAATTATGGGAACTACAGTTTGAGATTTGGGTGGAGACACAGAGCCAAACTATATCATTCCACCCCTGGCCCCTCCCAAATCTGTTTTCTTCACATATCAAAACCAATCATGCCCTCCCAACAGTCCCCCAAAGACTCAGTTCATTTCAACATTAACTCAAAAGTCCAGAGTCTAACGTCTCATCTGAGACAAGGCAAGTCCCTTCCACCTATGAGCCTGTAAAATCAAAAGCAAGCTAGTTACCTCCTAGATACAATGAGGGTACAGGCATTGGGTAAATACAACCATTCCCAGTGGGAAAAAATGGCCAAAACAAAGTGGCTACAGGCCCTATGCGAGTCCAAAATCCAGCAAGGCAGTCAAATCTTAAAGCTCCAAAATGATCTCCTTTGACTCCGTGCCTTATATCTGAGTAATGCTGATGCAAGAGGTGGGTTCCCATGGTGTTGGGCAGCTCTGCCCCTGTGGCTCTGCAGGGTACAGCCTCCCTCTTAACTGCTTTCATGGGCTGGTGTTGAGTGTCTGCGGCTTTTCTGGGTGAACTGTGCAAGCTGTCAGTGGATCTACCATTCTGGGGTCTGGAGGATGGTGGCCCTCTTCTCACAGCTCCACTAGGCAGTGTCCCAGTAGGGACTCCGTGTGGGGGCTCCAACCCCACATTTCCCTTTTGCATCTCCCTTGCAGAGGTTCTCCATGAACATCCCACTTTTGCAGCAAACTTCTGCCTGGACATCCAGACATTTCCATACATCCTCTGAAATTTAGGCAGAGATTCCCAAACTCCAATTTTTGATTTCTGTGTACTGGCAGGCTCAACACCATGTGGAAGCTGCCAAGGCTTTGGGCTTGCACCCTCTGAAGCAACAGTCCGAGCTGTATCTTGGCCCCCTTTAGTCATGGCTGGAGTGACTGGGACACAGGGCACCAAGTCCCTAGGCTGCACACAGCAGAGGGACCCTGGGCCCAGCCCACAAAACCATTTTTTTTCCTCCTAAACCTCCAGGTCTGTGATGGGAGGGATTGCCATGAAGACCTCTGACATGCTCTGGAGACATTTCCCCCCATTGTCTTAGGGATTAACATGCAGCTCCTCATTATTTGTGCAAATTTCTGCAATTGGCTTGAATTTCTCCCCAGAAAATGGGATTTTCTTTTCTTTTATTTATTTATTTATTTATTTTTTTGAGATGGAGTCTCGCTCTGTTGCCCAGGCTGGATTGCAATGGCACAATCTCATCTCACTGCAACCTCCACCTCCCAGGTTCAAGCCATTCTCTGGCCTCACCCTCCTGAGTAGCTGGGATTACAGGCACCCACCACCACACCCGGCTAAGTTTTTGTATTTTTAGTAGAGGCAGGGTCTCACTATGTTGGCCAGGCTGGTCTTGAACTCCTGACCTCGTGATCCACCTGCCTTGGCCTCCCAAAGTTTTGGGATCACAAGCATGAGCCACCATGCCTGGCCAGGATTTTCTTTTCTATTGCATTATCAGGCTGCAAATTTTCCAAACTTTTATGCTCTGCTTCTCTTAAAAAACTGAATGCCTTTAACAGCACTCAAGTTACCTCTTGAATGCTTTGCTGCTTGGAAATTTCTTCCATCAGATACCCTAAATCATCTCTCTCAAGTTCAAAGTTCCACAAATCTCTAGGGCAGGGGCAATGTCACCAGTCTCTTTGCTAAAACATAACAAGAGTCACCTTTGCTCCAGCTCCCCAAAATTTCCTCATCTCCATCTGAGGCCACCTCGGCCTAGACCTTATTGTTCATATCACTATCAGCATTTTTGTCAAAGCCATTCAACAAGTGTCTAGGGAGTTCCAAACTTTCCCACATTTTCCTGTCTTCTTCTGAGCCCTACAAACGGTTCCACTCTCTGCTTGTTACCTAGTTTCAAAGTCGCTTCCACATTTTCGAGTATCTTTTCAGCAACACCCCACTTTACTGTTACCAATTTACTGTATTAGTTTGTTTTCAGGCTGCTGACAAAGACATACCCAAGACTGGACAATTTACAAAAGAAAGAGGTTTATTGGACTTACAGTTCCATGTGGCTGGGGAGGCCTCACAATCATGGTGGAAGACAATAGTCAAGGAGGAGCAAGTCACATCTTACGTGGATGGCAGCAGGCAAAAAGAGAGAGCTTGTGCAGAGAAACTCCCATTTTTAAATCCGTAAGATCTTGTGAGACCCATTCACTATCACGAGAACAGCACAGGAAAGACACGCCCCCATGATTCAGTTATCTCCCACTGGGTCCCTCTCACAACACGTGGGAATTATGGGAGCTACAAGATGAGATTTGGGTGGCGACACAGAGCCAAACTATATCAGGAAGTAAGACATATAATTTGGGGGGGCCTTCATTTAATTTATAATTTTCTTTTTTTCAAGATGGGGTATCACTGTATTGACCAGGCTAGTCTCTAACTTCTAAACTAAAGTGATCCTCCTACCTTGGCCTCCCAAAGTGCTGGGATTACAGGAGTGAGCCACTGTGCCCAGCCTAATTGGTGGTGGGGAGCAGGAGGCTCTTTAAATGATAATAAGGAGTTATCAGTTTGGTAATAAAATAAGGAATAATAATAATAAAGATAATAATAATAGTAATAATAATAAAGAGTTAATGATAATAAAGACTGTCAGGTTGGTCTTTAACAGAACGACATAGTTCTTTCCAATTTTTTTGTCATGTCGCCACTATTCCAGCAGGGGGCAAACTTTTTACATGAAGTTCTTTCATAAATAAGATTTCGTGTCCTTTTTCATGGACTTTAATTTTTGTGTATTTATCACTGTCATAATTTGCTTAGGGTGGAGGAAGTAGAAATTATGTAAAAGAAGGCTACTCCTTAAATCATAAAGAACAAGAAATCAGAGAACACGTTCCCCACCAGAATGAAAATAGGTAGTAATGAATGCTTAGCACTAAGGCACCATCCACAAAAGCTGTGTTCAGGCATGAAGGGTAATGTGGAGATAAGGCAATGACTTAGAAAACCTAGAAAACAGAATGCCCTTTGAAAGCATTTTTGGACCATTTATGTTCAAGTGAAGATTGCTTTGTCTTGGACCAAATACAGTAATTGCTTAAATTTTTTTGCCTTTAGATAGCTTTCCATAGATAAACAAATAATGAGCAGTGTATTAAAACTACATGCATTAAAACTACATCCATTATGACTACTTGTATACATCATGGTGGGGTAAGATGATTAGACAAGAATTTAAGGGACTCAACTTAGATTATTCTCTTCCCTCTCCTTACTTGTCATTAATTACTTCCCTTTGCTGGGTCTTATTTTTCTCAAGTACAAAATGGAGATTTTGTCATTTGCTGACCTCACTGGGTTGTTGAGCTAATCGAGTGAAATAACACATATCAAAGAGGCTATTAAAATAAGTAAGTTGCATACATGTAAGTCGTTTTTAAAACAAGAAACACTTGATGTCGCAACCATCCTCTTGCTGGTAGGAGACCATATTCTCAAAGGCCACAAGTAGGAGTGCATTGCATAGCCTTACATTTCTTGGAGGGATGCCAGTTGCACTCAACACTTTCATGTAAAAAACATTTCTCACTGAGGCACAAGATCTCAGCTAACCAAAGACTTTTTCTCACTGGAATGGCAAGTGCGGGTCTTGTTAGTGAACCGTGTAAGAGTCAGAAACTAGTCCCCCAAATTATAGTGGTATTTATATATACGTTGTAATTCATGAGCACTTGTTCTGTGTCAGGCACTGGGTTTAGGCACAAGGAATACTTCAGTGAACAAAATAGATGAAAATTAAATGTTTACGAGGTTTCTTGTTTGCTCATTTAAAAGCCTATACTTAAGGGAAGTTTGCAGTTTCTCTATGTACATATTTACTTAGAAATGATGACATTTCTGAATCTTTAAATACAAATATTGATATTAAAAAATTTATCTCACTCTTGGGCAAAGTTTCATGAAGAAGTCAGTTTCATCTGTGCTCAATGCTAGTTATTCAGCATCCATTACAGAGGGTCTAAAAAGGTGGATATTAAATGGAGTAGCTTCTGGTTTAATCTGCATCTTCACTATTTTCCAAGATTTTTTCTCTTTTTTTCTGAAAGTTCTTCTCTATCCCCTTCTTACAAGGACTTGAGAATAAATGGCCTCGTTATAAGCATTTAATAATAACTAACACCAGATGCAGCGGCTCATGCCTGTAATCCCAGCACTTTGGGAGGCTGAGGCAGGACGATTACTTGAAGGCAGGAGTTCGAGGCTGCAGTGAGCTATGACTGTGTAACTACACTCCAGCCTGTGCAACAGAGAGAAACTTTGTCTCAAAAAACAAACAAACAAAACAAACAATTTGCACAGTGCTTTTAATTCACAAAATACTTTTTTCATTCATAATCTCACTAGAGATGTCCAACAATCTTGTTCCTAGACAATATTTCCATTTTGCAGTTGAAGAAACAAAGGTTCAGGGATAGTAAGCAACCTACTCAAAGGTGCATAGCTAATGAGAGGCATTGCTCAAATTCAACATGCATTTTCTGTATCCAGATCTCAAGACCCTTTCCCAAGGCCACCTCTTTCCTGTTGCTTTAGAAAGTAAACACATCAGCCGGGCGCGGTGGCTCACGCTTGTAATCCCAGCACTTTGGGAGGCCGAGGCGGGCGTATCACGAGGAGGAGACCACGGTGAAACCCCGTCTCTACTAAAAATACAAAAAATTAGCCGGGCGTGGTGGCGGGCGCCTGTAGTCCCAGCTACTCAGAGAGGCGGAGGCAGAAGAATGGCGTGAACCCGGGAGGCGGAGCTTGCAGTGAGCCGAGATTGCGCCACTGGAGATCCGTCTCAAAAAAAAAAAAAAAAAAAAAAAAAAGGAAAGTAAACACATCACCAGAGTTTTGGTTTTTAATTTTAGTCAAGAAATTTGTTATAGTTATTAAAATGTTATGAGCCAGCCGGGCTTGGTGACTCATGCCTGTAATCCCAGCACTTTGGGAGGCTGAGGCGGGCGGGTCACCAGAGGTTGGGAGTTCAAGATCAGCCTGACCAACATGGAGAAACCCCATTTCTACTAAAAGTACACAATTTTTAGTATTGTGTTTAGGGTGTGGTGGCGCATGCCTGTAATCCCAACTACTCAGGAGGCTGAGGCAGGAGAATCGCTTGAACCCGGGAGGCGGAGGTTGCGGTGAGCCAAGATCGTGCCATTGCACTCCAGCCTGGGCAACAGGAGCGAAACTCTGTCTCAAACAAACAAACAAACAAACAAAAGTTATGAGCAAGTTTTAAAATATTTCCTCCTTTAAGTTGGAGTAAGTTCCTCAATCCAAGAGTCTAAAGGTTAATGGAATCAATAATTAACACTGCTGGTATAAGCTATGCCTCGGATCTACTTCCTTATTTACCCTCCTCTCCAACCCATACTGCAAAAATGCATCAGTGTAAGAAGATTAGGAAAGGGAATTTCTTCCAGGTATTCTGTATGAAAGCTATGTTTAAGTGGAAGAACTTTTAAAACTGACTCTGGTTTTTATTTTATTATTTACAGTAAGAGATATTAACAGTCAATGAGGCAGCAGATAGAGATCTAGGAGCGAGGAAGAGCACTGATCATCCATTAAAATCATGTATTGAGCAAACTGTACTCCAAGGCTAGGAATGGCCAACTTTAGGAAAAGACTCAGAAAACTAGGAAAAAAAAAATAGGAAAACAACTGAGCTGGTTTAGAACGTGAGGCAGAGCTGGGCATTTACCTACCTTGGGGAATGTGTCGTTGGGTAATTCACATTTTTGAAATTCTGAGTAACTGGCTGGGTGTGGTGGATCATGCCTGTAATCTCAGCAATTTGGGAGGCCAAGGAGGGTGGATCGCTTGAGCCTAGGAGTTCGAGACCAGCCTGAGCAACATGGTGAAACCCCATCTCTACAAAAAAATACACACACAAAAAAAATTTAGCTGGACATGGTGGTGCATGCCTGTAGAGTTACTCAGGTGACTGAGGTGGGAGGATCACCTGAGCCTGGAAAGTCGAGACTGCAGTGAGCTGTGATCATGCCATGGCACTCCAGCCTGGGCAACAGAGTGAGACCTTGTTGAATGAAAAAAAAAAAAGGAATTCTGAGTGACTGTGAGTGATCTTCACACACTTACTGGTGAGCACCTGAGCAATGCCCAAGGTGGACATTGGATGTGCATGGAAGAAATCAGATAGTGAGGAAGAAAATTAAAGAAAGGAAAGAAGAAAGAGAACAGAAAGACATAGGATTAGCCACGCACTCAGCACTCACAGCTCCCCATCTCTGCTATGGATGTCCTAGCCCTGGATTAAGAGGAGATGGGATTGAGAATTTTATATCCTTGTCCTTTTTGCTTCTGTCAGACTCTTATGTTTCCTGGGCCCACAGCAAACATTTACAGGCCCAGGGCAAGAATACAAAGGGGAACCATATATGGCCAAATATGTTATGTCTGCATATTTAAAATTTATAAATCAAGTGGACACCTGACAAATAGCATATCTTGAAAAATACACCTTTTAATGAACTAGCAGGTCAGGTTTGAATTGAGAATTGTCAGAATTGTCAAAGTTTTATGTTACAACATGGTGACATAGAAAGAGCTAGCCCTGGCCCTCACTAAGGCATAATGCTTACCTCCCTACTCCTGAACCCTCTGTCCTGAATCAACCATGAAGGAGAAGGACCCTATGTGAGTGGCATGGATACCCTGGACCATGCATTCGAGCTCTGTCTACACCACACAGGCAGCACCATCTTGGTTGTGCTATGGCTAGGGGTTTTCGCACCAGTGGCGCAGTCTCCTCTCCAAAGGACAGACGTGAGGACAAGGTCTTCAGAGGCCCTGTGAGGGGCCCTACGACATTTGGCCAAGGGTGGCAGGAGAGATTGCTGGATTCCAGGTGGGCACATCCATTTGGCCTCATTAATTTCTTGCTCCATTAGGACAGATGTGGCTTGGGGAGAGCCAAAGCAGAACTCTCTAAATTATGTGGCCCAGGACAGGAACCCTCCTTGCCTGGCTCTAAAAGTGATACTGCTATGTCCTGGTGTCCACTTGATTTTCAAATCACACAAAATGCATAGAACGTTCTGTTTCAAATGGCCCTGAAGGCAGGAGCTTATGTGCTGCCATGCAAAATATGCTACCACGTGTGTCCTGCCCTGCTGCTTTAGATGGACGGTGCTGGAACAGCATTCGATCAAGAAAACCCAATTCCCGGCATTCTACATGGTCATACATCACCTAGTATAACTGATTTTTATTGTCATTATTATTGTTTGACTTTTGCTGGTAGAGTGTTTAAGGTCAAGAATAATTCAATCTTAATTTGTTTTCAGCCATCATGGCTGGCTTCTTTCTTTTGTCTCATTTTTAAACCTTTGAACTAACTTCATCATTGGGTTAATGTAAAATTAACTGCACAGTTTCTGTTTGCTCTGGTAACATGTAGCCTGTTGTTTTTAGACACTTTCAGATGTTAATATGTAAAAGCACACTGAGAAACAGTGGTACATTTCTATTCTCCCCAAGTATTCTTAAGTTGTTTTGAACAGAGATCCTTGGGCTGTGTGTCAAGATATTCATTCTTTTCAGCTCTTGAGCAGCTGGTGAGGCCTGGGTTGGTTACAGATCTGTGGCTGGTGGCTGTTATCTTCTAAAAGCCTCATTCATTTACCCCAATTACCAACAAAATCTTACTGTTTTCTAAATGTTCAGTGAACTTAAAGAGGTTAACGAGCTTGGCAAAAATAATTTTGCTCTGCATTTATCTGTTAATATATCTATTTAAGGCCACTCTAAATTAGTAATATATAAACAATATTGATATTTCCTCCAATTTATCAGTTCATTTGCTTACCTCAATCTTCCAAAATGCATTTCCTCCCTCCTTCTCTCAGTTTTTCCTGATTCTGCTTATCCTTCAATGCCTGCCTAATGCATTCAATCATCAAACATGAAGCTCCTGTGTTCCAGGCTCATGCCCACCTTCTTCACGATGCCTTCCTTGACCATGCTAGTTCACCAAGGGCTTTCCCACTCCCTCTTCGGAACTCATAAGGTAATTCATTTCCACTATTTATTTGCACTCAGTGCCTTGTAATTTTAGTTCTGTTTTCACATGTATACACATCTTCCCAATAAAGCTATAAGATCCTTGGGGAAAAAAAACACTACTTCACACACATTCTTGTATTTCTCACTCCACCTACTAAAGTGTATTTACCATCTATATAAAATATGTTGACTAATTGATCGTGACTGGTAAATATCACTTACTGAGTACAGTGGTTAAGAGCACAGCCTGTTAAGATCAAATGGAACTGGTCTTAATGCTGACAGTGCCACTTGATAACCATGCAGTCTTGGGCTACTGACCTAACTGTTTGCTCATCTGTAAAATAGAGATCAGAATGGTATCTCCCTCATGGAATTGTTTGAGAACTAAATGACATCATACCTAAAAGAAATACCTGGAAGAGTTAGCATTTGGAGAATGTTTGATGACAATGACTCTAATCATAACATCCCAGGCAAGGTGATAAACCCTTTACGTGAACAGTAGTCCCTCCTTATCTGCAGGGCATATGTTCCAAGACCCCCGGTGGATGCCTGAAATCATGGACAGTACAAAACTCGATTACAGTTTGAGGTGCAGCAGCAAAACTAGCATGAATTTCTTTTCCCTTCACAATTTTAATGACAGAAGATTTATTGTTACAGTAGAACTTAGCAGCTTCAGCCTGCAATTTTTTCTTTCTTTATTAAGTTGAGAACTTTCACCTTTTCACTTACAGGAAGCACTTTATCACTTTGGTATATCCAAATTGCCAGCATCACTACTCTTGTTCTTTAGGTCCATTAGTAAGTAAAACAAAGTAACTTGAACACAAGCATGGTGATACCTCAAAAGATTGGTCGATCTGATAATTGAGAGGGCTACTAAGTGATCACGGATGTGGAGCATACACGGAGTAGACTTGTTGGACAAAGGGACGATTCTCGTCTTGGGGTGCGAGATTCCATCACACTACTCAGAATCACAAGCAATTTAAAACTTATAAATTGTTTATTTCTAGAATTTCTATTCGATATTTTCAGACCTCATGGACCACAAGTAACTGAAGCCTTGAAAAGTGAAATCACAGATAATGGGTGGGGAGACTACTGTATTAATGATTTAACTCATTCCTACAAGGTAAGAAGTATTATTATACCTATTTTATAGGTAGAAAAACCAATCACACCTGTAATCCCAGCACTTTGAGAGGCCAAGGCAGGCAGATCACCTGAGATCAGGAGTTCGAGACCAGCCTGACCAACATGGCAAAACCCCGTCTCTACTAAAAATACAAAATTAGCTGGGTGTGGTGGCACATGCCTGTAATCCCAGCTACTCGGGAGGCTGAGGCAGGGAAATCGCTTGAATCCGGGAGGCAGAGGTTGCGGTGAGCCAAGATTGCACCATTGCACTCAAGCCTGTGCAGAGTAAGACTCGGTCTGAAAAAATAAAAATAAGGTAGGTAAGTATGCAGTCCGAGGTCACAGAACAGGATTTAAACCCAGGCAATCAGACTTCAAAGTCTATTTCCTTAACCAGCATAGGATGCCAAGAAATTTTAAAAAGTAGTATCAGGAACTAATGTCATTGTTCCCTTCAAGGTGCACCTCGAACAAATATGTCAAGAGAGTTCAAGGGTTTATATATAAAAGAATCCCACCCACCGTAAACTGGAACTGGGATTCAGATTTGTCTGAGCATGTGAATGACCTAAAAGAAGGTCATGGCCAGAAGTCAGAATCAATGAGGTTTTTGGCTGAACCTGGAGTGGGGAGGAGTAACATGCCCTAGTCCCTGATGCTGAGAGATAAGGGGAAGGAACAGAGCATGTCATTTGGTTCTACACTGTCCAAACCCTGTAGGGAAAGGGGCTGTAGACAGATGATGAAGCAGCCGTTTTCACGAGGGCCTCGGAAGCACAGAAGTATACGCAGCCTGGCTGGAGGCCCGGTGACTGGATGAGACATGTTGTAGAACAAGTGGTGTTCTCCCCACTGGAGGGGCCTGGCTATGCTGCAGTGCAGGCTGCAAAGGGGACATCCTAGGCACTAGGCAGAGCATCCTGGGCACAGACACTCAGGTGCCCACTGGGGTCTCAGGCAGGGCTGGTGGTGGAGACTGATCCCAAAGTGTTTTCCTGGCAGAGCAAGAGTGGAAAACCCTGAAAGTCTTGAGCACCTGAAAGATACTTCCTGAGATCGATATTGAGCCCTGAGTTATGCAGATGAATGCGAGATGGTGAAATCTGGGTTACAATCTGTCATGGGCTGAATTGTGTTCACCCCTTCAATTCATATGTTGAAGTTGCCATCCAAGTACTAAGCAGGCCTGACCCTACTTAGCTTCTGAGATCAGACGAGATTGGGTGTGTTCAGGGTGATATGTCCGGGACATAGGTTGAAGTTCCAACTCCCAGTACTTCGAAATTTGAAGCTAAGGCTTTAACAAACGTGATTAAGGTAAAATGAGGCCATTATGGTGGAGCCGTGATCTAATATGACTGGTGTCCTTGTAAGAAAAGAGCAAGACACCAGGGATGTGTGCACACAGAAAAAACACAGTGAGAACACAGCCTGTGCAAGTCAAGGAGAGAAGCCTCAGGAGAAAACAAAACTGCCAACCCCTTGATCTTAGATTTCCAGCCTCCAGAACTGTGAGAAAGTTAATTTTTGTTGTTTCAGTCACCCAGACTGTGATCTTTTGTGATGGCAGCCCTAGCAAACTAATGTACTATCCCTAAGAAGATCTGTTTCATGCTCTGAGGCTGGTGAGGGCTGGGCATGAAGTCATGGTGAGGGCAACTTGGGCTAACCCCATTTGTAACTCTCACCACAGATATTTGAGCCAGGTAGTATCACTCTTTTGTAGAGTAGGAAATCAAGATTCAGAGAAGGTAAATAACTTGTCCAAGGCCACACAGCTTCTAAGTGATAAAGCCTGGTTTCAAATCCAGGTCTTTGTGACTCCCAAATTCATATTCCCAAATTCTACATGAAACTGCGTATCTCCCACACTGTCAACAGAGATGTAATTTACCTACATACTAATCACTACATGATAACAGGACTGGCACATCTCATATTGCTCTGAGAATGCAAAGAAAACTGGTTCTTCATTTACAAATTGACTACAATTGACTGTGAGGTAACATAAAATCCAGCAATATGTATTAGCAAACGAATATTTGCTTTCTTAAAAACACTTTTTAGGACTCCTAAACAATTGCTGCTTATTGCCCCAAGATGATCTTACCAAAATGATGCACAGTGGAGCTTGAGGAACGAAATAGATAAATAGGCCCATTCCTGAGTATGCGTGTACTGGGCAAACAGGGGAGAAAAAGGACATGGGGCAAGGGAGGCAGGGACATCGGGATTCCTCCACATTCCTCAAAGTCAGAGACTATGTCCTTATCACTGTCACATTCCCAAGGGTCTCGGAATATATGCTCTTTCTAGGTATACTTGCTGATTGACCGACGAAACAAATGATCACGCAAATGAATGAATTCAGTCTTCTAATAAGAAGAAAAAAATTCTTAGGCCTTCGGTGACCTAAATTCATCAGAGCATTTTGGACTTTCCTAATTTACTTTCTGTTTCATTTATCAAGTGAGATGGAGCTTCAGGGGAAGTAAAGAATCAACTGAAGAATTAAACCATAGACTAAAGCTGGGCTGAAAAGGCATTCTTGCCTGTATATCTGAATAGTATTTGATATGGGTTGGTATTTGTCCCCTCCAAATCTCATGTTGAAATGTAACCCCCAAGGTTGGGAGGTGGGACCTGGTAGGAGGTGTTTGGATCACGGGGGTGGATCCCTCATAAGTAGCTTAATGCTCTCCCATTGGTGATGAGTGAGTTCCTGCTCTGAGTTCACACAAGAGCTGATTGTTGAAAAGAGTCTTCCATGTAACATGCTGGCTTCCCTTTCGCCTTCCACCATGAGTGTAAGCTTGCTGAGGTCCTCCCCAGGAACAGATGCCAGTACCATGCTTCCTGTACAGCCTGCAGAACCATGAGCCAATTAAACCTCTTATCATTATAAATTGCCCAATCTCATGTATTCCTTTATAGCAATGCAAGAACAAACTAATATGGTGCTACTGAGAATGTGTCTCCTTGTCACCCCTTACAGTCATCAGAATAATTAGCTCTACCCTACTACCTCAGATGAGTGTGGAATGTATTTATTTCAGGCAGGTGTTCTTGGCCTGTATATGGTGAACTACGGAGACACCAATGGCTCAGAAGATGGAATACAGCAATAGTAAACACGGGCAGAAGTAATACAAATCTTGTAAGCCAAATAATTTCTTCAGGCTGCTGATTTTCAAGAACTGTCTTCAGAGCTTCTCTATTATTTTAATTATGTGAAAAATAATTATCTACTGAAAAAAATGCCACAGAGCCCCTGTCCCCACCTCAACCAAGAAAAGTGTCTAGTAAGGTTACAAACAGGGCAAAACAAAGCAAGATGTTCTTAAAATTTTCAAGACTTTACTTAAGTGAACACTTGAATATCATTTGCTATAATAAAATGCAACTATTGATGAGCAATCTATCTAGATTTTGATATGATACTGCAGGAAGAAGGAAAGTGTTTTCTCTCTCTACCTTGGCTTATTATAATTATTACTTATTGCAGTAGCAATAATATGTTGTTTTTCTTAGATGTTCTTTATCAGTTAGCATGAAGAATATAATACTTTTTTTTTTTTTTGAGGCTGAGTCTCACTCTGTTGTCCAGGCTGAAGTGCAGTGGTGTGATCTCTGCTCACTGTAGCCTCCACCTCCCGGTTCAAGTGATTCTCCTATCTGAGCCTCCCAAGTAGCTGGGATTACAGGTGCCCACCACCACGCTTGGCTAATTTTTGTATTTTTAGTAGAGATGGGGTTTCACCATCTTGGCCAGGCTGGTCTGGAACTCCTGACCTCAAGTGATCCACCTGCCTCGGCTTCCCAAAGTGCTGTGGTTACAGGCGTGAGCCACATACCTGGCCTATAATACCTTTGAGTGAGTTACTTTCTGTTGATATCCCCCATTAGTCTTTAGGGACAGAGAGGGTTCTAGTAATTGAATAATTTTAATAAATATTTTTCCATTTTTTCCCAATAAACTTATCAAGTGATTATCTTTTAACTCCATCTGGGAAATTTTTAAGGGGCTTTCAATTACAGTGTATGTTTCTATTTAATTTGCAATCCGTCCTACTATCTGTTACTATTATAAACATAGCTTTAAGTCTGAACAATCCAATGCTGATTAGAGGTTTTCAGCATTAAGCATTGGTTGTGGTTCTAAAGTTTAACAAATAACACAATACATAATTCTCTGGCACGTCCAGCCTTTTCATGTCATGCAGTTGAAGCCTCCCTCTATTTACGAGACAAGCAAACAGAATACATACTATAATCAATTGAGCAGGCTATGATTAACTTTGCACAGAGCCGTCCCCAAACTCCCTACAAACTCCATAGTGGTTCTTAGATAAAAATATGGCAAGGCATATTTCTCTAATGAAGAGAAAATTTCCAGTTAAGAGCATCTGACGTTTCTTATTTTTTAGGTGATTATAAATCAAATTAGCACAGGGCCTGTTCACAGCTGTCTGTTCTATGTTATTTTCCCTTGCTTCTCCTACACAAAGAAAACATTTGTGAGGTATTGTCCTTTATGTATTTATTTATTTTGAGAAGGAGTCTCACTCTTGTTGCCCAGGCTGGAGTGCAGTGGTGCAATCTCGGCTCACTGCAACCTCTGCCTCCCTGGTTCAAGCGATTCTTCTGCGTCAGCCTCCCAAGTAGATGGGATTATAGGGCCCTCCACCACAACCAGCTAATTTTCGTCTTTTTTTAGTAGAGATGGGGTTTCATCATGTTGGCTAGGCTGGTCTCGAACTCTTGACCTCAAGTGATCCGCCCACCTCGGCCTCCCTAAGTGCTGGGGATTACAGGCATAAGCCACCATGCCTGGCCAAGGTGCTGTCCTTTATAATGTGGTTGGGGCCATTAAATTAATTAATTGAGTAATAATGCAGAAAGCCCATTCCCATCATCTTAAATGCAGCACTATCCACCGATGTTTGCAAAATAAGTGGATATCGCAGTTATTTCCATGTTTCTTGAATGGCTGCAGGTAGTTCTAGGAGAAGAAGAAAAACAAGAATTTGGATTTTTTTTTCTTCCATGCTATGAACAACAATCAACACAGAAAAAAATTTCCTTTGAGATTCTTGGGGAACACTCTTTATTAGGACAGGATCCTCAGGTTCTTGGAAGATAATTTTATCATTTACTTTTTGTTGAAAGAAAGATCTAACTTGGCTGGGCGTGGTGGCTCATGCCTGTAATCCCAACACTTTGGGAGGCCGAGGTGGGTGGATCACGAGGTCAGGAGATCGTAGCCATCCTGGCTAACACGGTGAAACCCCATCTCTATTAAAAATACAAAAAGAAATTAGCCACGCATAGTGGCCTGTAGTCCCAGCTACTCAGGAGACTGAGGGAGGAGAATAGCGGGAACCTGGGAGGTGGAGCTTGCAGTGAGCCAAGATCGTGCCACTGCACTCCAGCTTGGGCAACAGAGCAAGACTCTGCCTCAAAAAAAAAAAAAAGAGAGAGACCTAACTTGACTGCCCTGCGTTCCTGAACATTAATAATATACTTGAAGGTACATTGCAGAGTTGGAGCTGGTAACAGCTCTGTTAGTTGGAACTAACAGCTCTGAACTCAGGGTATCTTCACAAGTGAGGTCACTTGCTGTCTTCATTGATAGTAGACGTTCAAGTTGCAAATAGTCGGGACTGAGCTGCATTTCAGCTGCCTTCCTCTGACAGGCATTATCAACTATCTGGTGCCCCTATATACCCTAAGGTCTAAGTGAGTCAATATATTCAGAGCACTTATTCCACTCCAGTGAAAACACAACCATTCTGTGTGACTCCAACTCCAAACCACTTCATTCTAATGTTAGTATTTTCATTATCAGCCCAAACAACATCCTGATAGTTATCTTTGGGCTAAAATGCTTACCTCTGTGGGAAAACTTTATCAGACGGGTTAATAAGGTGATTAAGTATGAAGCAGATTCCTGCTCAAGGAGAACCTACCCAGGAGAGCCACTCCCACCCTCCAAAAAGAAATGGGAAATTCATATGTTAGGGTATCACCAGATTAATTGAATTCCAAAACCTTAAATAATTTCAGGTGGTGTAGACACTGTGCACTGTGCCACTCAGATCTCTTTTTCAGGACTGAAGGATTTATTCCTCCAGATGTTTTGGGGAAGAATGCCAGCTGACAGTCTTCAGCGCTCCCCCAACAAAGTCATACCCCTTCCTGGGGCAGTCAGCACCCCATGATTGGTCTATGTGGAGTTAAAAGCTCTAGAAGTCTCTTCCTGACTCAGAACAACTCTGAAAGGCTGTGCCAGCTTCAGTGCTCCCTGAGGAGTGACCTCAGGTCTGGATTTAGACTGTCTCAGGCACTGCTTCTTTTCCTACCCAGGCCTGGCTTCTTCCCTCCCACAGGTTTTGATCCTGGAACACTCTCTGATACACTATTTGCATACTAATCTCCATGCCAGAGTTTATTTCCCTGGGAACCCAACCTACAATATCTGGCTTCTCCTTTTCCTTGTGTTATACATACCTATACTTAGCTTTCTTGACATTGGAATTAGCCAGTGGAGAATGTGTTGATCATCTATACGTGTTTTTCTCTTATGTAATTTCTAAGGGCATAGATCTTGCCTACTTTATAGTCTGTACCCTATGTAATATCTAGTGCCATTAGAATTTAATAAATGTTAACTGAATGGAAAAAGTTCCAAGGTAGGGTGCGGTGATGGCAGTAGAGAAAGCACACGTTTTTCCCATTAAGTGGTAAATGTCTAATTTGGGGTTAGCTGGTAACTTCAGAGAGCTGTGAGTGAGTTACGTTCACGGAAGCCTAGCATTTTGCACAGGCAACCGCATTAAGCAAAGCAAAGTATATGCATTTTGCTTTCCTTTGGGTATGTTTGGCTTTGGGAAGAAGATTTCTTGCAAATCAGTAAAGTGAAAGAGTTTGTTAATTTTGAAGTTCCTTATTTCAAGACATTTTTGAAAAATATTTTACTATTATCTGTTTCTCACTCCCTGTGTAGATTTTTATTTGTTTGCCTTTTTGGTTCCTGTTTAACCAACCCAAAGTTAGAATTGGCTGAGAAAACTCTTACTAGCAAGTAATGTTATTGTCAAATAAATAGACTTAGGGATAATGTCAGCCCTAGTTAGTTGGGGTCACCCTGCCCCTTAAGATCTAGAGGAGATAGGCTCAACCCCCCATACCAAGACTTGTGGAAGTCCAACTCATTCTTCAACAATTCTATGCATTGCCAGAGGGCTTACATTCCCATGATCAGTTCTGGCTTCAAACTCCTATTTTGCTGAATTTGTTGAGTTTAGAGATAATCTTTTCATTGCCTCTTGTGTTCCTTATTCTGTATCACCTCAATACAATGTAGATCCTGGCCAGCCAGCCAGCCTGCCTTCCTCTCCTCCTCGTCCTTCTTCTTTTCCCCCATCCTCCCTCTTCTCTTCTCTCTCTCTCTCTCACACTCTCTCTCTCTCACACACACACACCCACACACACACACTCACACAGGCATGTTTATATGTAGTCAACTTTGCTGGAGTTTGGGAAAGGTGAAAGTAGTTTGCATAAAATGTAAAAAACATGAATACAATATCCATCATCCTTGTCCTTCTTAAAAAACAAATCTTTCATTCCTTTTCTGCCACAATTCGGGCTCCAGCCTCACTCTCTTCCTTTGCCCCTCCTTTCTATGCCCACTCTCTTTTAAGAGAAGAAAAAATTCCTCTCATTCTCTTACAGGGGACAACTTAGCCCTCCCAGAAACTTACTGGGTCATTTTGACTGCAAGTGACAGAAAACAAAGTTCAAGCTGCTTGACACAACAGAATCTACTGAGCCTTATAACTTAAAAGTTCAAGGGTGGATCTTGTTTCGGGTGTGGGTAGATAAGGGAGCTCAGCTGTGTCAGCAGATCTGATTTCTGTCTCAGTGTGTTGGCTCCACCCTTCCTGATTCTGGCTCCCTGTCTCAGCGAAACTCTCCTTGCTTTACATTGGGCCTACCCCTAGGCCTGTCAGTGTGGGCTGGGAATGCAGCACGCTCATTGGCTTAGGCCTCGTTCCCATCATCCAACCCTGGCGCCAGGAGGATGGGATTAGTGTGACTCAAACACGTGGAAAGGAGTGGTTCTTCTGAGGAAAACCAGCTAAAGTACTACAGAAAGAGGAAGTGCTGCAGAGACACAGCGGGAAACAGTGCTGGCCAGCTCACACCTGACCCACCCTCAGTCTAAGCATAGGGTCTGCCTCTGAAGAGCTAAAGACTTCCTGAAATTTAAAAAGTAGTGCTTTTATTTGCTTATTCGGGCAAAGCCATAGGCAAAGGCCATGCTCCTACCCGTTGACAGTTTAGAGTGGGTAAGTTTGTTTTTATAGATATTCTAAAATGCCCTGCAGTTACTAGAAATGTTTTATATCTTGATGGTAGGGGTTACACGGGGAATACATATGTTAAAATTTATCAAGCTGTACAGTTAAGGTTTGTGTACCTTACTGCATATGTAGCTTAGTGTACAAGCTGTACCTCAGTTAATTTTATTTTGTAATTTCCTGCAAGATTAGCAGCAAAAGTGCATGTGATTTCGAGTGCAATACTCAAACCCATGATCTTTGGTTTGCCTTTATACTAAGCCTTATTCAGCGAGAAGCCAAGAAATAGCTCAGCTGAGGTCACCAGGGTAGAAAACCCATATGGGTTTGGGGTTAAGTCTTATTTTGTATTAATATGGGTATATTTGCCTGAAGTGTCTTCTGGAGCATATATTTAATTTGTGTCCCTCAGAAACTGAGTATATTGACACAGGAAACATTTAGAGACTGGAGATAGCCTGAGAGTCAATGTCTATAACTAAGGCTTCTAAACATTCCCCTAAATTATTCAAGTGAACATTACAGTAGTCCCCTCTTATCTGGGGGGATACCTTCCAATCCCCCCATTAGATGCCTGAAATCAGATTTTTTCTTGTGATCAAGTCTCCTCTGTCGCCTGGAGTGTGGTTACTCGGTCACGCAACCCGCCATGCCTCAATTCTGTTGCCTCTACATAACAATTATAAAGTTTAATTTATAAATTAGGCACAGTAAGAGATTAACAACAATAATAATAAAATTTAAAAATTACACCAATATACTGTAATAAAAGTTACGTAAGGCTGGCATGGTGGCTCATGGCTGTGAACTTTGGGAGGGAGAGGCGGGAGGATCCTTTGAGCCCAGGAGCCTGGGCAATTTGGCAAAACCTCATCTCTACAAAAAATAAAACACTTAGCCAGGCATGGTGGCGCATGCCTGTGGTCCTAGTACTCAGGAGCTGAGGCAGAAGGATTGCTTAAACCCAGGGGGTTGAGGCTGCAGTGAGCTATGTTTGTGCCATTGCACTCCACCGTGGGCAACAGAGCAAGACCCTGTCTCAAAAAAAAAATTATATAAATGTCTCTCTCTTTCTTTCAAAATATCTTATTGTACTGTACTCACATATTTTCAGACCACAGTTGGCCTCGGTTAATGGGGAACTATTGTATTCAAGGCAGAAAGATAGTTTGCCTTCTAACATAAAATGGTGCTATTCAAAGTCATCATTCCTCAGCGAAACACCACATTTGACAGTCCTTTAGAGCAGATTGTAATGGATTTAGAATTGGAAGATCCACGTTCAAGTCCTGGCCTTGTCCTTTACTGGCTGTGTGGCTTTGGGCAAGTCATTTAATTGTGCCTGAGCTTCAGTTCCACATCTATAAAATGATGACATGGGAGGTTCCTGTCTTTCAGGGCTGCTCTGCAATACAGAGATGACACATGCAAAGATCTTTTGTGAAATGATAAAGTCTCATTATTATCCTGATCCCTCCTGCCCATTGCCTTTGAGAGCATTAATCACATTTTTTTAGTGCCTCTTTTGCATTTATCTTCTTAGGCAATCTCTTGAATGAATTTTTCACTCCATAATTACCTCTAAGGTTAAGTGATTCCCAGGAGATTGTCCAGCAGCATCTTGCATGTTGCCAATACATCAGAACACCTTGCCTGAATTTCATCTTTCATCATTTTTTAGATGCTATCTTCGTGTAACTTAATCTTGTCTTTCTGGATCTTTTGCAGTTCAATCTCCTAATTCACCCTGCTTACAGTATTCCCCTTTAGAATCTCATTATCAGCTGTTGCCAGCGTAAGCAAAGGCAGAGTTTCTTGATGTCGCTTCATCTGTTACAATGTTTGTATTATTCTTTGATTATACAAGTAAAATAGATAAGGAGTAATTGTTGATATTACAGAGAAATGGCAATTTTCTTTTTGAAAGGTGAGATTATTCTTACATACAGAAAAGCTTATTGTTCTTCATGAAGTTACTGGAGAAAAGGGGAAATTTAATGGGAATTGTTCAAACATTTGAGAAATTAACTTTCACCTGGTAGACGCTCTCTACATAAACCTAAAAATAATTTTAAATTTGGTTAAACCAAGTAATTGGATTACAGGCATGTGCCATGATGCCCGGCTAATTTTTGTATTTTTAGTAGAGACGGGGTTTCCCCATGTTGGCCAGGCTGGTCTCAAGTGATCCATCTGCCTTGGCCTCCCAAAGTGCAGGAATTACAATTAATGGGAATTGTTCAAATATTTGAGAAATGAACTTTAACCTGGTATATGCCCTCTACATAAACCTAAAAATAATTTTAGGTTTGGTTAAAGCTATAACAATTTTAGGTTTATGTAGAGAGCGTCTACCAGGTGGAAGTCACTATTTTAGGCACATTACTTGCATTTCTTATCTAATTTAATCTTCATCACCATTCCATTAGTTAGCTATTGTTTTCTTTCTTCTACACATGTTGAATCAGGTTAGCTTGTCCAAGGTCACAGTAGGTAAAATGGAAGAGCCATACTGGAATAAAAATGCATTTAAATCCAGGCCAGGCACGGTGTAATTCCTGCACTTTGGGAGGCCAAGGCAGATGGATCACTTGAGACCAGCCTACCAACATGGGAAACCCCTTCTCTACTAAAAATACAAAAATTAGCCGGGCATCATGGCGTATGCCTGTAATCCCAGCTACTCGGGAAGCTGAGGCAGGAGAATTGCTTGAACCCAGTAGAGGGAGGCTGCAGTGAGCCGAGATTGCACCACTGCACTCCAGCCTGAGGGACAGGGCGAGACTCCATCAAAAAAAAAAAAAAAAAAAATCCAAAGCCTGGGCTTTTTCCATGAGATATTCTTCCGTGGCACTTCATTTTATAGAGTTTGGGTGAATCTCCAACCAGGTAAAGATAAAAGTTTTAAGCCTTGGTAGTTGAATATTGACTTGTTAGCCACATAGCTTGTGCTCAGGATTCATATACTTCCCCTTAACTGGAATGTAAATTAGGAAGAAAGAGAGGTTGAACACATGGCTCAGGCCTGTAGTCCCAGTGCTTTGGGAGGTTGAGGTAGGAGGATTGCTTGAGTTTAGGTGTTCGAGATCAGCCTGGGCAACATAGGTAGACTCTGTCTCTACAAAAAAAAAAAAAAAATTAGCCAGGTGTGGTGGTGCACACCTGTGATCTCAGCTACCTGAGCCCAGGAGGTGAAGGCTGTGGTGAACCATGATAGTGCCACTGCACTTCAACCTGGGCAACAGAGCAACCCTGACTCTAGTAAATAAATAAAAATAAAATAATTAGGAAGAAAGGAATGAAGGAGGAAATGAAGGAAGGAGCAAAGGAAGGAAATGGTCACTTTTCTGTTTCAACTGAGGACTGCTGAAGAATAATAATGCCAGTCTTACGTTGCTTCAGTAAGAAGTTCCATTGTTTTAGGAAGATAGCCTAGAAAATGGGTTACTCAATATAAGGATGGACCACCAAGGAATTACTAGAATTAATCTTAATGAAAATTATGAAGTTAACAGTCTACTGAAGAAAAATAATTGCCACCTTTTCGGACAATAGGGATCTGGACTCAAAAATCTTTTGGGAAACTATAATTTTATAATGTAATTACTTATTTTAATATTAATTTAAATGCAGGCAAGTTGGAAACTATGAGAAAGCCATCTAAGTAGGTCCTCATGGGGGCACATCTGTTTTATGCGTCTGCAAACTCAAAGGACTAAAATGGCACAGTTATCAGCATGTTAACATGACTAAAATTATTGACATGTTGGGAGACATACAGCTGCTGATGAATTAAATTAGCATATTGCTAGAAAAAATATATGATTAAAAGTGGATAACAGGGCTTTCCATCTTTATTCCTTTGGGAAAGCAGACATTGTCATGCACTCTCAAGTCAAAGATGACCCTGATCCTAGACTCAGAGGCACCTGGGGAGTTTGCTGGGTCAGGCAGTGACTCAGATTTACCGTCCAAACTCGTCCCTGGTCTGAGCAGCTCTCTGCATCAGCTTTCATGACCCTGCTGTTGAATCATGGCAGCCAACAAACAACTACCACATTTCTGGGACTTTTTTTAGTCCCTCTCACCTGTGGCTCCCAAGATCCATCACCTAAGATTTACAAAATAGAACACACAAAGATCAAAGGTCAGCTTTGAAATATAAAAGCATTGTGTCCAAATGTTAAAAATAAGGTCAGCCATAAATCATGTTAGAAAAAAGTAGAATGTCCTAAACACAAGAGATTACAAATCATAATTCACAGCCTGGAGCTCCACAACCCTAACAGAATTAACTTAAAAGCAACAACAACAGCAAAGTTGATGACCACAAATAACGCAGGTCAGAGATCTGAGGTTTGGCAGGAAAAAGCCAGATGTGTTCAGAGTTCAGTGGAAAAGGTCACAAGCCTAGACAGACTAACTAGGTATCATAAGAATGTTTGTTTACTTTTTTTATGTTGGTAAACACTATATTTATAATTATTAGACTTTTTGCTTGTTTGGTTACTGAAAGTCATGCTAGGATGCGAGAGAATGAGTTATTTGGAGGACCCTAAAAATAAAATTCTACATGCTTAATTCAAGACATTCCTACTATGTTAGAGATAAAATACTGGAAATCTTAAAGAAGACAAGAATAAACTTGTATCAGGTTCTTCTGCTATCACTTCGCAATGCTGAAATATCACCCAGAATCCCTTCAATATATGATAGCACATCAGTGGCACCAAAAAGAATAATGATTTGGCCAGGTGCGGTGGCTCACGCGTTTAATCCCAGCAATCTGGGAGGCCGAGGCAGGCAGATCATGAGGTCAGGAGATCGAGACCATCCTGGCTAACATGGTGAAACCCCATCTCTACTAAGAAATACAAAAAAAAATTAGCTGGGCGGGATGGCGGGTGCCTGTAGTCCCAGCTACTTGGGAGGCTGAGGCAGGAGAGTGCCGTGAACCCGGGAGGCCGAGCTTGCAGTGAGCCAAGATCGCGCCACTGCACTCCAGCCTGGGTGACAGAGCAAGACTGTGTCTCAAAAAAAAAAAAAAAAAAAAAGAAGAAGAAGAATTTAACTATAAGTTAGATATAAGTTACAACCACAAATCTAAATATCAGCTTTCTTGGTCAACTGCACAGCTAATAATGATTTAAAACTTACTAATAACTATGTATCTTATTTTCTTGCGATAACACATAATTACAATAGGTTAATATTTATGAATCACATTGAGGTTCTCGGATGAAGTGATAAGCAAGTAAGTGAATATTACATAAATAAATAATTACCTGAGCAATTAATGCCCCTCAAGTTGTGGATTGTAAATTTGAGAATATTAAATGCTTTATGAAATTTTGGCTCACAGATAACATGGGAAGTAGTGCTGTGTAATATGTAATCAACTCCCCTCTAATTTGATTTTGGAACCAAGTGAAAGAGAAAGAAGAAAATTAGGTTAATGTCTACCTATTTTTTTTTTTTTACATATGATTGGGGACATTCTGAACACACAATGTCAATTCAGTATGGTTGATTTAAGAACATGGAAAGTTAAATGGTTTGATCTTTTTCCATTACATGTTCATATGCAGCCAATATATGAAAATAACTTTTAAATAGATTTAAAGTGTCTGATGGCCGTTATAGGAAGAAAGAAATATACGTGGAAGTAATTTGTTCTTTGAATCATACTCAGACAAGATGGAAATATTAAACACTTCAAATATCCAAAAATGGTATAGATATAACCTGATTTTTGCAATTTTCTTTTTTTAGGTATAACATTTTAATCCTTTATAAATAGGAAGAAAAATGGAAAAACAATGAGGAGTAGGAAATCACATTTCTAGTTGTCTTTTTAAACCATAGCTTTGAAAGCTCAGAGAAGGCAAGAATCCAGTTTGCTATACAATAGAAAGCACTGAAGAATGTCATAGGCTTACTTTTCCCCCCAACATTTCTCTAGATACTCACATAACAATTAGGAGGAGATGAAAAAATTCTTTTCTAACTTGACTTCTTTAAAATGACTTATGGTAAAATGTCTTTTTTTTTTTTTTTTTTAGATGGAGTTTCTCTCTTGTTGCCCAGGCTGGAGTACAGTGGCGCCATCTTGGCTCACTGCAACCTCCGCCTCCCAGGTTCAAGTGATTCTCCTGCCTCAGCCTCCTGAGTAGCTGGGATTACAGGCATGCACCACCACACCAGGCTAATTTTGTATTTTTAGTAGAAATGGGGTTTCCATGTTGGTCAGGCTGGTCTCGAACTCCTGACCTCAAGAGATCTGCCTGCCTTGGCCTCCCAAAGTTCTGGGACTACATGGCCTCCCAAAGTTCTGGGACTACAGGCATAGACCACCGTGTCCCACCGGTAAAATATCTTAAATTACACTAGAATCCAAAGGTTTATCCTTGTAGTCCCTCACAAAAACAACTCTGAATTTTATTAAGAGCCAAATTAGCTTTGAATCTGAGTCCAGATCAAACACTAAGAAATTTGGCTCATGTGAGTGGCTTCTTTATACACACCTGCATTTTCTAAATTTTCTATAATGGACATATACCACTTTTACAATCAGAGGAAAAAACAAAACAAAACAAACATTACATAAAGAAGTTTAGTTCAGATGTCAAACTTGCTCAGGGTAATAGAAATGAGAGGATAAGCTGGGCGCAGTGGCTCATGCCTGTAATCTCAGCTCTTTGGGAGGCCGAGTGGATGGATCATTTGAGGCCAGGAGTTCAAGACCAGCCTGGCCAACATGGTGAAACCCCATCACTACTAAAATACAAAAATAAATCAATAAATAAGCCAGGTGTGGTGGTGCATGCCTGTAATCCCAGCTACTCGGGAGGCTGAGGCACAATAATCCCTTGAACCCGGGAGGCAGAGGTTGCTGTGAGCTGAGATTGTGCCACTGTACTCCAGACTGGGCGACTGAGTGAGACTCTGTCTCAGAAAAAGAAATGAGATAATAGACTAGAGTTCATGGCGTAAGTTTTTGCAGAAGCACCACTGCGTGAGTCTGTATACGGCTTTAAGAACTGTTTCTTATGTTTTATAGCAAACATTGTGGATGATGTAAATGAACACTATTACTTCTTCCCCTTTTATTTGTGCGCACTGAAGGATGTATGCACTTACATAGTTTTCTTCTGCATGGTGGTTAAAAAATAAATTATCCATCAGTTTCACAAACAATGTGAAAGTTGCTTTACATAGATCTGAAGCTAAGTTTGCTCTGGACAGTGTTAAGCCATCTGAGAATTCTGCTAGGGGAAGATGTTCAGTCCTATTAAAGTGAGCAAGGATGAACTTCTCAACTGAACATTATTATTTTAGGAAGTTTAAAGAGGAGCATCACAGGCTCATAAGAATTAGAAGAGACTAAAGCCACATAATGCAGTAGACTCTCAGTTTAGTACCAGCTCTCATTCGTACAAGCTCTGTGACTCTGAAACATTCACTTAACCTCTCTGAGACTCTGTTTTCATTTATAAAATGATGATGGTAATAATAGTACCTATTCAGAAGATTACTGAAAAGATTAAACTAGATAAATTGCTTAGGACATCTATTAGCACATGCAAAGTGCTCCAACAAATATTTACTCTTATAGAAACTTGTACTGTCTTCTCTGCTGACTTGACGGTGGTGTTACATGAAGAGCAGAGTCTGAATGGTTTTATTATTATTATTATTATTATTATTATTTATTTATTTATTTTTGAGGCAGAGTTTCATTCTTGATGCCCAGGCTGGAGTGCAATGGCGTGATCTCAGCTCACTGCAACCTCTGCCTGCGTCCCTGGTTCAAGTGATTCTCCTGCTTCAGCCTCCCAAGTAGCTGGGATAACAGGCATGCGCCACCATGCCTGGCTAATTTTGTATTTTTGGTAGAAATGGTGTTTCACCATGTTGGTCAGGCTGGCCTCAAACTCCTGACCTCAGGTGATCCACCCACCTCGGCCTCCCAGATGGCTGGGATTATAGGCATGAGCCACTGTGCCCAGCCTGAATGTTTTAAAATATCTTTGCTACTTGGTATAGTAGGTTGGACATATCAAGTACCCTTACTTCTGTGCTAAGAGTATTATTTAGGATTAGAACCTTCAACCAGGTCCTAAAATGATGTCACCTAATTAGTTACTCATCCTGGGTGTGGCAAGTAGAACTTCCTAGTACAAATTGGAGAGCGCCTATGTTTGTGTTTAAGACACCTGTCTTAGTCTGTTCAGGCTGTTATAACAAAATACACACACTGGGTAGCTTATCAACAACAGAAACTTATTTCTCACAGTAATAGGGGCTGGAAAGGCCAAACTCAAGGAGCTGACAGATTCAGTGTCTGGCGAGGGCCCTGGTTTCTGGCACATAGATGGCACTTCTTGCTGTGTCCCCATAGAGTGAAAGGGGCAAGGCAGCTCTTGGGAGCCTCCTTTATAAGAACACTAACCCCATTCATGAAGGATCTGCCCTCATGATTTAATCACTCCCCAAAGGGCCCACCTTCAGTTACCATCACATGGGTGATTAGATTTCAACCTACGAATTCTGGGGGACACGAACATTCAGACCATAGCAGTGCTAGATCGTGTTTCTAGAGGAAAAATAGTGCTCCACTGGGGCATAAAAATCTGTTTATAGGCTGGGTGCAGTGGCTTATGCCTGTAATCCCAGCACTTTGGGAGGCCAAGGCGGGCAGGCAGATCATGAGGTCAGGAGTTCGAGTCCAGCCTGGCCAGCATGGTGAAACCCCGTCTCTACTAAAAATACAAAAAGTTAGCTGGGCACGGTGGCGCATGCCTGTAGTCCCAGCTACTCAGCAGGCTGAGGCAGGGGAATCGCTTGAACCCAGGAGGTGGACATTCCAGCCTGGATGACAGAGCGAGACTCCGTTTAAAAAACAAAACAAAACAAAACTGTTTATAATATTAATAATAAATAGTTCCTGAATGTTCACTTGGAGTCAAAGAGCTGCTAACAACTAGGCCCACATTCTCGTTGAATTCTCACTACCGCCTTATGCAGCAGGTACTGTTTTAATCCTGGGAGAAAACTGGGGCTCAGAGAGGTTAAGTAACTTGCTCACTGTCACATAACAAGTAGATGGTGAACTGGGCACTTCAGTGCCTACTGACTCCTTTACAAGGGTTCTGAGCCATGATTTTTGTGTGGTAAAGATGAGAGGCAGACAGCTGTTTATAGAACTGGAAAATACTTCTATCTTTCCTTGATACCTGCACCCATCCCCCTTTCATCCACATTGCAGTTTTTGCAAAGTCAAGTCAGTTAGGAGGGAAACATCCATTTAATTGAGGGGAGGGGGAGTATTAGCCTCATCCTTTTTTCTAAGTGGTGGGGGAAAAACCTCCACTAAGAGACAGAAGAACAAAAAGGAAAAATTCAACCAGCAATTTTGTTCACTTGAAGGCAGAAACAACCATGGTTACCCTAGCAGTAAATCCAGAGCTGCGCGACGCTGGAGGACAAAACCAATCTTCCAGGGAAGCCAAGGAGAAGTCATGCCTTCAAAAGGTATCTGCCATTTTTTTTTCACCCTCTCTCCTCTAACCTGTTTGTAACTGGGAAATGGAATAGTTTTGGTTTGCAAGCTGTCGCCAGGGAGTGGAGCAAGACTTTGTAATAAACAAGAGCAACTGCCAGAGCCCCCAGCGAGCCTCTCCAAGGCCAGACTGCCAAGAAAACCTGGCAATGTGACAGCAGGGTTCATTCAGTGTGGCCGGTGGTCACTGAGGAGCGACCATGGGGAGGATGGCCAGAGGGGGCATCCCCCAGGCTCAACTTGGGGAAGAGTACAGCCTCCTGTTAGTGAGCTGTGTGGGCTATTAAAATTCCCCCAGGCTGAGTGTTTCAGGAAGCACCATAAATAAATAAAATTGTCTGTGTGTGTGTGTGTGCGTGTGTGTGTGTGTGTGTGTGTGTGTGTGTGTGCAATTCTCTAGAGAAAAGATCTAGAGCTTTCACCAAATTCCCAAGAGCCCACGACCCTTACAGCAGAAGCCAAACTCAGAATTAGCACATGCTCGGGTCTTCTGGAAAAGAACACCAAGCTCACCACTTTTATTTCTGGAAACTGAGCCTAGGCGGTCAGCCCACTCTCCTCTTACAAAACCCCTAGGCACTTAAGAGACCACAGGGGAAAAAAAAGAACTCAACCCCTTTTCTAATCTAAACCTAATCCTTCTTAAACCTTGCCTGACCCGGGTTACCAGGAATCCTGCCAGTGCCAAATGATACGATGTTTATTCAGCTCATGTCTTAGCCCGCTGCTCCTGAGCCACAGAAATCAAAGGGGAACGTTCAGCCACCACCTGCTGATCAATGTGTAAACAAAGGGGTAGTCAAGACTGAGGAGGACCAGCTTTTGAGGACAATCCCTGCGTGTTGCTCCAGCTCAAATAAGGGCACGGCTCCTAAGGAACAGGCTTGAGACATGCACAAGTGCTGCGCCAAGTAGTTCAGGAGCCTGGTACAGCTGTTCCCATATGCCCTTTACCTCCTGTTGCCTCTGCTAACCACAATAGGGTGTGGATGACACAGTGCCCCTGCTCCCAGAAGAAACTGGGAAAGTTACAACTCATTAACCAGTTAGGTTAGTGTTGGAACAGTGCTTGCCATGTTATTCTGAGAAGCCTCAGATCTGTGAGGGTGACGTGGAGCTCAGAACACATGGCCTGACCCCACGTCAGGTTTTACTGGAGCAGTTGTTTTGATCTGTCTTACATCTGGGGGATCTGCATGAGATTTCAAGGGATGAGGGCCAGTTCCCTTGCTAAAACTTAGAATGTTTAAAAAAAAAAAAAACTCCCTTGTACTATTGAGCTTGGTACATCTTTCCTTGAAAGGAGCTAAAGTGAAATATCTTATAGATCCTGACATGCAATGAGCTGGGTTTATTTCCAATTTTCTCTGCTTCTTGTCTCTGAACATATGTCTCCTTATAATTCTTCCTATGAGTGTTTGACAGCATTGTTCTCTGAGTACTAGTAACCATGAGAAGAATAGCTAACATTTATTCCATGCGTATTGTGTGCCTTGCCACATGCTGGGCACTTTATGTGCCCTTATCCTACCGGATCCCGCTGCAGCCCTGTGAGTGGATGGTCCCTCTCTTCAGCTCTCAGGTGACACAAAAACAACAACAACAACAACATCCGCAACAGCAACTTCTTCGGTTCATTTAGTTGGTAAATGCTGGACTCAGAACTGCAAGCTAGGCAGTAACTGAGAGGTTGAGTTGACTTGATGTATAATGTCACCTTTAATGTCTACTGAACAAGAGATGTGTGTGTATAAATGAGACGTAAATTATTTTTTCATCTTGAAAAGGAATATGCTCAATAGAGAAAGTCTGAAGTTAAAAAATAAAAAAACAGGAAGAAAAATTACCCATGATTTCCCAACTCTAAGACCACCAACTGTTAATGTGTTAATGTTTGGGCATATTTCCTCCCAGTCTATTTTTATGCATAATTTTTAGCCCTGCATATTTAAAACAGCTGTGATTGTGCATATTTTATTTTGCTTTTGTCACTTTGTATGACAATATAATGTATGATGATGTTTTTCATAATATTTCAAATTCTCTATAATTTTTACTGGCTAAATATTAGTCTTTTAAATGGAGTAATTCAGGTTGACAAATATTTATTGAGCATTTAATATGTCCCAGACCCTGTGCTCCACCCTGGGAACACACAGATATATAAAATTCTGTTCTTTTCTTCAAGAACTAGCAGTCCAGCATAGAGCAAAGAAGGTAACTAGGTAACTATGTAGTTATAATAATAGCTACCACTGGCTGGGCGTGGTGGCTCACACCTGTAATCCCTGCACTTCGGGAGGCTGAGGCAGGCAGATCAGCTGAAGTCAGGAGTTCGAGACCAGCCTGGCCAACATGGTAAAACCACGTCTCTTCTAAAATACAAAAACTAGCCAGGTATGGTGGCGGGTGCCTGTAATCCCAGCTACTCGGGAGGCTGAGGCAGGAGAATCACTTGAATTCAGGAGATGGAGGTTGCAGTGAGCTGAGCTCGTGCTGCTGCCTTCCAGCCTGGGTGACAGAGCCAGACTCCTTCAATAATAATAATAATAATAATAATAATAGCTACCACTACTGAACATATATGATGTTCCAAGCACCATTCGCATGTATAAACTCACTGAATCCTCAGAGCAACCTTATGAGTAGGGATGATCACTCTGTTCTTTTTAATAGCTGTTGAGACTGAGGCACGCCTTGCTAATAAGATGGCATTGCCCAGTATGGCAGGTTGAGTAATGGCTCCCTGAAGATGTCCACCTTCTAATCCCCAGTACCTGCAAATATTACCTTGCATCGAAATTACCTGTAAAGTAAAATGGTAAAAATGGAATATTATCTTACATGGAAAAAAAGGGATTTTGCAGGTATGATTAAGTTAAGGATTTTTTTTTTTTTTTTAAGATGGAGTCTCACTCTGTTGCCCAAGCTGAAGTGCAGTGGCGCAATCTCAGCTCACTGCAAACTCTACCTCCCAGGTTCAAGAGATTCTCCTGCCTCGGCCCCTGAGTAGCTGGGACTGTAGGTATGTGCCACCATGGCCAGCTAATTTTTATATTTTTAGTAGAGATGGGGTTTCACTATGTTGGCCAGGCTGTTCTTGAACTCCTGACCTCAGGTGATCCACCTGGCCCCTCAAAGTGCTGGGATTACAGGTGTGAGTCACCATGCTCGACCTAAGTTAAGGATCTTGATACAGGAAGATTATCCTGGATGATCTGGGTGGACCCAATGTCAAGGAGAGTCCTAATAAGAGGCAAATAGCAATGTCAGAGTCAGAGAAGGAATGTGATGATGAAAACAGAGAAAGAGAGAGAGAGGAAGGGCAGAAGAGAAGGAAAGAGAGGCTTGATGCCACACTGCTGACCTTGAAGACTGAGGAAGGGACCGTGAGCCAGGGAATGCAGGCAGCCTCCAGAAGCTGGAAATGAATTCTCCTCTGGAGCCTCTGGAAAGAACAGAGTCCTGCTGATGCCTTGATTTTACGACTTTTGACTTCTAAATTTATGTTGTTTTAAGCTATTAAGTTTGTGGTAATTTGTTATAACAGCAACAGGAAATAAATACACGGGGATTAAAACCCAGGCAGTTTGACCCTAGTGCCATCATTCTTAACTATGGTCATATATGAGGTTATTAGCTATGTCCAGGGTGCTATGTGAATCTAGAGAAAGAACACTTAACAAACAGAGAGATAGGGAAGGACAGTGTCAGCAAGATGACAATCTAGCTCTCTTAAGTGGGGCAGGAGTTACGAAGGCAGTGAAAGAAGGAAGGATAAGGAATTAAATTAACATAGAAAGATATGCACGATATCATAGGTGAAACTATTCTACTATTATATATAATTGTTTCCCCATTTCTGTTTTTAGAATTATATACATGAGTTTATTTATATTTATAATCGTATGTGCAGATAATATGCTCTTATAGTGCTCTTTGGGGAGTGGGTTTCTGGGTAAATGTAAGAGAAGGCTTTACTTTTTGCTTATAAATTTTCACATTATTTGAAAATTTCATCACACATGTATTATGTTGGGTTTACTTTTTTGTAAAATAAAGTATGTGTAATATATCATTTTTTAAAATTGGAGAAAATGATATGCATCGCTGGGATGCAAATTTTTATGTATAATATAAAGCTTTGTGCTTCTTTAGTATAATTTCCTTAGTATGAAAATTTCCTAGAGGTAGAAGTGCTGAACCAACGGATACAATATTTGGAAAACATATTTTAAAAAAAAGATATGGTAGAAAATGGATAAGCCAAAATGAATGTATGAAGGGAGAGAAGATATTGAAGCTGGTAAAGAGAAGACATGATAGTTGCCTACTTATGTGTAAAGGCAGAAACATGGTATGTTAGTTCGCTGAGACTCACATAACAAAGTACCACAAACTGGGTGCCTTATGCAACAGAAATTTATTTTCTTACAATTCTAGAGGGTAGAAGTTCAAGATGAAGGTGTCACCAGAATCGGTTTCTTCTGAGGCCTCTCTGCTGGGCTTGTAGATGGCCGTCTTCTCCCTGCGTCTTCACATGGTGTCTTTCTGTAGGTGTCTGTGTCCTAATTTCCCCAGGCATTTTGGATTAGGGCCCACCCCAACAACTTCATTTTAACTTAGCGACCTGATTAAAGACTCTGTCTCCAAATACAGTCACATTATGAAGTTTTCGGGTTAGGATTTTAACCTGTGAATTTTGGGGGAACACAATTCGCCTTATAACACATGGAAAAGAAAGCTCCAGAATCAATACTAGTGATGAGAATTTATCTTCACTATGAGAAAGAAACTTTGTTATATATATATCTATATGTATATAGATATATATATACAAACACATATATATACATATATATACAAACACATATATATACATATATATACACACACATATATACACATATATATACACACACACACATATATATATATATATATATTTTTTTTTTTTTTTTTTTTGAGATGGAGTCTTGCTCTTGTTGCCCAGGCTGGAGTACAGTGGCACAATCTCTGCTCACTGCAACCTCTGCCTCCCGGGTTCAAGCAATTCTCTTACCTCACCCTCCCAAGTAGCTGGGACTACAGGCGCACACCACCACACCTGGCTAATTTTTTGTATTTTTAGTAGAGACAGGGTTTCACCATGTTGGCCAGGCTGGTCTCAAACTCCTGACCTCTGGTGATCTGCCTGCCTCGGCCTCCCAAAGTGCTGGGATTTTGGGACTCTGTCTGAAAAAAAAAAAAGGATGGACTGGATGTGGGAGGGAAGTCCCATAAGGTGATCATAATGGAGCTGAAAAATTTCTATCACCTAGTGACACTGTAGCCATTTTGACATCATAGTGCAATGTACTACTCAAGTGTTTGTGGTGATGCTGTCGTAAACACATCTACCACACTGCTAGTCATATAAAAATATAGCACAATTGGCCAGGTGCAGTGGCTCACGCCTGTAATCCCAGCACTTTGGGAGGCCGAGGCAGGTGGATCACAAGGTCAAGAGATCAAGACCATCCTGGCCAACATGGTGAAACCCCATCTCTATAAAAATACAAAAATTAGCTGGATGTGGTGGCAGGCGCCTGTAGTCCCAGCTACTCGGGAGGCTGAGGCAGGAGAATTGCTTGAACCTGGGAGGTGGAAGTTGTAGTGAGCCGAGATTGCACCACTGCACTCCAGCCTGGCAACAGAGTCTCCCTCTGTTTCCAAAAAAAAAAAAAAAAAAAAAAAAATATATATATATATATATATATATATACACACAGACATACATGGCACAATTATGTACAGTACATAATACTTGATAATGTAATAAACAACTGTTGCTGGTGTATGTATTTAATATTTTATATGTATATATATATGTATTTTTTTTTTGAGGCGGAGTCTTGCTTTGTTGCCAGGCTGGAGTGCAGTGGTGCTATCTCGGCTCACTGCAACCTCCGCCTCCTGTATTCAAGTGATTCTCCTGCCTCAGCCTCCCGAATAGTTGGGATTACAGGCGCACACCACCACGCCCAGCTAATTTTTGTATTTTAAGTTGAGACAGGGTTTCACCATGTTGGCTAGGATGGTCTTCATCTCTTGACCTCGTGATCCACCTGCCTCAGCCTCCCAAAGTGCTGGGATTACAGGCATGAGCCACCGTGTCTGGTCCTAATACCATACTTTTAATCATTATTTTATAGTGCACTCCCTGTACTTATTTTAAGAAGTTAACTGTAAAACAGCCTCAGGCAGGTCCTTCAAAATGTACCCAGAAGAAGGCATTGTTATCATAGGACATGACAGCTCCATGTATGTTATTGCCCTGAAGACCTTCCAGTGGGACAAGATGTGGAGGTGGAAAACAGTGATATTGATGATCCTGATGTGGTGCAGCCCTAGGCTAAGGTGTGTGTTTGTGTCTTAGTTTTTAACAAAAAAGTTTAAAAAGTAAAAAAACTAGTAAATATTCTAAAAATGAAAAAAAAGCTTATAGAATAAAAATATAAGGAAATAAAATATTTGTGAGCAGCTGTACAATGTGTGTTTTAAGCTAAATTTTATTATAAAAGAGCAAAAATTTTTTAAAATTAAATAGTTTAAAAAAGTAAAAATGTTACAGTAAGCTAAAGTTAGTTTACCTTTGAAGAAGGAACAGGTTTGTAGCATAGGAGCAATAGGCCATACTATATAAGCTAGGCGTGTAGTAAGCTATACCATCTAGGTTTGTGTGAGTACATTCCCTGAGGTTAACACAAGGACAAAACCACCTAACAACACATTTGTCAGAAGGTATCCCCAATGCTAAGTGACACATGACTATAGTTTGCTAACCCTGATCTAAAGCTATAATTCAAGAAAACTTAAAATATTTACCAGTTTGAACATAAGTGTGTAGTGAGCCCAGACTGATTAATTATGAGTTATACTCATTTCTTTGTTGATTTGTTTAATAAATGATGTATTTCTGAGTGATAATCATACATTCTGGTCCCTTTCCAATAACTTTGTACCCATATTTTTTTTATGAAGATGTAAACTCTGAACTTTAGTTTAATAATAGCATATTTCCGAACCAGGAATTTAGGTTTTTAGAAAGTTTTTGCCACAAATACTTAGGTTAAATCTGTCACAGAAATGATGTATCACATGCTATGACTGCAAAATAAGGGACAGAGAGACGAAGGTTAAGATGATGCATCCCAGAGAGTTGGTCTTTCATTCTGTTATTCATTCAAACAATATTCACATGTCGACATGTGCAAGGCACTAGAATGTATTCCTTGGAGAATTCCAGGATGACATAGACATAAACATGATCTTCAAAGTCTCCAGTGCTTTCTTTGGATAAAATGAGAATAGAATCACCCTGGCCTTAGGAATTAATTTAGGGGAGAGCACATGACCAAGCTAGAACAAGTGGACTCTTGCCATGAAATTTTAGCCTCAAGTGGAATACCTTCGCTGGAAGAGCATGCAACTATGTCATTGAGGAGACAGTTCATTTGTTCCTGCCCTGTGCTACATAGAGTTGCCCTTTTTCCAAGGATGTTTGGTTTGCAAAGGGGATTAAAAAGAAATCATACTGGAAAAGTAAGTTGGAGTGAGTTGTGGTGAGCCTTCAAAACCAGAGGGAGGAGCATGAACTATACTCTATAGATAAAAAAGCTTCCTGTAATACCATAATTGATTTTAGTGGGTTAGCAATAAACCAGGCGAATACAACATCCATGTCCATGATGTGCTAAAGACCAGCCTGAGTTATGCTAGGTAGAAGGCTGATTACAGATTGGAAGTATTTGGCATTCCCTGCAGATTTTCCTGTCCTGCTGCTCTACAGCAGGATTTCTCAACCTCAGCACTGTAAGAATTAAAGAAATAGGAAAGAAACATGAAGGGTGGCTCAACAGTCAACAAGGACAGGTTTATTTTAGAAAACAAACCTGAGAGGGGCTTCTGGCCGAGTTAGGTCAGAGCCCACTCTCTTACACACTAAGAGGTTTTAAGGATTCAGGGTGGAAGAGTTTATCAGAGGCTTGGACTGCTTCTGTGTCTCTTTGTTGTGCCTATCTGGGAGGGAGAGTTGTGTGTCTGTTCCCATACATCTTTCTGCAGCTGCAGGCATACCCTCCAAGTCTGCTTTAGCTTCCCTAGCTCAGTGCACCTGAAGGGAAAGGAATGTGCTTATTAGGGCCCACTGTTTTACTGGGGCCCATTGTATGAGGATGAAGTTTGGCAGTTACCCAAGAGATTTTCCTCCCACCTCTGTTTATCTGTGTTTTACTGTCTGCTCTTTCTGGCTGCTTGTAGTTAGAAGAGAAGTGATTTCCTTGAAACGCATGACACTAGAAAGGGAGCTGGAACTTGAAGTGGTGGTGTTTGTCCAACATGACAGTGCTCCTGCTCTGTCAAGAACTGGTGACATTTGGGCTGGATAATTATTTGTTGTGGGAGACTGCTCTGTATCTTGCAGGAGGTTGAGTCTCTACCCACTAGATACTGCCAAATGGTATCACCTCTCCTGCTACAATAGGAAAAAGTGTCTCTAGACACTGACATGTGTGCCCTGGAGAGTGGTATAGTTTCCTATTGCTGTGGTAAGAAATTATGAAAAAGTTAGTGACTTAAACACAAATTTATTCTCTCACAGTTCCAGAGGTTGGAAGTCTGAAATGAGTCTTAGGAGACTAAAATCAAAATATTAGCAGGGCTGGTTCCTTCTGGAGGCTCTGAGGGGAGAATCCATTTCCTTGTCTTCTTTCAACTTCCAGTAGCCACCTATATTACTTGGCTTGTGGCCTCATCTACATCTTCAAAGTGCAACTTTCCAAACTCGACTTCTGTCATCCTATTGCCCTCTCCTCCACTCTGACTCCTTCTACCTTCCTCTTAGAAGCACTGTCGTGATTCTCTTGGGCACACCTGCATAACCCAGGCTCATCTCCTTATCTCAAATCCTTAACTTAATCACATCTGCACAGTGTTTTTGCCATATGAGGTAATGTTCACAGGTTCTGTGAGTTAGGATGTAGACATGTTTGGGGGCCCATTATTCAGTCTACCACTAGGGCAAAATTGCCCCATGTTGAGAACTACTGCCACAGAAGAATAGGGTCAGATAACATAGATTTGAGTCCCAGCTACACTTACCTACTAGCTGTGTGACATCAGTTTTCTGTTTTTTCTTTTTTTTAGTGGGTGGAGGATACAGAGTCTTCCCCTGTCTCCCAGGCTGGAGTGCAGTGGCGAGATCTTGGCTTACTGCAACCTCCGCCTCCCAGGTTAAAGCAAGGCTCCTGTCTCAGCCTCCTGAGTAGCTGGGACCACAGGCATGCGCCACCATGCCTGGCTCATTTTTGTATTTTTAGTAGCGATGGGGTTTCACCATGTTGGCCAGGCTGGTCTCAAACTCCTGACCTCAGGTGATCCACCCATCTCAGCCTCCCAAAATGCTGGGATTACTGACGCGAGCCACCACACCCGGCCAACATCAGTTTCTCATCTGTAAAATGGGGCTAGTAGTAGTACTTACCCCGTGGAATTTTTTTTTTTTTTGAGAAATAAATGAGATAAAGCACACAAAGTCAAGCAGTTATCAAAGTCCTTGTGATATGGTTCTTAATACTTGTTACCTATTGAAAATAAAAGTAAAGTTACATCTAGGATTTGTAAATATGTGGATTAACTTCATGGACAAATGTAGAAAATGACAGTGGTCTCTAAGGAACAAGCCCCTGGCTAACTTGGAGTAAATAGCACAATCATAATTGTTTAATTATGAACATGCTCTAATTCTTACGCCATTCTTATGAGGTATGTGAGGTCACACAAGAATTTCTCCAATAAGTTTTTATATATATGTATCGAAATGTACTGAAAGTTTCTATTTTATGCTTTTTACATGTAGTAACTCATTTAATGCTCACAACTACTCTGAGACATAGATAATATTGTTATTCCCATTTTACAGAAGAAGGAATGATGGCACAGAGAGATTCGAGTTGTCACCCAAGCTCACATAGCACCAGTGACGGAGGTAAGATTTGAATCAGGCAGCCTCTGTCTAGAGTTCCCTTCCTAACCTCCATTCTATACTGCTTTCAAAGATCCACCCCTTCCCTCAAATCAAGTTTTCTTACTCAGACTAGGGTTTGATTCATATTTACTCACTGGGAATAAAGCTAGTTAAACAGAATGAGAGAACAGGAAAGTCTTTCAAAATGATGCTTCTGTCTATTTACATTGTCTGTTACTTTAACAACTTGGGGATTCTTGGAGCAAGTAAAGAACCAAATATAAAGACTGCTTTGTGGGAGGTAGCTTGGATCCTTCGTCAGCTTTTTTTCCCCCATAACTCCTGAGTTCCACTGGAGACACAGATTCTCTGGGGGTAAGATTAGCGGATTCATATTTTAACAGAACCCTGGCAGTTCTTCTCTATGCTAAAGTTTGAGAACACTGCTTTCAGCATTTCTAATCTCATCTCGAATTCACCAGGGAGCTGTTTCCTCCTTCATGAAAAAATCTTTGACTTAATGATAGCTACCCAGGCCTACCTTATTAGCTAAAGGGGGTGCAGAGACTTAACTCTCAGTGGTTGACAATTATTGTAAAGTAATTCTTGCCATTATTTTTCTCCCCTAAGGGTAAACTTAGCAGCAAATGGCATACTATTAACTTAACCAATTGAAAGGGTAACAACAAAACTAACAACCAAGTTTGCTTTTGATAGGTAGAATTGACTGCCTATAAGGTGTGACATGAAAGTTAAAGGAAGGCTCACTTTTGCAAATATCTTTCCCACTGTTCTGCCAGGGGGAAGCAATTTTTTGGTTTGGGTTCTCCTAAATTCCAAATATGTTACCTAGGAGGAGTAGTAAGTTATACATTAAACTGTTATGATTCAACCACAGCTTTAAAAAGATTGCAAAATTAGCTCTCAGGTTACTTAGCAAATAACCAATTAAGGTCTTGAGAGGATAATATTTGGGGTGGGTAAATTTAGGTGGGTAGAAAAAGGCTGAGCAAAGTCAAGAACGTAGGCTGTTACCAAAGGCCAAATGGCTATACTGGACCAGCATATCTTCCTCTGTTGTTTCCTTTATGCCCCTGAGGGTTCTTCTGAAGCAGGAGTTGGCAAACTTTTTCTTTTCTTTTTCTTTTGAGACAGAGTTTCACTCTGTTACCCAGGCTGCAGTGCAGTGGCACGATCTCAGCTCACTGCAACCTCCACCTCTGGGACTCAAACAATCCTCCCGCCTCAGACACCTGAGTAGCTGGGACCACAAGTGCACACCACCACACCCAGCTAATTTTTTTGTATTCTTGGTAGAGACAAGGTTTCACTATGTTGCCTAGGCTGGTCTCAAACTTGTGAGCTCAAGCGATCTGCCTGCCTTGGCCTCGCAAAGTTCTGGGATTACAGGTGTGAGCCACCACACCTGGCCGCAAACTTTTTCTATAAAAAACCAGATAGAGGCTGGGCATGGTGGCTCACGCCTGTAATCCCAACACTTTTGGAGGCTGAGTCGGGCGGATGACCTGAGGTCAGGAGCTCAAAACCAGCCTTGACCAATATGGTGAAACCCTGTATCTACTAAAAATACAAACATTGGCTGGACATCGTAGCATCTGCCTGAAATCCCAGCTACTAGGGAGACTGAGGCAGGAGAATCGCTTGAACCTGGGAGGCAGAGGTTGCAGTGAGCTGAGATTGCACCATTGCACTCCAGACTGGGCAACAAGAGGGAAACTCCATCTGAAAAAAAAAAAAAAAACCAGATAGAAAATATTTTAGGCTCTTCAGTCATATGGTCTCTGTCACAACTGCTCAACTCTGCCACTGTGGTGTGAAAGCAGCCATGGACAATATGTAAACAAAAGAGTGTGGCTGTGCTTAGTTATGAATCCTAATATTTGAATTTAATATAATTTTCATGTTATAAATTTTTAATTATCTTTTGTTTTTTCTCAACCATTTAAAAATATAAAAATTATTCTTAGTTCAGGGCACATATAAAAACAGATGGTGGGCTGGATGGGTCAGTTTATTATCCCTGTTCCAAAGCAAAATCAATTTGCTGTTTTCAATACATACTCCATGCTATCCTACTTCTTTACATTTGCTCTCATTATTCCTTCCACTTATGTAGAAGGAGCCCTACACACCCCAACCTACACGCCCATATGTACCCATCACCTGGTTCAATTATTAGCTTATTTTCAAAGTAAACTTTCATCCTCTAAGTGCCTTCATCTATACTTCTTTGATGGCCTTGATCATGGCAGATTTGTATTACTTTGTGGTCTGTGATTTTTTTTTAATTTTGTTTATTTATTTATTTTTGAGATGGAGTCTTGCTCTGTTGCCCAGGCTAGAGTACAGTGGCATGATCTCTGCTTACTGCAACCTCCACCTCACGAGTTCAAGTGATTCTCCTGCCTCAGCCTCCCGAGTAGCTGGGACTACAGGCGCACACCACCGCACCCAGCTAATTTTTGTATTTTTAGTAGAGACGGGGTTTCACTACGTTGTCCAGGCTGGTCTCAAACTCCTGAACTCATGATCCTCCCTCCTTGGCCTCCCAAAGTGCTGGGATTAAGGCGTGAGCCACCGTGCCCAGCCAGGATGTTTTATTTTTATATCCTCCATGGCACTGAGCCTAACAGAGTTAGCAAAGTGTCCTAAGTCAAGGAAGAACCATCAGCATTTAGGAAACAGCATAAAGATTCTACCCAGCCAAAGGTAGAACGAAAGTAGTTAAAAGAGAAGTGAAAAGGTTGCTGAACATCTATAATGGTTTGAATGACAGCCTCCCAAAAGAAAGGTCCTTGTTCTAAAACCTGAACCCGGACAGGTGTAGTAGCTCACGCCTGTAATCTCAGCACTTTCAGAGGCCAAGGCAGGTGGATCACAAAGTCAGGAGTTCGAGACCAGCCTAGCCAACGCAGTGAAACCCCGTCTCTGCTAAAAATATAAAAATTAGCTGGGCATGGTGGCGTGTGCCTGTAGTCCCAGCTACTCGGGAGGCTGAGGCAGGAGAATCACTTGAACCTGGGAGGCGGAGGTTGTGGTGAGCTGAGATCATGCCACTGCACTCCAGCCTGGGCAACAGAGTGAGACTCCACTCAGATGATTGATAAATAAATAAATAAATAAATAAATAAATAAATAAATAAATAAAACAAACCTGGACCCTGTGAATGTAACTTTATTTGGAAAAAGGGTCTTTGCAGATATAAGTAAGTTAAGGATCTTAAGATGAGATCATCCTGGACTACCAAAGTGGGCCCTAAATCCAATGATAAGTGTCCTTAAATAGACGGAAGAGAAGACACACAGAGAACGTCATGTGAAAATGGAGGCAGAGATTGGAAGGATATAGGCACCTGGAATGCAGAGGGAGTGAATTCCTGCCAACACATAAATTTCAGACTTCTGGGCCCCAGATTGTGAAGAATAAATTTCTATTGTTTTAAGCCACTCAGTTTGTGGACATTTGTTACAGAAGCCCTAGGAAGCTAATACAACCCTCACCACCTGCTTTCCCAAGTTGTGTTAACAAATACCTAATATTTATTTAGCACTTGTTATATTCAGCTTTAAATAGATAATTACATTAAACTTTCACAGCAATCTTATAAAATAGGCATTATTATTATTCCTTGTACAGATGAAGAAACTGACATCTGGAGAAGTTGAAGTAATTTGCACAATGATTCACTTGGCTAGTAAGTCATGAAACCATTATTGAACTCAAGCAATCTGATTCCAGTCCTCTTCTCTTTTTTAAATTTTATATATATATATTTTTATTACACTTTAAATTCCAGTGTACATGTGCACAACGTGCAGGTTTGTTACATATGTATACATGTGCCATGTTGGTGTGCTGCACCCATTAACTCGTCATTTACATTAGGTATTCCTCCTAATGCCATCCCTCTCCCCTCTTCCCACCCCATGACAGGCCCGGGTGTGTGATGTTCCCTACTCTGTGTCCAAGTGTTCTCATTGTTCAATTCCCACCTATGAGTGAGAACATGTGGTGTTTGGTTTTCTGTCCTTGAGACAGTTTGCTCAGAATGATGGTTTCCAGCTTCATCCATGTCCCTACAAAGGACATGTAATCATCCTTTTTTATGGCTGTGTAGTATTCCATGGTGTATATGTGCCACATTTGCTTAATCCAGTCTATCATTGATGGCCAGTCCTCTTCTCTTAATCACTGTTACCTGTTAGGTTCTTAATTATTCTCTTTACATTTCACATACCTTAACAGAGAGGAAAAAATGTTGATTAATGAATTCCTTCTTCGGGGGATAATATTTCCTAAACTGGATTTCTGCTCTCCCAGCTACTCATTCTTGGTGAACAAGGATAGAATAGTCTACTGCTCAGGTCAGGACAACAGAATCTCTCTCTGGGTCTCCTGCCCTTCATCCTTCTCTGATTCCTAAGGGGAGGCGTGGAAGCTTTATGTTAGCCTTTAAAGAGTATGGCCTTCATGAAAGTCTGTTTCCCTGAGCAGCTCTATTTAAATGCATTTAATAACTGTAGCTTCTAGTTTCCAATAAAGAAAATAAAGAAGAGGAAACGCAACTGCAGGCAGCACTGGGATGATGTCAACAATGGAAATATCAGCATGTTCCTGGAAAAGTCATGGAGAGCAAAGTGCTCAAGAGCCACTGAAATCCTTTCATAGGAATAGGTTCTGAGGACCAAATGTTGTTAGAGTCTTCAGGGAAGCAAGATAGCACGGTGGTTAAGAGCATGAGTGCACTTGGGTCTAGGTCTGAATATCCTGGCATTATCACTTACTAGCTCTGTGACCTGAGCAAATAACCTTGAGTCTCAGTTTTCTCATTTTCAAAGTGGGGAATACAAATATTATCTACTTCATAGGTAATATTTATGTAGAACACATGCACACATAACCCTCAATATTATCAAAGTGTTAGCTGTTAAATTGTGTATGAAAGTCTTGAATGAAGGTTTTCACTCACTGCCTTTTCTCTCTCCACCACCCTTACTCCTTTCTCTTTTACTAAATGTAATTTTGCCACTTCGGCCGGGCGCGGTGGCTCACGCCTATAATCCCAGCACTTTGGGAGGCCGAGGCAGGCAGATCACTTGAGGTCAGGAATTTTGAGACCTCCTGAAACCTCGTCTCTACTAAAATTACAAAAAATTAGCCGGGCGTGGTGGTGCATGCTTGTAATCCCAGCTACCAGGGGGGCTGAGGCAGGAGAATCACTTGAACTCTAGAGGTGGAGGTTGCAGTGAGCTGAGATCACACCATTGCACTCCAGCCTGGGCGACAAGAGTGAAACTCCATCTCAAGAAAAAAAAAAAAAAGAAAAAAAAGTTTGTCACTTCATTAACTTTTGAGTACATATATGGAGACCAAAAGTAAGTCGGCAAGAATAAAAAGAAGAATGCACAAAGGTTACACAAACTTTCCTTGAAAAATAATTACAAAAATAATAAATGTTTTCAGAAAAAAGAAATTTTACATTACCAAAATTAAGATTATTTTACTCTATTCTAACCCAACAGATACAGGTTATTTCATAACCCCATTATGCAGAAATTTAGGTAGGGCCATTTTCATCACTTAATTCCTCTCATCCCCCACTCCTGCTGCCTCCTAGAAGCATTCATTATCTCAAGATAATTTCACTGATTATTGAGGCATTATTATTCTGTCGCCTCTACTGTGACCTCTTCATTTCTGAAATCACTCCTTTGCTTCAAAGATGACACACTGGTAAGGATACTAATTTTCCCCTACTCTTGTATTAACCAGGTCCCATAGCCCCAGCATCTGAAATTTGAAAAACCAGAATGTATAATATAATTAATAGAAAATAGCATATGTAGCAGTCATTGCAACAGCCATTTTGCTGATAACACTTCATGCTTTCTTATCACTGTTTTCTGTTACCATTACTTTCGAAGCATTTTCTGTCTGCTTGATACAGATTACGTACATATGGATTTTTTATAGTAATGCTTATGGAATATAGTATTATATACTCTTCATATTTGGTATTATTTGTTGATGGATTGAGACCCAGGGAGCATTAAATAACTGCCGAAGCTAGTGCAGTGAATTCATTGTGAAACCTTGAATCCAGAATCTAGATTTTGACTCTGCACTCTTGAGCTTATGGTAGAACTATATGCCTTAGCCCTTCCAAGCAACAAAGAGTATCACTGGGCTTTAACATAGTTACTATAGTACCTCTTTTTCCTTAGTCTGCTTAATTCTATCCCATCCTAAAGAACTTTATCTTGGTCTGTCCTGTCACTCTGTCTTCCCTGCAGTTTCCCTTCATACCTTCATTCTTTTTTTTTTTTTTTTTTTTTGAGACGGAGTCTTGCTCTGTCGCCCAGGCTGGAGTGCAGTGGCGCAATCTCGGCTCACTGCAAGCTCCGCCTCCCGGGTTCACGCCATTCTCCTGCCTCAGCCTCTCCGAGTAGCTGGGACTACAGGCGCCCGCCACCACGCCCGGCTAATTTTTTGTATTTTTAGTAGAGACGGGGTTTCACCCTGGTCTGGATCTCCTGACCTCGTGATCCGCCCGCCTCGGCCTCCCAAAGTGCTGGGATTACAAGCGTGAGCCACCGCGCCCGGCCGTACCTTCATTCTTTCCCTTACCCTACTGGCATCTGATTCCATCTTCAGCCACTCTACTAACTATTGTTATCGTCAAAGTCAGCGATGAACTCCTTGCCAGATCTCCACGAGGCCCCTTCTCAGTCCTTAATTGATTCCATATTATCTGAGATGGTAGAGCATGGACACCTTCTCAAAATTCTTTTCACCCGCTATTTAGCCCTGCTCACCTGTTCTGATCTTTGCCCTGTGACTGTTCTTCTGAAAACTCCTTTTTGTTAGTAAAGATTTATTGAGCATTACTGTGGAACAGACATCATGTTAAACACTTTACCTGAGTAATTTAAGGGTCAGCCTTTCTATCGTGCAAGAATCATCTTTCCCTAATTATTTTTTGGGAGCTGGGTGTGTGTCACATTCCACTCCCATGTTTATCTGCACTGCTGCTTGCTTCATGTCTGTCACCAGCCCCTAAAGATTGTGAAATCTGAATACAGATAGTTACCACTTTGATGGGTTCCAAAATGTGTAAATCAGAGATGTGGAGATTTTTTTGACTTTGGGAGGAAAAATGTGGGACATGGTAGCCTGGTCTTTACAGGGACACACAAAAGATAGCTTCCCTCATAAAAAAATTACTTCATGATACCATAGATCCCAAACAGTTTTTCTGAAAACTCAGTTATACGATCTGAGCGATGTATGGATGAGTGTTAAAGGTTTTTACATGTGAAGGTGTTGTCCTTCATTTGTGGCTCTTGCATTTTGCTAGAGGCCAAAAAAAAAAAAAAAATTCCTTTTCCAAGGAAAAATTCCCTTCTTTAAAGGGAACTACATATTGAAAACTTATGTGGGAGGTTTGGGTGTCCCCAGTCTTGGGTCACTACCCAGAAAAAGAGAGCGTGCTAGAAAGCCTTCAGGCATTCGACAGGAGAAAATCCCATGTTTAGGTTTTAAAGCCCCTCTATTTTCCCCCTAATCCTTTCCTGTTATTCTTTGCTACCTCAGTTGTCTGTCCTCTTAAACAATGATTCCAATATTCCCCAGACCTGGGATATAGGTCTGGTTTTTTTGGAACAGAAAAAGCAATTACTCCATCACAGAAATGGTGTGTGATGTGAGAGAACCAGATTTCAACATCAGTCTTCTCTCACTTCTCCACCCCCTCATTCCTTACAAAGGGATTGTTCTTGCTCCTTAATATGTCTGGAGTCAGCCTTTGGGTGTAGGAGAGCAGCTCGGGAGAGGCTGCTAACATGAGCAGAAATGGCTTGTCTCTGTTCAGGATTCCAATGCAATCCAGGTCTCCCTGCGTTGCTATGCTGTATACATTCTCCATCCTTACCATTAGGCGAAGCCACATAAAGACCCATCCGCCTTGATGTGCTGTGCCCCCATATACAAACATGAGGGCTTTGACCTTCATGTGTTGTGACTTAGCACAGACATCAGGCCCAGCTTAAGTTTTTTCTTTATTTAACATTTCCTTCACTTTGAGTGAGCGTTCTGTCTCCTTACATACTTGGAACTATCTAGATTCTCCTTTCACTTAAATGATCAAAAATGCTCAGGATTTTGCCTTAAAGAAAACTTGTCATTTGGCTTCTTTTTCATCTATTGATTAAGGCTGGAAGCTATTTGGTCTTAGTGACAGTCTCTCGGCTTTGCTACAACACCTAATACAAGAATTCTCCACTCATTAAATCATAACCCCCTTTGGCTGAACTTGTTCAAGGAATAAAACAAATGCCTCATCACATAGAATTGTGATTTCTTAGCCAGTATAAGATTTAATGGGCATTTTTTAGTCACGATTATAGTTACTGTTTATCAACCTTAAAAATTAATTTCAGTATCATATTTCATTTAGTCGTCTGTCCCCTTTAAAAATGGCAACAAATAATACTGGAAGACAGCTTTTCTTGGGTTTGTTTATTGGATTATCTTTAATAGCCCTGTTTTTGTATTTATTGCCAGGGCTCAAGCATAGTCAAATCATCATTAATTAAAATGTGCAAGGCACCTGCAAGCAGCATAAATAAATCAGAATGGAGAGGCCAGCCTCATCTGAGTGTCTTGCGATGTGGGTTAGCCTAGAGGAAAGGCATGCTCTCTGAAAATCAGAAAAGAGCTTTTTCCACCCAGTTAAAAGCAAGGAAATATGAAGCCACTGATTGTCCAAGAGAAAGGTCTTTTCAGGCCCCTCCAAGGGTTAACTTTATGACAAAATGAAAGATTATCCTCTGCCATCTGTCGCTGAAACCCTGTCTGCATTTTATATTCAAGCCTTGGAGCAAAGAGAAACTAAAGGAAATGGAGAGACTTAAATGTAACTAGGAGCTGTTTCATAAGTTGATTTCTCATTGGTCTTCATCAGAAAGATTTCAAGATTGGGCCATTTGATAGACTCTCACTGACATCTCATGGGAAGATGAGCGGTCAACTGTTGGAGATACTTGGAAGAGGAATGCATTCTACTTTGGGAATTGATGGGAAAATAAGGAGGAGACAGAACTCTAGGTCCTAACATGGAGACTGATTAAACTAAAAGCCCAAGAAGCCGGTGCTTCTTGGAACAATGGCTTCTGTGGCCACGTGGAGGCAGCATCCTGCATCCATCCAGGGAAAGACGGGTGGCGCTCTACAGAGAAAGGTGAAGTGGCCAAGGTGGTGCTCTTGAGAAAGGCAATTGTGAGAGTCTTCTCACATTGTAGGGATTCACTTCGGAGGAGAAAGAACATTTGTCAATGAAACAAACTGTGAGGAAATCACAGCCTTTATGATGAAACGACCTTCTCAAAGCTTGATTCCTTCGGCTCCATCATAATCGTTTACCAGAAGTTCATCTGACTGGTGTGTTGCACCTCAGTGAATCTCAACGGTCTCCCACAGAATTTCACTTGAGAAATGGGATCTGTGGGCCTGGTGTGGTGGCTCACGCCTGTAATCCCAGCACTTTGGGGGGCCGAGGTGGGCGAATCACCTGAGATCAGGAGTTCGAGACCAGCCTGACCAATGTGGTGAATCCCTGTCTCTACTAAAAATACAAAAATTAGCCAGGCATTGTGGCTCACGCCTGTAATCCCATCTACTTGGGAGGCTGAGGCAGGAGAATCACTTGAACCCAGGAAGCGGAGGTTGCAGTGAGCCAATATCGTGCCATTGCACTGCAGCCTGGGTGACAAAGTGAGACTCTGTCTCAAAAAAAGAAAAGAAAAGAAAAGAAAGAAAAGAAAAGAAAAGAAAGAAAAGAAAAGAAAAGAAAAGAAAAGAAAAAGAGTCTGCAAAGAGTTTTGTTTTTTCAATTCGTCTATGCCTTATGAGGTAGATGGGCTGTTAGTTCCACTCTAGTGCAAGAACCACTCCCTGTCTCCTCTCCGCCTCGGAGTTTACCTATTTATTCCAGAAACAAAGGCACAGACGTCATTGTCAGGTTGTGCACTTGAATTTCAACTGCGAACTGACCACAGTTAAGCTTGAAGCGAATTGAAAGATTCTGGGTAGATAGTGTGGGGAGGTCTAAACAAAACATTGGTGGCCAGGAAGAATGCCTCATGGTGACATGTAAGGAGGCCAGCCAGTGCTCAGACAAGACAAGGAGAGCCTCAGGAAAGAGAGGTTAGTGGCCACACCCTCTGAGTTCTCATTCTGTCCTATTGAAGAGGAAATGAGCCTCTGAATAAGAGTCTTTCTCCTTGTCTAGAATCCTAAATTGTTAAAGCTGGAAAGAATCTGAATATACTGTCTAAAGCAAAGCCTTCATTTTACAGGTGAAGAAAACTGAGGGTCTTAGAGGTCAAGGCACTAGTCTGTGGTCACACAGCTGCTTCACGACAGACCCAGAAGTAGCCTGCGATTTTCCTGAGGCTCAGTTCACATCTCTCTGCTCTAAGGAGCCATTTATTTTATTTTAATTATTTTTAAAAAGGTATTTTATTTTTAATGGATAATTAATAATTGCATATATTTATGAGGTACAATGTGATATTTTCATATATATATGTATTCATCATGGAACAATTAAATCAAGCTAATTAAGGAAGAACAATTTATTTTTTCTTTCTTTCTTTCTTTCTTTTTTTTTTTTTGAGACAGAGTTTTCCTCTGTCACACAGGCTGGAGTGCAATGGCGCGATCTCGCCTCACTGCAACCTCCGCCTCCCGAGTTCAAGAGATTCTCCTGCCTCAGCCTCCCAAGTAGCTGCTCCAGGCGCCCATCACCATGCCTGGCTAATTTTTGTGTTTTTAGTAGAGACGGGGTTTCTCCATGTTGGCCCGGATGGTCTTGAACTCCTGACCTCAGGTGATCCGCCTGCCTCAGCCTCCCAAAGTGCTGCGATTACAGGCTTGAGCCACCGTGCCCAGAGAACAATTTACTTCCTAATCATCATGAAGAGAAGAAAAATAATTATTCTCTGTTCTTGTAAGTATGTCCAAGTAATTTATTAAGGAGTAAGAAAAGAGGACTAAAACCCTTAACTAAAAATGAAGTAAAAAGTTTAGATTTCTGGCCTTGCACATGTAGTTCCAGCTACTAGGGAGGCTGAGGTGGGAGGAGAATCACTTGAGCAGAGGAGTTCAAGGCCATAGTATGCTGTGATCGCACCACTGCACTCCATCCTGGGCACCAGAGCAAGATACTGTTTCTAAAAATAAATAAATAAAGAGAAATTTAGATTTCTAAGAAAAATTATCTTGATTATTGACTGCAATGTTACTTTTTTTTTTGAGATGGAGTCTGGCTCTGTCACCCAGGCTGGAGTGCCATGGCACAATCTCGGCTCACTGCAAGCTCCGCCTCCCAAGTTCATGCCATTCTCCTGCCTCAGCCTCCTGAGTAGCTGGGACTACAGGCACCCACCACCACACCCGGCTAATTTTTTGTATTTTTTTTAGTAGACATGGGTTTTCACCGTGTTAGCCAGGATGGTCTTGATCTCCTGACCTCATGATCTGCCCACCTCGGCCTCCCAAAGTGCTGGGATTATAGGCATGAGCCACTGCGCCCAGCCTGTTACTTTCTTTTTAATAAAATTCTCTATTATTTCTAGAGTATGGCCAGATATGGTACATAAACCTTCAAAAGTGTCCTGGCACGTCCATCTCTCCTCCTACCCAATGAATCACGTTATTCTCATCTCCATTTCCAGTTACTCTCTGAAATTTCCCAATTCTGGTATATTCCCTTTAAATGTTAGGAGAACGCAAATTCATTTTTAAAATTCCTGTATCCACTTAGCAAATTATAGCTAAAACTAAAATTTCAATACTTCGTCAATCTTATTTCTAAATAGAAAACAGGTAAGCACAGGCAAGTCTGAATTATAGAACTTTTTGAAAGAAATTTAATTGACTTAATTGCAACAAATGAGTTTACAAGATTTAAAAAAAGAGATGTTGGGAGTGGGTGTCTGGATAAGAATGAGCTGTAATCACCATAACAATTATTTTCATTTTTCTAGGCTGGCACTGTGCCTCACATCTGTAATCCCAGCATTTTGGGAGGCCAAGGCGGGCAGATCACTTGAGGTCAGGAGTTCGAGACCAACCTAGGCAACATGGTAAAACCCCATCTCTACTAAAAACACAAAAATTAGCCAGGTGTGGTGGTGTGTGCCTGTAATCCCAGCTACTCGGGAGGCTGAGGCAGGAGAATCGCTTGAACCTGGGAGGCAGAGGTAGCAGTGAGCCAAGATGGTGCCACTGTACTCCAGCTTGGGTGACAGAACAAGACTCCATCTCAAAAAAAAATTTTTTCATTTTTCTGAAGAAGAAATTGGCAAAGTTTGTTTGCAGCTGGAGCACAGTCTTAAAATCTTTGCCACATTATTGTCATGCTTAGCAAATACAAAGTATTCCCACCTCCACCAACTCCCTTAGGACTCAGAGTTTGTAAGATTTGCAGAACTCTGAAGAAATGTCTTCCTTTCAAGACTATGAATTTATGGAAGCATCTGAAAATTAAAAAGCACATAAAATAGTCATTTGCTAAATGCATCAAACCCTCGGGGGCTCTAATGAACAGTTGTGTTGAACTGGATACATAAAGCTTTCCATTTGTTGTCACCTCCAAAATCCTTGTCAAAGTTGTCATTATCCTGAAGGCCTGACTCATTTTTAGCGTATCTGAGCAGGCTGTTCCTATCTGTCAGTTATAATTATTCTTCTCATTTCTCTAGTCATTTTGGTGAAGGTTCCCCCGGCTGCACAGCCCACCACACCTCCTCCCCCAGTTGTCCCAACTGACATACCTGGATTTGGCATTTGCTAAGCTGTCCAGTTGTGACACTTCATTCTGGATGTGGCTCGTCACAAACTGGCCACTGCTCTAGATTTGCCAGATTGGTGCCACTGAAACCTTTTTCAAGAATTTTATATGAACTGATGAGGTTTCTTCTAGATGATTTGCCCCATATATTGTTACATTTTTTGTGAATAAAATAACCAATAATTCCTGGTGGACAATGCAGGATGTTTTGCTAACTTTATTAGCTAGTTTCCCAACTTTGGAGTACATAGTTACTATTTTTTCCTCTAAAGTAGGTCGGGCACGTTGGCTCACACCTGTAATCCCAGTACTTTGGGAGGCCGAGGTAGGCAGATCACCTGAGGTCAGGAGTTCGAGACCAGCCTCGCCAACATGGGGAAACCTCGTCTCTACTAAAAATACAAAAACTAGCTGGGTATGGTGGCATGCACCTGTAATACCAGTTAGTCAGGAGAGTGAAGCAGGAGAATAGCTTGAACCCAGGAGGCAGAGGTTGCAGTGAGCCAAGATCAAGCCATTGCACTGCAGCCTGGGCAACAAGAGCAAAACTCTGTCTCAAAAATAAATAATAAATAAATAAATAAATAATAAAGTAAATATGTTCTGCCTGTTTAACACCAGAGGGCTTGGCACATGGGAGTCACTCGCTGCTTTTTGTTGTTGTTGTCACTGATTTTTCTCTTTCTTTTAAGTATTTAAGAAAATAAGATGCTGGGCCGGGCGTGGTGGCTCACACCTGTAATCCCAGCACTCTGGGAGGCCTAGGCAGATCGCTTGAGGTCAGGAATTTGAGACCAGCCTGGCCAGCATGTGAAACTCCGTCTCTACTAAAAATGCAAAAAATTAGCCAGGCATGGTGTGTGCACCTGTAATCCCAGCTACTCAGGTGGCTGAGGCAGGAGAATTGCTGGAACCCGTGAGGCAGAGGTTGCGGTGAGCCGAGATCGCCTCGCCACACTCCAGCCTAGGAGACAGAGTGAGACTCTATCTCAAAAAAAAAAAAAGAAGAAGAAGAAGAAAATAAGATGTCAAATAATGAGTTTTCATTACAAGTAGTATAATGGGCCAAAAAAAATTACTTATTTTTGAAGAAGATCACTTTCCGATGTAAAGAAAAACAGTGCTGGGTGCAGTGGCTAACGCCTATAATCCCAGCACTTTGGCAGGCTGAGGTGGGAGTATCACTTAAGGTCAGGAGTTGGAGACAAGCCTGGGCTACATAGCAAGACCCCCATCTCCACACAAAAGATTAAAATTTAACTGGGCATGATAGTGTGTTCCTGTAGTCCCAGCTACTCAGGAGGCTGAGGTGGGAGATTGCTTGAGCCCAGGAGTTCAAGGTTATAGTGACTGTGATTGTGCTACTGCACTCCAGCCTGGGCAACAAAACAAGACTCTGTCTTAAAAAAAAATAAAATAAAAAGAAAAGAAAAGAAAAGAGAGAAAAACAAGCATGGTGATGAGCCAGGCACTGTGAAATGTGCTGGGGAATACAAAGATGAGCACATCACAATCAGTCTTTGATTCCAAGGGCTTTAAATACACATTTGGTTTTCTTACAGTTAGATGATGTTGTAAACTTGCATGATCCGTAGCCTGCATTAGGGAACTGGGCCATGAAGCAGTAACGCAGTAGAACCTCATCCATTTATTCACATCACACTGGGTAGGCTCTCCTTCCTCTGATGACTATGCCACTGGAAAAGGTGGTCTCAGAGTCACCCTAGCAGGGAAATGAGAGGAAGGAGGTTCAAGCGGAACGTTTTCAAGGGTCAAACTTAGAAGTGACTTACATTCATTCTACCCACCATTCCTGGCTCAGACTCTGACACACAGCTAACTGCAAGGAAACCTGAGGATTGTTATCTTACTATGTGCGGAAGAAGAGGAACTGGGGTGATATTAAAGAAAAAATGATTTGCGACATTTGTGAAAATGGTAAGGTGGACTTTATTCAGGACCATCGTGATAGGTATAGCAACTACCAAAATGGAGTTGCACAGCAGTGGAGGGAGATTGGACTCAACTCTGTGTACAATAAGGAAAAGTGGGAATGTATAGCCAAGAAGCACAGTGGATGGAAAAAGAAATAAAAGGAATGGTTACTAAGAGGAAACATCAGAGGTAAGAGGGGATTCTAGCTAACCGACCTAATAGGGTTCTTGCCGAAGGGAGATCTTCAGCAAGAAGGGCTCTTGCTAGGGTGATCAGAAATCACCTGGGGGATGGAGAGAGATGAATTTGGTCAGAAATTAAGAGTGATCAGATATCAAGGATGAGGGATCATGGCTAAACTAGCTTAGCAGAATTCTTGCTAAAATCAGGCTCTTGAGGACAGGCCCAAGCGTGGGCCCTGTTGAAACAGATCTCAAAGGGGCTTGCTAGAGTTTTGTCAAGAAGAGAGTCTTTGTCAGTAGCAAGCACTTAGCATTGTTTCTGTTGCATAACCAGAGATCGTTTCCTCTGAATGTTTCATAGTATGTATCAACATGTAAAATCAATGTCAATATTTCCCACAACCATGGTAAACTAAATGTTTTTGTGGTCATAATGGTACTTCTCAAAGAGAGCTATTTATTCCTTTATTGAATCTGTCACATCAAAGAAGTGGTACACATTGACAAAGTTTTTATCTGTGGCTAAAATCTTTGTAACTGATATCCATGTAAAAGCATACCTGAATTATAGTCAACATAATTGTTCTTTCTGTATCATATTTTAATAGTTAAAGCAAGATTCTTTGGCCACACTTTCTAGTTCTTGTTGTGTCCTCAATGTCGTTGGTTAAATTGTGTCTCCCAAAAAGATATGCTGGAGTCCTAATTGCCAGTACCTGTGACTGTGACTTTATTTGGAAATAGGATTGCAGAGATAATCAAATTAAGGTGAGGGTACACTGGAATAAGGTGTGCTTTAAATCTAATGACTATTATCTTAGTGAGAGAAAGAAGATGGATATTTGGGTACAGAGACACACAAACTCACAGGAAGAAGGCCATGAAGACAGAGGCAGAGATTGAAGATATGTAGCTGCAAACCAAAGAACTTTAAGATTTGCCGACAACCATAAGAAATTAGGAGAGAGGCACGAAATGAATTTTTTCTTAGAGCCTCCAGAAGGAACCTACATTGCTGACATCTTGATTTTCTTTTTCTTTTCTTTTATTTTATAGAGAGGGGGTCTTGCTATTTTGCCCAGGCTGGTCTCACACTCCTGGGCTCAAGTGATCCTCCCACTTCTCTCATCCAAAGTGCTGGGATTACAGGTGTGAGCCACCACGCCTGGCCAACATCTTGATTTCAAACTTCTAGCCTCGAGAACTGTGAGAGAATAAATTTCAGTTGTTTTAAGGAGCCCATTCTGTGGCGATTTGTTACAGTAGTCCTAGGAAATTTGTGCTCCACTTACAAAGAATCTGGTCTTTAAAGTGAGAGAGATGCCATCTTTAGGGTCTTACTTTGTGCAAGGCACTGTTAGACACTGGTGATTCAAAGAAGGTGCAAGGAGCTTATAAACTACTGAAAGGGAAAGATATGTAATTAGATATATTTGAATTCAACTGTGGAAAAAGCATTTTTGTCTTTTAGAATCCCCAACCCCGAAAAAGAATATAAAAGATTGTGTTACACATTACTACTTCTTATTCTTCCTCTAATAGTCAAACTATCCACCTCAATTCAATAATTATCTATTGCCTACTATACTTTTTTGAGACATTAAGTATATTACTGATATCGCACAAACTGTGATACAGGAAACATCCTATTGGTTTATCCTCAGTCTTAAGGGAAAATTATTGATGTGTTTATTAACACTTATGATTTAGAATGTTGCTACAAGCTAAAAAGTGTGTAACAGTTGATAATTTTTGGAAATCAATTCATATCAGGAAAACAAGGGCAAATAAAAAACAATTATTCATGATGCAGGTTGGTTTTTGAGGTCAAACAAAACAGTTGTTTTGTGTTTGAGATGGGATGTCCAGCTTAGAATATCTCTGCCTTAGTCTGTTCAGGCTGTCTTAACAAAACACCATAAGCTGGGTTGCTCATTCACAACAAAAATTTATTTCTCACTGTTCTAGGGGCTGGGAAGTTCAAGATCCAGGCCTCAGAAGATGTGGGGTTTGGTGAGGGCCATCTTCTCACTGTAGCCTTACATGGTGGAAGAGGTAAGGCAGCTCTCTGGAACCTCTTTTATAAGGGCACTATTCCTGTTCATGAGAACTCAGCCCTTATGACCTCATCACCTCCTAAATTCTCTACCTCCTAACACCATCGCTTTGACAACCAGATTTCAACATATACATTTGTGGGAGTCACCAGCATTGAGACTGTAGCAACCCCTTATTAGAAATCATTCATGAGGGACTGAAACTGTTAGGAAACTGCTGTGTAAATGCTGGGAAACAAAGTCAGATAAATAATGCTGATAATTACCTGACTGCTTTTGGAATTGTCCTTTTTTGTGGCATCTGCTGAACGTGAGACTAGATCATTGTCAGCTGATTGCAGAAGAACCACTATGATATTATAATGGGGTCCTGACTCCATGACTGTGTAATTCATGGCTTTCTAACGGTTTATTATTGACCTAACTTTGCAGCTCCCCTAGATCCCCTAACTCCACCATCTTGGGTTGCGAGCAATGACCTGTTATTGCAAAACAGGTAATCTCACTTAGATAAGTATTAATCAGAGGGGCTTCATTTCCAGAGTTCATTTCAATGGTTTTCAACTCATTTCTAGAGTTTAATATCAGTAGCCCTTTCTCTTCCATAGGAGGGAGATGCACCATCCTGTTTATTCAATAATCAGTGAGAGCGTGGCTTTAACGTGTCTCTTCCACTCCTTTCCAGCTCAGGTCTTTCTTAACTTGACGGAGATAGCTTGGGCCAGGGAGGGCAGAGTGAAGATGAGATGGCAAAAAAAAAGTGTGTGAACAGTTTTGATCAGCAGCATTGACTCTGTGCTAAATACGGTGCTCAGCTCTTTGGATGTTATTTCATTGAAATGGAAAGAACAGTGTAAAGTTGTCTTGTGAGGCACACTTTCCTATTGAGGAAATAAAAGCATTAAATAACTTGCCCCCAAATACAAAGCTATTAGAATCGAAACAAAGACTTGAGGCCGGGCGTGGTGGCTCACGCCTGTAATCCCAGCACTTTGGGAGGCCGAGGCGCGCGGATCACGAGGTCAGGAGATCGAGACCATCCTGGCTAACACGGTGAAACCCCGTCTCTACTAAAAATACAAAAAATTAGCCGGGCGGGCGAGGTGGCAGACGCCTGTAGTCCCAGCTACGCGGGAGGCTGAGGCAGGAGAATGGCGTGAACCCCGGGGGGCGGAGCCTGCAGTGAGCCGAGATAGCGCCACTGCACTCCAGCCCGGGTGAAAGAGCGAGACTCCGTCTCAAAAAAAAAAAAAAGAAACAAAGACTTGAGCCCAGGATCTATCTAATTTCAAGGTCCTCGTTTTTTTCTACTACATTTCTCTTTGAGATACAGTTACTCAAAGGTGCCCAAACTTCAGTTAATGTCAACCTCTGCCTCACTCCGGTCCTGGTGCCTTTCCCATGTTCCTGAGAAGATCATGTGGCACACTTCTCTAAATGTCTCTGTGCCATATCTCTTGGGATCAAAAGGCCACTCCAATAATTCTTCTGCATTTCTTAATGTATCCTCAGATGGTCCTGGTTTGCATTTAGAGAAATGAAGCTAAGACCTTAGTGATAACTAAGTATTTATATCTATTTTTTGATTATGTGCTTGTATTTAATTAAGTGGATGCCTACTGTTGTGAAAATGCTTTTGAATACAATTCTGAAGTTGTGCCATGGAACTCTGACAATGAGTATGCTGGGAGCTCTGGGAGCTGTCTGATTTCCTTCTCCTAGGTTCTTACTCAACTTTTCTAGACAACTCATACAATGCAGTAGAAAAGGAATTCTTTATTCCCACTGCCTTTCCTTAGCCCTTCTTCAGAGCAGGGGAAGTGTGACAATAGCTTTAAATAGTTTAAATAGTCCTTCAAATATGGCAAATAAAACAGTATCAATGAAAAAGAAGATAAAATGAGTGGATTACTCATTTGAGTTTCAGTTTTATCATTCAGTTTCACAGAACTCCAAAGAATAATGTGATTAAGTGGTTTCTTTTTGCAAGGATTTTCCAGGTGAAAGATCTGAGCTATCTATTGAAGAACCATAGGATTAAAATAGAGACGGGTTTTCTTCTATGACAGCATTTTGCAAAATAACGTGACCGGGTACCATTGCTCATGCCTGTCATCCCAGCACCATGGTCAAGGCGAGTGGATCACTTGAGGCCAGGAATTCAAGACCAGCCTGGCTAACGTGGCGAAACCTCATCTCTACTAAAAATACAAAACTGAGCCAGATCTGGTGGCACATGCCTGTAATCCCAGCTACTCAGGAGGCTGAGGCATGAGGATCACTTGAGCCCGGCAGGCAGAGGTTGCAGTGAGCTGAGATTGCGCCACTGCACTCCAGCCTGGGTGACAGAGTGAGACCCTGTCTCAAAACAAACAAACAAAGCAAACAAAAAAACACACACAAAAAAACCCACCTCTGGTGTGACCCATGCATAGAAAACAACAAATTAAGTTTCAATGAGACTATATATGCTTGTACTTTAAAATGGGGCTAATTCATAGATACAGAAAACTATACTTATGACAGTTTATATAAATGAGCCACTGGACTGTCCAAATTTACCTCTTTTTATTGTATGGGCCTAGTGAGTGCAGTGGTGTGATCTTGGCTCACTGCAACCTCCGCCTCCCATGTTCAAGTGATTCACCTGCCTCAACCTCCCAAATAGCTGGGATAACAGGCACCAGCCACCACATTCGGCTAATTTTTGTGTTTTTAGTAGAGATGGGGTTTCGCCATGTTGGCCAGGCTTGTCTCAAACTCCTGACCTCAAATGATCTGCCTGCCTTGGCCTCCCAAAGTGCTGGGATTACAGGCATGAGCCACTATGCCCAGCCAGGAGAAGTATATCCTTTTTTCGTTGTTTGTCTTGTTTTTTTTGAGACAGAGTTTAGTTCTTGTTGCCCAGACTGGAGTGCAATGGCGCAGTCTCGGCTCACTGCAACTTCCGCCTCCTGGGTTCAAGCCATTCTCCTGCCTCAGCCTCCTGAGTAGCTAGGATTACAGGCATACGCCACCACCACTGGCTAATTTTGTGTTTTTTAGTGGAGACGGGGTTTCTCCATGTTGGTCAGGCTAGTCTCAAACTCCTGATCCCAGGTGATCCGCCCGCCTCAGCCTCCCAAAGTGCTGGGATTTACAGACATGAGCCACCATGCGCTGCCTAGGAGAAGTATATTCTAGTTAACAGAGTCACTTAGGAAGAGCTGTCAAAAATAAAGATTCTCCCACACATTCTGATTCAATGGGAATGAATTGAGATCCAAATATGTGTGTGTATGTGTGTTTTTGTTGTTGTTGTTGTTGTTGTTGTTGTTGTTGTTTTGAGACAGAGTCTCGCTCTGTCGCCCAGGCTGGAGTGCATTGGCGCGATCTCGGCTCACTGCAAGCTCCGCCTCCCGGGTTCACGCCATTCTCCTGCCTCAGCCTCCCGAGTAGCTGGGACTACAGGCGCCCGCCACCACGCCCGGCTAATTTTTTTTTGGCATTTTTAGTAGAGACAGGGTTTCACCGTGTTAGCCAGGATGGTCTCGATCTCCTGACATCGCGATCCGCCCACCTTGGCTTCCCAAAGTGCTGGGATTACAGGCATGAGCCACCGCGCCCGGCCGTTTGTTTTTAACTCTCCAGTTGATTTCGGAGAATGCTAAAAGATTTAGGCTACCTTTCTAAGCATGATTTAGGAAAATCTCATCCATTTTCAATATTTGGATCCAATGGATTAGGAGGGATTATAAACATTAGAAGAGTTTCAAAGACTGATTCTAAGGCATCCCTCCAGCAATAGCAAACTAGGGTACAGGTTCAGGGAGAAAGTATACAGCAGAAGAGGGAACACTTAGTAATAAACAAGTGTTGTTGTCCTGAACAGACTCAGACTAAATTTGAACTTCTCTATTATTTTAGCCTTGGAAATAGTAGGTTATAGATGATTTAGTTTCTCTCCATTACACAGAACAGTACCTTGATGAATCAGCCAGGACTATAAGAAAATATCTGGACTTACATGATTGAGACAATTACTATGTAAGATGACACACTTGAAACTCATATTTCTTGGCTTGCGAACACATGCATCATGTAAAGCATGATGTCTTAAGACCCTGATCTGAGTTTGAGAGGAGTGGGAGAGAAATATCAGGAAAAAGCAAACTAAATGGCAAGGCAAGGTTATTTTTAAAAGGACCAACCAGAGGACTATATTTGTGACCCACCAATTCATTTTCTCTATCAGTTCATGGAACCATTGTTGTTGACTCTAAAGAGAAGAGAAAAGGTATTTCATTTTTTTTTCTTATATTGTCTTAGAGAAGCATGGCAGATTTGGTATTCTTGGCTTGTGTAACATGTATTTCTCTCTTAAAGTGCTCAAGTATCTTCACAGGAAGGCCATTTAGATGGTGGGTCTTTGAGTCATGGATCTCTCTTTAAAAATTCTACCAAGAAACACAGACACCAAATTTTGCATGCAATTTCAGGGACTTACGGACCCCAGCTTGACCTGTCAGCCTCGCAGGAAAACTAGTGGTGGGATTTCATTTCCATTCTACCAAATGAATTTCAGTTGATTAAAAAATGACCAATTGTTACACTCGATAGATCAGAATCTAGCCTGTAATACATCTGCGAATATAACCTTTTGCAGAGATTATTAGCCCTGTTGAAACTAATTTTTTTTTTTTTTTTTGAGAGGGAGTCTGTGTCACCCAGGCTGGAGTGCAGTGGCTTAATCTCGGCTCACTGCAAGCTCTACCTCCAGGGTTCACACCATTCTTCTGCCTCAGCCTCCTGAGTAGCTAGGACTACAGGCGCCAGCCACCACGCCTGGCTAATTTTTTTTTTTTTTTTGTACTTTTAGTAGAGATGAGTTTTTACCGTGTTAGCCAGGATGGTCTCGATCTCCTGACCTCGTGATTCACCCACCACGGCCTCCCGAAGTGCTAGGACTACAGGCATGAGCCACCATACCCGGCCCTGAAACCAATTTTAAAACACTGAATCTCTATCAAGCCCTCACAATGTGCTTAGCACGACTAAATTTATTTATATACGTCATTTTAATTCTTAAAGTCTGCATAGATGAATGCACTAAAATACTCAAGAGTAAGTAACTTTTCCAGAGTCACACAGTTTTTGAGTCACAAACTTCAAAGCCAGTATCTAACCACCATCTACTCCTTTGCTTTCCCACCCTAGAAGGAAAACTTTACTCTCCACCTATGATGGTTACAAATTTTGTAAGATGTGTTTTCCCTGGTAGAAGAGGCTTCAAGTAATGATCTATACCTAATAATATCCAACATTAATTTTGAAATTCTGACCACTGATCTTCATGAAGTTCAAAAGGAATTTACTTTTTCAGTTCTAAAATTAACACGACCAATTCAGTAATTCAGAAGATTATTTTTGTCCATTGTACTAGCTTATGATCTCCTTGAAAGCTGAAACTATGATTGCCTCACTTATGCTGCTCACATGTGGCATGCCTAGGCCTTAGGAAGATGCCCAGTGTCAAATACAGGAATGTGTTTGCTCCTCTCCGTTCTCAGTGGCTTCCCAGAAGATACCATAGCTTCCCACAGATGTAAACCAGGAGAATCCTCTTGTAACAGCTTTAACAGGCCTGTTTCATTTTATTTCTACTAAATAGCATACATCTAGCTCATTTTAAAATCCAGCTCTTGATCTTTAGCTTTAAAAATGTGTACCACTGGCTGGGCATGGTGGCTCACGCCTGTAATTCCAGCACTTTGGGAGGCAGAGGCAGGCAGATCACCAAACGTTGGGAGTTCGAAACCAGCCTGACCAACGTGCAGAAACCCCGTGTCTACTAAAAATACAAAATTAGCCAGATGTGATGGCGCATGCCTGTAATCCCAGCTACTCAGGAGGCTGAGGCAGGAGAATTGCTTGAACCCGGGAGGCGGAGGTTGCAGTGAGCTGAGATTGTGCCATTACACTCCAACCTGGGCAACGAGAGTGAAACTCCACCTCAAAAAAAAAAAAAAAAAAAAAAACTGCGTTAACACTGGCCAGGCGCGGTGGCTCACGCCTGTAATCCCAGAGGCAGGTGGATCACATGAGGTCAGGAGTTCGAGACCAGCCTGGTCAACATGGGGAAACCATGTCTCTACTAAAAATGCAAAAATTAGTGGGGCATCATGGTGCATGCCTGTAATCCCAGCTACTTGGGAGGCTGAGGCAGGAGAATCGCTTGAACCCTGGAGGCGGAGGTTGCAGTGAGCCGAGATCATGCCATTGCATTCCAGCCTGGGCAACAGTGTGAGACTCCTCTCAAACAAAAAAAAAAAAAAAAGAAGAAAGAAAAAGAAAAAAGAAGTGTACCGCTGAAAAACTAACTTTAAAGTTTGAAATGCTATTATTCAGTACCAAGTATTATGTTCAAACCAATGTGGGGGCTTCTGTTTAAGGGGCTACACATCATTGGGCAGATCTGATTAGCTGTGACAATTGTTTAGAGTCCTTAAAGAAGGCTTTAAGCACAGTCTAGGAGTGTACTATGTGATACAGTTTGGGTATTTGTCCCCACCCAAATCTCACGTTGAATTGTAATCCCCAGTGCTAGAGGTGGGCCTGGTGGGAGGTGAATTGATCATGGGGGCCTTTTCTTATGGCTTAACACCACATACTCTTGCTGCTGTCATTGTGATAATGAGTTCTTGTGAGATCTGGTCATTTATACGTGTGTGGCACCTCAACCTTCTCTCTCTTCCTTCTGCTCCCACTTTGCTTTCCACATGAGTAAAAGCTCCCTGAGGCCTCCCCAGAAGCAGATGCTGCCATGCTTCCTGTACAGCCTGCAGAATTGTAAGCCAATTAAACCTCTTTTCTTTATAAATTACTCAATCTCAGGCATTTCTTTACAGCAACACAAGAATGGCATAATACACTACATAATAATAGCCACGTATGAGTAGGGAGCACTTGAAATGTGGCTAGTCTTAATTGAGATATGCTCTAAGAAACTGAAGATAGTACATATAGCACATTTTAAAATGTGGCTATTAGAAAATTTTAAATTACATGTTGGCCTACATTAAATTCTATTAGAGGCTGGGCGCAGTGGCTCACGCCTGTAATCCCAGCACTTTGGGAGGCCTAGGCAGGCAGATCACTTGAGGTCAGGAGTTTGAGACCAGCCTGGCCAACATGGAGAAACCCATCTCTACTATAAATACAAAATTTGCCAGGTGTGGTGGCACATGCCTGTAATTCCAGCTATTTGGGAGGCTGAGGCAGGAGAATCGTCTGAACCCGGGAGGCAGAGGTTGCGGTGAGCCGAGATCGTGCCATTGCACTACAGCCTGGGCAACAAAGGTGAAACTCCGACTCAAAAAAATATATATAGATAGATATATTGGAAGGCACTGGTAGGGAATTTAAAGCACAGCTGTTGGCACAAGAACCATTGGTAGACAGCATTCTAAAGAATTAATTAAGGCTGGGTGCGGTGGCTCACATCTGAAATCCCTGCACTTTGGGAGGCCAAGGCGGGCGGATCACAAGAGGTCAGGAGTTTGAGACCAGCCTGGCCAACATAGTGAAACCCTGTCTCTACTAAAAATAGAAAAATTAGCTGGGCACGGTGGTCCATGCCTGTAATCCCAGCTACTCAGGAGGCTGAGTAGGCAGGAGAATCACTTGAACTCAGGAGGTGGAGGTTGCAGTGACCTGAGATTGTGCCACTGCACTTCAGCCTGGGTGGCAGAGTGAGACTCTGTCCCTAAATAAATAAAAATAAAGAAGTAATTAAACATTTTCTATTTTTGGTAAATTATTGATTTTATATTTAATCATTTTCAATATTTTAGGTTCTCAGTTTATCAGTTTGTAGATTAAATAAGCAATTTTCTTAGATTCCCTACTGATTCCTAAAATTTAATAGGGATCTTTGAAAAATACCTCCCCAGTCCAGAAAAATTGTCAAAAACTCCTCTAGTTTGGACAAAACGTAGAGTTTGAGATGTCTTAGTCAGTATTTAGTCAGATATGAGAGCATTCATGATGTTTCTGGCCTAGAGAGTGGGAAGACTTTCCAACCACTCTGCATATGTTCATAGGGAGACTGTATTTTGTGGTTGTTTTATAAAACAAACTACATATATATACTTGGATTGCTTCAAAGCCAAATAGAAACGACTATGTATTATCAGCTCCTTAGAGAATTTAAAAAAGTAATTATTAAAAAACACAAATCAAATAAACTGCTGGATTGGAATGCTATTCCTTTCACATGCTTTCAGTGTTTCCTAGGAGCAAATTCACATCATTTCTAGGTTTTGTTAAACACATTTTAATTTTGTTAAACCTAAACCAGATCTTGTTTAATTTTATTAGGTTGTTCTTAGCAGGTGTTACATAAAATGAAGTAAATTGTGTTTAAGAACCACAGAGTAAAAAATAAAATCATGACCTTAAAATGGAAAATTTTAGGTTTATACTATTCTTTTAAATCCATCAGCCTGAAAAGTCTCACCAAAATAGAAGAATTAGTCACCATGGAAGATAGATCCCTGTAAGGAGATCAAATAAAGGTAAATCTATTCTGTTAATCTTCTCTCCTTTTACTTCACACCTTCACACCCTGAATCTTCACTAATGTAATCCTCTTAGTATTTTTTACTAGATTTTTTTTTTTTTTTACTTAGTATTTTTACCAGTGTAATCTTCGTCTTTGTATTGAGTCACATGATGGTTACATCTGTTTTTTTCCTGAATGGACACCAGTTATAAGTGGGATGCTTGCTGTTACCATGGGTCCCAACTTATCAAGTAAAAACTGCTATCCTTTAATCCACTTTAAAAGCCTATCTTTCATTCAAAGACTCAAATCAAAGTGCCTATCACTCGAATGCTAAAGGACCATGCCTGAATATGAATGCATCACATTCTGATGGCTATAGATTGCACCCACTTCTAATAGGTATCATCGCTTTATTTATCAAACCTCTGAAGTCTCATGTTATTTTTGTCATCTGATATAATCTAGCCACTGATAAAACTGGTTATGCTACCCCAGATATGCAAAGCAATCTAATTTTCATGCCAACCAAATAAGTCACAGTATAACTAAAAACAAAACTTGTTTATGCATAGACAATTTTAGCAGGCATTTTTAAATATAACACAGATGCTAAAGGCTAATGGCTCGGATGGAAGATTATTCTTATTTAAATATTACAATTTTTGACTGTAGAATTACTTTTACAATATCAATTAGTGTAAAACTTAACATTAGAAGCCAAATAATTTTAGTATGTGGATATTATTTATAAGACCTACTATGGGATAAATCTAGGGTAGGGGTTCCTCAGGAAACACGACCCTACTAAGGAAGAACTTTTCTTATTAGCGTGGACATGAAACCACACCACCAAGATGTGTAAGAGTTTTCTTTAGAGAAATGCTTGAGGTTCTATAATAGTAGACGAATACCACACAACAGAAAATCTAAATCACATTTGTCAACTGGTATTGTAGTTGCATGTATGAATACATTTTTAGTGATGGGAAGGGACAAGAGGGCAGAAGCATATTACATAGCAAGGACCAGCCAACATTTTTAATTTATCCTGGATTATATTCACAAGATCAGTCTGAAAAATTTACCCAGACACAAGTATTTAAGATGAGGTCATTAGGCTAATTTATTTGTATTTTTTTTCTGGCCGATGCCTGAGCTCTACAAGGTAAGTAAGTGCTTAATGTTATTTTGTTAATAGTTCTTGCACTTATCTAAAATTTAAGAATGTGTAATAAGGATTTCCTGTTAACTTCTGAGTTGACTAAAAACTTACCCCAATTCCTGAGCAGCTTTGGTTACATTATCAATATATACAGTCTGAGGTTCTGTGGTGTCAATAAAAATCATCATAAAAAATATATTCAACACAGATTAGCCAACTGGAAAATAATCTGTAACTTCTTTCATCTTGCTCTTAACTACTTAAGTATCCTTAGCAACATCCCTACCCATAATAAAAGGAAAGTGGCACTTAGCAGTTGCAGACAAAATGGAGTCTTACATTTATGGCACAAAACGGTATTAACTTTACTTCTACGGCTGTAACAGAAATACTCTGGAAGAAAACACAGAAACAGTCTTTGCTTTTATATAAATTTAAAACCAGCACTTGTGCATGGAAATAGCTATAAAATATTAAATGGCACTTTTGTATTCTGTTTTACGTTACCCTTTTTTTTTTTTTTACATTTGCTACATGGTATTTATTCAATGACTGTATATTTAGTCACCACCTCAATCACTGCTAAGCTCTCTTCACGTCTATCTGTACCACAGTTTCCCATCTTAGACTGTGACGTCAACTGGCAAGGGCTGGCTGTTGGCCGATTCACCATGACTGACATGGTGCATGTACACTTGTTTTTAAAGCAGATTGTACAAACAGGAGAAACAGGAGAAACAAATAGGGGAAACTGTATTTCCAGTTTCTTTTTTTTTTTTTTTTTTTATTTGTATTTTTGGTAGAGATGGCGTTTCACCGTGGTCTTGATCTCCTGACCTCGTGATCCGCCCGCCTCGGCCTCCCAAAGTGCTGGGATTACAAGTGTGAGCCACAGCGCCCAGCCCCAGTTTCTTTTTAACAGCCTGTTGCCTCACCCATGGAAACTCTTCCAGCTAGTTTAAGGCTACATAATCCTATTGCTAATCAACCAGCAACCATACCCATCACTCTCCAAAATTGTAAGTTAATACTTACGGACAAAAACCACTATTGAGAACTTTGCATTCAAACAGACAAGAGTCGGCCAGGCGCAGTGGCTCACACCTGTAATCCCAGCATTTTGGGAGGCCGGGGTGGGCGGATCATGAGGTCAGGAGATCGAGACCACCCTGGCTAACACGGTGAAACCCTATCTCTACTAAAAATACAAAAAAAAAAAAAAAAAAAAAAATTAGCCAGGTCCCAGCTACTTCGGAGGCTGAGCCAAGAGAATGGCGTGAACTCGGGAGGCGGAGCTTGCAGTGAGCTGAGACCATGCCATTCTACTCCAGCCTGGGCGACAGAGCCTCCATCTCAAACAAACAAAAACAAACGAGTCAAATTAAGTCTTTGTACATATTCAAATATTTACATGATGTGGAAAAGATTAAATAACTTTTCTAAATTATGAGTTACCTAAAATGTATGTGTGCCTTTGAAATGGAGGATATGGGACAGCTTGAGAGAGGCTTTGCTTCGCAGTGTGTATTGATAAATCCATGTGAATGTTATTACCAACCCCCAAAATACAATAATAGTATGCTTAACATCTTGCTATTATTATTTGCCCAATTTTAATTATTTGCTAGCAACTTTATTTAATGCAGATCTCTTGCAAAGAAAGCCTTACGGAAAAGAATGATTCTAACGACTCTAAACTGCAAGTTTAAATAACAGATCTTTATCTTTCCGCTATACAACTTGATGTAACCAATCTTGTTCTCTATTTGAGTTTTCTTCCCAAGTTATGGAAACCATTATTCCAGGACATCAAGACAATAGCAAATACAATGTGCCAGGCACAGTTTTAAGTGCTGTCCCCTTCACACTCCTGAAGGTGGTTGCTGTCCTCATTTAAGAGATGAAGCAGTCCAAAGTGGACCTAAAATAACTTGCCCAAAATCACGGGCTGGTTCCAGGGTCCCTCATCTTAATCACTATGCCATAATGCTCAGAAACAGCTTTCCCTTGCAAACTAACTTTCCCCATGTTGTGGGAAGCCTACCTAGGATCAAACCTGAGGCTCTAGTTTTACAGATCAGGCACACTGAAGATGAGGTTTTTAAAAAGGACTCACGCATTTATACTGCGAATTCATGTGGTCACAGCCTAACAAAACTTCAGGTCGTGGGGGTGTACAGATTTGTCTGCTTATGTAGGGGAAACATGGCATATTATTAAAGTATCTGTACATTTCAAAGGACTTCACGACCTTGCATTCAGGTTAGAATGCAAGAATTTGGGTAGAACTGAACCCTCTCAGGTGCCTTAGACAGATTCCTTTCACGCCAGTCAATGGGCAACCCTGACAAATCTTTGCTCTGATCTGGTTTAATGTTTCTTGTAAAAAAAAAAAAAAAAAAAAAAAAACCTACTGATTGGCCGGGCGCGTACCTCATGCCCGTAATCCCAGCACTTTGGGAGGCCAAGGCGGGCAGATCACCTGAGGTCCGGAGTTCAAGACCGGCCTGACCAACATGGAGAAACTGTCTCTACTAAAAATACAAAAATTAGCTGGGCGTGGTGGCGGGTGCCTGTGATCCCAGCTACTTAGGAGGCTGAGGCAGGAGAATCGCTTGAACCCAGGAGGCAGAGGTTGCAGTGAGCCGAGATTACACCACTGCACTGCAGCCTGGCCAAACAAAAAACTACCTGTCTTGCTACTACTCAGATCTTCAGAGTGATGGAGTCTGAGGGCTCATCTTCTCTATACCACTCTGACTTCATTTTTAACTTGAAAAATTAAGTTCCCCTTCTAAATCTTCAAATTCTAAATTTTCAACTCAATTGTGACTTTTCATACTTTAAAAAGGACTTTAAAAAGGCAGTTTCTGAGCATTATGGCATAGTGATTAAGATGAGGGACCCTGGAACCAGCCCGTGATTTTGGGCAAGTTATTTTAGGTCCACTTTGGACTGCTTCATCTCTTAAATGAGGACAGCAACCACCTTCAGGAGTGTGAAGGAGATACTTTAAAAAAAGGCAGGGAAATACCGCCCTATGTCAGTACAGGAACTTTGACATACATATGTACCTCCCCAACTTGAAGCAAAAGTAACAGCATGCAAAGAACTGACAGATAAAACTAGGGTATTTCCATCCCAAACGCCATCACAGAGAAGCACCAGTTGCACTCTGGTATTCATTTACCCCAGGTAAAGTCAACATGTACCTGTCACCCCTTGTTCTTTATGATCTGGCATAAACTCTGCAAAGACCAAGTCCATGGGTGCATCTCTGTATTAGAGCCAAACCCAAAACAGAAATAAAACAGAACTGTTTTTGTAAACTAAGTCATACCTACTTTCTTCTTCAGAATTATCATAAAACATCATCTTTTACAACATGGAGAAGGGGGGTAAGCCATCAAATTTCATCTTTCTCCTCAAATTTTAAAAGTTTTAATCTCAAAGGTACCTATTGAATTCTTCAAAAATAAACTATCAGGTATCATACCTGCAAATGCTTCTAATATCTCGATTATCACTTGAACAAGTTCAAGAATGGCAAAGGAAAAAAAATTATATAGCCATGCAAAGTAACATTTTCTAATTTTCCCCCTTTAGGACTATGGCTTAAAAACCCAATGAACAAGTGAAGTTTCCCTCTGTACATGGCTTTTATTATTTACATAATACAATATAGCATCAATGCTGAATAGCATGATTATGTGCAATACATAAATATGAACTATCTGTACACATCTGCAGGTCTAACTCAGAACTAAGGTACATAAAATTGAAAGCAAAACTGAATGCTTTAAGAATAAAAGTAAAAACTAGGACTGAACACTGCAATAAATCAGAAGTAGTGCCTCGTGTACATACTTAACTATTTACAGATGAAAACAGGCATTACCACAACACTAACTATACTCATTTATATATAAAAAACACAAGTTTCATACATCACAAAAAACCTTCCATTATAACACAGAAGTGATATTACCAGACAAGCATCAGTGAAGTATACTGCCTTTTCTAGTTGTTATTGTACAATGCTGTAGATAATGCAGCCCATGCAATACACCCAAGAACACTAGAGTCCTACACCCAAGTACAATATGATAAAGCAGCCCTCTGCAAGTGGTGCTGGATACCACTAAGAAGTCTACTGCAGCCATGTTGGTTATGATTTTCCATGCAGAAGGGTACAGTTACATTAAGAACTGAAGTCTTTTAAAAAGCTTTAAACATTCTTTCTTGAACCAAAACATTCGACAAAAGATGCACATGAAAAATTAACTATTCAGATACCTTTGCAACTTAAAATTCAGATGCATGTTATTCAGTAGAGCTGCTGTATGTGAAAACCAAACGTAGAGTTTAAATTTCTTCTTGTAAACAAATTAATCCTAGTGCAGTTCTGTGCTACACATTTTTAGCAACGAATAATGCAGACATCTTCTGGTGCAGGCCAGTACAATAAGCTTCAAAGATTATCTCAAGACCCTGTTGTTGGCTTGATGGTTTTACTTATAATCAGTTTCGATGTTTACCTTTCACAGAATGTCTTATTTGACAGTTTTAGATGACCAATTTAACCAGGCTTATATATGGCACCAAATACTGGTTTCACGGGAAAGAAGGTCTGATCCTCTTTATGAGCATTTCTTCCTGCTTCCAAAGAATATGTTGTGAAATTAAAGAGGGTGAAGTTTAACTATGGTAGAAGTAGACTGCCAGTCCTTTTCTGGTGTACCATTTTAAAAAAATACAGGCACATAACACTAGCCAAAGATTATACCTTGATTACATTCCCAAAAGGCAGATATGCTGCAAACATGCAGAGATTTCATTTATTTTGTTTGGCACATGGGAACTCTATTTTGTTCCTATTATCTGTGTGTTTCACTTTGCTGTGCAGATTTTCATCCAATTTTTTTCAGGGGAGGGCATATACATTTGTAGGGCTGTATCTATCCAATTCTGCCTGTAACAAACACCCAAACATCCTAAAATATCAATTATAAGACAGACAAGTGTAAAGTAAAACTCTGGAGAACATCAAAGAAAAATGGCCATGCATCTGCTCTTTAATGTTTTCCTACGATATATTAAAATAAAAACAAAGTTTCAGTCTCTTCACAAGAAGTAATTTATATTCTCTGAATTTTTTCAGCCACAACAACTGGATTCTCTTTTCTGATTTTTGCTGCAGCTTCTGCTTTGTAATCATACGGACAGTTGTGCTTGTCAGAGTAACGGTGAAGTCCACAAAACAAATTTCCACATCGGCAGTCAAACCCTGTACAAACGAAGAAGTAGAGTCACTTGAGAACTTGAGGCAATTAAAAGAAAAAAAAGCCTTAGTCACTATAGAAAAGGACCCAGATTTTCATTGCTTTGTAACATAAAAGACAGTGAACTCTTTTCTTCCACTTCCTGGTGATAAGACAGTCAACTCTTATAGAGTCTATCACATTAACCTGGAAAAGGAACTTTTAACTTCCTTTGACATGGTGAGAAATTCAAATAACTATGTTCAGTCTTTCCTTGCAAGGGCAATAGGGAAGTGTTTGGTAAGCCAAACCACGTGGAGAAAACAAAATGGGCTGTCTGCCAGCTAATTTCTACCAGGTGCGCTCTCTCTATCGACTCCTGTAGATGCAAAGCAGGATAAAATTTACAACAGGCTCTGGAGTTAGGCTAACCTGGATTCAAAACACAGTCCTACCATATCATAAGTAATGTTTCCTCAAGTGAAAACAACCATCAAGGTCTGAGATTTAAAGGAGACAAGAAAAAAGCACCGAGAACATTCCCTGCATAGCTCAAAGTAGGTGGCGCTGTTAGTTCAGTAACATTTTCCCTAGGTATACAAAAACTTTTTAATCAATCTAATAAAATAAGAGGGCCTGAGTTAATAGTTTTATATGATTAGGAGACAAATGGAAGTAAAACCCAACTTCTTTCCACCCCAATACCACCTCCCCCACCTTTCTTAGACTACAGCTAGTCAGGCTTTTTTTTGTTTGTTTTTATGTGTAAGACCAACTAGTCTCTTAGGGAGTGACCAAAAGCTCCTTGTTAACTGCAGGGAGTAAAACATACATTGTCTTGTGTTTTGTAATACCTGTAAGACCAACTTTCTTTCTGCACATGAAACATCTGTTTTTCTTTGGTTTGGGCAATTCAGGAGCTTTTTCTTCACCCTGAGAAGTACTGGGCTGAGAAACTGATGGACTGGGCTGAGTGACAACTGAAAAGGACAGAAACACAAAATTTGTCAAGCATTCACTGGCTAACATTTAAGTCAAAAAAGGAAGTACTTAAGAGAAACAGGAAGATGCCTGATAAAAATGTTTAGAAGTATTCCTTGAAAATACAAACTTTAAACAGAATCTTCCATTTTAACATCAGAACTTAATTCAAACCTGAGAAATTCCTGCCAATCACCATACTACTTGCTTCTCTAATTTTGTAAAATGATCGCTTCACTCAAGAAATTCCTATAGAACACTGGTAACAGTCAGTACCAAAAACAAAATCCTAATTCTGTTTTAAAGAGCTGGGAGATGTTAATCATATGCTCAGTTTTTCCACGTTATAATTTCCTAAATGCAAACTTTTCAATCAGGGCAGTTCAAATTCATTACATCTCAGTAAATAAAAGTAGCCAACTTTGATTTTATGCTTATAGGAAAAAAAATCCTGTATATGTAAAAACAGCAAATTTTGACAAATGAAACCCAAACCATTCATCCCTAAATCAACGTCAGATCCAAAAATTCCAAAACAATCATTTTACCATTTTCACAGGTGCACTAAACATTATAGGAAGACTTGAAAGATTTTTTTAAAGCTTGGTTTTTAAAAAAGATCGGCAAACAGTCTTTAGAAACTACTCGAGAAGTATTGATTTTAAACTATTAAGGATTCCACAGGCAGAACAAGAATCTTATCTGAAATGGGCATCCACAATCGACAGAGATAGCATCTACAAACAGTCCCACCGTTTCTCCACCTAAAAAGGCTTTAAGTTTCAGTGTACGCATGGCATCAATAAAATTTCTCACAATGAACAAAAAATACATTACTGTACTAAAGCCCACACTGCCACTAGTTCTTTAAAACAAAATACCAAAATTTACATCTGCTTACATATAATTCAACTACACCTGAAACACTATAAACTCAGGTTTTAATATTAATCCAAATGTAACAATAGCAATTTTATGTATGCAATGCTGAAATTACTGCCCAAATATGCCAGCACCAATGCTATTAGCATATAGATAAGCTCCTACAGCAAGCTGATTGATTTAATGGCAATTTTCTCTCAAACTCTGCCCAAATTTATAATTCAATTGCATTAGCAATGAATCTACTGGGAGAAATAGCCTAATATTAGACTAAACGAACAATATTCCACCTACTGCTACTGTGACAACATTAATGTTTTTCCTGATGTCATAAGGATAAAGAATAATCTAGGGGAATAGTTGTATGGGGTAGAGGGAGGGTGTCAGCCATTTCTTTGGCTACACCTGAAAAATGAACTATGGCTCCTGAGACAAGGGAAGAAGGGGGAATAAGAAAATGACACAGAAAAGGCAAATAGCAGTGAACCACGGAATGCCTACTAAGTAATAATAAATGCAGACTAGCTCTAACCCAAGACTATTCTTCCAAGGTCAGAGTAATTTTGTGTTTAAAAACCAAAACCAAAAACAAAAAAAAACCCAAACAAAGGCATCACGGGCAAACTAATGTGGTCAGTTTAAGGATGGAGCTCATTTCTAAATGCAAAATATAGATTCACCTGCCAAACTTGAGAATTTGGCCTTAACTTTGTAAGATTAATACAATAAACAAACTTGACTGCTGTTAGCAAAAGCCAGCCTCCAAAGCAGACTGTATAACCAATGACACTATCTTTTCACAACAGAAGTTTTATATTGCATTTAATCAGCACTCTGCCAAAAAAGAACAAATTGATCAAATAAGCTACATGCACTATATAAAGCACAGAAATCTTTTTGTTCTAGGGCCTAGTACAGGTAATTCAAGTCAGTCTTCTTGCACCATCAGGGCACTTCTGGTTGTGCTATATAAGGAAAGTTTCCAAAGTCACCATATCTCACGAAAACCAAAATGCCTTTCCACACTGAGTTTTAAACTCCCACAAAATATATGATAGGAATATTGTACTTCAAACAAGTTTCAGTGTTCAAATATGTTGTTCTTAAAAGTTTTCTACGACATTGACAATATCAAAACTAAAGTTACTGCTTTTGGTTATAAAATTATTCTTTATAACCTTGAAATTTAACTTCATCAAGTTTTTAACACATCCAATCTCCAGATTACAGACTTTGCCCATTATGCACAAGGGTAGTGCAGGGGATGAGCAGAGAAGAAACTGAGAATAAATATCACTATTTTACACTTCAAGATACTCATACTCTTCAAGATACTTTTAAAGATAGTAGTTCTTTGCTTGGCCTGTATTTTATGGCTCTCCCTCCTCTTTGGTCCTTCAATGGGAAGGAAAGAATCCCCCCACCAGCCATTTCTTGCACTATCAAATTCAGAACCGAACAAGTATTAAATGAAAAACGTACCTGGCTCTGACACCTCTGTTTTCGGGGTAGTTATTTTGTCCTCTCTTGAAATGCTCATTTCTGTCATTTGCTGAGTTACAGGCAAGGCAGCCACAGGCACATTTCTATTTGAGTTCAAGCAAACAATTTTTAAAGGTGTTAAGGGTACTTCTTGAGACAATGAATAAGTTGTCAGTTCAACTTTAAATTATATAATATTTCCAAAATGGGCAAATGGAGCTAGATAACCTAAAATTTAAGAAAAATATTGGATGCCCAGCATAAATGGTTGAGAAAAAAGTTTGATAAATGGCTCATCAACTCGAGCCTGCATTTTGTATGGGTTACCATATTCTACAACCAGCTAGGCGTTTTTAGCTGTGCCTGTAACTTGTTTAAGGGCAAAACGGCAGCTCTGCCAAAACATCTTGTTTGGCCCAATAATACAGTCTACAGTCTCACTCGACAATCCCTAAACCTCAATTACAAAGAAATAAAAAAGCACAGCATTTCCAACACAGTATCCTTGAGGGGGTTAGGGAGTGAGGTGTAATATACATCTTTACTCAATGACTTAAGAGTCATGTATTAAGACACTGAAATCCTCGATTGCAAAGCCAAGGGCATCCATTAACTTCTTCATTATCGGACTAGTACAGACATCTTGGTTTCCTCTTTGTAATATCATAAAAACTCTGAACGTTCAATCTTACCTTGATTTTTCAGATGCGCTGCCAGCAGCACCTTCACAGTTGTTTAAGCTAGTGTCTGCTCTCTGTACCGATGCAGAATCTGAGGTAGGACTGTTGGAACCACTAGCTGTCCCTATTTAAAAAAAGGATTTGTAAGGAACCAATGAACACTGCAAAAACTCAGTATCAAGACGTAACAAATACTTGCATTTAATTAGGTTAGTGATATAAGCATTCACTGTGCTGTAATCCTACACTTGAGTATCCAAACAAAAAAATATTTAAAAATCCAATGAACACAAGTGTGAAACAAAATAACCTCAAAAAAGAAAACTGAAAAGCTAGAAGATGCTTGTAGATATAGTCATTCATTCCTGATCAGTCATGTCAAGCACCTGGGCTGTTGCTTGAATTTCAAGCTCTTGTCAGGTGTTCTCTCCATGGGCTTTCAGCATTCTCAGCCCCAATTCTTGGTTCTATATTTTCTGTCCACCAGTTCTTCAAATGTGTTTTTCCTTGGAAATAACTTACCCATTGGGCTCATTCTGCCACTATTCTGCTGCCTCTGAAGATGTTCTTTGTAGCAAACTGAACACATTCCATTTGTCCTAGGATTTCCATAAAAGCCACATCCTGTGCTACACAGCATGGGCCCCGGGGTCTGGTTAGTCTCCTGAGCCATATTTTTCTGCTATAGACGAAACAAAATTTCAGAAATTAGTGTTATCACCAAAATATAGTCTAATACAATCATCGGTATACCGTTGTAATTTCTACACAAGTTTTAACAAAAGCCCAAATTCTGTTAATCATTAAAAAGGGTGGGCAGAGATAATTATCAATATTTTGTTGCCTCTATAAAAGCAAACTGCTTTAGGGCCAAAAAAAAACCCAAAAAGAAATTTTATCAATTATTAGGGTATTTTTACCTATCACTATTCTTGGTTTCAATTTATGAAAAGGTCTGCTAGCTCTCAGGGTTATGTTTTAATCAATTTGGGAAACTGGTATCTTTAAGTACCTTTTGACTCTGCTGCACTACAGGCAGACCATTTCAAATGTTTTTACTTAATTGGCTAATCACAATTATCACTGACTTGATATTTATAGGTGGTTCTTTAAACTGGATGAATAAAGTTTTCTTAAAACACCTGCACATATCTGGGCTTCATCAGTAATTTGACAATTCTGCTGAGGCAGAGCATCTGTACTTTTTAATGCTGAAACATCTTTATATAAGGCTGAAAAGAGAAATGGTAGCCCTTCCTGCTACCTTGGAACCAACAAGTAAATCTCTTTAAGAATTTAGGGTCAGCCGGTTTAGGAAACTCCTTTTACGTTCTCCATTTGAAGTTTCAGAGTATGTTAAAGCCAGTGCCTAGGAACCTGCAATACACAAATTATGAACCAGATTTCTTAGCCAAAGGCACTATTAATTTTAACAAGTGCTTGTCTTCCTCATACCAGAAAATAATAAAACCGTTCCAAGCTCAAATTCAATATATTAAAGTGTATATACATAACCTTTAGTAATGGTTAATATTCAATGCTGGGTTACCAGAAAAAGCTTCACATAGCAAGCATTTGTTTGCAAGGAAGATTTGCTTTTCTAAAAGTCTTGTTAAAACGCTGTGCTAAATTATTAATAAGTTTTCCTCTGGATGAGAAAATACATATTCAAGAAAAATTATTTTAAAATAAAGTTTTGGAGGGTTTTCATGTCATCTTAAATATGTATAAGCATATGTACAAAAAGCATATTTGAGAGCATTTGCTTAAAGGAAAATTTGTGTGCTGTAACTTGTGGTCAGTCATTTTTTCCAACTACATATTATACACTTTTTAGTGAGTTATTAAAAAATGATGTTTTAACAAGTACTAACTACCAAAATTAGAAGATGGGAAAAGGGGACTAACCAATTCTGACCTGGCCAGAACCCTGGTAATTATTCCCCAAACATTTTATCCCCTTTTGTAAGTAGAAGTGCACCATACAAATATTAAGACAATCTAGCTTGTATGGAGTGACCAAGATCCACAACTTACTTTGAACAACAGTATTTAGTTGACACTGTCTCTTTAAATATTAACTGGAATTTAGCTGACTCATTTTGGAGCAGGGTAGTGTAAACATTTCAACATCACTTAGGAAGTTTATTAATAAACACTTTCAGCTGGGTTTTTAAATGAGCATAATAGGAGCAAAAACTGCTTTCAAATGATAAATATGTATATATTTGCATGCCCACCACGCACAAAACGTGTGAATGTTTGCCCTATGCATGAAGGTTGGGTCATTCCTCGAAACCAGTTTAAGTGTGCTAGCTTACATTTTCTACACTGAGGCCCAGTCTCATCTGACATTGGCTTTAAAGTTTAAGGCCAAGCGATCAACCTAAGTAATTTTAGTTAATCTGATTCTTAAAATCTTTGTTTTAGATAAATAAAATGGAGGATACTCCATCTAAAGATTTCACACACTTAGAGATAACAAAGTATTCCAACTTTCCTTCAGAGAACATGTCTACCTTCATTTCATTGTAAATAACCTTCAACTGCGAGACACACAAGAAGTACCAGGACATGAGTCTTCTACATGGGTTCCCATCTTTTACATTTTTTTCCCCTAGAAAGCCAGCTTTTAAATGCCATCACATGTGCACAGCTTGCTTTAATATTTCTCAGAAGCTTAGATCACATGGGAGGGCGCCTCAGCCTGTCACAAGGCTGCAATGTGACAAGCTGAGCTGGATGGAGGCTCTCACATAAAGCCTAGTCAACAGGGGCCTCTGAAATCAGCTTCTATTTATATCTCAAAGCCTGCCGACTCCTACACAACCCCAAGAACTAAGGATGCAGCGTTCATATATCTAACATAAGAAAACAAAAAAAGGACTGCTAGTTTTTTCGTTTTTTCCTAATGTAGGAAAAACTACAGAACAATCTCAATCTGGAAGATGAAAGCATAGTCACTCAAAGCTAAAATGGTCAAGGTTGTTTATAAAAAAACTAAACACAGTGGAGACAGCGTAAAAAAGAATCTTCATTTAGTGAGGATTTAGGGGATGAAGTGGGGGACGTGTGTTCCCATTAGGTATTGCATTCCCCTTGTATTTTAGAAAAAAATACCATTACTATTTATTGCCTTTAAAGTAATTAGCAACTTGAGCATGCACGTGTCAGCTCTATCAGGTATAGCTAGAATGCAGATTTTATAAAGTTTATGGCTTCCTCTAACTTACAGCTTAAAAAAACACCTGAGTGTAACTGAACAATTCTCCAATTCCAATTCTGAACAAAGAGCTTTTACACCTATGGAATACAGTTCTTCCAGGTACACATGATGTGATGAGATGGCATGAATTCCCACTCACCTGGGAATGCAGACCGGAGGTCAAGTCTCTAGTCTGCCACTAAGTCAGTGACCTTGGGCAAGTCCTTACTTTACAGATTTCAGTTCCCTCTTTGCCAAATGGAGTAGAATTGACTTTTAAAGGCTCCTTTTCAGGGCCTGGGAGATAGAAAACAGGAGAGAACTACAACGAATCCTTGATTTTTTAGGGGGGCGTGAGGAAACATTTTAAGAAAAACTTCAAAGATAAAATTGCAATATTTTCACCAATTGAGTTCTGAAAGCCTACTTTTTAAAAAAAATCCTAAAAATAAGGAGTAAAATACATTCGTTTATGTTTTTAGAAGTCTGTATCTAAATCCCAGGTTTAAGAACGGGGATGTGTGACCTATATGTTCTTTTATCTTAGTATCTCCTTAGATGCTATCCCTTAGGAGACATTCAGTCAACAAAGATATAACCCGACCCTTCCCCGAAAACACAGCTCCACGGAGTGCGTGGAAAGCAAGCAAAAAATTTCACATTCATCAGCCTAAATGCGCCAAACAAAGGAGAAGGTGCTCCATTTCCTCCATGAAAACGGATCTCAGGGTAGAAACGCAGCGACGTCGAGAAGCCCCGGCCCCATGTTCCAATGGATTCTGGAACAAGTTCGGGTCCCACTGATCCCCCATCCCCCTCCAAGCAAAGGCCTCACTCAGTAAAGCCCAGCAGGGCCCTCTCCAAAAACCACTGAGTCATGCAGAACAGCAGCTCAGCAGGCCCGGCCGGCCCTTCGTCTGCAGGCCCCACGCCGATCCCCGACCCTCGACCTCGAACGGCTCTTCTGAGGGGAGAGCTAGGGGGGGCCGCAGCGGGCAGGGGGCGCGGCCGCCGCCTCGGCCTCTTTGTTTCTCTGGGTCGTGGTGCCCACGCCGGGCGGCCGGGCGGGAGGCGAGCGGCCTAGAGGCCGGCCCCGCAGAGGCGGCACGCCGTGCATTGTTGTTTCCCGACCGTGCTGTGGAGCGAGCCAGGGACGCCGGGAGCCAGGTCTCGGGCCACGACGACAGGATGACGCCTCCGTCTTTGTGCTTCCTGGGCTGGCGGGCCGGCTCCCCTCCCCCGGACGCCGCCATCCGCGGCCTGCTCCGGCTTCGCCGTTGGCCCGCGGCGCCCCGGTCCCTTCACTCCCGCCCCTGGCCCGGCAACAAGGAGCCCGGCTCCCACCCCCAGCCCCGTATCACTCACCCTGTGGGGTCCCAAATGCGAAAGCTGGGTTCGCGCGCGAAGCCGGCACGATGAGGCCGGGCCGAGGCCTCCGGGAAGGCTGAGCCGGACGCCCTGGTGCCGCCGCCGCGGGCCGGGAGCGGGTCGGAGCCGCAGGCGGAGGTGGCGCCGCCGCCGCCGCCGCGGGGTCTTCCTTTGTTCCTGCAGCAGCGCCGAGCGTGGCCGGGACACGCCGGAGCTCGGGAAGTGGGAGGAGGGAAGCGAGGGGGGGGCAGAGGAGGAGGCGGAGGGAGGACCGGAGGCCGCAGCGGCTAACGCTGCTCGAGGCGCTCGCCCGTAGTCGCCTCACGCCTCCACAGGCCGCAGGTTAGGTGGACTAGGAGGGCGAGCGGAGCGCGCGCCGCGAGGCCTGGGGCCGTAAGGGCCCGCTGATGGCGCTCTTCGCCGCTCCTGCCACCGCCGGGGAAGCTGCGCGGCTCCCGAGAGCTAGCGAGCCCGCGTAAGAGATGCACACAGCTCCGCGTCCCGGCCGACTAACGCGCTCGCCGCCCGGCGCCCGGGCTGTGAGGAAAAAGAGGGGGAGGGGGCGGGACGCGTGCGTCAGCGAAAACCCCGACGGCGGCGGCGGCGGGGAGCGCGGTGACGTCGCGGGCCCGAGGCCACGCCCCCGGTGCCCTGTCAGTAGGTCCGGGAGGCGGGGCCGAGACGGGTTTCTGTGCCTTCTCGCGGAGCCCAGCCACTGGCCTGGCAGTCGGCCCCTAGGGTGGAGCTGGGAAGAGCGAGTCCCGTGGAGGATGCGTTTCTATTTTTAACCCAATTGTCCGCCCTCAGCCTCCCTCCTTCGGATTTTCTCATTCAAACCCGTTTTTCGCCATCCTAGTTCTCACGCTTTGTCTCCAGCCCTGGGCAGACATTCCCTCCCCCAAGAATCGTAAGGATTCACCCCCAGAAAAGGAAAAGAAATGCCTTATGGCTTCGAGGTCTTTTCTGTTTATGAAACCTCCTCACTCCCCACACCCATTTTGAGCTCCGAAGTCCAGCCCGAGCGTGGCCTTGACGCAGCTGGCGGTGCGCGTTTGCTCGCCCAAGGTCACGGGTGGTTGTGCAGAGTGAGGAAACGCGCGGCCGCCCAGGGCTGCCAATGCCCCGGCGGCGCTGTTCTGAACAAACTGTTTTGGCCAGCCTGTAAAATCCCTGGAAATTGACGATTCCAGCAAAGCGTCCTGAACTGGGAAAGCACCAAATGTTCTACTCAAATGCCGCGAAGGGACAAAACAAGCTAGACCTGAGGCCCAGATGAAGCGGGAGGAGGAGGCTTGCGGGAGGAAGTTCAAGGGGGGAGGTACTAGGCGGGCAGTTCAGGCACGAGGCACAGGTCCCCCATGGGTGAAAAGATGACTTTACCCGGAACACTGGGAACCTTTTCAGAGCACAAAGAAAAAACATTTTCAACTGACCGCTCCAAGTGAATTTCAGTTCAACTCAAAATAACAAAATTACTAAGTCGGAAAGGACTTCTGAAATTTTCTAGTAAACAACGGTCTGACTAATACATAGAAATGATGTTTAGGGTTTATATTAGCCACATATAGAATGGAGAAGAAGTCCCTTCAGCGTTTCTCAAAGTTGGTAATCAGAAAAAAAATCACCTGGAGTTATTAAAGATTCCTACGCATCTCCCCTGGTTATGGTTTTGGTTGTTCTGGGGTGGGGGTGGGGGTGGGGGTGGGGGTGGGGGGGGGCCATATTGCGCTTCAGGTGGTCCTTATTTATAATCTGTATTTGGGGGAATGCTGTACTGATAGCTTGAGCCAACACTGCCAAATCAAACAGTTCTCCGCCACAGTTAGCAAAGTACCTGGAGCATAACAACCTTTTGTTTTGTTTTGAACAAATTCGGGTTTATTACTGTGATCAATTAATGTATTAGAGATTTAAGTAGTTTGGGTCACTGGTCCCACGACCATTACAATTTATTTCCTTAAATTAGCAGATGAATTAGTTAAAAAAAAAAAAAAAAAAAGCAGCTACCATTTACAGGCCATTTTCAGTGCCAACTATTTTCCATTTAGGGTCTCATTTTATCCTCACAGCAATTTACTGAGATAGGTACTATTATCATGTCCCTTTCTACAGATAAAGGAACAATGACTAAAGAGGCTTGCCCAGGGCACTGAAGGGCAGAGAGGCAATGGAGGTGATTATTATTGAGAACAAAAATAACTTAAATTTTAACTTGAATTTTTTTTTTTTTTTGCTCTCTAGAATTGGAGTTATAATGAGTGAAACAAGATAATTCCTGAAGAAGCATACTTTAAAAAAAGTCTAAGGGTAATGAGGCAAGCTCATTATTGAATAGTGTATTCCATAATATTATGTCACCTTCTGATAATTCATCTTCTCTATCACCCATTTATAATTTTCTCTGAGACTGTTTCAGCCAAGAGTGTTGCAGGTATTGGACCTAAACATACCAAGATTCCTTTTCAGCAGCTATTTTCTAGTGGTTCTCAAAGTGTGGTCTCCAGACTAGCGGCAGCAGCATCACCTGGGAACTTAGTAGAAATACAGATTCTCAGGCCCCAGCACCAAACCTGTGGAGTCACAAACTGGGGGTTAGCACAGCCGTCTGTGGCTTAATAAGTCCTCCAGGTGATTCTGATGCATACACAAGTTTGAAAACTGTTGACTTGCCGGGCGCGGTGGCTCACGCTTGTAATCCCAGCACTTTGGGAGGCCGAGGCGGGTGGATCACGAGGTCAGGAGATCGAGACCACAGTGAAACCCCGTCTCTACTAAAAATACAAAAAAATTAGCCGGGCGTGGTGGCGGGCGCCTGTAGTCCCAGCTACTCGGTAGGCTGAGGCAGGAGAATGGCGTGAACCCGGGAGGTGGAGTTTGCAGTGAGCCGAGATCGGGCCACTGCACTCCAGCCTGGGTGACAGAGCAAGACTCCGTCTCAAAAAAAAAAAAAAAAAAAAAGAAAACTGTTGACTTAACCCTACCCTGGCATCAGGTGACCCCTCTTTTTTTCAGGTGGCTCACACCATCTGAAAGGGAAAAGTTTTTTTTTTGTTAAAGTCTCATATTACTGGTGTAACAGTTTAAGGGATATACTTCTAAGAAGGTTTTTGTTTTATTTTTGTTTTCTTATGTTTTAAGTTTTTACTTGCACTCCAAAGACAAACTGAATTTTTTTTTTTTTTTTTTTGGCTGGGTCATGGCCGACTCGCACTGGAAATCCCTCCGGTTCACCCATTCTCTGCCTCACCTCGGTAGTGGGGGCGCCCGCCACCGTTTTAGTAGAGACGGGGTTTCACTGTGTTAACCAGGATGGTCTCGATCTCCTGACCTCTTGATCCACCCGCCTCGGCCTCCCAAAGTGCTGGGATTACAAGCGTGAGCCACCGCGCCCGGCCTGACAAACTGAATTGTTAAACAGAATATATAAGAGAATGCTTCTAATACAACATGCCAAAGGCCTTTGCTCTGTAGTCATTAGGGAAGGTCAACTTTGGCCTGAAACCAACCTCTGTAAAAAAGATAATGAGTAGCCAGGCATGGTGGCTCACGCCTGTAATCCCAACACTTTGGGAGGCCAAGGGGGGCGGATCACGAGGTCAAGAGATTGAAACCGTCCTGACCAACATGGTGAAACCCTGTCTTTACTAAAAAATATACAAAAATTAGCTGGGCATGTTGGTGCGTGCCTGTAGTCCTAGCTACTCGGGAGACTGAGGCAGGAGAATCACTTGAACCCAGGAGACAGAGGTTGCAGTGAGCAGAGATCACGCCACTGCACTCTAGCCTGGTGACAAAATGAGATTCCGTCTCAAAAACAAAACAAACAAACAAACAAACAAAAAAACAGATAATGAGCAAAATTGGTCGTGCTCAAAATGTGATATTGGTTAGGTGTGGTGGCTCACGCCTATAATCCCAGCACTTTGGAAGGCAGAGGCAGACGGATTACCTGAAGTCAGGAATTGAAGACCAGCCTGGCCAACATGGCCAAACCCTGTCTCTACTAAAACTACAAAAATTAGCTAGGCAAGTGGCGGGTGCCTGTAGTCCCAGCTACTTGGCAGACTGAGGCAGGAGAATCACTTGAGCTGGGGAGGTGGAGGTTGCAGTGAGCCGAGATTGCGCCACTGCGCTCCAGCCTGGGATAACAGAGCGAGACTCTGTCAAAAAAAAAAAAAAAAGAAAGAAAGTTTTGCACATTTGCTACTTTCCAGGCACTCACCTAACTTGGTGCTGGGATATACATTCATGTAAAAAAAAAGATGTTACCCTGTTCTCATGAATCTTACTGTCATGTGGGGGAGAACAATGTTATCATATAATACATAATTATGAACTGGTAAATATTTTGAAAGAAAAGCATAGAATGCTATGGGAGCATATAACCAATCATAATGGATCTTGAAAACTCACCCAGGTCTGAGTTCCAACCATCCCCATGGCCAAAGGAGCCAGGCTTATTTCCTTAAAGTAGGTAACCTGGTAGTCTGCTTAAGAACTCAGGTAAAGTCATTGCAGGTTCTCTTACACTTTTCTTCGTAAACTAGGGATGGCCTGGAAAGGGGATTGATGATGGGAGAAGAGCAAATGTAATTAAATTTCTTAGAAAGTGAAAACTGACATCCCTTAAAAATAGCAATATAAGTTATTAGTCCACTGTAAAATGTAAAAGACCTGAAGTTATTTTATCTTGACATATAACTTCCTATTATGGAGACAAGAATTGCTGCGATGACATTATTATAATACTCGGTCATAAGTAACTATTCATTCTCTGTCTGTGTTTGAGTAGAACCTGGTGACGCACAAAGCCTTTTCTAGGGTCTTTTTTTTTTTTTTTTTTTGAGACGGAGTCTCGCTCTGTCGCCCAGGCTGGAGTGCAGTGGTGCAATCTCGGCTCACTGCAAGCTCCGCCTCCCGGGTTCCCGCCATTCTCCTGCCTCAGACTCTCCGAGTAGCTGGGACTACAGGCGCCCGCCACCACGCCCAGCTAATTTTTTTTTGTATTTTTCGTAGAGACGGGGTTTCACCGTGGTCTCGATCTCCTGACCTCGTGATCCGCCCGCCTCGGCCTCCCAAAGTGCTGGGATTACAAGCATGAGCCACCGCGCCCGGCCTCTAGGGTCTTAAAAACTTTGGAGTGGCCGGATGTGGTGGCTCGTGCCAGTAATCCCAGCAGTTTGGGAGGCTGAGGTGGGCGGATCACCTGAGGTCAGGAGTTTGAGACCAGCCTGACCAACATGGCGAAACGCCGTCTCTACTAAAAATACAAAATTAGCCGGGTGTGGTGGCGGGCGCCTGTAATCCCAGCTACTCCGGAGGCTGAGACAGGAGAATTGCTTGAACCCCGGAGGTGGAGGTTGCGGTCAGCCAAGATCACGCCATTGCTCTCCAGCCTGGGCAACAAGAGCGAAACTGCTTCTCAAAACAAACAAACAAACAAAACCCCCCACACACAAAAAGCACAAAACTTTGATATGTCACTGGACGTTCACATAGTGCCCTTTCTCCCTTTCGTTCCCAGCCCCTTCCCAGATTTCAAAGATCAAGGTAAAGAGACCGTTTTATAAAAGTATTTTCAAAATAATTGGCTAAAAGGATTACAGTATTGTATTTAGAGCAAATCCACTAATTTAAAAATTAAGGCTGGGCGCGGTGGCTCACGCCTATAATCCCAGCAGTCTGGGAGGCCGAGATGGGCGGATCACGAGGTCAGGAGATGAAGACCATCCTGGCTAATATGGTGAAACCCTGTCTCTACTAAAAATACAAAAAATTAGCCAGGTGTGTTGGCGGGTGCCTGTAGTCCCAGCTACTCCGGAGGCTGAGAATCGCTTGAACCTGGGAGGTGGAGGTTGCAGTGAGCTGAGATTATGCCACTGCGTCCCAGCCTAGGCGACAGGCAAGACTCTGTCTCAAAAAAAATTAAAAATAAATAGATAAATAAGAAATTGATAAAGCAAGTAGCAATTTCATTATTATATAGACCTTTTGGTAAATTAAAATTCTTATTTTCTCTGAAAATAACTTGATCAAAGAATCTTCAAATAAAAGACATGGATATCTTACCAGATTAGAGCAGACTTTCTGACACAATCTAGATACTATCAACATAGCATTAAACAATTTTTGAGACTATTTGAAAAACAAAAAGCCCTTATTGTTTTTAATTTTTTTTTTTTTTTGAGATGGAGTTTCTCTTTCGTCACCCAGGCTGGAATGCAGTGGCATGATCTCGGCTCACTGCAACCTCCGCCTCCCAGGTTCAAGCAATTCTCCTGCCTCAGCCTCCCTAGTAGCTGGGATTATAGGCGCCTGCCACCACCCCTGGCTAGTTTTTGTGTTTTTAGTAGAGACGGGGTTTCACCATGTTAGGCAATCTGGTCTTGAACTCCTGACTTCAGGTGATCCGCCCACCTCGGCCTCCCAAAGTTCTGGGATTAAAGGCTTGAGCCATCGAGCTGGGCCTGCCTAATTGTTTATGTAAATCAAGAACTTAGATTGAAGGAAACTGATGATTTACTATGTATATATGTTTTGTTGTAAACATCACCTTTTAAGAAACAAAATATTTTGGTCTCAAGAACTCTTAAGAAATTTTTGTTATTGAACAAGCTAGGTGTGGGGTGTTAATCTCAGTAGTTAGCTCTGTGATTGTCTCAGAAACAATACTTTGGGACTGGGTGAGGTGATTCACGCCTGTAATCACCGCACTTTGGGAGGCAGGAGGATCATCTGAGATCAGGAGTTCGAGACCAACCTGGCCAACATGGCGGATCACCTGAGGCAGGTGATAACCTGAGGTTAGGAGTTCGAGACCAGCCTGGCCAACATGGTGAAACCTCATCTCTACTTAAAATACAAAAATTAAGGCTGGGCGTGGTGGCTCACACCTGTAATCACCGCACTTTGGGAGGCCGAGGTGGGCGGATCAGCTGAGGTTAAGAGTTCAAGACCAGCCTGGCCAACATGGTGAAACCCCGTCTCTACTAAAAATACAAAAATTCGCCAGGTGTGGTGGCAGGTGCCTGTAATCCCAGCTACTTGGGAGGCTAAGGCAGGAGGATCACCTGGGAGATGGAGTTTGCAGTGAGCCGGGATCGTGCCACTGCACTCCAGCCTCGGCAACAGAGTGAGACTCCCTCTCAGAAAAAAAAGAAAAAAAAAAAAGAAAAAATAATTAGCTGGGCGTCGTGGTGTGTGGCTGTAATCCCAGCTACTCTGGAGGCTGAGGCATGAGACTCGCTTGAACCCAGGAGGTGGAGATTGCAGTGAGCTGAGATTGTGCCACTGCACTCCAGTCTGGGTGACAGAGCAAGACTCCCTCTCAAAAAAAAAAAAAGAAACAATACTTTGGAGCATATCATAACCTGGGTTCACGGGTGGTGGGGTTGGCCAGGAAGACAGGAATCATGTCAGTGATTCAGTTAGAGCCCAGAAACTATGCTGGTATAAAGCTTAGGCAGGAGGCAATTGTTCCTAAGGCCCTATTAGCCAGCAGAAAAAAAGGTAGAAACCATTAGGGAGGTCAGGATTCAGACAGAAGACTAGCATGAGAAAAGTGGGTAGGGTGGGCCTCTGTCCTGGAGCAATCTAAGTTCTAGGCAGAGAGCCAAGGCAAGTATCTTAAGTTTGTGTAATGTTTTTCCATGTACAGTGTATATTCAAATGTATTACTTTGATAAATTCTCACAATAGCCTATTGAGATAACTCTTAATCTCTCCTTTTGCTGGAGGAGTTGACTGACTGTCCATTGTCATATATCTAGTGAGAGTACAAGTTTCTGTTCTTTGGCACAGTGTTCGTTGCCTCTTCAGGATCACTTTCCCCTTTAAATTTATTTCATAATTATATTTACCATTAGAATGTTAACTTTTTTTTTTTTTTCTGAGAGGGAGTCTCAATTTGTCACCCAAGCTGGAGTGCAGTGGCGTGATCTCGGCTCACTGCAACTTCTGCCTACCAGGCTCAAGCAATCCTCCCACCTTATCCTCTGGAGTAGCTGGGACCACAGACACTTGTCCAGCTAATTATTTGTATTTTTGGTAGAGATGGGTTTCACCATGTTGCCCAGGCTGGTTTCAACTCCTGAGCTCAAGCAATCTGCCTGCTTTGGCAGATGGATTACAGGTGTGAACCATGGCGCGAAGCCTAGAAAGTTAACCATTCTTTTTTTTTTTTTTTTTCTGAGACAGAGTCTCGCTCTGTTGCCCAGGCTGGAGTGCAGTGGCATGATCTTAGCTCGCTGCAACCTCTGCCTCCTGGGTTCAAGAGATTCTCCTGCCTCAGCTTCCCGAGTAGCTGGGACTACAGGGGCATGCCACCATGCCCGGCTAATTTTTTTGTATTTTCAGTAGAGACAGGATTTCACCATGTTAGCCAGGGTGGTCTGGATCTCCTGACCTCGTGATCTGCCCGCCTTGGCCTCCCAAAGCGCTGGGATTACAGGCATGAGCCACCGCGCCCGGCCATACCATTCTTATCTTGTGTATCGCTCACCTCACCCAGTGGTCTCTAACAGGCAACTTCTGTCTCTTTTGCTAGCTCCAGCTTATCTGTCCATCTCCTAAATGTTGGCATTTTTTACGTCTAGGTCCCGGGCACTCTTTGTTTTTTCACTGCTCGTACTCTCTCAGAGCGACTTTACCCACCTTCATAGATTCAAATGAAGTACTCAAAGGAATGAGTATCTGTACTTATCCCTTGGCTTATAAATGGTTCATTTATGAATTTTTCACTTACAAAGATATAGCTATTTGTATTTACTTATTTATTTATTTTGAGACAGTCTCACTCTGTCACTCAGGCTGGAGTGCAGTGGCATGATCTCGGCTCACTGCAACCAGCCTCCTCGTTCTGGACTCAAGAGATTTTCACACCTCAGCCTCCCCAGTAGCTGGGATTATAGGCATACACCACCATGCTTGGCTAACTTTTGTATTTTTAATAGAGACAGGTTTCACTATGTTGGCCAGGCTAGTCTCAAACTCCCTGGCCTCAAGTTGTCCACAGGCCTGAGTCTCCCAAAGTGCTAGGATTACAGGCGTGAGCCACCACACCCAGCTGACAAAGATATATCTATTTTTAAAATTTTACTTATAAACATTTTTCAACTTAATCCAGAAAACTCTTCTTTTTTTCTGTTTGTCTTTGCATACTGAAGTTATGCTCTGTCATTGGAAGAGAAATTTATAGCTAACCACTACTCTTGTTAGGTAGTGAATAAGTGGGAGTAGTGAATAAATATCTAGAAATAGATATAAATTTATATTTATTCCATGTGGATCAATGGCTCTAGAATGAACAAGATAAAGTTTGAACCTGGGAATTTCAGAGCCAGTACTTCAGATACTGGTATATGACTGATTTAAGTTGCTTTTGTATTATAACTTACAACATCATGACCAACTCTAAATGTGAAGCATGTAAATATGTAAGGGAAAATTCTTTTTATTGAAAAATTAAAAGTGATAAACTGAAGCAGGACAAATAAAAACATTAGCTTCACCAAAGAAGATATACAGATGACAAATAAGCATATAAAAAGATGCTTCACATAGGCCAGGCGCGGTGGCTCACGCCTGTAATCCCAGCACTTTGGGAGGCCGAGGCAGGAGGATCACGAGGTCAGAAGGTCGAGACCATCCTGGCTGACACAGTGAAACCATGTCTCCACTAAAAAACACAAAAAAATTAGCTGGGCATGGTGGCGGGTGCCTGTAGTCCCAGCTACTCCAGAGGCTGAGGCAGGAGAATGGCATGAACCCAGGAGGTGGAGCTTGCAGTGAGCCGAGATCGCGCCACTGCACTCCAGCCTGGGTGACAGAGCGAGACTCCGTCTCAAAAAAAAAAAAAAAAGATGCTTCACATTATATGTCATCAGGGAAATGCAAATTAAAGCAAAAATGAGATACCACTATGTACCTATTAGAATGGCCAAAATCCAGAAAACAAACAACACCAAATGCTGGTGAGGATGCAAAGCAACAGAAACTCTTATTCGTTGTTGTTGGGACTGCAAAATGGTACAGTCACTTCAGAAGGCAGTTTGATGATTTTTTATGAAGTTAAACATACTCTTACTGTGTGATCCAGCAGTCACACTCCTTGGTATTTACCCAAAGGATTTGAAGACATGTCCACAAAAAAATTTGCACACAGATATTCATAGCAGCTTTATTCATAATTGCCAAAATTTGAAAGCAACCAAGATATCCTTCAGTAGGTGAATGGAGAAATAAACTGTGGTACATCCAGATAATAGAATATTATTCAGTGCTAAAATAAACGCGTTATTAGGCCATGAAAAGACATGGAAAACTTGAATGCATATTACTAAGTGGAAGAAGCCAGTCTGAGGTCCGGGCGCGGTGGCTCACGCCTGTAATCCCAGCACTTGGGAGGCTGAGGTGGGTGGATCACGAGGTCAAGAGATTGAGACCATCCTGGCCAACATAGTGAAACCTTATCTCTACTAAAAATACAAAAATTAGCTGGACGTGGTTGGCGCACGCCTGTAGTCCCAGCTACTCGGGAGGTTGAGGCAGTAGAATTGCTTGAACTGGGGAGGCAGAGGTTGCAGTGAGCCGAGATCACAACACTGCGCTCCAGCCTGGCAACAGAGTGAGACTCTGTCTCAAAAAAACAAAAAAGAAGCCAGTCTGAAAAGTACATACTATTAATTTCAACTATATGACACCCTGAAAAAGGCAAAACTATGGAAACAGTAAAAGGATCAAGTGGTTGCCAGGGGATAGAGGGGAAAGAGGGAGGAATATGCAGAGCACAGAGGATTTTTATAGTAGAGAAACTACTCTGTGTGATACTATAGTGGTGGCTACATGTCATGATCAATTTATCCAAACCCACAGAACGTACAACACCAAGAGTGAACCCTACTTTAAACTAAGGACTTTGAATGATAATAATGGGTCAATGTAGGTTCATCAGTTGTAACAAACATACCACTCTATGGGATGTTGATAATGGGGAAGCCCATGTGTGTGTGGAGACAGGTGTATATGGGAAATCTCTGTACCTTTCTCTCAATTTTGCTGTGAACCTAAAATGGCTCTTAAAAATAGTCTATTATTAAAAATAAAGAAATAAGTGAGATCCCTCAAATTCAGACAAGCTTTTATTGTCACCCCACAAATTAAAAAACAATTAGGTCTGTTAAGTGCTTGGATAATACAAAATTGAAAAAGAATAAGAGATTGTTAGGTTTTTGTGGGGTTTTTTGTTTTTGTTTTTGTTTTTTTTCCAGACGGAGTCTCACTTTGTCACCCAGGCTGGAATGCAGTGGCGAGATTTTTTTTTTTTTTTTCCGGACAGAGTCTCAGTTTGTCACCCAGGCTGGAATGCAGTGGTGAGATCTCAGCTCACCACAACCTCCGCCTCCCGGGTTCAAGAGAGTCTTCTGCCTCAGCCTCCTGAGTAGCTGGGATTACAGGTGTGCACCACCGTGCCCAGCTAATTTTTGTATTTTTAGTAGAGATAGGGTTTCACTATGTTGGCCAGGCTGATCTCGAACTCCTGACCTCGTGATCCGCCTGCCTCGGCCTCACAAAGTGCTGGGATTACAGGCATGAGCCATCACGCCTGGCCTGTTAGGTCTTAGTAGTACTATTGCCGAACTGTGTCTAAGGCTAAGCCTAAATTGTTGGGATTTTCTGAAGCTTTTGATGCTGGAGAGAATGCTTCCTTGAACTTCCTAATTATATAGCAGAAGGTGATGTCTTTGAAGCCTTCACGAAGGCAATTGAGGGAGTCCAGCGAACTAAAGAGTAGAGTTCAATGGGCATCACAGAAGATTTCACAGATTCGAGAATATTAGTCTTAGGTTATGGGCTAGATTGCAGCTGTAGACTATTGAGGTACTTGACAATGGCACAGAGGAACTTCAGAATAACTTCAGTATCCATCATTACTATTGTCTTCGAAGAAAACTGATCTTTTGGGAGAAACAAATTCCCTGAAATCCAATGCTGTCTTGTACTTTTCATTGGATATGGAAGGATAGTCCCTATCAGTCTCCTCCAGATTTCCCCCAGATCAGAGAAGCAGAGGAGATTTCTCTGTTGCTTCCTGTGGAGACCTGAAGACTACCCTGTGCAGTGGGTCTGATAGAAGGAGGCACTGACCCCCGAGGTGCACTTGCAGCTTCTCTTCTAGTCCAGTTCCTTTCAGAAAGACTTCTCTTCCTCATCCTTTTCTGGCTAAGAGGTTTAGAAGCTAAGAGATCGAGCAGCCTTCAGGATGAAAGAATGAAATAAAGGATTCCCCCATGTTGGTCAGGCTGGTCTCAAACCCCATCTCTACTAAAAATACAAGATTAGCTGGGCATGGTGGCTCATGCCTGTAATCCCAGCTACTCGGGAGACTGAGGCAGGAGAGTCACTTGAACCCGGGAGGCAGAGGTTGCAGTGAGCCAAGATTGCACCATTGCACTCCAGCCTGGGTAGCCGAGCGTGGTGGCATGTGCCTGTAATCCCAGCTACTCGGGAGGTTGAGGCAGAAGAATCGCTTGAATCTGGGAGTCAGAGGTTGCAGTGAGCCAAGATTGCACCATTGCACTCCAGCCTGGGCGACAGGTCGAGACTCCATCTCAAAAAAAAAAAAAAAAAAAAAGACTAGGATTTCTTTGAGTGCTTATTTAAATAGGTAAATTTATGGTTAATTTAATGTTTTTTAAAAAGTTTCATTCGTTTGCAGTCACTTGACCTTATGGTTAAGATAGAATATTTAAAGATGTTGAAAAGACAGAATTTTACAGTAAATTAATTTTTTTTTTTTTTTTTTTTTTTTTGAGATGGAGTCTCACTCTGTCGCCAGGCTGGAGTGCAGTGGCTTGATCTTAGCTCACTACAACCTCTGCCTCCCGGGTTCAATCGATTCTCAATCTCTTGACCTTGTGATCCGCCCGCCTCGGCCTCCTAAAGTGCTGAGATTACAGGCGTGAGCCACCGTCCCCATCCAGTAAACCAATTTTGAAAATAAAAAGCAATACAGTAACATGACTACGTAAAGATTAAAGGAACTATATGTGTTACGAGCAAATAATGTTTAGTATTTATTTTGTGCTTACTTTGTGCTTTTATATGCCTTATCTCTAATTCTTACAATAATTCTTTGAAGTAGTGATGATCATCCTCTTTTGCAGAGGCAGAGCTGAGGCACAAGGAGATAAGTAACATGTTTAAAATCGTATAGTTGCTATCTAAGAATGAAGTCAAACCCAGGTCAGTCTGACTTCCAAAGTTGAGTTCTTTCCAATATAGCAAGTGCCTTTCCTAAACCATTGAGAGTTGCAGAATTTTCGACTTCCAGTGAAGACTAGAGGGTCCTCTCCAGTACCCCACCCAGCATAGAAGTCTTCTAAACAGCATCTCCAGACCGGGTGTGGTGGCTCACGCCTGTAATCCCAAAGCTTTGGGAGACCGAGGCGGGCAGATTGCCTGAGGTCAGAAGTTCAAGACCAGCCTGACCAACATGGAGAAACCCTATCTCTACTAAAAATACAAAATTAGGGCCGGGTGCGGTGGCTCAAGCCTGTAATCCCAGCACTTTGGGAGGCCGAGGCGGGCGGATCACGAGGTCAGGAGATCGAGACCATCCTGGCTAACACGGTGAAACCCCGTCTCTACTAAAAAATACAAAAAATTAGCCGGGCGTGTTGGCAGGCGCCTGTGGTCCCAGCTACTCGGGAGGCTGAGGCAGGAGAATGGCGTGAACCCAGGAGGTGGAGGTTGCGGTGAGCCGAGATCGCGCCACTGCACTCCAGCCTGGGGACAGAGAGAGACTCCATCTCAAAAAAAAAAAAAAAAATACAAAATTAGCCAGCCAGGCGTGGTGGCACATGCCTGTAATCCCAGCTACTCGAGAGGCTAAGGCAGAAGAATTGCTTGAACCCGGGAGCTGAGCCGAGATCACGCCATTGCACTCCAGCCTGGGTAACAAGAGCGAAACCCCATCTAAAAACAACAACAACAACAAAACATTTCCAGCATTCAGGTTCTGTGCTGGTACTGCTAATACCATGAAAGGATTTCCTCACAAGGCAATCTATTCCAACTTCCCTGGAATCCCGAGATAAGATTTAATCCGGCCGGGCACGGTGGCTCACGCCTGTAATCCCAGCACTTTGGGAGGCCGAGGCGGGCGAATCATGAGGTCAGGAGATCGAGACCATCCTGGCTAACATGGTGAAACCTCGTCTCTACTAAAAATACAAAAAATTAGCCGGGTGTGGTGGCGGGCGCTTGTAGTCCCAGCTACTCGAGAGGCTGAGGCAGGAGAATGGCATGAACCTGGGAGGCGGAGCTTTCAGTGAGCAGAGATCGCGCCACTGCACTCCAGCCTGGGTGACAGAGCAAGACTCCCTCTCAAAAAAAAAAAAAAAAAAAAAAAAGATTTTATCAGCTTATTGCCATATCTTAGTTTGCAAAGACCTCAGAAAAATGGAACTTTAGTGTTCCATTTAAATATATTCCACCACTATTAAGATACCACTGGGGCCAGTCATGGTGGCTCTCACCTGTAATCCCAGCACTTTGGGAGGCTGAGGTGGGCAGATCACCTGAGGTCAGGAGTTTGAGACCAGCCTGGCCAACATGGTGAAACCCCGTCTCTACTAAAAATACAAAAATTAGTCTAGCATGGTGGCAGGTGCCTGAAATCCCAGCTACTCAGGAAGCTGAGGCATGAGAATCTCTTGAACCTGGGAGGGGGAGGTTGCAGTGAGCCAAGATCGTGACACTGCATTCCAGCCTGGGAGACAAAGTGAGACTCCGTCTTAAAAAACAACAAAAAAACAAAATAAAAACCATTGCCAAAAAACAGCTAACAAATTTTATTATAAAAAGACTTACTGAGAGATCATGCTGAACAGTGTGGCTATTTCTTTTCTTTCTTTTTTTTTTTGAGATGGAGTCTTGCTCTGTCACCCAGGCTGGAGTGCAGTGGCGTGATCTTGGCTCACTGCAACCTCCGCCTCCTGGGTTCAAGCAATTCTCATGTCTCAGCCTCCCGAGAAGCTGGGATTATAGGCACGTGCCACCACACCCAGCTAATTTTTGTTTTTTTTAGTAGAGGCGGGGGTTTCACCATGTGGGCCAGGCTGGTCTCCATCTCCTGACCTTGTGATCTATCTGCCTCGACCTCCCAAACTGCTGGGATTACAGGCATGAGCCACCATGCCTGGCCCAGTGTGGCTGTTTCTTTCAGTTTGTACTTGGGTATAATTTTGTGGACACTTTACCGTGGTCAATCCTTGTTATCAGTTAGTGAATTATTTGCCCTATAGCTCATCTACAGCAATCCGGATACTTTGGCACTTACAGCAAGTTGTTTTTCCTCCCTTTTTTAGAAGGATGTTAGGTGTGAGGGAGAAGGAAGAGGAACAAAATAACGATAGAAGAAATGAGTAGAATTCTTTCCTCCAGCTGTTTTTTTGTGTGTTTTTTTAATTACAAAGTATTAATAATTTATGAACAAACTCTTTGTAAAAATTTTAAGCAACAATTTTTTTTTGAGACAGAGAGTCATCCTTGTGATTTGTTTAAATACACAGGGTTTTGCTATATGTGTTGTTTCACAACATGTGCCTTGGGGATCTTTCCATGTAAATTATTTACCTTATTCATTTTAACAAATTGCAGAGTGTGGGTGGAATGTAATTATTTTAATCACTATCCTACTGATGGATATTTAGGTTGTTTGCATTTCTTAGCTATGATAAACAATGCTGATAAGAGCAGTTACTTGTCTTCAAAATGCAGAATGCACAATATTAATTATTTTCATTTTAAAGATACCATTGGGGCAGGGTGCTGGTGGCTCACATCTGTAATCCCAGCACTTTTTTGTTTTTTGTTTTTTGTTTTTTTTTGAGACGGAGTCTTGCTCTGTTGCTGAGGCTGGAGTGCAGTGGCACCATCTTGGCTCACTGCAACCTCTGCCTCCTGGTTCAAGCGATTCTCCTGCCTCACCAGCTAATTTTTGTGTTTTTAGTAGAAATGGGATTTTGCCACGTTGGCCAGGCTGGTCTCGAACCCATGACCTCAGGTGATCTGCCTGCCTCGGCTTCCCAAAGTGCTGGAATTATAGGCATGAGCCACCATGCCCAGACTCAAAAATATACATTTTTTGCATGGGCTTTGCTTGTGCTCAAATGTTAGTCTTTGTGGGTAGAAATAATTTTTTTTTTTTTGAGACAGAGTCTTGCTCTGTCGCCCAGGCTGGAGTGCAGTGGCGCGATCTTGGCTCACTGCAACCTCCACCTCCCGGGTTCATGCCATTCTCCTGCCTCAGCCTCCTGAGCAGCTGGGACTACAGGCGCCCACCACCACGCCCAGCTAATTTTTTGTATTTTTTTAGTAGAGACGGGGTTTCACTGTGTTAGCCAGGATGGTCTCGATCTCCTGAACTTGTGATCCACCCGCTTCAGCCTCCCGAAGTCCTGGGATTACAGGTGTGAGCCACCGCGCCCGGCCAGAAATAATTTTTAAGATGGAAAATAAATCTTACTGACTTAACTGATTCTAAGTTTTTAGTATTTTCTTTCTCTCCCTCCCTCTCTCTTCTTCCTGCCTTCCTTCTCTCTCTCTCTCCCCTTTTTCCTTTCTTTCTCTTTCTTTCTTTCTTTCCTTCTTTCTCTCTCTCTTTCTTTTCCTTTCTTTTTTTTTCTTTTTTCTTTCTTTCCTTTCTTTCTTTCCTTCTTTTTCTCTTTCTCTCTTTCTCTCCCTTGCTTTCCCCTTCCTTCCTTCCTTCTTTCCTTCCTTCCTTCTCTCTCTCTCTTTCTTTCTTCTTTCTCTCTGTCTTTCCTTTCTTTCTTTTCTCTTTCTTTCTTTCTCTTTCTCTCCCTTCCTTTCTCCTTCCTTCCTTCTCTCTCTCTCTTTCTTTCTTTCTTCTTTCTCTCTCTGTCTTTCCTTTCTTTCTCTCTTTCCCTTATTCTCCCTCTCCTTTCTTTTTCCCTCTTTCTCTTTTTTAACCTTTGAAAATACAATACATACAGGACATTTAAGATTCACTAGAAAAGAATCATCAGCAGAGAGAAATCCTGCGTCATTTTCCCCTATCCATAGCTAGTTATTTTAATAACAATAGGTGGCCAGGCATGGTGGCTCATGCCTATAATCCCAGCACTTTGGGAGGCTGAGGTGGGTGGATCACTTGAGGTGAGGAGTTCAGTACCAGCCTGGCCAACATGGTGAAACCCAGTCTCTACTAAAAATACAAAAAAATTAGCTGGGTGTAGTGGAGGGCACCTGTAGTCCCTGCTACTCAGGAGGCTGAGGCACGAGAATCACTTGAACCCAGGAGGTGGAGGTTGCAGTGAGCCGAGAGCGCATCACTGCACTCCAGCCTGGGTAACAGAGCGAGACTTCATCTAAAAAATAAATAAATAGATAAATAAAATAAGAATAGGTAACATTTGCTAAGCACTGATTATATGACAGTCTTTGTTGTCACCATTATATATATTAATATAAACTCAATTCTCATAAGAGAATTAGGATGTAGTCACAACTATTATCACCATTTTGCTAATTTGGAAATTGTCAGTGGAAAAGTGAGAGAACCTCCACATGGTGTACCTCAAAGGCCTGGACCTTGAGGCCTTACTCATCGTGTGGTAAAAAGGAACAGAGCAGCTCTATCAAGGCACAGTGTCAACGTATCTCAATCAAGAACTGCTCTATTCTTAATGAGGGTCCAAGTTAGGGTGATCAGCTCCTCTGTTTTGCCTGGGACTTTCCCAGTTTTGGCAGTGAAAGTTCTATGCCACAGTCAACCTCTCAGTCCCAGGCAAACCAAGATGGTTGGTCATCCCAGTCCAAGTAGTGTTTGTTTTGAGGGAAGGTGGGTTGGAACGTATCTGGAGCAGGTGGGTGGTATCCCTATTTAATAGTCATTAAAGAGAGTTGACAGGACCTTCATTCACTAAAGTGAATATCTTTTTGGCCAGGCGCAGTGGCTCATGCCTCTAATCCCACCATTTTGGGAGGCCGAGGCAGGCAGATCACCTGAGGTCAGGAGTTCGAGACCAGCCTGGCTAACATGATGAAACCCCGTCTCTACTAGAAATACTAAATTAGCCGTGTGGTGGCACATGCCTGTAGTTCCAGCTACAGGGAAAGGGAGGCTGAGACAGGAGAATTGCTTGAACCTGGGAGGTGGAGGCTGCAGTGAGCTGAGATGGCACTACTGCACTCCAGCCTGGACAAAAAAAAAAAAAAATTAAGTGAATATCTTTTGATAAATCCAGCCATATAAATAGTAAGCCAAGACTGCAGACTTCCCTTCACAGGGTCACTAGAATACTTTACTCCCTGTGAGACAGGAAAAGATTAAAAGGAGATGAAGCCTACACCTAGGTTGCAATCTAACATATCAGAGGTGCTGATATGCTAAGGGGTGCTAAGAGTGAAGAGAGATGTAATCTCACAAATTTTCTTTGTTTTTTTTTTGGTTATCTTTTGTTTTTGATCTTTTTTGTGTTTTTTTTCTTTTTTTCTCTTTGTTTTATTTGTTTATTTATTTTAATCTCACAAATTTTCTGATGGCAAAAGTTTCTACCTTTCCTTTTTTGGCTTTTAATGTCAGGCAATTTAAATGCAATGTCCCGCATCTGTAGACCTACAGAATAGTCTGACTTTCCTTGTTTCAGCTGGTCAATAATCTGGGCTATTGCATTACTGATGTGGCACAGATCTAAAGTGGTATGTGCCTGTGTATTTGTGTGTGAGTGATCTGAAATTAACCTCATTTTACCAAAGATGAAATATCCCTTTAGGATAACATTTTAAAAAGGAAGGATTGCATTTTTGTCTGACTAATCTTGACATATTTAGAATTGCGAATAGGACAATTAAAAAAAAAACCTCAAGTTAAAATTGCAAAGGGATCAGAAAACCAGGAATCAGTCATGTTTCTTAGCAGATAGTGGGTGCCACGAGAGGGAAGGATGGAACCATGGTCATCCTTACAAAAGGAAACACGAGACATAGGTTTATTTGGTAAGATTTTGTTTTGTTTTGTTTTGTTTTGTTTTGTTTTGTTTTGAGACGGAGTCTCGCTGTGTCGTCCAGGCTGGAGTGCAGTGGCGCAATCTCTGCTCACTGCAAGCTCCGCCTCCCGGGTTCACGCCATTCTCCTGCCTCAGCCTCTCCGAGTAGCTGGGACTACAGGCGCCCGCCACCACGCCCGGCTAATTTTTTTGTATTTTTAGTAGAGACAGGGTTTCACCGTGGTCTCGATCTCCTGACCTCGTGATCCGCCCGCCTCGGCCTCCCAAAGTGCTGGGATTACAAGCGTGAGCCACCGCGCCCGGCCTTATTTGGTAAGATTTTATAAAGCCTGCCATAAATCTCATTTGAAAATTGCTCTACCTAAGAAGCGATGCTAAAAATGGCCTGCTCCCTGAAATACAAATAGAAGAGTAAACCTTGTAACACCGGTTTAGCTCTGAAATTGCACTTAACACAGCACAAAGTGACAGAGCAAGTGACATCATTGACCAAAACTACATGGACAGAAGTCTTACAAAGCTCAGGGCTACTGCAGTGCAAGGTCATTGATTTTGCAACAATTTGTTTCTTTTCTGATTTAAAACAAAAAAGTGATTTTTGTGCACCAGGATATCTTATCTATTATGACGTTCATCTTTTAACAGTCATCGTTTTTCTTGGAACGTGTCATACTATGTAATCTGAGCAATAAGAACATCAGAAACTGACTGGGAATGTGGTGGGAGATGTGGCCCTGAAAACACTGGAAACACATTGTCTCCAAGGCGAGGGTCACAGGGGAGTGAGACAGTGTTCTCCATAAGAGATGGGGATGTTCCGAACTATAATCAGACAAATAAATTACAAAATTCACCACCTCAGACTTTTTGATGGAAGAACTAAGGAATTAGTTGTACTCTTTGATGCCTTTCTGTTTGCCAAAACAGTGGCCTTTCTGATTCTCTTCAGTACATATTGAACACCTACGAAAGGACTAGCTGCTGGCACCCTGGAGACCAAGATTAAAGATGATCTGGCCTCTTCTCCAGAGGAGCTTATGTCTTCCTGAATTCACCCCCTACTGCTCTCACCGTTGCTCACTTTATTCCTGCCATTTGGGCTTCTTTGCTCATCCTCACACATGCCAAGCCCTCTCTTGCTTCAGCACTTTTTCTTTTTCTTTTCTTTTTTTTTTTTGAGTCAGAGTCTCGCTCTGTTGCCCAGGCTGGAGTGCAATGGTGCAAACTCAGCTTCCTGCAACCTCCGCTTCCCTGGTTCAAGCGATTCTCCTGTCTCAGCCTCCTGAGTAGCTAGGACTACAGGCACTCGCCACCACGCCCAGCTAATTTTTGTATTTTTGGTAGAGATGGGGTTTCACCATATTGGCCAGGCTGGTCTCGAACTCCTGATCTTGCGATCTGCCTGCCTCTGCCTCCCAAAGTGCTGGGATTACAGGCGTGAGCTACTGTACCTGGCCAGCACTTTTTCACTTAGTGTTTCTTCCTGCAGACTAGCTCTTGTCCCAGATATCTCACTTAATTTATTCCCTGCTTAAAGGTCACCCTCACAAGGAAGACCTTCTTTTACCCACCATGTTAAAGAGCACAAACACATATATACATACACCCACACATATATACCTTTTCATTATTCTTTTGTACTATTTTACTTTTCTTCATTTCCTTTTATTTTTATTTATTTATTTATTTATTTATTTTTTGTGAGACAGAGTCTTGCTCTGTTGCCCAGGCTGGAGTGCAATGGCTTGATCTTGGCTCACTGCAACCTCCACCTCCAGGGTTCAAGCAATTCTCCTGCCTCAGCCTCCCGAGTAGCTGGGACTACAGGCACTCACCATCATGCCCAGCTAATTTTCGTATTTTTGTAGAGACAGGGTTTCACCATGTTGCCCAGGCTGGTCTTGAATTCCTGACCTCAGGTGATCCACCTGCCTTGGCCTCCCAAAGTGCTGGGATTACAGGCATGAGCCACTGCCCCCTGCCTACATCCATTTTTTTAATCTCATCAGATGAGTTTTTTGTTGTTGTTTAATGTGTTTCCCCGCTGTCATGTAAGCTCCATGAAAACAGAAAATGTATTGTTTATTACTGTATCCCTGCTGAGTAGAACAGTACCTGGCATATCATAGATATTCAGTGAATAACTGTAGAAAGAATGCATGAAATGAAGTGGCTAAATAGGCTGCTGTACTATTCACCAAAGGTTGGTCTGACTCAGTATTTTCATGTTCCTAAGTCCTGAAGATCATGAATCAAATTTAAGTGCCCTCAGAAACCTCAAGGTTAAGCTTTATTCTACGTCCAGCAAATGGCCATAGCATGAGTGATGGTAAATGATCATCAGGTTTTCATTTCCCTCCCGCTTCTCTTCCTCTTGTCTCCTTCAACTACAAACTGCTTTTAGCACGTTTTTTTTGTTTTTTGTTTTTTGTTTTTTTGACAGAGTCTTACTCTGTTTCCCAGGCCAGAGCACAGTGGCATCATCACTGCTCATTGCAGCCTCAGACTCCTGGACTCAAGGGATCCTCCCACCTCAGTCTCCTGAGTAGCTGGGACTACAGTCACGTGACACTGCACCCCGCTATTTTTTTGTATTTTGTAGAGACATGGTTTCACCATGTTGTCCCAGGCTGGTCTTGAACTCCTGGGCTCATGGGATCTGTTCACCTCTATCTCCCAAAGTGCTGGGATTACAGGCACGAGCCACCGCGCCCAGCAGCAGTTTTATATAGTGGGCTTCTACAAAAGATTTCTTGTAAAGCTATAGTCCCTTAAGCTAAACAACAAGAACCAAATACCAGAAAACAGAAAAAAGAAAAGCAGTATTTGGGGTAGAGTTAGGGAATAGGAAGTCAATTATTTGCTTTCTTAGCTATTCAAAGCACCTTAAACAATCAAAAGACATAGGCTAGGCACGGTGGCTCACGCTTGTAATCCCAGCACTTTGGGAGGCTGAGGCAGGCGGATCACCTGAGGTCAGGAGTTCGAGACCAGCCTGGCCAACATGGTGAAACCTCGTGTCTACTAAAAATACAACAGTCAGCTTGGCATGGTGGTGCACACCTGTAATCCCAGCTACTCGGGAGGCTGAGGCAGGAGAATGGCTTGAGCCCAGGAGGCAGAGACTGCAGCTAGCCGAGATTGTGCCACTGTGCCACTGCACTGCAGCCTGGGTGACAGAGCAAGACTTTGTCTCAAAAAATAAAAATAAAAAAAACACCAGTTAGGCACAATACTTTCACTTACTCAGAAAGCTTCCTGTTTATAGGGATATCATGCATGTATACCCACATTTCTTTTTTTTGTTTGTTTTTTGAGACAGAGTCTCGCTCTGTCTCGCTCTGTCTCCCAGGCTGGAGTGCAGTGGCACGATCTCGGCTCACTGCAAGCTCCGCCTCCCGGGTTTTACACCATTCTCCTACCTCAGCCTCCCGAGTAGCTGGAGGTTCTATGATTATTTCTCAGTAACCTGTCTGAACTAAGTGAGTGAGTCAGCCCTGAACTCATAGACACTCAGCTTTCTCTAATATTATAGAACCTGAGGAAGACCATAAGAGAAAGGAGTAGTAGTTTATGTTTTAACTATTTCAGAAAATAACCTTTAAAGGTAATACTGTGTTAGGAAATTTTCATTCTAATCACTTTATATTTCAATATTAGAGGAGTTGAATCAAATGCAAGTCTTGTTAACATATGAAAAATCTTTCCTGAAAAATACTTACTTTTAGAGATCAAATTGGCACCATTAGCAGGGAAGCTATTAGAAAAACAACGGTACCCAAGATTTAAACAATAAAAAATTGTTTGGCTTCTTACCAGTTGTCCACTATTGACTGTTGAAGTGAACAGCTGTGAGCTCTGTGCTCACAGTTTTCACATGGCCTACATGTCCTTGGGGGAATCCTACAGTTGTCATTTAAACAAACATATCTTTGTTATGTTTGGAGAGGCATCTAATTTAATTCTGTTGGGATAGTGTGAGCCTGGGTTTGAACTAGGCAGTTGGAAGCATTTAGTAAAGCTCAGAGCACTGTAGAAATTGAGGTACTCCTTGTCCTTGACATCTACTACCTGAACCCCCTCAACATACTAAGTGCTAAGTACCATCGTTGGGGAGAGGGGTGATTTTAACGAAATATGAGATGTGTTCCTGTTGCCTTCTTTGTACAGTCAAACTTGCTGTAAGAGAAGTTTGTCTATTTTTTGGATTACTTTGCTAAACACTGGCTCCTCAACTCCAACTCTGCCTCAGTAGTATTTATGTTCTTCAGGAGCTGCTGCCCTATTGTTTTCAGGATCTACTCATTTTTGTGTATTCTGTACAAACCTTCAACAAATCACTAGAAGTAAATTTGAAGAAAATTGGATTTGGAGTCAGAAGACCTGGACTCTGGCCGGGCGCGATGGCTCACGCCTATAATTCCAGCACTTTGGGAGGCCGAGGCAGGTGGATCGCTCAAGGTCAGGAGTTCAAGACCAGCCTGGCCAACATGGTGAAACCCTGTTTCTACTAAAAAACAAAAATTAGCTGGGTGTGGTCGCCTGTGCCTGTAGTCCCAGCTACTTGGGAGGCTGAGGTAGGAGAATCACTTGAACCTGGGAGGCAGAGGTTGCAGTGAGCCGAGACTGCACCACTGCGCTCCAGCCTGGGTGACAGAGCAAGACTCCAACTCAAAAAAAAGAAGACCTGGACTCTAGGTCTGACTTAAGGCTTATTCTATTGACAAATACAGATGTTCCTGGACTTACAGTGGGGTTATGTCCTGATAAACTCATCGTAAGTTGAAAATAGTGTATATCAAAAATGCATTTGATATTGCCTAAGTCAATCGTAACGACATAAAAGAAATAAGAAAAATACATTTACTAGACCTGTCTAGCTCTGGTTACTAAACACCATTGCTTAACCTAGCCTATCTTAAGTGTGTTCAGAACTCTTAAATTAGTCTATGGTTGAATAGAATAATCTGGCAACACAGTACACTGGAGAGTTGATTGTTTACTCTTGTGATTATGTGGCAGACTGGGAGTTGTGGCTCTCTGGCACTGCCTGGCATTGCGTAACTTAGCATACTGCTTTCTATTGAATGTGTATGGCTTTTGCACCATCATAAAGCCCAAAAACCCTAAGTAGAACCATTGTTAGTCAGGGACCATCTGTAGTAATAACACAACCACCATAGAATTGTGTTGGGGACCAAGTGAGATCATGTATGTAAAAATAATTTGTAAACAGTAAAGATTATACAAAATAAAATGTATTAAGCTGTATTTTATTATGCACCCCTCTCAATAGTAAATATTATCTACAGAGTCAGGTCCACATGCAATGGCCTGTTAGAAGTCATCTGCAACAGGGCCTAGCCCTCATACCTTCTATATGAAACCTATTCTTCAGACAGTCTAAGCTTTCACAATTCCCTAAAGAAAGGATTACTTTTACATATCTATAACCTATGTGAACACAATTCCCTCTTCTTAGAATGTCCTCCCATTTGGATTTCCAAATTGAAACTCCACTCATTTTTAAAGGTTTAATTCAAGTACCATTTCTTATTAGTTTGTATCAGGCATGTGTCACTCGTTATACCCATTACTGTATTGTAAAAATGTGGAGCTGGGCGCGGTGGCTCATGCCTGTAATCCCAGCACTTTGGGAGGCTGAGGCGGGCAGATCACAAGGTCAGGAGTTCGAGACCATCCTGGCTAACACGGTGAAATCCCATCTCTACTAAAAATACAAAAAAAATTAGCCGGGTGTAGGTGGTGCATGCCTGTAGTCCCAGCTACTCGGGAGGCTGAGGCAGGAGAATGGTGTAAAACCTGGGAGGCGGAGCTTGCAGTGAGCCGAGATCGTGCCACTGCACTCCAGCCTGGGAGACAGAGTGAGACAGAGAGAGACTCTGTCTCAAAAAACAAAAAAAAAAAAAAAGAAAGAAAAAAAAAGAAATGTGGGTATACATGCATGATATCCCTATAAACAGGAAGCTTTCTGAGTAAGTGAAAGTATTGTGCCTAATTGATGTTTTTTTATTTTTTTTTTTGAGACAAAGTCTCGCTCTGTCACCCAGGCTGCAGTGCAGTGGCACAGTGGCGCAATCTCGGCTCGCTGCAGCCTCTGCCTCCTGGGCTCAAGCCATTCTCCTGCCTCAGCCTCCCGAGTAGCTGGGATTACAGGTGTGCACCACCATGCCAAGCTGACTTTTGCATTTTTAGTAGACACGAGGTTTCACCATGTTGGCCAGGCTGGTCTCGAACTCCTGACCTCAGGTGATCCGCCTGCCTCAGCCTCCCAAAGTGCTGGGATTACAAGTGTGAGCCACCGTGCCTAGCCTATGTCTTTTGATTGTTTAAGGTGCTTTGAATAGCCTTGGCATTCAATGTATATTTGCTAAAGGATAGAATAAATGAATAAACTCAGAATTAGAAACTTGTTTTATATGCCTGTCTTAATCTTTTTTCTGTTGCTTATAACAGAATACCTGAATCTGGGTAATTTATAAAGAAAAGAAATTTAGGCTGGGTGTTGTAGCTCACACCTGTAATCCCAGCACTTCGGGAGGCCAAAGGGGGTGGATCATTGGAGGTTAGGAGTTTGAGACCAACCTGGCCAACATGGTGAAACCCTGTTTCTACTAAAAAAATTAAAAATTAAAGCCGGGCACGGTGGCTCAAGCCTGTAATCCCAGCACTTTGGGAGGCTGAGGCGGGCGGATCACGAGGTCAGGAGATCGAGACCATCCTGGCTAACACGGTGAAACCCTGTCTCTACTAAAAACACAAAAAATTAGCCGGCGTGTTGGTGGGCGCCTGTATTCCCAGCTACTCGGGAGGCTGAGGCAGGAGAATGGCGTGAACCCAGGAGGTGGAAGTTGCGGTGAGCCGAGATGGCGCCACTGCACTCCAGCCTGGGGGACAGAGAAAGACTCCGTCTCAAAAAAAAAAAAAAAAAAAAAAAAATTAAAAATTAGCTGGACGTGGTGGCTCACACCTGCAATCCCAGCTACTTGGGAGGCTGAGGCATGACAATCACCTGAATTTGGGAGGCGGAGGTTGCAGTGAGCCGAGATTGTGCCACTGCTCTCCAGCCTGGGTGACAGTGAGACTCTGTATATATATATATTTCTTACAGTTACAGAGGCTGAAAAGTCCAAGGTTGAGGGGGGTGAATCTGGTGAGGACCTTTTTGCTTATGGGGACTCTCCGCTGAGTCCCCAAGTAACACAGGGGGTCATACGGTAGGGAGCTGCGTATGCTAGCTCAGGCCTCTCTTTCTCTTCTTATAAAGCCGCCTCTCCCACTCCCATGATAACCCATTAATTAGTTAGCCTATTAATCCATTAATTTATTAATCCTGAGTAGATTAATCCATTCTGGAGGGCTCTGCCCCCATGACCCAGTCACCTCTTAAAGGCCCCTACATCTTAATACTACCACAAGTTTTGGAGGGGACAAATATTCAAACCATAGCAATACCTTTTTTTAGATGCCATAACTGGATACTACAACTATGTTTATGGTCATCTTCAATGGGCATGTAAATCTATTTGGTGGAACCCACTGGACATTCAAATGGTTTTGTGTGAATTTTTTTTTTCTTGTCTGGGAAAGATGGTTATAGAGATAAAAACTTTTTTCCCCTAAAGGATTCTGTTAAATTCTGCATGAAATCTCCCTGGAGAATGGAGTCATTTGGAGAATGCATTTTATTTTCTATTTACTTTTCAATCTATAAAGTCTGTTTTTGTCTGTTATTTCTTTTCAACCTCACAAGCAGTGGCGAGACACATGTATTATTATTCTGTTTGTAAACGAGAAACTTCTGACTCAAAAAAGGTTAGTGACTCAACCAAAGCTTTGGAGACCACAAAGGCAGAGCCAGGCCTCAAACCCAGGTCTCTGGATGCCAAAGCCAGTGTTCTTTCTTCTATACCACAGCTGCCATCTGGCAATTGGCAAAAACTTACTTTATTTCTTTTGTTTCTCTTTAGGCAGGAACAGCTCTGAAAATATACTTAAAAAATTAAGTCACTTAGGTTATTTTTTCTTTTCAATATGTCATAATTGGATACTGTGTATAGATGATGTGATGAAAGAACTCTCATATAAGGCTCTATGTGTATATTTCTCCTAAGATGCTCTTGCCCTGAATTGTGTTTTTGAGTCTCAGGGAATGTATTCATTGCTGTGCCACTTGATGTAGTCACAGGAAACCTATTCTTATAGAAAAAGCCAGCTGTCTTTAAAATACCTTTTTTTTTTTTTATTTTGAGACGGAGTCTCACTCTGTCACCCAGGCTGGAGTGCAGTGGCGCAATCTTGGCTCACTGCAACCTCTGACTCCCCGATTCAAGCAATTTTCTGCCTCAGCCTCCCAAGTAGCTGGGTTTACAGGCACCCACCTCGACACCTGGCTAATTTTTGTATTTTTAGTAGAGACGGGGTTTCCCCACATTGGCCAGGCTGGTCTTGAACTCCTGACCTCGTGATCCACCCACTTCAGCCTCCCAAACTAGGGGTGACTCCTAGTTCAAGATGGCAGTGTGAGCACACTCATTTATTCCTCTCTCCCAGGACTAATTTAAAATAATATCAGGACAATAAAAAAGACATAATCCACAGAAATGAAGAGAATTGCAGGTAGTAATGAACAGATGAGAAGAGGGAAAACAGATGCTTTAAGAGGTTTATAAGAAAGCAGAGAGGAGGCTGGGCGTGGTGGCTCATGCCTGTAATCCCAGCACTTTGGGAGGCCGAGGTGGGCGGATCACGAGGTCAGGAGATCGAGACCATCCTGGCTAACATGGTGAAATCCTGTCTCTACTAAAAATGCAAAAAATTAGCCAGGCATGGTGGCGGGCGCCTGTAGTCCCACCTACTTGGGAGGCTGAGGCAGGAGAATGGTGTGAACCCGGGAGGTGGAGCTTGCAGTGAGTGGAGAAGGTGCCACTGCACTCCAGCCTGGGCGACAGGAGACTCCGCCTCAAAATAAATAAATAAATAAATAAAAATAAAAGAAAGCAGAGAGGAAGAAGAGGAGGCATCTGCACTCTAGAATATAGGAGAAGGCAACAACAAGGATAGAAGTCACGAAGTTCCCCTGAAGAACGCTGGAGAAACTTTGGACTCAGAGCTGGAGCCTCAGTCGAAGATGTCCAATAGCTAAATAGCAGGAGTTCTAAAAAGACAAAACACTCGTGATAGAGAGGAAGGAATTGTCAAAGAAAGAATATTTCCATAGCTACAGGGAGATCTTTAAAATCAAAGGATCCTGGCCAGGTGCAGTGGCTCAAGCCTGTAATCCCAGCACTTGGGAGGCCAATATGGGCAGATCACCTGAGGTTGGGATTCAAGATCAGCCTGACCAACATGGTGAAGCCCCATCTCTACTAAAAGTACAAAAATTAGCTGGGTGTGGTAATCCCAGCTACTCCAGAGGCTGAGGTAGGAGAATCGCTTGAATCGGGAGGCAGAGGTTGCAGTGAGCTGAGATTGTGCCACTGCACTCCAGCCTGGGCAATAGAGCCAGACTATGTCTCCAAAAAAATAAAAATGAAAAAAAAAATCAGCTGGGCGTGGTGGTGTACACCCGTAATCTCAGCTACTGGAGTGGCTGAGGCAGGAGAATTGCTTGAACCCAGGAGGCAGAGGTTGCAGTGAGCTGAGATCATGCCACTGTATTCTAGCCTGGTGACAGAGTGAGACCCTGTCTTAAAAAAAAGAAAAAAAGAAAAAAAAAAAGGAAGAAGGCCCACATTTAGGGACCGCATGATGAAATCTCAGAACACCAAAGTTTCTAAATGAAAACTTACATCCATGCACCCTTACTTGAGGATGTAAACCTGTAAAATGAGGGTGAAAACCAAGAAAGAAGAAGACGTATGATTGGGTGGTAAAGAATTGAACCTTGTCCCAAAAGAAATGGCCTTTGTCTTGAGCTTTTGGGAGTCATCTCTAAGCCTTTGGATCCTTGTGTCTGACAGGAGTGTCTTTGTTTGCCTGGAGGGCTTTGGCTAGCCAGAAAGTAACAAATGTGATTTAGGGTGGAGCTTTGATCCATGCCAAAAATGTGATTTAAGATGAGAGCTTTGGGTCACACCTTGAGTGACTGGAGACTGGAAACTAAAATTAGCCATGTGAATAGTCAATCATGTCTTTGTACTGGAGCCTCAATAAAAGCTCTGAACACAGAGGCTCTGCTGAGCTTCCCTGGTTAATGACAGCCTGTGCTTATTGTCATACATCAATGCTGGAAAAGTACTATGTCCTGATCCATGGGGAGAGGACAATGGAAGCTCTGCATTTGGTTCTTCCCTAGACTCTGCTCTATGCACTTTATCCTTTGACTGATTTTAATGTATATCCTTTCTCTGTGGTAAATCTTAACCGTGAGTGTAACTCAGAAAGTTCTGTGAGTCTTCCTAGCAAATTATCAAAACCGGAGATGGTTTGGAGAACTCCTCAAACTTGCAATTTAATGAGGATGGTCTTTTTTCTTTTGAGACAGAGCCTCACTCTGGCACTCAGGCTGGAGTAGCTGGGACTACAGGCACATGCCACCAGGCCCAGCTAATTTTTTATCCTTTGTAGAGATGGAGTCTCGGTATGTTGCTCAAACTAGTCTCAAACTCTCAAGTGGCTCTCAAGAGGCTCAAGTGATCCTCCCATCTTGGACTCTCAAGTGCTGGGATTACAGGTATGAGCCACTGCACCTGCCCTGAGGGTGGTCTTGTGTGGGCTGTGTTCCCTCTAACTTTGCAGTTGTCTTAAGTCTTCCCAGGGTTATACGAATGGTAGTACTAGCTTAGAGGAATATTAAAACAGCATCCAAGTATAACAGTTGTGTGACCAAGAAGAAAATTAGTCTAATTTAGGAGAGTAATCAGCAGACTTACAGAAGTCTATTTTCAAGGAAATGAATGGAATATATTTCAGATAATAGCTGCTGCTAATGAAAAGTTGCAAAATATTAGGATATGGTGAAAAAAAACCTATGAGTCTTAAGAAAGCAAAAATGAATAGCCAGAAACTCTAGCTAAATCAAAACATTTACCATAATGTCATGTTCCAAATATGAAATAATTTAAAACATCATCTTTTTCAGCCATTGGTAAAATATTAGAGAGGATAATCTATTTAACCTTGGTGCTAGTGTATTTTCTTTTGAGTGACACAATGATTACAGGATCAGAAATGTAGTTAGGGGAATGTAATTATTAGCACTCTCTGGCTCTGTGATGAATAATGTGATGAATAGTCATAATAATGTAAAATTTGTTTATTGATTATCAGCTTTTAAAATAAACCAATGCACAAAGCTTGGAGGAGTTAATCCTGATTAGGAACAGAATGTAAACACTCTCAGCTTTGATGATGTTAAAGTAAAGCTCTAGCTGACAGATTTTGGAAGATGAAAAGTAGATAGGGAAGAGGGAAGGAGTGGTAAGGATGCAAATGCTCTCATTTTATAAGATGAGGCATCAAGAGAATCTGTTGAAAACTGATGGAAAAATTAAATAGTAATGACAAAAATGATCCTGAGAGCGGTGTGGAAGAGGATGTTCTATCTGGAAAAAATAAAAAACGCTGAATTGACTTCACACTGTAAACAAAAATATTAATTTCAGGTAAATTATAGACCCTTTCAAAAGCAAAACAGTAAGACTTTATAAGATAATACAGAAAAAATAGATTCATAATCTCTATATGGGACAGTGATTTTAAAACATATTGAACATTAAGAAGCCCCAACCTTTAAGATAAGGATTGGTGAATTTAATTATAGTGAAATAAGAACATTAAAAATAAAATAGTGGGTGGGGGGCGATGGGAGGGACCTTAGAGGATAGACCAATATGTGCAGCAAACCACCATGGCACACGTATACCTACGTAACAAACCTGCACGTTCTGCACATGTGTCCCAGAATTAAAGTAAAATTTTAAAAAATCATAAAAAGGCAAGCCACGGACTTGAAAATATCTGGAATACATATTTAATTGATATTTGTCATAGCCAACAAAGGACCCACATCTAGAATATCTGAAGAGCTTATACACCCCAATAAGAAAATACAACTTAATAGAAAAATGAGCAAATAGACTCAACAGCCACTTCAAAACAGGATATAACTAGTTGATCAATAAACATATGATAAGATATTCAATCTCAGCCACCAGAAAAACGCAAATTAAAACAGTAAAGAGGTACCACTACACACCTGTTAAAATAGCTAAAATTTAAAAAGACTGAAAAAGACCAAGGATTGCTCCTGGAACTCTCCTCCACTGCTGGCGAAAACAGAAACTAGTTTAACCAATTTGGAAAGCAATTTGGCTTTATCGATTAAAATTAAAGATACCATACCTCATGACCTAGCAATTTCTCTCTTAGGTATATATCCAAAAGAAATGTATGTCCCTGTGTACCAGGAGACATGTATGAGAAAATTCATAACAGCTTTATTCACAATAACCTAAACCTGGGAGCAACCAAAATATTCATCCATGGGAGTATGGATAAATAGTTGTAAGCCTCTCTTTCATGGAATTCTACATAGCAGCGAATATTAATGACTGCAGCTGAATGCTACAATATTAGTGAATCTCATGAATATAATATTGAGCTAAGAAAAGCCTGATGCAAAAGAATATATAGTGTATGATTCTATTTACATAAAATTCAAAAACAGGCGAAACCATAGTGTTGAGTGATGCATCCTTGGATGGCAAAAATATAAAGAAAAGCAAGGAAGTTATTACTAGAGAAGTCAGGAGAGTTTTATGTTTTAGGAAAAGGGAGTGAGTTATGCCTTGGAGAGGCATGCAGGAACCTTCTGGGAACTGACACTCCTTTATTTGACCTGAGTAGCCATTTTAGGGAGGTTTGCTTTGGAATACATCCATACTTTATGTATTTTTTTGGCGTGTGACCTATTTCACAAGCTGAAAAGAGGATTTAAATAAAAAGAACTAGTGGTTTAAGAAAGTTATTTAAATAACAAAGGTAACCAATGGAGAAACTAAAATAGTGCTGTAACTGCTAAAAATGGAGAGATGTAGACCAGTGTAATAAGCTAACTTCTCCACTGTGGTCACAGGAAGTTAATAAGAAAATTTCCAAATTGATACACATATTATGAAATAAGAACCAAAACCAACTCTAAAAGTGTTGTTCTCTGTTATGTAATTTCCTCCTTAAAATAATGTATACTTATTAATTTTATAACCAAGAAAAACTATCATGTTATATTAACATTTTTATTTTTTAAAACATCTGTGTGACTGAACAACCAGATTAGAAATCAACAAATTTGTTGACTGAGTTAACTTAGTTTGAGGAATTTTAATTTTTTAGTGAGTTGTTTTGTAGTGCCCTAAATATTTATTGAAACAATTTTATATATTCAATGTCAAAAATTATCTTTTCTCTGTGTAACTTTCAGATCACTTGTGAGAACTTTGAGAAGCATCCAAAGAGATTGAAGAATTTTTTTGTTTTAGTAGCAAAATCTTACTTATTGTACAGTTATTTAGAACTGTGATAGAAGAGTTTTTATTGTTGTCTTTCCTGATTTCATTGCATTTTAAAGGCATTTTTATTAATAACTAACATAAGTTCAACAGCTTTCATAAACCACCCCCACTCCTACCCACGTGTCATCTCCCCAAAACTAAACAAACCAACTGAAATCTCTACACTTCTACAAAAACTCAGTATGACGTCCCTTATAAGAATTAATGTAAGGAGCCAGGGGCGGTGGCTCACGCCTGTAATCCCAGCATCTTGGGAGGCCGAGGCGGGTGGATCACCTGAGGTCAGGAGTTCAAGACCAGCCTGACCAACATGGAGAAACCCTGTCTCTACTAAAAATACATAATTAGCAGGGTATGGTGGCGGGTGCCTGTAGTCCCAGCTACTTGGGAGGCTGAGGCAGGAGAATCGCTTGAACCCGGGAGGCGGAGGTTGTGGTGAGCCGAGATCGCGCTACTGCACTCCAGCCTGGGCAACAAGAGCAAAACTCCGTTTCAAAAAAAAAAAAAAAATGTAAGGAAACAATGTCCTCATCACCCACCATTTCACAGGTGCTGCATTATACTCAGGTGGAAGTATAACTTTTATATTTATTTATTTATTTATTTATTGAAACGGAGTCTTGCGCTGTTGACCAGGCTGGAGCGCAGCGGCGCGATCTTGGCTCCGCCTCCCGGGTTCACGCCATTCTCCTGCCTCAGGCTCCCGAGTAGCTGGGACTACAGGCGCCCGCCACCACGCCCGGCTAATTTTTTGTATTTTTAGTAGAGACGGGGTTTCACCATGTTAGCCGGGATAGTCTCGATCTTCTGACCTCATGATCCACCCACCTCGGGCTCCCAAAGTGCTGGAATTACAGGCGTGAGCCCCCGCGCCCGGCCGGAAGTGTAACTTTTAATATCAAACACTCACATTTTAACATGGCTTTTTAACAACGAGGGCAAGACGCCTCCAGATCATTTTAATTATCAATGTAAGTCCATTTGAGCTCACCGATAAATCACACGAGAGAAAAAGTTGCTTTTCAAATAAAGAAAGTCTTTTAATTGCTTGTCTGCATTTACTTTTTTAAGATTAGTTTTTGTTTTTAAAAAGAAGCCGATTTAGCCTGAAAAACATATGCAAATTTTCTTTCCAAAAGTGCTTTATTTAAAAAAAAAAAAGCTTAAAAAAAGTAGTATGAAATAGGCAAATATTCTTCCAATATAAAAGAAAAGGAATTTGAAAGTTGAGCTTCCACTTTGTTAAATTAACTACTAAAAATATGATGGATTAAACTTTGAGACTCTTGGAAAGTGTTACCATAATATTTATGATGAAATCATTAATTTTGTAAAGGGAAAAAATTCTTGTTCCAACTCAGTAGTTCTTTTTCACCTTCTAGCTAACATAGAAAAATAAATATGACGTTGTTCTGAGGAATCTGTTGTCCCAAGGCAGTTGAGAAGCAAATCAATGAACTATTCTTGTAAATCAAAGCAGTTATCTTCGTATTTTTTATTGTGTACTTTAAACTCGCTTTTTAGGGAAGCATATTGAGACATCTGAATTCCTTTGCCTTTAGATTTTGGAACTATTTTGGTCTTATTTCAATTGTTAACTCTCTCTCTGTTTGTAATGTCTCAATACTTCTGAGTGTTTGCAATAAAAAGAATAAAGGCACCCACTGCACTCATTTACTACATGGACTGGACAGTAGCCACTCAAATGTCCACAATGAGTTCTGGCAAATCACATTGCCTCTGGTCTTGTGTTTTGGTTTGGTGGGCACACTTCTGTCCTTGTTCACACTTTCAATCCACATTTCCAAAGAATGGCCATTTTAGTCCACCTGTGCTAAAAATATTGGTTAGGTCTTCTTTCTCTAAGAAGGTTGCATTTCAGGTATGAGATTTAGAAAATAACTACAGACATAAAGGTCAGCCAATCTGTTTTCAAAACAGGGCTGACAAGTAAGCAGGTGCAGGCACTAAGTTCAACCTACAAGTGTAAACTCTACTTTAAAATCAGTTCTGAGTCATCTGCTCTGTCTGTTTGGCACTCTTGTTTACAGTACATCTTTAGCCTTCTCATGTAGCAATACTATTCGTAAGTGGTATGCATAAGAAAAAAACAACTTGACCTTGACAAAATGGGAAACTTAATCATGACAAAATGTGTACCCTATGTGTGGTGAAGAGGTGTTTTGGAAAGTCTTGAGCAATTTTTTTAAATGCCTGTGTGTGTATGTACCCTTCATGTAATATTTAATGACTTGTGTTCTAAGAGGGTGTGTTTTTCTCTCTTAAAGAGCTGGCATCTGGCCTATCCTCTTAGAAATGGGAAATTTCTTAAGCTAATTTGCACAAGCATGCTATGTTTTTAGACCACGAAGCTGTAACTCTTTGTCCAGACAGTATTGCCAATTATCTGTGAATATCCTTAAGTAAAGACTTCAGAAAAAAAAAAAAAGCCAGATCTTTTTATTAGCTTGTTTTGCATATAAGCTTTCAGGATAATTGTATATTAATGTCACTTCTTTTTTTTTTTTTTTTTTGAGACGGAGTCTTGCTCTGTCGCCCAGGCTGGAGTGCAGTGGCGCGATCTCGGCTCACTGCAAGCTCTGCCTCCCGGGTTCCCGCCATTCTCCTGCCTCAGCCTCCCGAGTAGCTGGGACAACAGGCACCTGCCACCACGCCCGGCTAATTTTTTGTATTTTTAGTAGAGACGGGGTTTCACAGTGTTAGCCAGGGTGGTCTTGATCTCCTGACCTCGTGATCCGCCCACCTCGGCCTCCCAAAGTGCTGGGATTACAGGCGTGAGCCACCGCGCCCGGCCCATTAATGTCACTTCTAAAGAAGAAAGGAGTTATTTAAAGGTATGACCTGATTATCTTGATAAAGAAAATATTAGAGCTGCAACTCATTTTCTGAAAAATTGGCCTTGGATTTGAGTGCAGTCTGGAAGGTGAAATTTTGTATTGAATTTTAAACTCTAGGACTATAAAGTTTGAGCCAAATCATTTACTCTTTCTGTTTCTTAGTTTTCCAATCCGTTAAATGAGAATAAGGCATCTATGTACATTTCTTCTTATAGGGAAATAAAGCATTGGTAATTGATTAGAAGGTACAAATCAGTGCACATGCATTTGTTCTGTTTGAAATACTAAGCCAAGCATCATCTTCATCTGCTCCTTCCTTATGAGACCAATGTGCACCCTTGTGGTCATCACATTTCTTATGGCAAGGAAAAGTCCTCTATCTGTGGTGAGACTTCAGAGATAGAAATAAATTTTTGTGCCACGTAGAGCTCAGATAACCAGGAAACAGTCAAAATAAAGATAGATTTTGTGAAAATTATGTTTCATGTTTTTGAAAATGTAAGAGCATTTTCTCAGAGAGAAAAAACATGCATGGATGGGGGCTAGAATCAGAAATAAAGAAGGTGAAGAGGTTGTAGCAATCACTCTTCTGAGGATCTTTAAAACAGAAAAATAAAAATAAATAAAAATAAGCAAAAAATGTAATTCCCCAATAGACGAAGGAGGAATTGGTTTTGTCACTTTTTAGAGGTCCTTTTAGTTTATAACATGCTGATGTGGGTTATTACATCAGCCACCAATTAGCATATGAAGTGCCAACATATATGCCAAGCTATGTACTATGTGTTGGGAACTAAAAAGTGAGTAAAAGCTGGACGCAGTGACTCACACCTGTAATCCCAGCACTTCGGGAGGCCCAGGTGGGCAGATCACTTGAGGTCAGGGGTTCAAGACCAGCCTGGCCAGCATGGCAAAACTCTATCTCTACTAAAAATACAAAAATTAGCCAAGTGTGATGGCACACACCTATAATCCCAGCTATTCGGGAGGCTGAAGCAGGAGAATCGCTAGAACCTGTGAGGTGGAGGTTGCAGTGAGCTGAGATTGCACCACTGCACTCTAGCCTGGGTAGCAGACTGAGACTCTGTCTCAAAAAAAAAAAAAAAAGTGAATAAGAAACAATTTTTGCTCTCAAGGTCTTCTTAACTTTTCATGGCAGAGAAATACATACAAATAATTACAATACTATAAGTGTTAAACTAGTGGCAAAAATCTGTGCTGAGATTACGAATTTTGCCTGGGCTGGTTGGGACTGAAGAAGTAATATTTGTGCTCGGCCTTGAAGACTGAGTGGAGGTTAGGCATGGCAGGTCATCCTAGTAAGAGTGTACAGCTTGAACAAAAACACAGAGAAATGGATGCCAGTGGTTTATGGGAAATATTTTAGAGAAGAGGTAAGTGTTTGAGCGTCAGGCAGCTCCGGATTGTTAACCCAGCTACATGGCTATTCACTGGCTCTATGATTTGGGGTATATTACTTGGCCTCTCTGAACCTCAGTTTCTGCATCTTTAATATAGGGACATTATTGCCTATCCTGGCAAGTTGCTGTGAGTATTACATGAAAAAATAAGTATAAAGGGCCGGGCACAGTGCAAGGACATAGTAGATGTTCACTAAATGATCACTGTTACCCTGTCTCCTTGAATGGGTTGCAGCTATTAATATGGAACCACATATAGTTGTGAGAAGTCTTCTGTGAAATAGAAGTAACACCTACTTTCAGGGTTATTTTGAGGATGAGAGGTAGTATCAGACAGAGGTCCAATAATGTGCTCAAGAAACAGTAGTTATTATCATTACAATTATATAACACTTCTCTTTGAAAGACCAAAAGACATGCATATTTTACTTATATTGAATAAATTATGAATTTGTGTGTGTGTACAGAACTGTGCTTTCTGCTAGACCAAAGCAGAAACTTGCATTACCTTGAAGGTAATGTGTCATATTAATGAATATGTTTTAGAACAGGGAACTCAGAAATAAGACTGCACACCTACAACCATTTGATATGCAACAAACCTGACAAAAACAAGCAATGGGGAAGGGATTCTCTATTTTATAAATGGTGCTGGGAGAACTGGCTAGATATATGCAGAAAATTGAAACTGGACTCCTTCCTTACACCTTGTACAAAAATTAACTCAAGATAGATTAAAGACTTAAAAGTAAAACTCAAAACTATAAAAACCATAGAAACAAATCTAGGCAAAACCATTCAGACATAGGCATGGGCAAAGAATTCGTGATGAAAATGCCCAAAGCAATTGCAACAAAAGTAAAAATTAACAAGTGGGATCTAGTTAAACTAAAGAGCTTTTGCACAGCAAAAGAAACTATCATCTGAGTGAACAGACAACCTACATAATGGGAGAAAATTTTTGCAACCTATCCATGTGACAAAGGGCTAATATCCACAGTCTACAAGAAACTTAAATTTACCATAAAAAAGCTAACAAACCCATTAAAAAGGGGGAAAAAGACATGAACAGACACTTCGCAAAAGAAGACATTCACACGGACACCAAACATATAGAAAAAAGCACAGCATCACTGAAATGCAAATCAAAACCACAGTGAGATATCATCTCATGCCAGTCAGAATGGTGATTATTAAAAAGTCAAGAAACAACAGATGCTAGCAAGGTTGTGGAGTTTTTATATGGTTGGTGGGAGTGTAAATTAGTTCAACCATTGTGGAAGACAGTGTGGCAATTTCTCAAAGACATAGGGGCAGAAATACCATTTGACCCAGCAATCCCATTACTGGGTATGTACCCAAAGGAATAGAAATCATCTATTATAAAGACACATGCATGCATATGTTCATTACAGCACTAATCACAATAGCAAAGACATGGAATCAACCCAAATGCCTATTAATGATAGATTGGATAAAGAAAATATGGTACATAGACACCATGAATACTATGCAGCCATAAAAAAGAATGAGATCATGTCCTTTGCAGGGACATGGATGGAGCTGGAAGCCATTATCCTCAGCAACCTAATGCTGGAACAGAAAACCAAACACCGCATGTTCTCACTTATAGGCGGGAGCTGAACTATGAAAACACATGGACATATGTGGGGGAACAACACACAATGGGGCCTGTTGAGGTGGGTGGGAGGAGGGAGAGCATCAGGAAGAATAGCTAATGGATGCTGGGCTTGATACCTGGGTGATGGGTTTATCTGTGCAGTAAACCACCATGGCACGTGGTACTATGTAACAAAGCTGTACATCCTGCACCCGTAACCCAGAACTTAAAAGTTGAAGATTTGGGAGGCCGAGGCGGGCAGATCTCTCAAGGTCAGGAGTTCAAGACCAGCCTGGCCAATATGGTGAAACTCCGTCTCTACTAAAAATACAAAAATTAGGCGGGCGTGGTGGTGGGTGCCTGTAGTCCCAGCTACTGGGGAGGCTGAGGCAGGAGAATAGCTTGAACCTGGGAGGCAGAGGTTGCAGTGAGCCGAGATTGCATCAGTGCACTCCAGCCTGGGCCACAGAGTGAGACTCTGTCTCAAAAAAAAAAAAAAAAACAAAGAAGTTAAAAAAAAGAAATATGTTTTACATGTAATCTAGTATAAATTAACCATGTTTACTTTTTTCATTTCTGTGTTTCTGCACTGGACACCGTACCAGGCACCTAGTAGATGTTTAAAGAAATAGCTGCTACATGAATTAGTCGGTAGCTCTCTAGATGGCTTTCTCAAACACATTTTGTTTTTAATGGAGGAAAACAGTTTTAGATCCTGAAACTGCCTTTTGAAAACCAAGTTTCCAAGCCATTTGAACAGTTAAATTTGGTGTCAGCTTGTGGTGAGGATCATGCTGCTCCAAAATCTGTGCCTGGAGGATGCACTGGTCCAACCCGTAATTGTCACTGTAAACAGTTATTATATCTATGATGATTATTATGACATTTCTAAAAACTATTATTGTAGAGTTCAACCTAGTGTTATATCAATAAACCCAGACCAGAATGTCTTATGAGTTTACTTCATACTTCTTCTTTTTGGAACCTTATTGAGATGACAGAAATGGTAAAAAAAAAAAAAAAAAAAAAAAAAAAAAAATCGAGCACTTTTTAGTTTCCCAAAGAACCTTTCTTACCTTTATCCTCTGTCCAATTGCATATGCTTCTGAGAGGTTGTATCCCCACAACTGCTTTAGAAAACTTCTCTTTCTAGCTTTAATTATAAGCATTGATAATAATAGAGATGGTTACATGTAGGGTGGCTCAAGCTTGTTAAAATGACACTGACTCTCTGACTTAAAAATACTGGATTACATAAAGAAAAATCAGCATGGATGCACTTGAACTTCCTTGTCACATAATGCAGCTACAACCTCAAAGTACCAATTATCTCTTCTACCGGCTTCTAAGCAGAGCTGTGCCTAAGCCATGACACACAAAAGTACTTTTGTCTTACTTTCAAAGCACTGTTAAAAAAAAAAAAGATTCACAACTTTCCTTGGAAATGTATCTGTTCTTCAAAAACTTATTTGGTTCACAATCTAAAAACAAAATTTTCGTAATGTTGTAAATTTAGCATAGGTCCTCTTGTTTTTTTCCTTGTAGAAAAGAAAATATACATATATAACCAACATTCTTTTTATTGTAATCAGTTATTTGGCCTAGATTTAGATTCCTTCAGCTGGTGGAGTTTGAAAATCTTTTCTTTCATAGATTTGAAAACTAGTGAATTTAGTTGGAAATTTATACTCTGTAATTTTAAGAAGCTCTCTGGCTTTTTCTCAAACTTGAATCTACTTTTAGTTGAGACATTTGATATTTTAGGTGCTGCCTTTAGGGTTCACAGCCATTACTATCCTGATCCTTCATGTTCAATTGCTCTTTTCCTCATTGTCATTTATTCACTGAGTAGCTAGTATTAGGCTAGACATCTAAAATGAATATTTATTTATTTATTTGGGGCAGAGTCTCGCTATGTCACCCAGGCTGGAGTGCAATGGTGTGATCTCAGCTCACTGCAACTGCTGCCTCCTGGGTTTAAGCGATTCTTCTGCCTCAGCCTCCTGAGAAGCTGGGATTATAGGCGTGCACCATCATGCCTGGCTCATTTTTTTTGTATTTTTAGTAGAGACGGGATTTCACCATGTTGACCAGGCTGGTCTTGAACTCCTGACTTTGTGATCCACCCACCTCAACCTCCCAAAGTGCTGGGATTGCAGGCATGAGCCAACACCCACGGCCTAAGATGGCTATTTCTGTAGGCAAAAAAAAAAAAAAAAAGACAATCATAAATAATTTTTGAACACATACCACGTACAAAGCAAAGTTTCGATTATATGGAGAAAGAAATTCAAAGGCAGAATATCAAACAACAGCATTTCAAAGATTCACTCTGTACTGTCTGAGTCTAATTGTCTATTTGTTAACAATGTTTTATGTGGCACCTAACTTTTAAAAATTACTTGTTTGTAAACCATATAGTGAATTAACCTGACCGAAAAAATTCAGCAAAAAATTTTCTTAAAGTTTGTAGGTTTAAGAAATGAAAAAGTTGTGCAAATGTGTTGAAAAACAGTTAAGTGATATGGAAATCCATAAAATAAAAACTTAAAGTTCTTTTCTTACCACCTGGAGTAAATTGTCTTAACAACTTTTATTTTACTCTAGATCTCTTTTTTTCTTTATTTTGCATATGAAATAAAATCTGCAAGTTTTTTTTTTCCCACTCAGAATTACGTCATGGACAATTCTTTTATATACAAACACTTCTGAAATCAAGAAGGGTCAACATGTCTACTCTTAAACGGTCTTTAAAAAATCACTTCCCATATTCAATTGCTTTTTAATTGAGTACTTTTCAAAATTAGCGTTGATTATTGTAATTGCCCAAAAACATTAAAAGAAGGCATATATCCTCAAAACACTTTCATTTAAAACCATCTTTTAAAGAACATAAGGTACATGAAGTAACCACGTGATTTTGGCACAGTGGGTTGAAAACAAAACCAGAATAGTTACTCAAATGTTTTATCTATGCTATACCAAATAAGAATGGACTTAGCATTCTTGAAAAGAACAAACTATGCTCCCAGGGAGCACAGAGGTGCCACGGCTGATATGAAATAATGTTGGTGCCATCTTAATTCTAGAAAAAAATTAAAAGAACTTGGAATTTCTACATTAGGTTCACCTTCCCTTTAATTTTTTCTTTTTTCTTTTTTTTTTTTTTTGAGACAGAGTGAGACTTTCACTCTGTCTCCCAGGCTGAGTGCAATGGTGCAATCTCGGCTCACTGCAACGTTTGCTTCCCGGGTTCAAGCAATTCTCCTGCCTCAGCCTCCCAAGTAGCTGGGATTATAGGCACCCGCCACCACACCAGGCAATTTTTTGTATTTTTAGTAGAGACAGGGTTTCACCATGTTGGCCAGGCTGGTCTCGAACTCCTGACCTCAGGTGATCTGCCCCCCTCGGCCTCCCAAAGTGCTGGGATTACGGGCATGAACCACCATGCCTGGCCTAACTTTTTCTTAAATCTTTGTCATCTTTTACTGCTTATTTGCTGATGAGCACAGGAAATCAAACGAGTAGGTGGCATCCAAATTTTAATAGAAAATCTCTGACATAACTCATTGTATTTAGTTTAACAACCTTTTAGTTAAGGTAGAGTATAACATATATATACTTGTGTGTATATATATGTGTGTATATACGTATATATATGTGTATATATGTGTGTATATATGTGTATATATATATGAACATATGTGTGTGTGTGTATATATATATATATGTAATAGAGTAATATTTTCTGCTAGTAAAAGTTCTGCCAGGGGAGACATAAATATATCGGCATTTTATAGGTTTCCACAAAAAAAAATTGACTTAAGTTTCCGTCACCTAACAAACTTCAGAATACTGTCATGTGGCAGACATTCTGCACTGAAATCAAAATGCTTGTTTTTTCTTCTGAAGTGAAGAAGGGGGTTGCACTGGATGATCCCCCCAAAATCTCCTCTCAGGAATACTTGTTCTTAAATTTATTTCCTCCATGAGATACAGAAAGAGCATACTATACACCTGTAAATACCAGTTTATTGAGGAACTCAAGTATCAATTCCATTGCTAGCAACAGTGTTTTTTAGGTATCTTTTCTGTATGTTCCAAGCTACAGGTATACCCCTAATGAAGGAAAAATAACATGCACATCTGAACACATCAAAATGTAAACCTGCTCTATTCAACTTTAATTATAAAAGTGTTTATTATTTTATTCCTTTATATTGTAAGCTCTATTAGTGAACTTAAAATGTGATGAAATTTGATTTAACTGAAACATCAACATAGCTATTTTAAAGCTCTGTGTATGTGTACCAAAAAATTACAAATTATAAATAGGATCTGTCTATGAAAATTCAGGCTTCATTTTCTTATGTTGTGGAAGGTGAACTTGAAAGTCTTAGGAAAATACATGGTTCTTGTTTTCCCACTTCTACATGAACATATTACCAATTGTATACTGAAAGCTGAAGTATGAATTATTCAAGACAGATTAATGAGATATGTGGGAATCTTACTTCTTTTTTCTGTTGAAATGATTAATAAAAAGATTTTTAAAATTACCTAAGACAAAATAATGTATATATTTACATATATTAAAATGCATGAAATGTGTTCCTCCCCAATTTCTTTGGTCATTTGATATTAGGATCTGCCTGTAGGCTATCTTGTTCACTTTTTTTTTAAGCTGAAAGAAGGAAAGGTCAAAAATACTCTTAGCATTGCTGAACTGATCAAGTATTGTCACGTTCTGCACTGATAGAAATCTAAGTGGAGTTCTGGGTGCTCAACCTGAATCACTGTTAGGCCATTTTATACTGATGAGTGATTTTTATATAGTAGGGGCTCAGAGTGCAAAACTGCATTGTCTCTCCATTTCTACCTTTGGAAAATATTTTAATGATTAGCTAAAGTGGTTAAAAAAACAAAAAAAAAGCTTCTACTAATAGATCTGGGAGAATTAAACCAGAGTAGATCATCAGGCTATCTCTTTATAAAATATATTAGCCACATTCATTTATTATTAACATGTATTATTTGTTTGCACAAAAATACATGTATTCATTGTAAAAAAAATAATCCAAAACCACAAGTAAACAACACTACCAAATTACCAGTGGCACCTGGGGAGATTACCACGACAACTACAATAAATGAATGTATGTAGCAGAATACGTTGGCCAGCCAATGATCTTTCCTCCCTTCTTAGGTGAAGGAATTATTAGCCTTACATTTAAGGAAATAAAAAGTTGCCAGGTATGAGCTACCAGTGAGCAATTCCTAAATCCACCTGTTGTCCTTGAAAGATCAGTTAGTTCTGGCCACTAAACTTAATGTCTGAGTAGGAGGGTAAGATCAAATCTTTCTTGTGGGAGAGTCTTAAAGGAAGGCTGAGCCCTGAGGGAGGAATAGGGGGCAGAGAAGTGTTTCAGCTCTTAAAGTAGTCAGAAGAGCTCTGACTTGGTCATCAGTAAGACTGAATTCAGAAAGTTGTTCCTAACCACTGTGTGACCCGGAGTCGATTATCAATCTCTCTGAGCATCAGTTTTCCTATTAATGAAATGAACGGGTTGAGATAAGGCAAAGTCTAAGGTGGGAAAGAGATTGTGGAAATGTCTAAGACACGGCTTCTACAAATTTAGTTGTAAAAATGGGCCTGAGAAAGAACAATGTTTCTAGATTGGGGTGATGGTGGGGGAACGAGGGAGATGAGGATGGAGAGAACATTAGCAGAAGGCTCAGCTAAAAGTCTGATCTTGTTCCACACTTTCATTCAGGATCTAGAACTAAGCTGCCCAATATGGCAGCCTTTAGCTATGTGTGGCTACTTTTGGAATTGAGATGTGCTATAAATGTAAAATACACAATTAATTTTTAAAATAGTACAAAAAAATCTAAAATATACCTGTAACAATTTTAAGATATTGATTAAATGCCAAAACAATAGTTCATTGGATACATTGGGTTAAAAAAGTATATTATTAAAATTCATTTACCTGCTTTTTTTTTTTTTTTTTTTTTTTTTTTTTAGTCAGGGTCTTGCTCTATCACCCAGGCTGGAGTGCAGTGGCACAATCCCAGCTCACTGCAACCTCTGCCTCCCAGGTTCAAGGAATTCTTGTGCTTCAGCCTCCTGAGTAGCTAGGATTACAGGTGTGTGCCACCATGCCTGGCTAATTTTTGTATTTTTAGTAGAGTCAGGTTTTCACCAGGTTGGCCAGGCTGGTCTCGAGCTCCTGACTTCAAGTGATCCACCCACCTCGGCCCCCCAAAGTGCTGGGATTACAGGCATGAGCTATGGTGTCCGGCCTACCTGCTTCTTTAAAACTTTTTATTGTGGCAACTAGAAAAATTTAAATTACATGTATTTCCATTGTATGCTACTGATCTAGGCTCTAATTTCAAGAAAGTACACTTTGGGAAAATGTGCAATGAATAATCTCTACATGGATGTGGAAAATGTTGTGATTCTAAGAATGGTGTAGTAGAATGAGTGTCATCAGGAATTTAAATATTAAGTAGATAAGAGAAAAGCAGGAAAATAGGAATGACTACAATACTTGAAGGGGAATAATGATAACAGGTTTGCAAACTACATATGAACATGAACCTCCGATTGACAAAAAGCAGTTTAGAGCTAGCCTGAGTGCAGAGAAACAGGCCAGAGAGTCATGCCTTGTTTGTGGTGATTGATTCTTTTTAACTGAGCCTGTCTGCACTTGATTTAAGCAAGAAGGTAGGGATGGGAGAGGGGAAATAAACAGGGTATGATTTACAAAGCATGTTTATAGATCTTACAAACTGGCTTCACTAAAGGAAGGAGTTAATACATGTCAATAAATGAGTACAACTACTATAATATGCATAATGGCGTTTGCTAAATAGCAACTCTTCTTCCTGGAAAATTTCCTTTATCTCACACAGATGAATCATTTACTTCCAGAAAATAGTACACTTACTGTAGGCTTAGTTCAATCCCAGTGATTAAATTTGGCTAGCCAAGTCAGGTCAGATTTCATGGTAACATGACAAAAGGGAGAATAAAACTCTAAAAGGACACTGAAAATGTCCTAAACACCATATCCAATGGCTTTTCAGTCTTCATCCTTCTAAGCTTCAGAGCACCACTTGACAGCGATAACCTCTTTAACATTTTCTTCTCCATTGCCTTCCAGTGATGTGATGTCTGAGGTCTTTTCACTCTGACTTGTCCTGACAGGGAAGCAGTATTGATTGAAGAACAAAGGTTTGTGGGTTGTAGGGAAAACTTGGGGTAATAGTTTATGTAAAGTGTGTAGTAGGTTCTCAATCAATTATAGCTATTAGATTTTTTTTTTTTTTGAGACAGAGTCTGGCTCTGTCACCCAGGCTGGAGTGCAGTGGCACCATCTCGGCTCACTGCAAGCTCTGCCTCCCAGGTTCATGCCATTCTCCTGCCTCAGCCTCCCGAGTAGCTGGGACTACAGGCGCCTGCCACCACGCCCTGCTAATTTTTTTGTATTTTTAGTAGAGACAGGGTTTTACAATGTTGGCCAGGATGGTCTCGAACTCCTGACCTCGTGATCCGCCCACCTCGGCCTCTCAAAGTGCTAGGATTACAGGCTTGAGCCACCGCGCCCGGCCAGCTATAAGATTTTTTTATTACCTTTGACTGAATATTTTCCTTCACTCAAGCCTTACATTTAAGTTCTCTGTTCTTCATATACTACAGAATTGTATTTACTTCTTTTGTTTCAAATGTTAACCCTTTATTAATAAACAGCTGCGCAATGTCACATCTGAAACTCTCTGTGAATGCATAGTGTAAGTATTTTTATTTTTATTTTTTTTTAAGGCCTGGGCAGTGTATGACAGGCAGAAGCTTCTTTCTCCCAAATCTGTGTGTGTCTAAGACACTCGATGTCACCCCACCTCCCCATTTTTGCCAAGTGCAGCATCACAGATGTGTGTCTGGGTCTTCCTCCAGTCCTTCGGCATTACTCCCCAGAGCTCTGTGAATACAATGGAGGCTGGGATGCCCATACATTCCAGCATGATCTTAGTCTGGTTTCATGTGGGACTTACAGGGTACTACAACATTCTGATGATGGGGTCAAGGTAACTTTCTATGACTGGCACAAAAATGAGAGAAACTGTGTTATAGCTTTAGCTGTGGGGCTTTGGGCAGGTCATGTCATCTCTCTGGCTTAGTTCCTTTACTTGTAGGATGAGTGATTTAGACTTGATCTCAACACTTCCTCGTGCTAGGATGCTGAGCTTCTCGAAGACAATGGGCACGTAGAGGATAGCAAAGCGCATGATATTCTTGAAGCTTTCAAATGAAAGTGTTGTTCAAGGCAGGATAATGGGAATATATTGCATTCCCACAAAAGTTCACATTAGGGATAATTTCAATAGCTATGGTAAACCACAGGATTGCCATCCCGACAAGCTTCATATACTTGTTACTACTTTTATCACTGAAATGATAATTTATTGGTCATTTTAATCATGTCTTGCTGATTTTTAGTTTTGTAGATTACATAATAAAAAATCTTATTTATTATTTAGGATTAAATAAATGCCCAATACATGTTCATTGTTAAAATTTCAAACAATACAAAAATTTTTTTTGAAGGCAGTAAAACTCATCCCCAAATTCTGGCCACCTGGGAGTAATAATATATAAAAATTTGGTTAGTATTCTAATGTATGTGACCTTACACATATTAGAACAAACTATTAATGCCATCTTGTAACCTGCTTTCTTTCTTTGTTTTTTTTGTTTTTGTTTTTGTTTGTTTTTGTTTTTGAGATGGAGTCTCACTCTGTCACCCAGGCTGGAGTGCAGTGGCATAATCTCGGCTCACTGCAACCTCTGCCTCTCAGGTTCAAGTGGTTCTTCTGCCTCAGCCTCCCGAGTAGCTGGGATTACAGGCGTGTGCCACCATGCCTGGCTAATTTTTTGTATTTTTAGTAGAGATGGGGTTTTGCCATGTTGGCCAGGCTGGTCTCGAACTCCTGACCTCAGGTGATCTGCCCGCCTCGGCCTCCCAAAGTGCTGGGATTACAGGCGTGAGCCACTGCATCTGGCCTATAACCTGCTTTCTGAAAAAGGTTTTGGTATATTGTAGATATCTTTCTCCAGTAGTGGCCATTGATTTAAAATCATCTTTTGTAATAGCCATATTCCATTGTCTTGTGGTTCCATAATATATATCATTATATATTTATTTATACCTTTCATGATGGATATTTAAGCTATTTCTAATTTTCAACTATTATAGATAGAATTGTGATGAACATCAAGTCATATCAAAGCTTACAAACATATTGAAACACACTTATTTTGAAATAAGAGCAGACTTATTTTGTTAGGCAATTAAGAGGCAGTCAGTAAATATACTTTGATAATGATTGTCCCTGCAATGCCCTAATTCCTGATTTGCAATAGATTAATGCACTGTCACCATTATTTTCCAAAAGGTTAGAAACTTACACTTAATCACTGTAACTAAAAATTAATTTTATGCTGCTAGAAATGAGAAGATAATACAAAGTATCCTTTCCCCAGCTGAAACTATTATAGTTATTTCTAATTCAGCCAGCCCTCATGAAAATAATAAAACATGTATTGGCTTCTTATCTCGTTTGAATATGAAGGTTTATTGTCATTCATGTTAAATTTTTTTGTTTGTTTTACTTGAGTTAATAATACCTCAGACTCGGATTAACACCGTCTCCTTTTGTTAATCATCCACTGCAAAAAATTCAAAATCCCAAGCAGATTGAAGGAAGAGTATAAAGTAATTTTCAGAGGTTTATTTTGGGAATGAATTTACAGAATATTTGCTTTTTTATCCTAGTACCTCATGCAGTGCCTCGGACATAGTGGGCATTCAATAAATATTTATTGAAGAATGAATGAATGAAGCACATTCAATTTGTGACTTAAATAATGGCAAATATCTAAACCAATGGGGCCAGTTATTTCTACAATTAAAACAATCCATTGGGGTTACCATAGAATTCACTTTCTATACTTAGAAATAAGGTGAATGTTTTCCATTAAACATAAATCGCCAGTTTTATCATTCTTAATATCCATTGTTTATAGAGGGAGTTGGCAAACTGTCTCCTGTGGGCAAAGTCCAGCCTGCTTCCTATTTAGTACAACATGTGTGCTAAGAATAATTTAAAAAATATTTTTAAATTGTTGAAAACAATCAAGAGAAGAATACTATTTCATGGCAGGTAAGAATTATATAAAATGTAAATTTACTGTCTGTAGAGAAAATTTCACTGGAATCCTGCCATGTTCATTCTTTCATGTATTCATGAAATTTCATGTTTTATGGTTGAGTTACAACAGTGGCATTGAGTAGTGTCCCACAAGGCCAAACATATTTACTGTCTGGCCTTTTCCAAAAATTTTTTGCCAACTCCTAGTTTTGACCAAAATTTTTTCTTGGGGACAGGGATGCATTTTGGGTTACCAGCATTATTGAATGCTAGAGTGACAGCAACCTTAGCAAAGGCAAGTCAAGGCAGTATGTCTGCTTTGTTAACTACTGGAAAATCGTAGTGGTAGTATATTCTCTTTTCTTTTTTATCATCTCTGATTGAGGAGACCAGTCTTTTTTTTTGAGACGGAGTTTCACTGTTTTTGCCCCTGCTGGAATGCAATGGTACGATCTCGGCTCACTGCAACTTCTGCCTCCTGGATTCAAGTGATTCTCCTGCCTCAGCCTCCCAGATAGCTGGGATTACAGGTTCACGCCACCACTCCGGGCTAATTTTGTATTTTTAGTAGAGATAAGGTTTCACCATGTCAGCCAGGCTGGTCTCAGACTCCTGACCTCAGGTGGTCCGCCCACCTTGGCCTCCCAAAGTGCTGGGATTACAGGCATGAGCCACTGCACCCAGTCTGAGAAGACCAATCTTATGCAAACCTTTTACCAGGCCCAGCAATTCAACTGTGACCCCTCTAGCCTCTCTGGCTTCCCTCCAGAACCCTGCCTGCCCCATGGTTGTATAGGCTGGGGACACTAATGACTCCCCCAAAAGCCTAAGTCAGGATTTTAAAAATTAGGCTCTTTGGAACTTCTGTGGAAAATTGAAGAGATTTGTCTATATCCTAAATGTATGAAATTATTGAATTCTTACATGAATTTTAGTTTTAGATTTTAATTTTAGTTAGTTTCTTCTTCTACAGTGGAGATACTCATTTGCACCAAGTTCCTAAGAGTAACTAAAGATCATATGAGGAAATAAACAGTTCAGTTATTGTTATTCTTTAACAAGATTGCTGTAACACTGATTATAAAAGAGAGAGAAATGTTCTTACAGACACATGCTCTTTATTTCTGACTACCTAACAATTGTTTTTAATAATGGCCATTTCAAGCTTTCCCAGTTGTAACATGGATCATTTGCTATATGTATTGCATTAGGATTCTCCAGAGAAACAGAACCACACGCATACACACACACATATTACATGTGTGTGTGTAAATATATGTAGACATATGTAAAAATATGTAAATATATAATTTAAATTATAGAAATTACATATATATTTCTGTATGTGCATATATATGTATAAGTATATGTATGTAATTTCTATAATTTAAATTATATATATTTTTAGTTTTCATTACAATTTTCTAAAAAAATTGGCTGATGAGATTGTGGGCACTGGCCACTGTGAAGTGTGCAGGGCAGGCTGGAAATTCCAGCAGGAGTTGATGTTGTAGTTTTGTATCCAAAGGCAGTCTGGAGGCAGAATTCTCTCTTCTTCAGGTGATTTCAGTCTTTTCTTTCAAGGCCTTCAACTGATTGGATGATGCCCACACACATTATGGAGGGGAATCTGCTTTATTCAAAGTCTACCAATGTAAATGTTAATTACATGTACAGTATACCTTCCCAGCAACATCTAGGCCAGTGTTTGACCAAACAAATGGGTACCACAACTTAGCCAGTTGACACTTAAAAGTAACCATCGCACCTATGTGAATGTATACATATAAACATATATGTATGTATAAAAGACATATGTATAAATAAGTGCACGTATGACACATCTACTACCTTTCTCTTTGAACAATGCTGTGAAATTTATTTCTAAATTCAAGTATAGCATGACTTTAAAATCACAGGAGTTTAAAGCACTATTGGATACTCAGTGTGACTCCTCATGTTCTCTTTTAGTGTGAGTTTGACAGTCTTGTCCAGATTCTATGAATGTTCCATGGATATGATACTGTGATAGGCAAAATAATAACCTTCAAAGATGTCCATTTTCTAATCCTGAAATCTGCCAGTATGTTACCTTTGGTGGCAAGGGGGAATGGAGGTTGCAAATCAGCTGACCTTAAAGCAGGGAGATTATCTTGGATTATCCAAGTGGGCCCACTGTAATCACAAGAGTTCTTAAATGTGGAAGAGGGAGGCAGAAGAGGAAGTCAGAGTAATAAGATGTGTTCTAGACTGAATTATATCCCCTGCCCAAATTCATATATGTTAAAAACGTAACCCATAATGTAATAGTATCTGGAGGTGGAGACTTTGGAAGGTAATTAGGTTCAGATGAGCTCCTGAGGGTGGGGCCTTCATAATGGGATTAGCGTCCTTTGAAGAGGAGACCTCAGAGAGTTTGCTCTCTCTGCCTCTCTAGCATGTGAAGACACAGTGAGAATGTGGCCATCTGCAAGCCAGGAGGCATGCCCCCATCAAAATCTGATCATGCTGGCATCTTCATCTTGGAATTTCAGCCTCCAGAAATATGAGAAAATAAATGTCTATTGGGCATCAATGTATAAGAAAAAAAGAGAAAGAAGAGAAAAGAAAAGAAAAGAAATGTCTATTGTCGAAGCCACTCCACCTGTGGTATTTTGCTATGGCAGCTTGAGCTGACTATGAGATGATGTGAGAAAGACTTGGCCCAGTGTCACCAGCTTTGACAACAAAGGAAGGTGACCATGAGCCAAGGACAGCAGGCAGCCTGTAGAAGCTGGAGAAGTCAAGGAAATAGATTGTCCTTTAGATCTGCTAGAAAGGAACACAGCCTTGCTGACACCTTGATTTTAGCCCTGTGAGACTCATGTCATGCTTATGACCTAGAGAACTGCAAAATAATAAATTCGTGTTGTCTGAAACCACTAATGAGTGTGGCAGTTTGTTATGGCAACAATAGGAAATGAATACAGATACTAAGAATCAGATAGGCAGGGCTGAGTACTAAATATTTCAATGAATTAAAACATGCAAAAGCTCAAGCTAAAGTTATTAAAACTAGAAATAAAAGTGCTTAAAAATGTTTGCTAGCAAATGCCTTGTATATAACATCAACAGCTACAATCATTTTTTTCCTGCTGTTTGCCTCAATCCAGGGAACTTACTTCAAAGACTATGGAGAGAATCTCATTGGTGTTCACATTTTAGTATTATTGAATAATTTATAAGGATTAAATCAAGATTTTATTTGCAACTAATTGCCACATGCAAATTTTGGAGCAATAAATTGACTGCTGTAATCTTTATATAATTAATTTTTTTTTTTTTTTTTTAAGACGGAGTCTTGCTCTGTCACCCAGGCTGGAGTGCGGTGGCGCGATCTCGGCTCACTGCAAGCTCCGCCTCCCGGGTTCACGCCATTCTCCTGCCTCAGCCTCCCCGGCAGCTGGGACTACAGGCGCATGCCGCCACGCCTGGCTAATTTTCTGTATTTTTAATAGAGACGGGGTTTCACCGTGTTAGCCAGGATGGTCTCAATCTCCTGACCTTGTGATCCGCCTGCCTCGGCCTCCCAAAGTGCTGGGATTACAGGCGTGATATAATTAATTTTTTTTAAAGCTCTATCTGCCGGGGGCAGTGGCTCACGCCTGTAATCCCAGCACTTTGGGAAGCTGAGAAAGGTGGATCATGAGGTCAGGAGTTCCAGACCAGCCTGACCAACATGGTGAAACCCCGTCTCTACTAAAAATACAAAACTTAGCCTGGCAGTGGTGCATACCTGTAATTCCAGCTACTCAGGAGGCTGAGGCAGGAGAATTGCTTGAACCCGGGAGGGAGAGGTTGCAGTGAGCCAAGATGGCGCACCTGCACTCCAGCCTGGGTGACAGAGTGAGACTCCACCTAAAAAAAAAAAAGTTTTGTCTTAGCCTAATTCCTAAAAACAGGTAATAATTGTAAAATAATTCAGTATTTGATAACATTATAATAGCCATGCTTAGTTCATGCTAAGGACATCTTGTTTTATTGAATTATTCTAATCACCCTGTGAAATAGGGGTGAGGCATAGTGTTCAAAACAGGGGAGGTGGCAGTCTGAACCCAGGCAGGCTGATTCCTGAGACTGATTTAAACCATTTCACACACTGCTACACACATGGAAACTAAATTATGTCTGTAATTACAGGCTTCACATCCAGTAAAGTAAAAAGGTAAACAGAATTTTTAAAGAAGAGGGTGAAGGCCAGGCGCAGTGGCTCATGCCTGTGATTCCAGTACTTTGGGAGGCCAAGGCAGGGAGATCACCTGAGGTCAGGAGTTCGAGACCAGTCTGACCAACATGGAGAAACCCCGTCTCTACTAAAAATACAAAATTAGCTGCGCGTGGTGGCACATGCCTGTAATCCCAGCTACTCGGGAGGCTGAGGCAGGAGAATCGCTTGAACCTGGGAGGTTGAGGTTGCGGTGAGCCGAGATGGCACCATTGCCCTGCAGCCTGGATGACAGAGCGAAACTCCTTCTCAAAAAAAAGGAAGAGGGTGAAGTTATCGGGAACATTCTAAAATTGTCTATTTCTCTATCTTTCTGCTTATCCACTGACCAACTTGTTTTGGTCTAAGTTGAAGAGGAAGATTCCCAAAATAGGTTGGGTTATAAATCATAAAGGAAGTGAACAAAGGCCTTCCTTTCCTCCCATAATCTCTTGTCTTTTCCCAGAGAAACCTTAACAAAAGGAGATTTATTCCAAAATTTAAAATATGTTTTTATGACCTACCTCCCTTCCTCCTGCCATCCAGGATGAAGAAAGCAGTTTCTGGAGTTTGGCTATTGATCACAGGCCATTTGCATTACCCTAAAATAAGCAGTGCTATGTGATAGCAAGTTTACTAAGACAGAAACCAGAAGATATGGTTCAAATCTTGATATGGACGTGAAATGTAATCTCTTCATACTCAGTTTTTTCATCTAGAAGATGGGCATACTTGTACCTACTTTTCTGGATTGTGTTGAAGATTAAATAAAATAACATAACATATTTAGTGCATGCATGTGATGTAGGTTTTTGTTAGGAACATTGTTGGGAATATTGTTAGGAATATGGGCTTTTTTCCCTTCTTTCCTCCCTCCTCTAGAATCTCTTAACTTTTCCCCTGTGTTCTAGATGTAGAGCTGTCACTCATTAGCTTTGTGGCCTAAAGAATGCTTAATCTCTGTGACCTCTTAATGTTTTTCTATTTATAAAATGGGGAACAAAAAGATTGGCCTTGGCTGCCTTGAGTAGCTGTTTGTTTGTTTTTTCCTGTCTCCCTTTCCTTTTTATTTTTCCCAGGATCAAAAGAAACTATATCTATGGGCTTGAGGACTAAATCACTATTTAGCTGTAAATGAGAATGCTAATAAAGAACTTGGAATGCGTTATGTGATTCATAGCAAAACACTTTATATGCATTCTCATTGAAACATACGATGTTCTTAAATTTAAATTTCTTCTTATCTTGCACCTACTTGAAACTCATCAATTCTTCTCATTATCTTTAGAATGAAGTCTAAATTCCAACAAATCCTTCATGTAGGCTCTGCTTATGTCTCCAGCCTCGCCCGAAACTCCCTTCTCTACAAAGTTAGTCTTCTTTAAGTATTTCATAATATACTACTATGTTCCTTTCCAGGGCAAAGTCTTTGCCTATGCTGAGAACTGTTTTCCCTTTCCCTCCTTCCTGTCTGACCACCTTCTTATCTTAGCCTTTCAAATCTCACCCTAAAAGTCACGTCCTCTAGGAAGAATTCTCTGTCCTCCCCACAGTCTTCCAGGGGACTACATCAGTTTCCATGTCATCTACGCTCAATTCTTGCTCATCACTTTGTCCTTGGCATTTGTTGCTGTGTCAATTCAATACTTGTTTATGTAATTACTTGATATCCATTCCTTGAAAAGTTATATCTTGTTCACCACTATCACCCTAGTTCCAAGTACAGGCTTAGAACATTTGATTTGTTCAGCCCATATGTATTGAATGAATAAAAGATGACTTTTTTTTTTAGACAGGGTCTTGTTCTGTTACCCAGGCTGGAGAGCAGTGGTGCGATCTCAGCTCACTGCAACATCCGCCTCCCGGATTCAAGTGATTCTCCGTAGTAGCTGGGACTACAGGCGTGTGCCACCATGCCTGGCTAATTTTTGTAGTTTTAGTAGAGATGGGGTTTCATCATGTTGGCCAGGCTGGTCTTGAACTCCTGCCCTTATGATCCTCCCGCCTTGGCTTCTGAAAGTGTTGGTATTACAAGTGTGAGCCACTGTGCCTGGCCTCGAATGAATAAAGGATGCTTTTACAAATGATAAAATTAAGATCTCGAGAGGTTAGGTAATGCACCCAAGCTCAAACTGGTGACCAGGGGCAAAGTCAGCCCTTGGATCCAGGTCCCATGACGCCAATACTTCTGCTAATATATATATATGTTTGTTTGTGAAAATAATTGATTTATTGAAGATTCTATAAAATTTAATAAAATTAGACTTTAATAAAAGACTAATAAAGTTATAATTGAGTCATGTATCATCTTTTTAATATTTAATTGAAAAATAAAAGTTGTATATGTTTATAATATACAGCATGATGTTTTGATATATGTGTTTGTTGTGGAATGGCTAAATCCAGGTAATTAATGTAACCATTACCTCACATACAAATTTTATTTTTAAGCATTATCAAAAAGTGAGTCCTTTCTATATCCTTATCTGAAAGTGCCTCAGCAAGGAAAATTTTTTTTTTTTAATTGGGTGGGTAGAAATACGATGATGGTTCTTAAACTATTATCAGAGGAATATGGACAAAGGGAGCCAGAATAGCCTGTTCTATGAAATTAGAATTGAGGGGCTCCATAATTGTTCTTCCTATTATGAGAGGTGTGTGAATGGAAATTTCAAAGAATTCCTAAATTATTAGATCAAGACTGTAGTTGGCTGTGTTTCAAAGGTTCACTGTTTCTAAAAATTCTGTAGTAAATAGCCATCAGCTTGCATTTGAGTATGCATAATAATTGTCTTTATGAATGATGGTGTCCCTCTCAACTTCTTCCTTTGTGTGTGTGTGTGTGTGTGTGTGTGTGTTTGTGAGAGAGAGATAGGGTCTGGCTCTGTCACCCAGACTGGAGTGCAGCGGTGAGATCTCAGCCTGGGGCTCAAGCCAACCTGTCACCTCAGCCTCCTGAGTAGCTGGGACTACAGGCACGTGCCACCATGCTTAGCTAATTTGTGTGTGTGTGTGTGTGTGTGTGTGTGTATATATATATATTTTTTTTTAATAGTAGGTGGGGTCTCACTCTGTTGCCCAGGCTGGCCTTGAATTCCTGAACTCAAGGGATCTGCCTGCTGCCTGGCCCTCTCTCAACTTCTGATCCAACTCTTAAGTTTCAGTTCTTACCTGATCAATTGTCACAAAAAGATAACTGTATTAGGTTTTTTATTTTATTTTGAGACAGAGTCTTTCGTCACCCAGGCTGTAATGCAGTGGCACGATCTTGGCTCACTGCAACCTCCACCTCCTGGGTTCAAGCAATTCTCCTGCCTCAGCCTCTGGAGTAGCTGGGGTTACAGGTGTGCACCACCACGCCTGGCTAATTTTTGTATTTTTAGTAGAGACAAGGTTTTGCCATACTGGCCAAGCTAGTCTCTAACTCCTGACCTCAGGTGATCCTCCTGCCTTGGCTTCCCAAAGTGCTGGGGTTATAAGCGTGAGCCACCACACTCTGCCTCTGTTATGCTTTAGTTGTGAGAACGTAGGGAGTTGAGGGATCATGTCCACTGGGGCTGTGGAAAGACAACTGGGGTGCTAGAAGTAGTGGCTGTTTACCAACTGGTGGAGAAATAATTTGATATCTTAACAACTAGTATGGTAATTCTGAGACAAGCCAGATGAATAGGTGAATGTCCATCTTGGATACATATGAGGCGCTAAACAATCCATTTTGAGTATACTAAGCCCAATTTGACTTTCCGGAAGTCATTTTTAAGGTTGAGCTCAATCAACAGGATGGAGTAAAGGATCACAGATGTGTGCCACACTCAACGTGCAAGCAGAAAGAGTGCGAGAACTTCTCTTTCCTTGATTTTCTAGGGCCTTCATTGTTTTCCTCTCAACAGTGGGGTGTTAGGTGGGATGGGGCTGGGGAAATGGTCTTTGAGAAGATATAAGCAGGAAAGTTACCTGAAAGCAGCTTGCAGAAGGCTGGGGTGTGCGGATAGGGTCAGAGAGAGGCAAGAGACTGGGACATCAATCAGGATGCTCTTGTATGAATCCAGGTATAAGAGGATAAAGGCCTTAATTAGAGGTGTAATGGAAATGGAAAGGAAGAGATAGATTGGAGAGAGGGAGGTTGTGGACTCTCTCTAAGAGGCTTAGGTGATACAAATGCCCACTGCCCACTATGCTAGCAGAGGAAAGAGCTTCCCACTATTGGCACCCAGCCAGTCCCAGGAGATAGAACTGCAAATACTACTTTTTCTTATCTCAGTTCATGAGGAGAGCTTTGAATCAAAGCTTGTTTGATCTTCCTAAGGCCCAGAAAGGAGAGAATGCCTTCGAAGAAGACCTAGAAAGTGGCAGAAGTATGAAAGAGACTTCTTCCTTATATTAGCTGCTTTCAGTCAGGGTTATGAATGTGTTGGAGGAGGCAAAGTTGGTGGCTTAGAGGGAGATGGTGCAAGTTATGAGCTACGCCGAGGCTGTGTCAGCATTTGTACACTGACCTAAGGTATATGTGAACATTAAAAAGTAGAGTTATCTATTGTAATATAAATGAAATGAGTTAAAGAAAAATGAAATTAAAAGCATAGAAGGTATACAGATGTGGCAAAATCTTGAAGATGGTATGCACATCACTAAAGTTTGGGAAATGCTGATGTAAAGATATAATCATTGGCCCAGTGTGGTGGCTCACACCTGTAATCCCAGCAGTTTGGGAGGCCAAGGCAGGTGGATTACCTGAGGCTAGGAGTTTGAGACCAGCCTGGACAATATCGTGAAACCCCATCTCTACTAAAAATACAAAAATTAGCCGGGCGTGGTGGTGAGCACCTGTAATCCCAGCTACTCAGGAGGCTGAGGCAGGAGAATCACTTGAACTCAGGAAGTGGAGGTTGCAGTGAGCGGAGATCACGCCATTGCACTCTAGCCTGGGCAACAAGAGCGAAACTCCATTTCAAAAAAAAAAAAAAAGAGATAAAATCATCAAATAAATCTGACTAGAACTTGGAATCAAGAGACCTGAATTTAATTCATGACCATGACACATCCGTTTTAAAACATTGATTTTTGACCAAGGGCAAGTGGCTCATGCCTGTAATCGCAACACTTTGGGAGGCTGGGGTGGCAGAATCACTTGAACTCAGTTGAAGACCAACCTGGGCAACATATGGAGACCCTATCTCCAAAAAAAAAAAAAAAAAAAAATTAGCCAGGCCTGGTGGCCCACCCTGTAGTCTCCTCTACTTGGGAGGCTCAAGCAGGAGCCTACTTGAGCCCAGGAGGTTGGAGCTGGAGTGAGCTGTGATTGCACCACAGTACTCCAGCCTGGGCGACAGAGCAAGACCCTGTCACATATACAATATTAAAATAAAATAAAATAAAAAGACCAGTTTTCTGTGTGGTAAATGGGAAAATAATCTCCAATTCTGCTTATCTCTTAGTCTTGTCATGAGGTTCATTTTAGTCTCATTTGTTTATTTGCTCAACAAGCATTTATCAAATTCGGGCTGCCTGTTTGTAAGAAAGAGCTTTATAGTTAAAGTAATTACTGGAAGGAGATATAGGTTTTTGAAATTTTTTCACAATGACCTGATATGTAAGTTTAAACTCTTGAGGGTGACCCTCATTTCCAAAGATCACCAGAATAGATTTGAATTAAAATGAGATGTTTCCCTTCTCCAGCAAATGTGAAATGAGTGTTAGTAGATAAGGGCATTGACGTTAGAAATAGAAGGTGTCATTTTTCATTTAGTAACTTGAACACATAGAAAATCCTTTAACACATTATTATTGTTTATAAAGTGTTGAATACACGTGGTACCTTGCAAAGTAGAAGTAGAAATGACAAGATCCTTTCCCCAAGAAGCTCAGACCATAACATTGTTGAACAAATCTACACAGCACAGCAGTAGTGTGCATAATTGAGCTGATATGGTGGGAGAGGTCAGGCTAGGGCTGTGGGCTGAAGATGTATAAAATGAGTCATTTGAAGCCAGGGGTTTTGGTGCTGGAAAGGCAGGAGGAAGGGTGTGCTTTCAGACTTCTCAATGGGATCAAATAAAAAGTGTAGAGCAAATAGGAACATAGAAATGTGAGTCAAGTGTGTCCACTTTTTGAGAAGTGGCTCAAAAAGAGTACATTAGACTTGATTTCCTTTCTCCCTTGTCATTTTAAGCAGCAGCCTGTCTTAGTCTGAGTGTCTGAGACTGGGTAATTTATAAAAAAGAAAAACTTATTTCATATGATTTTGGAGGCTGGGAAGTCCAAGATCAAGGTGCTTACACATTTGATGTCTGGCTGAGGACCTTCTTGCTGCGTCCTCGCATGGTGGAAAGGGGAAAAGGGCAAAAGAGGGATGAATGCTATGTCCTTACATGGCAGAAGAGACTGAAGGAGGAAAAAGGGTCTAGCTGGTTCCCTCCAGCTCTTTTACAGGGTCACTAATCCTATTTATGAGGGCTTTGCCCTCATGATTTAATTGACTCCTAAAGGCCCCAGCTTTTTTTTTTTTTCTTTTTGAGACATAGTCTTGCTCTGTCGCCCAGGCTGGAGTGCAGTGGTGCGATCTTGGCTCACTGCAACCTCCACCTCCCGGGCTCAAGCGATTCTCCTGCCTCAGCCTCTGGAGTAGCTGGGATTACAGGTGCCTTCCACCATGCCTAGCTAATTTTTGTATTTTTAGCAGAGACAGGGTTTCACCATGTTTACCAGGCTGGTCTCGAACTCCTGATCTCAGATGATCCCCCTGCCTCGGCCTCCCAAAGTGCTGGGATTACAGGCGTGAGCCACTGTGCCCAGCTGGCCCCAGCTTTCTAAACTATCACACTGAGGTTGAAGTTCCAAAATGAATTTTGGAGGGACACATATATTCAAACATAGCAAAGCCCTTGGAAACTTCTTTGCCTGAGCTGCACCGATGAACATAGTTTTCTTCATGTCTGGTTTATAGATGAAGGATGAGAGTGGGCGGCAGAATATGCTGCCAGGGACGTTCCATAGCAGGGTCCACAGTAAGGGGGAAAGTCACAGTCTATATAGGTTTTGGCAATAGGACAAGTGCAGTGAAAAAGGGAAAGTTGTCTAAATCTCCATGATATTTCTTTCTTTTTTTCTTTTTTTTGAGTTGGAGTCTTGCTCTGTCACCCAGGCTGGATGGAGTGCAGTGGCGCGATCTCGGCTCACTGCAAGCTCCGCCTCCCGGGTTCGTGCCATTCTCCTACCTCAGCCTCCAGAGTAGCTGGACTACAGGCACCCACCACCATGCCTGGCTAATTTTTTGTATTTTTAGTAGAGACGGGGTTTCACCGTGTTGGCCAGGATGGTCTCCATCTCCTGACCTCGTGATTCGCCAGCCTCCGCCTCTCAAAGTGCTGAGATTACAGGCGTAAGCCACCGCTTCCGGCCTTAAATCCCCATGATGTTTTATGCTTGGCATTGACCATGCAGCCCTGCATGCTAATGGGTCTGTCAGAGTGAGTCCTTTGCTCTTTGCCTAACTTTATCTCCACCACTGTGTGTTTACCCTCTTGCAGCCAGAGTTGGTATTAAATCATCATGACGTCCTTTCCAATACAGTTCTGAGTCCTCTAATTTTCTCCTAGTTCGAGTTGTAATAATAATAACAACTAATATTTGTTGCACACTTAGGCTCTGCCAGGCAGTGTTCAAAGCACTTTACATATAATACCTCTCTTATTCCTTATGAAAAGAATTAGCAGCAAACTCCACTTTGTAGGTGAAGAAATGGAAACTCAAAAAGATTAAGGGATTTGCTCATGGTCACTCAGCTATTAGTGGTAGAGTGGGATTTGAGCTCAACTTTTCTTGTCCTTGTCCTTCTTCTTGACCACCTAACTACTGCTGGCTCCCAGGAGGCCTCATTGAAGCTGGAAAGAGGTGGGGATTGGGAAAAATGGAATTGCAGACTCAGAAGCACCTCATAACATCATCCCTTCTTATTGAGCACGCCCAGAAAGCATCCCCTGGATGTCATCCTTGACAATTGTCACTTTGCTTCTCCTCAGACACTACAGGTGACCCGGAATGTGGTGCCACATGAGGCAACCTAGTCCATTTTTAGACAGCAGTGATTGTCACCCAGTTTTTCCATATTTTGAACAGAAATAATTTCTCTCCCTAACTTCACCTACTTGTCCTAGTTCTGTTTTCTGGAGCTCTACCAGATAAAACTATTTTTCTTCTGACGGATAAATTTAAGTATTTGTAGATGCCAGGGAATTTGGTACCGTTTCCTACTACACCCCAAGCTCCTTTCCCTATTTGCAGGAGAAATGCAGGGGTTCATTCTCCACTTGGGCCAGTGCTTTGCGTTCATTTCTGTGAGCAGCTTATTATGTGTGCCTATTAACCCAGAAGGACACAACTGTGCATAGGAAACTAGCTTTGTTTTAGGGTTCATTTGTTTGGAACAATAAGTACACCTCTGTGTGGTCTTCATAGTTTATTATTAGATTATGATTATTATTATTATTTTGAGATGGGGTTTCTCTCTTGTCGCCCAGGCTGGGGTGCAGTGGCACGATCTCAGCTCACTGCAACCTCCGCCTCCCAGGTTCAAGGGATTCTCCTGCCTCAGCCTCCTGAGTAACTGGGACTACAGGTGCCCACCCCCACGCTAGGCTAATTTTTGTATTTTTAGTGGAGACAGAGTTCTCCATGTTGGCCAGGCTAGTCTCAAACTCCTGACCTCAGGTGATCCACCTACCTCGGCCTCCCAAAGTGCTGGGATTACAGGAGTAAGCTACTGCGCCCAGCCCATAGTTTATTGTTTTACTTCATTTTTTCAGGACATTGGCTTTGAGTATGGCCCTGTTAGGCCCTGGTGTTAAAATGTCAGACAAGTCATTTATGTCTTTTGTGAAAACGGAGGGCTAAAATGTAGTGGGAAAAAAAAGTGAGGTAGTTTTGGGTGTCATGAGGGAGGGCCTTGAAAGGTCAAGGAGGTGCCTGGCATGGGCCCCCTAGGTGGAGGGTAAAGCACTGGATACTTTCAAGGACCAGTAGGCTGGTACCATCAAAGGAAATAACAAAATGGAATCAATATGGCGATGATTTGTGGTACTTCTGGTTCAATTTGAAGAGGGGTAAAGATTACAGAGTACATATAGATGAAATTTTTTCTGTTAAATTAGGCATAATAGTTATGGAAGTTGTGAGTTGTTTATGTCATATTTGCATTCTTGATAAAAATTTCCAGGAGGCCCAGGGACTTCTGTGTTTCAGCGAAACCCTTGCAATTTATGAAGACTACTTCATCTTTAGGATCTTGTTACCAGAACTGACTCTCTTTTTCTTGGGGAAAGGGTGCCTCCCCTTCCTCTGGTGGATTTCACTATTTTGTGTTGAAAAGTAAATTTGCCTAACCTTGGTAGGCCACTCCCAGACATATGACTGTGGGAAAGATCCTTCCTCTTTTGAAGCTTGAATTTCCTCATCTGTCAACTAAGGTTCTTTCCTGCTCTGAGGATCATAAGCCCTCTTCTTATTTTGGTGTGATGTTTTCCTGATATATAAAGGCCCAGTAATGTGATATGTAATGTGCCGTTAATGACACATTCTCCTGGCAACATCTATGGTATTGCAGATTAAGTTATTGGCTGTAATTCTTCATTCCCCTGTTATAGTAACATTATACATTTATATCCCTGCCATGGGTTTATTTTATTTTATTTTTTGAGACAGAGTTTTGCTCTGTTGCCCAGGCTGGAGTGCAATGGCGCGATCTTGGCTCACTGCAACCTCCGCCTCCCAGGTTCAAGAAATTCTCCTGCCTCAGCTTCCTGAGTAACTGGGATTACAGGCAACTGCCACCATGCCTGGCTAAGTTTTGTATTTTTAGTAGAGATGGAGTTTCACTGTGTTGGCCAGGCTGGTCTCAAACTCCTGACCTCAGATGATCCGCTTGCCTTGGCCTCCCAAAGTTCTGGAATTATAGGCGTGAGCCACAGCGCCCGGCCCAGCCATAGGTTTAGAGTAGGAAAAGTGTACTTTCCAGCTCCTTGGCTTTAGGCATGGTTGTGTGACTTGCTTGCTTTAGGCGTGGTTGTGTGACCAGTGGGGTGTTAGCAGATGTGATGAAGCAGAGGCTTGAGCTGTGCTCGTGCACGTTCCAGGTACTGGTCGCAGAAAAATAAAAGAAATGTAGAACCAGACCAAAATTCTTCCCAAAGCTTAGAACCCAGCCTAGATCAGCTGAATCCCTGTAGATGCTTGAGTGAAAAATAAATACTTTATGTTTTTGCTGCTGAGATTTTGTAGTTGTCTGTGTTTTTTTTTTTTGTTTGTTTTGTTTTTTGAGACAGACTTTTGTTTTTGTGGCCCAGGTGGGAGTGCAGTGGCATGATCTCAGCTCCTGTAACCTCCACCTTCCCGTTTCAAGCAATTCTCCTGCCTCAGCCTCCTGAGTAGCTGGGATTACAGGCACCTGCCACTACACCTGGCTAATTTTTGTATTTTTAGTAGAGACGGGCTTTCACCACGTTGGCCAGGTGGTCTCGAACTCTTTTGTTGTTGTTGTTGTTGTTGTTGTTGTTGTTGTGACGGAGTCTTGCCCTGTTGCCCAGGCTGGAGTGCAATGGCACGATCTCAGCTCACTGCAACTTCCGCCTCCCGGGTTCAAGTGATTCTCCTGCCTCAGCCTCCTGAGTATCTGGGATTTCAGGTGCGTACCTCCACACCCAGCTAATTTTTGTATTTTTGGTAGAGATGAAGTTTCACCACGTTGGACGGGCTGATCTCGAATCCCTGACCTTGTGATCCACCCACCTCGGCCTCCCAAAGAGAGCCACCGTACCCAGCCAGTTGTCTGTTTTATAGACTCAATCATGAAAGTCAGCATATATTTATATATATATATATACTTTTTTTTTTTTTATTTTTTTATTTTTTATTTTTTTTGAGACACAGTCTTGCTCTGTTGCTCAGGCTGGAGTGCAGTGGTGCCATCTTGGCTCACTGCAAGCTCCACCTCCCGGGTTTATGCCATTCTCTTGCCTCAGCCTCCTGAGTAGCTGGGACCACAGGCACCTGCCACCACGCCTGGCTAATTTTTTTGTATTTTTAATAAAGACGGGGTTTCACTGTGTTAGCCAAGATAGTCTCGATCTCGTGATCTCGTGATCCACCCACCTAGTTCTCCCAAAGTGCTGGGATTACAAGCATGAGCTACCGCGCCCGGCCTTATTTGTGTATATTTTAATGAACTCCTTAATGCTCTTTAGTGACCAACTTTTTCATTTGATTTGCATTTTTGTTTCACAGGGGTTCCAGTCATTAAAATAAAGGTGTTTTTTTTTCATTCAATCTATTTATTATACTTATGAGTGGAACTCCAAATTTCAGAGGCTGAAATAACTCTCATTATCCTGGTAAGCTACCTGAATGCAGCAATTTGAGTTTGAGCACACACCAGGAGACAGAGCTATTGAACTGTGCACTGCTTACTCCTAATACTGACTCCTAGTTCTCAGCCACAAACTCCATCTGCAAGATTAAACAGCTGGCATTTATTTACTGGTGCCCAACAGGGGGAAGGAATTGTGGCACGAGAAAAGTAGCATCAGCAGTCTTTGGGAGCTTAAAATTAATGGATTTTTTTCTACCATGCTGTGTTCCAAAATTAATCTGGTTTTTGCCTGCGATGAACTGACACAGACTGTTGTTTTATGGTTATTTAAGGCACAGAATTTACCCTCCACAATTAGGTTTTACCCTACTCTTCCATTATAAGACTGAACAAAATGATCCCCTCTTTGTATCTTTGAAAGCTGTGAGCTGAGATGCCCATTAGCCACAGTATACTCGTCTGCCCGACTGCTACTAGGTCCTTTGGAACTGATAGACTTAAAAACTGTGTCTCCAACACATTGTTATGCTTGCTGGGGGAAAGTGAATACCATTTAAGATACTCCTACATAACCAATGCTACTACAGCTTTACACAGTTCTTTCAGAATTCAGTTTCATTGTATCCTTCATCTTATCTGGTAACTTTCTCTTGCTAATTTTCTGAAAATTTTCCAAGCTCAAACTTAGAACGTTTAGTCTATTAGCTCTTTATGGTAGAGGTGACAAAAAATGATTGGGGATGGGAGGGACCTTATGGTGAAACTGAAAATTCATTTCAGTCAAACATGGGTTTTGAGCTTGTGTCTTCTTTCATAATAAGGAAGAGTTTCCACTCTAATGATGTTGGTTGGTATTAGTCTCCCAGGTACGACACTACACTCTTTGATATTTGGATAACAGTTCAAGGCAGAAGATAACATAGGAGACAGCAAGTTTTTTTTTTTTTTTTGAGACGGAGTTTTGCTCTTGTCACCCAGGCTGGAGTGCAATGGCACGACCTTGGCTCACTCCAACCTCTGCCTCCTAGATTCAAGCGAGTCTCCTGCCTCAGCCTCCCAAGTAGCTGGGACTACAGGCACCCACCATCATGCCTGGCTAATTTTTGTATTTTTGGTAGAGATGGGGTTTCACCATGTTGGCCAGGCTGGTCTTGAACTCCTGACCTCAGGTGATCTACCTGCCTCAGCCTCCCAAAGTGCTGGGATTACAGGCGTGAGCCATCACGCCCGGCTCAGGAGAGAGTAACTTAATCTTCCTCAGGAGACACAGGATACTTGCCCAAATCATCTTGGGATTCATACATATTGAGTGTGACTGTTCCAATATGGGAACCTGTTATGGGCATGACATAGCAAATATTTTAGTTAACGCAATAAAAATAGAAAACCTGGTCTGGTGGAAATGGGATCATAGCATGGAATCTTCAAAAGTTGTTTTATTATTTATTAAGCACTGCCACATAAGTTACTGCATTTATTTCTCAAAACAATTCTAACAGTATAGTTATTATTATACCCGTGTATCAAGGATCATACCCTTGTTTAGAATACCTTGCAATTAATCTTCACCTCATGTCTGTAGGTCTTTTCTGCCTTCAGATCAGAAGCTACTTAGAAGATAAAGATTTAAGTTTTAAATTTTTAGGTATTCCCATGCAGTACCTATAACAATATGACGATGAAGCCATTCTGACTCAAAGGCTCAGGGATTTGCCAAAGATCCCACAACTGGTGAATTGCAGACTCAGAGATTCAAACATTTGCCTAGGCTAATAATATTCTTTCTGTTACATCATAACTGGTTTCCTGAAATCCTTGTAAACACTTATAAACTTATTGTATTCTGTTTTTTATTTTATGTTATTACATTTTGTATGTCATGTATATTATACTGTATGATTTTTATTAGATTCATATGCGTGACAGCTTAGTAACTTGACCTGAAGATGCTAGTGGTGCTCACTTACTTCTTATTCCCTGAGTGGACACTATTTAAAGGAAGCAAAGCAATGTTCTGCACCCATAAGATCTTCCTATCAAGATAGGGAAATTAGGCATACAGACTTGGAGTACAGAAAAATTCCTACTAATTCCTATGTGGTTGATCTTTCAGAGTGAAATTTTACGTTAGAGAGGAGTTCCATTATTATTATGCAACCATGACCAAAGTAACATTCCCTTCTCTCTTCCAACTTTCCCCAATCTGGAAGCTTCAGGGTATTACCCTGCATTCTTTTGCAGGCTTTCAGACATTATATTGTAGGAAGCTAAGTGAAGGAACCCCTGAAATGTGAACAATTTTGGCTCTGAAGTTATTTCCCTAAACTATGCAAAGAAAAACAATAGGGAAGATTTTCTAATCTTTTGGCTCTTAGTCGTCTCCTAAGTGGGGAACTGAATCATTCTAAGTAGTGTATAAAATTAATTATCGTTGCAAGAGTGTCGCCAAGCTTGTGGATTCCCAGAGATTGAGGGTGGGGTGATTTTTGCCTTCCAGCCATACTCATATTTTTTCATAAATATGTTTTAAAAGTACCCACGAGCTGTTTTTGTTTTCACTCCCATCATGTCCTCAATGTGGGTCCCAAGGAAATTGACTTTACTGGGTCTTAATTTTCCTTAAAATAATGCACTTATTCATTTATTTTTTTGAGACACAGTCTCCCTCTGTCACCCAGGCTGGAGTGCTGTGGTACAATCTCAGCTCACTGCAACCTCTGCCTCCCCAGCTCAAGTGATCCTCCTGCCTCACCTTCCTGAGTAGCACCATAGGTGCACCACCACACCTAACTAAGTTTTTTGTATTTTTGGTAGAGACTGGGTTTCACCATGTTGCTCAGGCTAGTATGGAACTTGTGAGCTCAAGTGATCCACCTGCCTCAGCCTCCCAGAGTGCCGGGATTTCAGGCACGGACCACCGCACCTGCAGCTATTACTGCTGATAGATCTGACTCTCCACCAATGCTGCAGATGTGATGCTGATACTAAAGAACATTGAATTTAAAGTCTATTTACCCTTATTTCAAAAACATTCTTTTTGTGGTTCTTTGAAATAGCAATCTCTGTTAATGTATTTAAGCCTTTTCTTACAGAGAGAGAGGAATAGAAGAGAGAGAAAGGGAAACACTAGGGAGGAATTATCTGTCAATAATTACATATCATTTATCTGTCAACAATAAACAAGAATTAAGAGCCATTGTCAACAAAATGTTCTTTGAAAACAAAGTGAAATCATTTCTGAAAACATGCAAATTTAGCATGATTTATGATGCAAACTATTGACATTTGATTTATATCTAATAGCTGAAAAATACTTATCATGTATACATACTTGCTGATAAAGGTTTAGAATTTTGGGATACTATGAAAAATCACGACGCGGAAATAATATTTAGTGCTGCAGGAATAAGAGTAGAGAACTTCCAATATGAGCCTCCCTCTCTGTCAATGCTTTATCCACAAAGGATGTAATATGATGCCTTGGCTATGAGCCTGGATGCTGAGACAGCCTACTTGTTTTGTGTTCTAGTTTTGTTCCTCTTACTACCTGTGTGACTTTGGCCAACTCACTTAACTCCCCTTGCCTTGGTCAAATAGGGTTCCCATTAATATTTACCCCATAGGATTATCCTGATGATTTAACAATGTATGCAGAATAGTGTTTGATATAAAGTAATTGCCCAATAAATGCTAATTATTATTATTTTTAAATTTTACTTTAAACTCTGGGATACATGTGCAGAATGTGCAGGTTTGTTACATAGGTATACATGTGCCACGGTCCTTTGCTGCACCTATCAACGTGTCTTCTAGGTTTTAAGCCCTGCATGCATTAGATATTTGTCCTAATGCTCTCCATGTTGATAAGTAAAAATTCCATTACATCCCTCGTCAATTTTTTTTTTCATCTTAAAGTTACAACTGGCTACTTTCTTTAAAGTTTAGAAGTACATTTTTTATTTTAAAAGTAATGAATGTGTATTATAAAAAAACTAGAAAATTTAGAAAAGCGTTAGAAAATGAAGAGAGAAAATCACCCATAATTCAATTATTCATGGTGAATTTTTTCCATCATTTTTTTCTATTTTTTTAACCTCTTCTAGTTCTCTTTTATCTCAAGCAAGTTTTTTGGAGTATTATTGATTTTTTTTTTCTCTCTCTGTGACAGGGTCTTGGTCTGTCGTCCAGGCTGGAGTGCAGTGGTGCAATCTCAGCTTGCTGCAACCTCTGCCTTCTGGATTCAAGCAATTCTCGGGCCTCAGCCTCCTAAGTAGCTTGGATTACTCGTATGCGCCACCACGCCTGGCTAATTTTTGTATTTTTAGTAGAGATGGGGTCTTGCCATGTTGCCCAGACTGGTCTTGAACTCCTGAGCTCAGGTGATCTGCCCGCCTAGGCCTCCCAAAGTGCTGGGATTACAGGCGTGAGCCATCTTGTAGTACTATTGAATCTGTTGGCCTTCCTACAGCATCCCAGATATAATCCACATCTATTTGTAATACCTGGCTTTGTTTCAGGGGTGCTATTTTTTCTATGCCCCATCTCCCTCTTCATCCTCAACCCTGAAATTTCTGATGCAGGCTGAGAACATTAGAGTCTGGAATAAACGAGCATCTTTAGGAGTGCCAGACATTGCTTCTAAGTGAAAAACATTTCCTTCCATCATACATTTACTTTGCTAGATCTCTGAAGAAGCCCAGTGGTAGTTATAATTACTAGTCTTTTCCAGTAACCAGTAATAACTTTCAGATACTTTTTTCTCCTGTAACATTCTTCCTGCAAGTACTACGCACAGATCACTTAATGTGGCAGTAGATCATAACATTTTAATTTTTAAACTCAGTGACAGAATTGTCAAGTGGTTAATGAACCAAAGTTTTGTGTCAATTTGGCCTGGGATTAAGCTCCAGTTTATCACACTTATCAGCTGCTTAATCTTTTTTTTTTCTTTTTTTTTTTTTGAGACGGAGTCTCGCTCTGTCGCCCAGGCTGGAGTGCAGTGGTGCAATCTCGGCTCACTGCAAGCTCCGCCTCCCAGGTTCACGCCATTCTCCTGCCTCAGCCTCTCCGAGTAGCTGGGATTACAGGCGCCCGCCACCACGCCCGGCTAATTTTTTGTATTTTTAGTAGAGAAGGGGTTTCACCGTGGTCTCGATCTCCTGACCTCGTGATCCGCCCGCCTCAGCCTCCCAAAGTGCTGGGATTACAAGCGTGAGCCACCGCGCTCGGCCTTCAGCTGCTTAATCTTACAGAGGACACTTTATCTCTCCAAGACATAGTCTGGTTTTTAAAAAATGGAGATAATAATGGGATTCCATCAATCACGGTGCATGTTGTGAGGGTTAAGTGAGATGATGGTACAGAGGTTATAAGCACAGACTCTGGACCCAGTCTGCCTGGATTCAAGTCCCGCCACTGCTACTTACTGGCAGTGTAATCTTGGGCAGGTTTCTAGACTTCCCTGAGTTTCTGATTGCTATGTTAAATGCGGATAATGACAGCTCCTATTTTGTAAAGTTGCTGTGAGAATTAAGTAAGTTAATGCATGTAATACATGTAAAACACATAATAAGGACTAGCTCATGGTAAGTGCTCAGCCGATGGTAGTTGTTGTTGCTATTTCATTTTACTATTTTTATTGGCATTTATAAAGCCTGGCCCATAGTAAGTTCTTGGCAGATTGTTTGTTCTTATGACTTGTCTGGACTTGTCAATGTCCTCTGTCCTTTTTTTTTTTTCTTTTTGATGGCTACCTTATTAGGATAGATAAACAGGGCCTTGCCTTAAAGTGAACACTGGAAAGCTTTGAAATTTGCAAGTCGAGAAGAATAGTTGTTATCAACAACTATTCACAAGATCAAATGGATTTTTTCTTTTCGCCACTTACTCTCCATCAGCTAGAAAAAGAAAGGCACACTCTTCCAATTGTCCATGCATATCTCTCCAGGAGAGGACAAGAGCCTGAACACCTGGACCCAAAAACATACTTAACCTCTATTTCTACATAAATAGAAATACAACATTAATCCTTATTTTTTTCCTTCTAAGAAAAAGAAGAGCTCAGAATTTTCAGCAATTCCAGTTTGAGAAATTTTTTTTTAAAAGAAAATAGAAAATATTTGCTGCTTGAGTCTCCATCTTATGAATATAAGAAATTTGCTATAAAACTATATTGCTTGCTGAGGAACACGTTTGACTCAGAACCCTGCATGCTGAAAAAACTGGGAGCATAGGATGATAACAGAAGTAATCATTTTGGGGCAAGTAATTCTGGTGTTCTGTTTTTCATTTTTGTTGTTGTTGTTGTAGTAGATTTTTTTTTTTTTTTTTTTTTGAGGCGGAGTCTCACTCTGTTACCCGGGCTGGAATGCAGTGGCACAATTTTGGCTCACTGCAACCTCTGCCTCCTAGGTTCAAGTGATTCTCATGCCTCAGCCCCCTGAGTAGCTGGGACTACAGGTGTGTGCCACCACACCCGGCAATTTTTTAAAAATATTTTTAGTAGAGACAGGGTTTCCCCATGTTGGCCACGTTGGTCTCGAACCCCTGACCTCAGGTGATTCGCCAGCCTCGGCTTCCCAAAGTGCTGGGATTACAGTCGTGAGCCACCGTGACTGGCCTTTTGCTGTAGATTTGATAAGATATTGGTATTTAACAGAAGGAACAGAAATGTGGTAGATGATCATTGTTCCATGCCATTCATTTGTATCTATACTGGTACATCACGCACCACATACAAAAAAACTGTAACTACAGGTAGTTGATCTGAAGACCAGTTAGTACAGAGTAGGTCTTTTTCCCTGAAGTAATGTCAGAAAGGATTTCATTGTATTTCATTTCAGCAATAGAATTTGTGATGGATTAGACAAGTGCTGGGCTGGAGCTTTTATTTTTAATAATTTTTATTCAATTTCTGCCATGTGCCAGCTTCTTTCACAAATGCCATTTTGCCACACAGTCTATGAAAAAAGAATTAGTTATGCAAATTAATAATATAAAAAGAAGTGTAGGGAACATATTAAGTCTCTACTGGGGGGCATATTACTCCTATATGATTTAAAATAAATGCATATTTCCTTACATATTATTAAAATTCAGAATTTAGTATTTCAGATTTGTCTACCTCCATGAGATTGGACTTTAACATGTAATCATTGGAGGTAATTTCTTATGGTAATATACATCTAGATAAATGTGTTCCAAGCACAGGTCAAGCCCTAGTTTTACCACGTACTAACCAAACCTCATTTTCCTATTTTCCTATTTATAAGACTAGAATAATAATACCTATCATCAGGGTTATTTTCAGGATTATGGTACATAATATATGCAAAAACCAACCTGTAAGGTGATATACAAGTATTAGGTATCATAAATAATCAAATATTTAAAATATTATCAGCTTGAACTAGCTGCTTGAATCAAATACTTTTTATCTACCCTGGACCTTAGTTACAGATTGAATGTGCACCAAGTGCATTTCATTGAGTATGGGAGTTCTCATTTATATTCAATATTTCTTTTTAGGCAAGACTATTAATAAGAAGAGAATAACTGTGCACATGGATATTTAAGTTAATACTAACATAGGAAACTACACTTGGTAATAATACATAGTAAGAGAAAAAAGAAAGAATAAGATATTACAAGGACTTGTTCAAAATATATTTTGGCTCAGTACTCCCACAGCTTAAAAATGTTATTTTTTCCCATTCTTTTTTTTTTTTTTTGAAAAGGAGTTTTTGCTCTTGTTGCCCAGGCTGGAGTGCAATGGCATGATCTTGGCTCACCGCAAACTCTGCCTCCCAGGTTCAAGCGATTCTTCTGCCTCAGCCTCCTGAGAAGCTGGGATTAGAGGCATGTGCCACCAGACCCAGCTAATTTTGTATTTTTAGTAGAGACGGGGTTTCTCCATGTTGGTCAGGCTGGTCTTGAACTTCTGACCTCAGGTGATCTGCCCGCCTTGGCTTCCCAAAGTGCTGGGATTACAGGTGTGAGCCACAGCACCCAGCCGGTTTTTTCCCATTCTTTTCTTCATAATTGGGAAACACCATTCAGGCCATCCCTACACCAAGATGGCATAGCTAAAGGAAGCAGGGAGGGCTATGGAATTCTAGTTACATTCCACTGTCATAAATCAGACATCTGCTATGAGAGGTGGTGAAGCAGACTGGCTAAGCTCATGGAATCAGACTTTACTTCACTAACCTTGGGCAAACTATCCTGTCCCAGACTCAAGTTATTCACCTGTAAAATGGAAATGATGTAGCACCTTTTTCTAAGAAGAAGGTAAGGATTACATGACAAGTAAACTACACTTTTCAAACTTTGATATGTACCCAAATCACCTGGGGATCCCATTAAAATGCAGATTCTGATCTAGTGAGTGTGGGAGGGGCCTGATAATTGACATGTCTACAAGCTGGCATAAAAAACCACCACTGCCACCACCAAAACCCAGTGGGCCTAATACCCCACTTTCCCTTCTCAGATGTTGGAGAAGGAAGGCTTCTCTCCTGTGCAGGCTACAGGAGAAATCCATAGACGCTCAAGTGGCTTCCAGGCATATTACACGGTTTCCATTTTTTTGAAATATTAAGATATATTTTTCAAATTTTTTTTTTTTTTTGAGACAGAGTCTTGCTCTGTCACCCAGGCTGGAGTGCAGTGGCACTATCTTGGCTCACTGCAAACTCCGCCTCCTGGGTTCAAGCGATTCTTGTGCGTCAGCCAACTGAGTAGCTGGGATCACAGGCGTGCACCACCATGCCTGGCTAGTTTTTGTATTTTTAATAGAGACGGGATTTTATCATGTTGGCTAGGCTGGTCTTGAACTCCTGACCTCAAATGATCTGCCTGCCTTGGCCTCCCAAAATGCTGGGATTATAGGCATCAGCCACCGCACCTGGCCTGATATTTTTCTAACTATATCTGTAAGAAGAAGAAAGCAATCCAGAGTGGTTTAAAAAATAATGTAAATATCACCTTCCCAATTTCATTGCCCAGAGGCAGCAATAACTGAAATATATATATATGTATCTATCTATTCAGTTTATAGCTTTCTATTGCTGTATAAGAAATTATCAAAAGTCTACCAACTCAATTGGGTCCCCTGCTTAGAGTCTCACAAGGCTGAAATCAAGGTGTTAGCCAGGCTCTTATTTGGAGGCTCTGGGAAAAAATCCACCTCCTGCCTCTTTGAGGTTGTTAATTATTTTGTGGTTATAGGCTGAATGTTCTTGTTGGCTGGGGATCGTTGTCAGCTCTTCGAGATCAGATCCTTTCCATGTGGTCCCTTCCATCCCTCCATTTTCAAGTCAGTAAGGCACACTGAGTCCTTTTTGCACTTTGAATTTCTGATGTTTCCTTTTGCAATGAGGTCTGCTACTAAGGGCTCATGCGTTTAAGTCAAGCTCACCTGATAATCTCCCTTGTGATGAACTCAAAGTCAATTGGTTAGTAATCTTGATTACATTGTAAAATCCATTTTCTAGTAATGTAACATAATTATAAGTATAACAGAGAACAGAGTTCATGGGGACATCTTAGAATTCTGCCTTCCACATTTAAAATATGAAATTATGCAACACTTTTTCTTCTGAAAGCTTTTCGTCTCTTCCATACTGTGCAGATGTTTCTCATTAAATATGCATAAACCATTTTAATTGCCTTTTTAGTGCTGAATAATATTCTTTTGTAAAGGTCTATCATAATTTAACAATCTCTCTACTGATGTCTGTTTAAATTGTTTCCATTTTTAAATTATGAACATTGCTGTCATATCAAGACTGCTGCTCTACCTTGACTAATTATCTCTTTAAGATAAATGCTAGTTGAGGAATTGCTGATCAAAGGGTGTATAGATTAAAAATATTGGTATACATTTCCAATCTGCCCCCTGGAAGAGCTACATCAACTTACATTCCTGTTAACAGTTTATTAACACTTTGGGAGGCTGAGGCAAGTGGATCACCTGAGGTCAGGAGTTCGAGATCAGCCTGGGCAATATGGTGAAACTCCGTCTCTACTATAAATACAAAAAATATTAGCCAGGCGTGGTGGTGGGCACCTGTAGTCCCAGCTACTCTGGAAGCTGAGGCAGGAGAATTACTTGAACCCAGGAGGCGGAGGTGGCAGTGAGCTGAGATCATATCATTGCACTCCAGCCTGGGCAACAAGAGCGAAACTCCATCTCAAACAAAACAAAACAAAACAACAATAAAAAACCAGTTTATTAAGATTGCTTATTTCCCTACATACACTCTTGCCAACACTGGATTCTAACAATTCTTTTAATGTTCACTAACATAGAGATGAGGCATATCCTATTCTTGACGTACTATTTCTTGATTATTTGTGGGATTGGACATCTTTCCCTGCTTTTATTATCCACATATGTTGCTTCATTTGAGAACTGTCAGTCATTTTCTTTGTCAGGGTTCTTATTTATTTATTTGTTTATTTATCTATTTTATTTTATTTTTTTTGAGAGGGAGTCTCTCTCTGTCACCCGGGCTGGAGTGCAGTGGCGCGATCTCGGCTCACTGCAAGCTATGCCTCCCGGGTTCACGCCATTCTCCTGCCTCAGCCTCCTGAGTAGCTGGGACTACAGGTGCCCCACCATGCCCGGCTAATTTTTTGTATTTTTAGTACAGACGGGGTTTCACCGTGTTAGCCAGGATGGTCTCCATCTCCTGACCTCGTGATCCGCCCACCTCGGCCTCCCAAAGTGCTAGGATTACAGGCGTGAGCCACCACGCCCAGCCTTTGTCAGGTTCTTAGTTACAAGCAACGAAAACCAACTATAGTTAACCTAGACAGAAACAGATTTTGCTGGAAGGATATTGGAGAGCTTAGAGAATCAATGAGAAGGTTGGAGAACCAGGCTTGGTAAAGGAGGACTAGGCAGTGGGAAATGCAGTACATGTAAAACCACAAGACAGGACAGTTAATATGTTGTCATTGGTATCCTGTCTACAACCTACCACTGCTGTCTTGGAACACTGAACACTACTGTGAATAAATTCTCACTTGCTCCCCTGTCTTTTCATCATTCCTCAAGACTCAGAGTCCCAGGTGGAGGCACTTGACTGACTGAGTCTATGTCAGATGTCTGAACGGGATAGTCAATGGGTAAGTGCGGGATTCTCTGGCCCCTTTGGCTTCTGTAGTTGAAAATGGAGGCTTACTTTCTACCAATACTTGCCTGCGTTAGATGGCCATTCAGATGCTGGGTAGCCCACCCGCAAAAAGACAAATATCATTTCTTCATTTTTTCTATTGCAATTTTTTCTTATTTATTAGATATTTTTAATATTGGGGGTATTAATACTCTGCAACATGTGTTGCATATATCTTTCCTTGTATTTTTTCTTTTTCAATCTTATTTATATCCTGGATATTTTTGTGGCAAAGAAGCCTTTTAAGAAAAGTGACCCCAACCAGTTCTTTCCTGCAGAATCCAGTAATCCACATAGCATTGTTTCTTAATCAAACAAACCCTGCTGTCCTAGCCACAGTCGATTAACCAAGGAGTCTGTTTATGGAGAAAAGTGGTTTGTTACACCAAGATTCTTTGCTTTTGCTTTTCTTTGTTTTCTACATAACAAGGTTACAGCATACTGAATGATAGAAAATTCACCCAAGTTCCTTCTTCTGGAAGTTAAAGACGTTAGTCAAAAAGAAGAATATGGGTCATTCAAGCTTAGGTTGCGGTCTTGAGTGTTGAGTTATTCCTCTGAAGCTCCTAGAAGCCTGCAGCCCAACACTGGAACACCTAGACCTAGAATAGGAGTGTGGCTAATGAGGAATTTCTTATTTGAGCCCACATTCTTTTTTCTTTTTTTCGAGATGGAGTCTTGCTCTGTTGCCCAGGCTGGAATGCAGTGGCACGATCTCGGGTCACTGCAACCTCCACCTCCAGGTTCAAGTGATTCTTCTGCCTCAGCCTCCCAAGTAGCTGGGATTACAGGTGTGAGCCACCACACCTGGCTAGTTTTTGTATTTTTAGTAGAGACAGGATTTTGCCATATTTGCCAGACTGGTATCGAACTCTTGACCTCTAGAGATCAGCCTGCCCTGGCCTCCCAAAGTGCTGGGATTATAGGCGTAAGCCACGGTGACCGGCCTAAAACTAACATTTTACTTTTTAATTTAATTTTATGTTTTTGGAGATAGAGTCTTGCTCTATCACCCAGGCTGGAGTGCAGTGGCATGACCTCGGCTCACTGCAACCTCCGCTTCCTGGGTTCAAGTGATTTTCATGCCTCAGCCTCTGAGTAGCTGGGACTACATGTGCCACCATGTCTGGCTAGGTTTTTGTATTTTCGGTAGAGATGGGGTTTTACTATGTTGGCCAGGCTGGACTTGAACTCTTGAGGTCAGGCAATCCACCCACTTTGACCTCCCAAAGTGCTGGAATTAGAGGTGTGAGCCACTGCGTCCTGCAGATAACTTTTTTTTTTTTTTTTTGAGACAGAGTCTCACTCTGTCACCCATGCTGGAGTGCAACGGCAAGATCTCCTGAGCCGACATTCTTATGTAACTTTGTAATAAACCTTCATAATATAAGTGATTTTTGAGTGTGGATTTTTCCCCCTAGTGTAGTTAAGAGCTTTTATCATTATAAACCTCTTACTGCTTAAACAATTTAAAAGAAATGGTGGCGTAACATGGGTAATTCTTTCAAGTGTTTGCTATTACAGATATTCCTTGATAGCCAGTTTTAGAATTTGTTAGACATTGCGTTTGTCAAAAAAAACTCTTCCTCAATGCTTATCATAGCATGCTCTGGCTTAACTAGTTCCCTCTTGTACCAAGGAATACTATGTTTTGCTAGAGTGACCCACAATCCTTCTTCACCAGCCTCCCTTAGATGGGGTTAAAGTTCTTCCTTTTCCAGAAAGACTCAGTATGAGTATTTGCAAAGCTCTGAAGAGATGTAGTTGAACCTCATATATGCCTTAGATCAAGAAGTGGGTATGGTGCCAAAAGAAATTAATTTCCATATAAAGCCAGGAAGACAGGCTGGGCTCATAAAGATAACCAGAACATGTTTCCAAAAGACTCAGTGGTCAAAGAAATCCATATTTACAAATCAATACTTTCCAAAGCTCATAGAGAAAAATAAATAACGTTTTCAGGGTAACATGGTTTTCTAAATGTACTACTTACAATTAAGCCCTGTAAGTAGTCCCCAATGGTGCTTCACGAAATTTCTTTGTGTGTTCTCACCAGGTTTATTCTAAACTCCTAGTGCACAGTAATCCTTTTTTCTCTAGTTTTGTCAAGAGAGACACATGGGAGAAAATTCCCTCTTTGACATTTTTTCTGCATTGGAAAGATCCACTTCTCAATAGTGGGTGAACAATTTGAACAGACCATTTTCCCACCAGTGGGTTGATCTCTAAAATACTAAGCTACAATTCCCTGTTGGGCACTCTATTGAAAAAAAATGCAGAAAAGAGCCATCCATGTGTATCAAATAGACAAACTGAAAGTATATGTCCTCATCTAGGCTAAAATTTGATTGGCCTTTTTAGTAGATTGTTAGTGAAGATAGAGGCTCTTGGAGGTGGCATGTATGAATATAAGTGTATGTACCTGTGCGTGTGTGTAACATTTTTCATGCTATGCATTAATTTTGACTAATGATTTCTCAGACTTGCTATAATCCCTTTCTCCTACTCATGGAAAATAATTGGACTCTGTTCATTTGACTATTTACTCTCAGAAAATGAGTCAGGGAGGGGTAGAGAAGTAACTCAGAAAGAATTTACAAAGTGGGCAGAAGAAATTTAATTTTAGCTTCGAAAATTTTAGCTTTGAAATTTAGCAGAACTCAACCCGCCCCGCACATCACAAGAGGAGCGACTCTTTCCCCAGGTACAAGTGTGTTCCCTACTGGGGAAGCCATGTTAGGGATGTAACGAGCTAGAAGAATTTGCATATAGATGACAACAGGAAACAGCATATTTGATGGCTGGACTTTTCTGGAATCAGGTGAAGCCAAAATGATTCTCTAAGAACCAAGTACGGTATCACTCAAGCTTTGCTATCTTGTTCTCCTTTGCCTGTTTTCAGTACTTACTTTAATGAACGTTTCCATAAAATTGTCCGTCTATGTGGTTCTAGTTTTAGCATTTTATCTCCTCCTACTTGCTTATGGCTCAGCCCCAGCTCAGTCATTCCTTCTAATAGTGACCTTAGTATTCCTTCTTCCCCTGCTTCTTTTCCTACCTTGTTTCTCTCCACGTCTTTCAAACAGGTCTAATCCTGAGCAAACTTGTGAAATTTCAACCTCTCAGCCCTTCAGACCTGAATTGCTTCCCCTCCTCAATGGTTCCACTTTTCTTTTCTTTCTTCTTCTTCTTCTTCTTTTTTTTTTTTTGACAGAGTCTTGCTCTGTCATCCAGGCTGGAGTGCAATGGCATGATCTTGGTTCACTGCAACCTCCGCCTCCCAGGTTCAAGCAATTCTCCTGCCTCAGCCTCCCGAGTAGCTGGGATTACAGGCACCCATCACCACGGCCGGCTGATTTTTGTATTTTTAGTAGAGATGGGGGTTCACCATGTAGGCCAGGATGGTCTCAACCTCTTGACATTGTGATCCGCCGGCCTCAGCCTCCCAAAGTGCTGGGATTACAGGCGTGAGCCACCACGCTGGGCCTGGTTCCACTTTTCTATCCCTTAGTGTTATTGCTTTCTTTCCACCAAAATAAAACCTTTTCTTTTTTTGCAATTTATTTGCTCCAAATATTATTTTTCTGGGACAAATCTCAGTTTAACAGCTACCCAAGTATTTAGATAAAGGTATGAAACACTGAAGTGAAATTCCTGGACTGGCTAAGGTTCTGGAGACTTCCATGTGTCTTCCTCTATCTTTCACATAATTTCTTGAAACAGTGGGGATGTAGCTGTGAGAAGCACTTTACTTCCTCTTTCAGGGCCTTGGAGAGGTCAGGCCCTTCTGAGAGGAAGAAAGCATCTGGATGACAAATATTGGAACTGGGTCTCGGGAAGCAGCAAAGCTGGACCAGAAGTCCAGGCAGACCCAAAGAGCAGGGGAGGGCTGGCTGCTGGAACAAGGTGCCTTGTTTAGCTCTGCAGAGACCTGGGCCCAAAGATAGAGTTCTCAAACTGAGGAAACGGCTTATAACAGCCAATATCTGCTGGGATTCAGGTGCGTTTGTCTAAAAAGTCAAGATTTAGGATGTTAATCCAGAAAATTGACAGATGTTGGCCAGGTATTGTGAATATTTCAGCAGTTTTGGGGCTGTGATCAGAGAAAGATTGTTCTGGCCACACTCAGTGCCCCTAGATATTCTGCAGATACCCTAGTTCATAGTTGGCCTTCAAAACTCACCTCGATATCGCCATTCCAGAAAGCTGTCCCTGACCACTCAGTCAGGAGCGCAGTGCCTATCCTAATGTGTCCATGGAAACTTGTCTGTGAGAGCTTTCATCAAACCGACTTGTGGTGGCCTTTTTATCTGACTTTCTTTCTAGGCCATTCTAGCACAAGGGCACAGACTGTGCACTAAACTGTGTCCACTGTGCTGATCACATGCCTGGCCCAGAGTGGACACTTAGCAAATGTTTGCTGAATGAATGAATACAAGAATGATGTCCTTTAGGATGGCAGACAAAGGAAAACTTGAGCCACTGCAACACTAGACCTCAGAAGAAAGTTCTGCTACCAAAACGGAAAAATGTGTTTTTGAACTCAAATTTTGTTTGATGGCCTTCTTACTATTAATGGAGATCAACAGGTTGTAGAGAGCTGCCTTATCAGTAGATGGGAAGCAAAGGAGGAGCGGGAAGCTGACTCATTCCCTTGAGCTGGCAAAGTATACAATACACCCCAGACAATGGGGAGAAACCATCCATCCGCCCATGGAAATCAGTGAAACAAAAGGGGCCCGGGTGGACACCCTTGCTTCCCTCCTGTGCCTACTCTGGCTCTCAATCTATTTGTATTCACCAAGGCTCTATATTTTGGGACTTTTGTGTTGGGCTCCTCACTGTCTCTCTGGGATAATAAAACCAGAAAAGAAATACTGGGACAGGTTCTGACATGTGCAGTTCTGTGTGAGCCATGGGAGTGCATGGGGCATTTGGAAATTTACGGAAGTTGAATGCAAAGTATGAAGAGTTGGACTGGAAAGGGAGTAGGTTGGGAGAGGTGACTTCTGCTTTTCTTTTAAGCCTTTCTATATTTGAATTTCTAAAGTTACCTGCATAAATTACTTCCATAAAATAATAAAAATACTTATTTTTCAAGACAACTAAGAGTCAGATGGAGCTAGCAGTCTTGGGGCATGCAGGGCGTGGGTGGGACTGAGTGGAGAGAGGCTGTTTTCATGCCTGGTTTGGCTCCTTTATGAGGCTACTGCCGCTCTGGCAAGATGAGCTGGGCCCCGTGTGAAAGGAACGCTTGCTCAGGATTCCTGGATTTAGTTCTTCACAGTCCAACCTCTCTGCTCCACACCTCAGTCATTGCCCCAGTCTCTTAACTCTATTAGCTGCCAGCCGTGTGGCCCATTTACCTTCTTCATGATTTGTGCACTTAGTTTCTGATCTCAACTTCCTTTCTAGTTACATTTCATTTCTTGTCCTAGATCCTAAAGTATTCATGGTCAGTTTCTAAAGTAATAGCCTTCCCGACTTGACTTGTCCCCAGGTTACCTATTCCAGATGCTTCCCTGAGAGGATGCTCTGTCCTGTTTTGTCTCAGTTCTTGAAGAAGTACCTATACAGCCAAAAGGACGTAGAAAAGGCCTGAAAAGGGTTGATAACAAGCAGTAAAACCAGGGCAGAACCCTTGCAGTCATACCAACATTCCTTTCAAGACCTGACTCATCCTCTTCCTGGTTGGGTCATCTTGTATAAGTTACAGAGACTTTCTGAGGCTTGATTTCTTTATCTGCACATGGAAGATACTAATAGTACTTATCCCTTAATAAAAGTTCAATATCTCTTTGGCTAGAGTCACAGAAAGAAAAAAAAGTTCAAAATCACCACTGCAGCAGAAGTGTAAAGTTATTTACACTGTTCTCAAATACACAACAACAACAAAGTATGGCTCCTTTTTTATATACTAGGTCTGTTTTCAGCAAAGATCATCCTCACTCAACCACCCCCATCCCAAAGGGTGACAAGTGCAGTTTCAGTCTCACCAGAATTTTATTCAATTTCATAAAGAAAATCATGTCTTTAGGTAAATTCGTTATCTCTTTTGGATAAAGTGCTCAGTATCTCAGGTTTCTGCTCACTCTGTTTCTCTTCAAGATGACATCTGAATGTGAGGCTTAAGCGACTTCAGCAGGACAGAAGACATTGGGAGTTCTTGGCATCCTTTTGACATTGTTGGTCTCTGCTGTGTCATGGCTGGTCTGGGCTGCTCCCTGGACTCATGACCACTGGGAGGGACTGGTGCAATTTTGGGGTGTTCTGCTGGTGTCTGAACTGAAGTCTGTAACTGGTGTAATGCATGGACCATTCTTATCCTTGCTGACGTGACCTTACGTTGTTAGTGCTGCAGAGGTCCAGTGTGACTTTCCTAGCTCTTTTTTTTTGAGGCAGAGTCTCACTTCATCGCATAGGCTGGAGTGCAGTGGTGCCATTAACTTTGACCTCCACCTTCTGGATTCAAGTGATTCTCGTGCCTCAGCCTCCTGAGTAGCTGGGATTACAGGCATGAGCCACCATGCCTGGCTAATTTTTTTTTTTTTTTGAATTTTTAATAGAGATGGGGTTTTCACCATGTTGGCCAGGCTGGCCTCGAACTCCTGACCTCAAGTGATCCACCCCAGTTGGCCTCTCAAAGTGCTGAGATTACAGGCATGAGTCACCGTGCCAACCTCTCCTAGCTCTTCAAACAGGAAGTCTGCCCTGTAGTGTAGACCGCAGTGTGATTAGCAGTTGGTTCTGAGTCACTTGAGCCCTGATTTGTGGTATTTGCAGACTTTTGTGGTGTAAACATTTCTGCCTTGGCATTTCAAGGAACCAATGTGGTGTCACCAAATGTGAAGCTGGAAAAAGATCTGCCTTACAGATACAATAGATGCATATAAGCTCAACAACACAGATAATATGTAAAATGTAGTCTAATAACTATGGAGTGACAATTTTGAATATTTCTTGTCTTCATTTTTAATAGAATTAATTTAAATGTAAGTTGAAATATCTTTGTTTTTAAGTATTGCTGTGTTTAACAACTGGCTTGCAAAGTTACTTATAATTTAATAGGCAGGTCTCTGACCCAGTGAACCATCTCTGGCTCACCACTAACAGGTCATCTCATCTTCTTTGTCAAGACATCTTCTATCAAGCTCCTAATCAAGCCCTCAATTAAGTTCCATGGGAGCGTGAAGTTTAGGCTTACACTTTGCTATCCACAAGCTGACAGAGAGGCAACAAGGACACAGTATGCTCTCAGCTACTAAAAAGGAAGTGGGACAGAAGCTCCTCTGCCCATGCCATTAACCTTGACTCATATAACTCACCTCTCCCTGGTGGAGTCTGTCAAATAGTCAGAATGTCAAATTCCCCTAGACTCTTGAAGAAAACTCACTCAATGGCCAATTCACAAAAGCCCATTTCACCAAATGAGAAATTCACAAAATTTAGTTTCTTTTTGTTTTAGTTGACCAGTTTTCCTAACAGCATTTTAAAGAAGAATGTCAAATTTGGTCTCCTGCAGCAGTCAACTGTGTGGCCCTTTCTTTCTGCAGAGTTTCAGCCACTTTCTTCTCCACTTCGCAGGTTTCATAGCCTAACCTGTTTCTTAGAACTGCTTAGTAGTCATAGGAGAGAATGCAATTGCTCTAGGTCTTCCATTGGATGCTCTTCATTCTTCACTTGGTTTTGTTTTGTTAAAGAAGACAAATCAAAATAGAGAATGGCTGTCAAAAATAACAAGCCCAAGGGAGTTCTGGAGATTAACATCAGCACCAAACATTGCTCACAGCACTGGTCTCTGTTTATAGAGCAATCTCTAGTCTGTTTACTCATCTAGGTGTTTTAAAATGTTGGGCTTCAAGTATCTGGGCTTGCAGGTATTGAGAAACTACTGAAGGCATAAATAGAGGAATGACAAGTTTGGATCTGCTTTAGACACTGAACTATGGTAGTAATACATGAAAAGGACCAAAAAAGGGAATTTGCAAGCAGAGAATCCAGTTAAGAGTTCATTAGAACCCAGGTGAGAGATAACAGTCTGCACTCCAGTAATGGAAGTGATGGAATGATAAGAGCTTTTTCCTGGCTACCCTAACTTAGAGGACTCCCCGTTTACTCTCTAGCACTGTGCCCTATTTGTGGAAATTTATAAATTTATATTTATATGATTACTTATCATCTGCTCTGTCACTAGACTGTAAGCTCCCTGAAGCCAGAGTTTGGATGTTTCATTTCCCAAAGTATTCTCATCAGCCAGCACAGTGTCTGGCACACAGCACACACTCCACAAACACCTGGGAAAGAAAGTGGAATTGAGAAGAAAGAAAAGATATTCACCAGTGGGAGCAAGTTAGTTATGTTTTATAGTAAGGGAAAGATGCTCATGGAGAAGGAGGAGTGAAAAGGCAGAGGAGAGACAATAAAAGATGGCACAGACTCCAGGATAAGCAGGAGTACAAGATAAGGACAAAAGCAGCAGAATTAGCTTTGCCTAGAAGGGCTTCTCTTCTTCTGACATGGGAGAAAAGGAAGCATGGATGTGTATGGAGGTTGATCGGATTTTAGATTATAAAATTGATGGTTTATGTTTCCTGGAGATGTGGTAGGCAAAGTTATCAACTGAGAGAAAGAGAGAAAAGGAAGAGAAAGAGAAAGAGGAAGAGGAAAGAAAGGGAGGAAGAGGAGGAAAAGAGGAAGAGGAATTAAAAGTTAAGAGGGTGGTGAGAGTTTAACAAAAATTACTCTAAGGAAGGGAATAAGCTGGTGACCAAAATATCTGAAAAGATTTCTCCAAAAGGGACCAGCTGAGGAATAATGTGACCAAATTAGTCTATCTCCAAATCTCATAGGTGAGTGACAGGGAAGTGGAACAAGAAGATGGGAGGGTTGACTGTGATGGAGATTTGCAGGAGGCCATCTCTCCTCCAGTTAATGTGTCTCACTGCAACAAAGGGGAAGATTTCAGGACTCCTGAGATGGGTTTAGATGAATCATTCATCTCTCCAGCTGTTAAGAGTTTTGAATGTGTTAGGTAGGACACAGACATCAAAAACTCCCTCAGCGGTCTGCTTCTCTGGAGAAGGTCTCACCAAGGGGTTGGAGCTTGACTTACCCTGCTGTGTCCTAGATCTGTAAGGTAACCCTGTCCTTTACTACAACTTTGTCTAGCAAGAGAGCAGTGTCTATCTTAAAAATCTTGCTGATATCCAAATATCTTTAACACTTAGATGACTGCCTTCTATATGAGGAAGTACATAAATTAAGACTTTGATAGACCTGGATTTGATTCCTTCCTCTGGCATGGAGAAGTTTTGTGCTCTTGAATAAATTAGCTAATCTTTTCAAGCCTTCATTGTTCAGAGTAAAATGGGGGAAGTCACTGGAACAGTAGAAGGATTAAATGAGGTGATGTATATAATTTATCCAGCGAAATGCATAGCACAAAGTAGACATTCAATAAAGATTTTGTCACCTCCCTACTTCTTTCTCTCCTTTCATCCCCCTTTTATAACCAGTTTTCTGTACAGATTGCAAGATTCCTCATGACAGAAATGGCATCTTAGTCATTAAAAGATAACTTTTATCTTTTTTTTTTTTTTTTTTTTTGAGGCAGAGTCTCACTCTGTCACCCAGGCTGGAGTGCAATGGCACGATTTCGGCTCACTGCAACCTCCGCCTGCTGGATTGAAGTAATTCTCCTGCCTCAGCCTTCTGAGTAGCTGGGATTACAGGTGCCTGCCACCACACCTGGCTCATTTTTGTATTTTTAGTAGAGATGGGGTTTTACCATGTTGGCCAGGCTGGTCTTGAACTCTTGACCTCAGGTCATCCACCCGCCTTGGCCTCCCAAAGTGCTGAGATTACAGGCTTAAGCCACTGTGCCCAGCCAACTTTTATCTTTTTATCTTTTTTTTTTTAGATGGACTCTCGCTCTGTCATCCAGGCTGGAGTGCAGTGGCACAATCTCGGCTCACTGCAAACTCTGCCTCCCGAGCTCAAGCAATTCTCCTGCCTCAGCCTCCTGAGTAGCTGGGATTATAGGCAGCCACAACCACACTCAGCTAATTTTGTATTTTTAGTAGAGACGGGGTTTCTGCATGTTGGTCAGGCTGACCTCAAACTCCCGAAATCAGGTGATCCACCTGCCTTGGCCTCCCAGTGTGCTGGGATTACAGGCATGAGCCACCGTGCCCAGCCACTTTTATCTTGCTAAAAGTAATACACACCCTTGTTAGTTAAAGATTTCAAATGATAAAAAATAAGCAGCTGCCTCATTCCTCCCCACATGGAGAAAATTATGTCTAATTCTTAACAGCTTGGGATTTTAATTATTTTGGTCTAAATTTGTCTAAAAGTGTATGATATAATTTGGATATTTGTCCCCATCCAAATCTGATGTTTAATTGTGACCCCCAATATTGGAGAGGGGGCCTGGTGGGAGGTGTTTTGGTCATGACGGCAGATTCCTCATGGCTTGATGGTGTCTTGGTGACCGTGAGTTCTCGTAATATCTGGTCATTTAAAACTGTGTGACACTTCCCCTTCCCCCTCATACTTAGGTGGGGAGTTATGCTCTACTTCTTTATCCACATAAATTATTTGAAATTCTCCTGCATGGGAGATTTTTCTCTTTTGTCTTCCTTATTTATTCAATTATTTATTTATAACAGCATGTATTCATAAATATTTATTTTATACTCTGGGTTATAATCTAATACTACTTTATTTATTTTGTTGCTGGAATTATTCCAGCTTTGACCATTAGGGGTTTTTTAAGTCGGATCCTTTGACCTTTTTGAATACCTTCAACATTATGGGTTTATTTATTTATTTATTTGGGGGCATTATTTTTTACTTTCTGGCACTATAAAATACTTCAGGTTTACCTTGTATGTTTCCTTTTCCAATCCTAGAATGGGACATTTCTCCAAGAAGACCTAGTTACTTTTCCTAGAAAATGGTATTAGAAACCAAGATCTGAGCACTAGATGTGTTTGTCGCTAACAGAACATTGTTGCATCTAGGGCCTCTCAGCTGGCAGAGCAAGCAATAGATGTGTACATACCAACTCATATATACATATATCTCTTAATATTTGTATATGTAGCATTGGTATCCATATTAAGCAAAGCATGAGTTCAGATGGATGTTTTCAGCTCTAATATATTACACAAATTATTCTAGCTGCTTCTTTTTCTTATATGTAAACTCACATTCCAAGAGTGAGAATCCTGGCTCAAAGCATCCCACATCCATTTACTTGATTGTTCATTTCCAATATACATGTATCATGACATTGAAATTGTTAACTGGTGCCCTCATGAGAATAACTTTATCAACTAGAGTACAGTGCTTGTGTATAGTTTCTTTTACCTTTAGTCTTACAGACTCCAGGCTGGGCATGGTGGCTCACCCTTGTAATCCCAGCACTGTAGGAGGACGAAGTGGGCAGATCATGAGGTCAGGAGTTCGAGATCAGCCTGGCCAATGTGGTGAAACCCCGTCTCTACTAAAAAATACAAAAATTAGCTGAGTGTGGTGGCGCATTCCTGTAATCCCAGCTACTTGGGAGGCTGAGGCAGGAGAATCGCTGGAACCAGGAGGCGGAGGTTGCAGTGAGCTGAGATCGCGCCACTGCACTCCAACCTGGGCGACAGAGTGAGATTCCATCTCGAAAAAAAAAAAAGTCTTACAAACTCCATACATTTCCAATATAATTTTGGTCAGTATCCCACCCCTTCTTTCAGTGAGGTTGCTTCACATATTTATTATAGATTGTTTTGTCACATTCCACATTCATTCTGGGGTCCCTCAATCTTATAACTGTTTTTGAAGATTTCCTTAACATCCTTTTTGAAAACGTCTACTGACTTTCTTTCCTCCCTGCTGTCAAATTTTATTTTCCAAGAGTTATTTTGCTCTCTGAATGTATTATATTTTATACCATCTTATTCTTTTTCATAAATGCTACTTAGCTGTTAGCAATCTGTACAAATGAAAATCCTCTCTCTGGGGATATTAATGAGAATTTTTGTGAAGGCTTCTCTCTGTTTAGTCATTTTTCTCTAAGTATTTATTTATTTCTCTAAGTATTTTTATTTATTTTATTTCTCTAAGTTTTTTCTTGCCTATATGTTCCACATTAGAAATTTTCCTCAGATTCTGGTAATCTTTGTCTGACTGTCCATGATTCAGGGTGCGGGAATCCAATTTCTGATTGGAATCTTTGAGGGTATGAATGGGTCGTGTTAAAGCTGAGTTTCCTTGTAGGACAATTTGGCTGGGCGACTCTTGGGGGAACTCCAAATATTACATTAAGTCTTTCCACTTCTGCTGATTCTCTAGAGAGATATCTTCTAATCTTATGTCTGAAGAGTAGGGCCTATCTGCTAGGAATCTGGTAGCCCACACGTTTACAGGCTGGCATTCACACCCTCAATTATGACATGGCTTCCCTCTCAGTTGAGTCTCTGTTTAAACTTTCTAGACTTATGCCATTGTGTTGAAAGGGAATTGACTCAGTGACATGAATAGAATCTAGGGAGCGGGATACAATTGTTTTTTAGTTTTATTTTATTTATTACTTTATTTTTATATAGAGATGGGATCTTGCTATGTTGCCCAGGCTGATCTCAAACTTATGAGCCTAAGCAACCTACTGCTTCAGCCTCCCAAAGCACTGGAATTTACGGTGTGAGCCACCATTCCCAGCTTCCAATCGCTTTTTTTAAAATCTTCCAGTCAATTTTTCTTATTTTGGCTCCCTATCCCCCTTAATCTCCTGTTCCAGAGGTATCTGGAACTGCTGATTTCTGAGACTTTTGGCAATTTCAAAGTGAAGATTAGATCAGTTTTCAGCTTTCCTCATTTCTTTCTTGGGTCTGCAAGGCTCTTTAGTTAACACTCATATGACTGCTTTCCTGACTTCCCAAATTTTGTGCTGTTAGATTATCTTCATTTCTTTTTGGGTATATATCTTTAAAAGCATATCTATATCTATCTGTCTATCTGTCCCTTTACAGTGATTTTATAGAGGTTTCTGATGGGAGCAAAGCTAGATTCTTCCATTGAACTCATTGTTTTATAAATTTTACTCTTTGATATAATTTTAAGAATTTGGAGAAAAAACATTTATATATATATGTAGCTGGTATACAGACATATATTTTATATTGGAGTCTCGCTCTGTTGCCCAGTCTGGAGTGCAGTGGCATGATCTCGGCTCACTGCAAACTCTGCCTCCCGGATTCAAGCAATTCTGCCTCAGCCTCCTGAGCAGCTGGGATTACAGGTGCATGTCACCACGCCCGACTAATTTTTATATTTTAGTAAAGACTGAGTTTTACCATATTGGTTAGACTGGTCTCAAACTCCTGACCTCAGGTGATCCATCCACCTCAGTCTCTCAAAGTGCTGGGATTATAGGCATGAGCCACCATGCCTGGATCATTTTCAAAGTCTCAAAATGCATTCTGGGTACCAACAACTTAATAAATATTAGTTAAAATATAGAGAAATCAGAAAATCTTCATTGTGTTGTGCCTTAAGGGTGATTGAACACTCATAGTATACCAAAGATATTATGCACCATGACCCAAATGTAACTGTCTCTCTGGTGACTTTCCGCTTTTCCAACTAAATTAAGAACATAGAGAATCTTTATAAAAAGTGCCTTTGTTTTCACTTCTAAATAAGCCTCCAGGGAAGTGCAGCCAGATGCATTTATTATGACATGTAAATCAGCAATATTAAAATTGGTGTTAGCTGTTACCACTTGAAGTATTAGAAGAGCGGGGTTCAGCTGGGGTCCCTGCCTGTACCAGTATGGTTCTGTTTTAACAGATGAAGATGTTAATAATTAACTTCATCAATGAGTACACATTCATGCAGCATTGGTCCTCCATTCTAAATGCATTTGGCTAATGTTGATTATGAGGCTGAATGTTCTTAGATAAATGCTTTTGCTTTGGTATGTGATGAGTTAAACAGGATTAAAATTGCCTATTTGCCTCTTATAAAATGTAGCTTTCTACGTTGTTTAAATATAATTTGTTCATGTGGTAACATAATGCTAGATGAACAACTAGGTTTCATTTCTGGGCTCTATTACTTCCAAAGTATAAGACTCTTGTCTAATCCTCTTAGCTTCTCCAGTGCTATAACTCCTCATTTATATAACTGAGTTGCTATCACTCACACTAGCTCACTAATAGTGGAGATAATACCTACCTGTGTTGAAGTCAGGATAAAGCGAATTTATGAAGAATAAATCCTGTTAGGCACCTTCCTTTTTTAGTTTGTAAAGTATTATACAAATATAAAGGAATATTATCTTGAAATAATTTTTAACACTATATTAAGGCAGGACATATTGGACTAAAAGGTCTACTGTTGACAATCTATTAAAAAAAGAAAAGCAGAAGTAGCGACTCCTGAGTCCTTTGCCTCTTGAGTAGTTTGTGGATTATGAACAATGCACTGATTAGATCTTATGGATGTACTGGTTCTACTTCTAAATATTCTGGCTTTTCTTTTGCTTTCTACTGAAGAACAGGAAATAGTTGAGATCTAGACATAATATAGGTGCTAATCTTCCAAAGCTCTCTATTTTACTTGGCTTCTTTCTTGACTCTGAAGTTAAATGTAAGTTTCAGGATCTCACTATTCATCTTATTAAATTATTTTGTAAACAATACAGTCAAGTTTAGGAGGTTCATCTACATTTGTCTGTCTAAACATTCAAACCGCTCCATGGTGCCAGCATTTTTTCTTATAGACTTCTCTATAATGCCAAGGGCTCTTGGTCATCCTAGCAAAATGCCATTCATTGCTTTGTAGAAGACAACCTGAATCTGTGCTTTGGTTGTTTGTTCTGGGCTTGGATTCCTGACATTGAAAAAGTTTAACACATACCATCGGTGGCAGTCAATTGGAAGACAGACAGACACAAAGCCATTCTCAAGGATTCTTCCTTTATTTCTGAAATACCTTTTGACTAGTGGAAAGGGGGTTGATCCTTTCCTTTTGTTTCTTTTAGTATGCTCACAGTGATGTAGAAAAGGAAAGAGAGACCATTGCCTCCAGAGGGTTTTTTCTTTTCTTTTTCTTTTCTTCCACATGAAAGACTTCATTGTTCTGCCTCAAGTTTACTGCAAGCCCTGGGGAAAGTAGCAAAAGATCAAGAAAGAGAGAATGATTACTGGGGCACTTGCAGAGTGGCAGGCTCTTGCTACACAGAAATACAATAATCTGTGAAAGTGGATCCCTGTTATATTTTAACAGTCTAATGGGGCTTGCTTTATCATTAGTGCCATTAGGACTGCTTGTACTGATTTAATCAGGAATGAAGGCTTTAAGCTGACTTTATATACCCACAATGCAACAGTTAGTTGGCAGCTGTGATTAGATTTAATTAGTGTAAGTGGAAAATGCAGCACTTTTTTCACCTCTTTTCCTACCTGATCTCCTACCTACATTTTATTTCTGGAACTTTCTCTCAAAGAAGTGTTTTTGCTCCCCACCCCCCTTCCTCATTTCTTAGTTCTGGGGAATAAAGATGCAAATAAACATGTGAAGTCAAATGAGACTATGCACTTGGATACTCAGTATTGGTTCTTGCATTTTTTTTTTGTTTTGATTTTTTTTCTTGGTTTTTGTTTTTGTATTCCTAAAGCATATGTAATCTGTGGTGCCTTTGTGGAGTTGTATGTTGACAATATTTCCCAAATTAGGAATTTCAACATATGAGATTGTGACTATAAATCTGCAAAGAGGCTTAGGAGAAAAAACAAGGTATGATAGAGCCAGGGCGCCGGTGGTAGTGGTGGTGGTGGTGGTTGTGTAATGACCAGGAAAAGCTATTAGTTAATTAATTTGTTAGCATGCTATTATGAAGAACAGTGAATTATTAATTTGAGTAAGACTGCATTGTCTTTTTTTGTTTTTTTTTTTGAGACAGAGTCTTGCTCTGTTGCCCAGGCTGGAGTGCAATGGCATGATCTTGGCTCACTGTGACATCTGCCTCCTGGGTTCAAGCGATTCTCCTGCCTCAGCCTCCTGAGTAGCTGGGATTAAAGGCACCTGCCACCACACCCGGCTAAATTTTCTATTTTTAGTAGAGACAGGGTTTCACCATTTTGGCCAGGCTGGTCTCGAACTCCCAACCTCAGGTGATCCACCCGCTTCGGCCTCCCAAAGTGCTGGGATTATAAGCGTGAGCTACCGCGCATGGCTGCATTAAGACTCTGTAATCACACACATGATAAAAATCCAAATTGAATGGTAAAAGTCTAGAGCTGTTTTGTGGGGATTTGACATGACCCTCATTTACTGGTGAGAGGCTGTGCTGGATTCATAGATTTGGGAACCCCTAGCAAGTGCTAGCAAAAATTCTGAGAGGGAATGAAGTCATGTAGAATAGGTGATGAGGAAGAACAATGGATCAGGTCTGGAACTCTGTGGGATCCCAATATTTAATGCTAAAATGAAGGAAAAATATATGTGAGGAAACAAAATAAAAAAGGTTTGAAAATAAACCAATGGAATATATGGAAGTTTTGGAGTAAATATTTAAAAGTTCACGTAGACCAATTACCCAAGTGATTCCCCAAGGCAGTACCAGTCTGATCCTTCTGGGGTGGGGTGAGGATTTCCAGCAAGAAGGGAGCAGTGATGCTCCTCCTCAGGGGATGTTAAGCACCCACCACTCCTCTTTGGTGGAAGTAATCATGACACGTAATGCTTAAAAGTAATTCATTATTGGCCAGGAGCGGTGGCTCACGCCTGTAATCCCAGCACTTTGGGAGGCCGAGGTGGGCAATCACAAGGTCAATAGATAGAGACCATCCTGGCCAACATAGTGAAACCCCGTCTCTACTAAAAATACAAAAAATGGTGGGTGTGGTAGGGCATGCCTGTAGTCCCAGCCACTAGGGAGGCTGAGGCAGGAGAATTGCTTGAACTTGGGAGGCGGAGGTTGCAGTGAGCCATGATCGCACTACTGCACTCCAGCCTGGCAACAGAGCTAGACTCCCTCTCAAAAAAAAAAAAAAAAAAGTAGTTCATTATTGTCAGAAGGCTGAGGCTCAAGTTGAAAGTGGAGTTAATGCTTGTACACATTACAGATGCCAAATTAATTTTTTAGTAGATATGTTTCCAGTAGAAAGAAAATAAATAAGAAAAATAAACCGAGAGGAGAATATGGAGTCTGGTTCTAATTCTCCAGTTCCATTTTTAGACTTTTATTACATTATATTTTGACTCATTTTTATAAATATACAAGGGTACACATCACACAAGCCTTGTACTTTTTGCAAAGTAAATATTACAATTTCTGATCTATTTTTATGGTAGATATTTTTGATGGTGTTACATGAAATAGAGTAGTTACCAATGACCTTAGCCATCTTGGCAAAATATCTGGAAAAGTCAGCTGCAAGTTTGGTTTCTTGTTTATTTTTTCAGTCTTTATAGTATTTCAGTCATTTTTTTTCTCTCAAGCTATTTTCTAGTTTCTGACCAATGCCCAAATGTGAGTCCCTGTGAATTCAATGGGCCCTGTACATAGAAAAAAATTAGTTCTGAGTTTTCATTTTTTGGAAGAGACTTATATAAAGTTGACATTGAAATGAAAAACAAATTAGTCTCTTTTTTTTTTGCATGAAAACTTCAAAGTAACACATTTCTAATTTTTTCATTTAGGTAATAAAAACGTTAGTCTCAGATGAGAGCAATTCTTTGCACTGCACTTGAAAACAGGTGAGGGAAAAGAGAAAATTAGGTCCTTCAAGTCACTTTATCCGATACTGGCAGAATGGAATTCGCCAGTATAGGAAGGAACGTTGAACAGAGAGCATGAAATCTGTTCCTTTCCTTACTAATGAAGTAATCTTGGGAAGATATTCTGACTCTCGAGGTCTGCATTTTCTCATTTGTTAAATGATTGGGTCATACTAGCTATTTTTGTTATTGTTCACTCCAGTTCCTATGTCGTGCAATTCCAGATAAGATTCATTACTTGGCATCCAATAATCTATACCATAGATGCTCAGTTAATCAACATCCATTTAACCAATCCACTAGAGTAACCCATGCTCTTTATTCTCTCTGTAAAACTTGGACAATGCTTTTTGCAGAAAGCTAGCAGCCAGGTGATTATTCTAGTACATTCATCCATTCCTTCCCCTATTGGTTGAGTTTTATGTTTACCAAGAGTCAGTTGAGTTTGTTCCCAAATCTGTTTATCTCAGTTATATTTATTATTGAAATTACATCATTTGTTAAATAATGTAAAGGACAAAGTAATATAAGTGTGAGAAAAAAATAGCTGTTTCTATGAGAAACTAATGCTTTGGATGAGTCTATAAGCATGTAATATAATCAGGTCTGAAGAAGACATCATAAAAAGCTAGAAAATAGTGATAAATATCTAGAGAAGTCTATTTTTATATTTCTTCACAGCTGACCTTAATTTCTTATTCCACTTTAAAGAAACTGAAACTGGAGATCAAAGATGACGCTTTTATGCGAGAAAGCAATAGAACTCCAATCAAACTGTAAGAAAATGTTCTACAACAAAAGATTGATGAATGAATGCAGAGAGAAATAATTGATGCCAAAATATATTATTCAGCTATACATGTATAAGTTCTTAACTTTTCTCACTTTAACTTTTTTTTGGATTAACCAACTACCAATCCTAATTGTATTTGATTGCAGGGAATTTAATTTATCATATTGAAGTCAGGGCCAGGCTAACATTTCCTTTGTTCTCTTAATACAGTTTTAACAGGATAAACTATACTAATGAAGAGTGTGGAAAACAGTTTTTTAAAACCAGGCATTTAAGGTATAAATATTTCAACGCTGATTGCATGTTATAGGGTAGTAGTATCATTTTCTGGGTTTGGATTTTGCCTTCTGTTCTTACAAATTACTTTGTATCTTCAAGATATGGTTTCTAGCATTGAGACATTACCATAGTAATACTACTTCTCTGAGTTAAGAGGATTAACTGTTAATATACATAAAGTACAGCACCTGGCATATTGTAGAAACTAAAAATTAGATATGATACTTATCTCTTAAAGTAGGTTTCAAGTGCTTCTATTTTCCAACCGATTTTTAATATAGTTGATGGGCTCTGGAATTTGCTGGATGAAAAGGAGTGAACTTTGTCCACCTTTTGAGGGTAGCTAATGCAAACTTGAGAGAACAACAGGATGGCTGGGACCATATAATTAGATTTCATGGTGGCCAGAGGTCAAAACTGAGCAGCAAGCAGAACCTTTAGTTAAGGGTCAGCGATCACGCACGGGCAGAGATCAGTATTTTCAGTGGAGCTCCCAAGTGCCCCAATGTGTAAAGCACTGTTGCTGAGGTCAATAAGCTATGCAGCTGATTACTGCAGGCATGATCTACACTTGTTCTTCTATAGCTTACTGTCCACACAACAGCAAGATTGAGCTAATTAAAGCCTAAAGTAGCCATGTCACTCCTGTGCTCAAAACCATTTCACTCAGAGTAAAAGCCAAAGTTCTTACAGTGAATGGCCTATAGGGCTCTACAATGATCTGGGGCCCTGAGTTACTTCTCTGCTCTCATTTCTTATTATTCACTCTCCTCCAGCTGCACTAGTCTCCTTAATATTCTTTTTTTTTTTTTTTTGAGACAGAGTCTTGCTCTGTTGCCCAGGCTGAAGTGCAGTGGCACCCTCTCAGCTCACTGTAACCTCCGTCTCCCAGGTTCAAGTGATTCTCTTGCCTCAGCCTCCCATGTAGCTGGGATTACAGGTGCCTGCCACCATGCCCGACTAATTTTTTGTATTTTTAGTAGAGATGGGGGTTTTACCATGTTGGCCAGGCTGGTCTCGAACTCCTGACCCTGCCCACCTCCACCTCCAAAAGCACTGGGATTATAGGTGTGAGCCACCTTGCCTGACCTTAATATTCTTTAAAAATATTAAAGGCTGAGGTGGGCAGATCACCTGAGGTCAGGTGTTTGAGAACAGCCTGGCCAACACAGTGAAACCCCATCTGTACTAAAAATACAAAAATTAGCCAAGTATGGTGGCACAAGCCTGTAATCTCAGCTACTTGGGAGGCTGAGATAGGAAAATCACTTGAACCCAGGAGGCGGAGGTTGCAGTGAGCCTAGATTGCGCCACTGCACTCCAGCCTGGATGACAGTGAGACTGTATATAGCTCTCTTTATGTAAAAATAATAAGTATAAGTCCTGCACTCTCTGGTCCTGTGACCTTGGTTGTTCCTTTTGCCCGGAAGTCTCCGTTGCCCACAGCTGCTTGCCTGGCTTCTGCTCCCTCACCCTTTCAGGTCTTTGCTAAAATCTCACTTTCCCACGGAGGGCTACCTTGACCACGACTTACACTCCCACATTCTCCTATACTCTGCTCCTTTTTCTTTTTATATTATATAGCTTATTTATTCATTATGTTTATTTTTTCTTATCTGCCTTTCTTTGTCATTTCTATGAGGGCAGGGATCTTTATCCGTTTTGTTCACTTATGCATCCCAAGTGCTTAGAACAGTACTTGGCACGTCATTAAATATTAATTGAATGAAGGAATGAACAAGTGAATGCATTTCAGGCCTGGCCTGAAAACAGTTCAAGATATTCTTTGCCAGGGGCTAAGCAAAACCATCAATCTCTGGGGATTTATTGAGAAGAGCAATGATCTTGTTAGACTGAAATGGCTCTCTGATTTCAATCACAGTTTGAAAATCTCCCTTTTCCCGAAGTCCCATTACTTTCTCAATTTTATAGCCTCAGATTCAGGTTTACTCAGGCAAAGAGAATCAGAGAACTGTGGATAACGCCCAGATGACCCAGATAATAAACATATCTTTGCTTCAATTTTGTGACATATGGGCAAATAGCTATTAAGGAGTTTTCCCCCTTTCCTTCATTACTTGTCTCTAGTTTGGTTTAATGATTACCTAATGATTCAGCAGTTTATGACCTTTCATTTTAACTCTTGCAGTTTCTGACCCTCTTATAGTGCATTCATTTTTGGTATCGAAGGTTTATTAATTTCCTCCCTTCCCTTTTTTATCTAATTGCAATTTAAATGATTCCAGTTTTCATAGAATGGAATATATAGTTCTCTTTATGTATAACATAATAATTATACAATAATATTAATTATAAAATCATTTAGATCTAATGAGCATGTACTATCTGCCAAGTTCTGATTTAGGAGCTTCAGACATATTTTCATTAATCTTCAGTTCTGCCTTACAGCAGAGATTTTGAACTCAGAAAATTTACTTTGTTCTTTTCAGCAAATATGTGTTCTTTTGGCTGGCCCCATCAGAATCCCCAGAAGTGTTTGGTGACAGATCCCTGAATCCCAATCCCAGAAAACCTATAGACAATCAGCATTTTAACTTACTTCCAAAGTAAAGCCTATAGGCACTCAGTCTGAGAAACACTGGATAAGTATTGAGGTAGACTGTATCTTAGAACACACTGACAAGGGAACGATACAATGTGCCAGTAGCACATTGTAGTCATTAGTAGGTAGCTTTTTACCTATTACAGTTGAAGTTAACTCTCTTTCTGAAAGCCATATTCTGCTTCTCCTGCCCCTGTAGTATTTGACATATATGTTATCACCTACAAAAACAAACAAGATTCATCTTGAAGTTTCCAGCCAGAAGATATTGGTCAAGGAGACTTTTGTTCTTTCACAGTCCACGTTATGTCTTTAAGTTATTCCTTTGACTCTATGTCAAATTAATTTTGTAGGGAATAGAGGACTAGGCCGGGGACAGAGGCTCATTCCTGTAATCCCAGCACTTTGGGAGGCCAAGGCAGGTGGATCACCTGAGGTCAGGAGCTCAAGACCAGCCTGACCAACATGGAGAAACCCCATCTCTATTAAAAATACAAAATTTGCCAGGTGTGGTGGCACATGCTTGTAATCCCAGCTACTCGGGAGGCTGAGGGAGGAGAATTGCTTGAACTCGGGAGGCAGAGGTTGCAGTGAGCTGAGAACATGTCATTGTACTCCAGCCTGGGCAACAAGAGTGAAACTCTGTCTCAAAAAAGAAAAAGAAAAAGAAATAAGGAATTAACTCATTTGGTCAGTGCATCTGGGGACAGAAGGTAAAGTGAGTATCTGAAAAAGTAAAGTAAAGTATAAAAATATGCATCAAGAAACAGACTAGCTTTTCCGAATTTTCTTACTTATTCAAATGAAAGAAAACAGTATGACTCAAAAGTCAGGTAAGTCAAATTTCATAGACCCATATCACCATAGTCAAATCAGATCGAGAAAGTAAACCAATTGTCTAGATGAGGAATCGGCAAACTCTGGGTCACAAGTCAAATCCTTCTGACTACCTATTTTCATAAATAAAGTTTTATTGAAACACAGCCATGCATATTATCTATGGAATGAATGAATGATGATATTTCTTGGTTGGACTCTCTACAGAAGAAATTAATTCAGAATCCAAAGTCATGGGAAATGTTAAGCAATTGTTAACCTGTAACCCCACCCCTAGAACTACTCCATGGGCCATAAAACACGCATTTACCTACTCTGCAGGGAGAAAGAAGACAGGCTTTTTATGGAGAGACGTTCATTTCAAGTGGAGGACATGCTCACCAGGGTGTGAAGAAGACCATTCATTGATGTGTGGAGAAAGATATTATAATTTATGGTTTTACATTAATATGTAGAGAGAAGAAATTAAGCTTTACTAATATTTAATACACAGATTGGCAGTAGTCTGTGAACCCAACCCCAAATAATTGGCCATAGAGTTCTCTCTTGTTTGATTTCATTGTGTTAACACGTACTGAAGTTTGCATATACCTGGCTAAGTGGATTTAGGGATTTCATTACTGACTTCACAAAACAGACAAATAGATGTAAAAGATTCCTGCAAAAGTGTCTAAGATTGAAGATAATAATTAATGCACTGCTTGATAATGGAAAAAAGTGGCAGAGTTGAAAGTTCCCTTAATCCTATGAAACTACTTATTCAGCAGCCAAAGAAGAGGTAAAAGATGAATTTACACATTCTAATGAATTTTGAAATGATCAAGAGAATTATGAAATATGGATTTACTACCTCTATCATTGTAGACCTCACCCTAGTTGAATACTGTGTCAACTTTAAACAAAAACTTTTGCATAATTGGAGGATTACATTAAAAAATAAGTACCATGATTTAGTAGGCAAGATAATGAGGTCCTTTTTTTTTTAAATCACATCCTTGTATCATTAGGAATTAACTTTTTTGTTATGAGAATCATTAACATTAAATCCAGAAATAATAAACATAATGCCAGACTGAATCACAAAGATTTTAAAACATAATTAAGTATATTAAATCACATTGTTTACACATTTTAGTAGTCTTAATGATTTTTAAAAGTTAAAACAGAAAGATGTCTTTGTAAATTAATAAGATAGAAGTAAAACAAACCACTAGGCTGTCTTGATTTCATCCTTTAAAAATGTCTATTTTGGAACAGAAAACCAAATGCCACATGTTCTCACTTATAAATGGGAGCTAAATGATAACAACCTATGAACACAAAGAAGGAAACAACAGACACTGGGGTCTACTTGAGAGGGAGGGTGGGAGGAAGGAGAGGAGCAGAAAAGACAACTACTGGGTACTGGACTTAATATCTGGGTGATGAAATAATGTGTACAATAAACCCCCATGACAAGTGTTTATATATGTAACAAGCCTTTATATGTATCCTCAAACCTGAAATAAAAAATTAAAAATTGTCTGTTTGTATATTTTTATCTATATTATATGCTAGTATAATAGTACATGCATATACTATCATATAATAGTACACACATGTATATACTATGTATATATATACACACGTACTATACATAGTATATACATGTGTGTACTATTATATGATAGTATATATATGTGTGTATATACACACAAATTGAAAGTGTATGCTTAAATTTTGTTTTACTTATAGGTGGATAGGTCAAAAAATTTAGAAGCCGCTGATTTAGACAATGATATATGTTTGCAACCTTCCTACTGGGATATCTTGGATTTATTGCTGCCTGACCTTTCCTTTGACTGAACTGCCCTTGACCTGCTGAAGGCCTGGGCAGAGTGACACGAATCACCATTACTCCTCTACATGCACCTCTGTAGCCGTGCATATTTCATATTGGCACATGCTTACTTGTATATTTACATTTTCCACATTCATATTGTTTATCCTTATTTCTGGCTATTTAAATACTAGAGCTATTATTGATTAAATTTGCTTTGTGTAGTACCTTCCATAGCCATCTAGCTAACTAACACCCTTGCTACTGTCTATTTGCTTTTGTTCTGGGGAAATCATTGTATGATTACAGATTTCACTGATTTTTATTGATTCTTACATATATAATGGGTGCACTTTACAGATGCTGGGTATGTTTGTGGATGGCACAGTTTTCCTGGTGTCAAGGGAGGATTGATTTTAATGATACTGACTTTGTTTACTTTATGTCAGAGCAAGAAGTGAATTCTTTTAAGAAAAAATTCTACTCTGCCCCAACAATGTAAATGTATTTGGTATTTGTTGAGCTGCAAAGAGGCAACTTTCATACTACAAGTTGTGCTAAATCAGATGCCTTCTCTATGTCTTTTCTGGCCAAAAGAGATACATAGTTTCACATCTCAAAGGTCACATCCCTTCAAGATTTTTCCTGTCTGGAAACAACCATAGTCTCCAACAGTACCACTGGCATTGGCCAAAGCTCTCTTCAATTCTTCTTCATTATGTCATAGGATTTCTTCATTAGATCAAGTTCATATCTGATTCTAGTAGTTCTCTTTTTTCTCTGTCAATTTCAGCATACTGCAGAAGTTATGCCTTTTGTATTTGTCCATCGAGAAAACCTCAGAGGTTGATGTCTGCTACTAGACTGGCCAGAAAGTCTGGTCTCTCACTAGCTTCCTCCTTGCATTCAGGAAGCCAATCTCAAGTGCAAACCTCACAGCTTACCCGGAGTTCGGCAGATGTCAAAATGCCTCCATTGCCTCCCAGTCCAACCCTTATCCCCAGCAGCAATCTGGTGCCAGTTTTAATTAAAATTCATGAAAATAGACTGGCACTTCAGACATGGATGGAAACAATTTGTAGGGGAGGCAAAAAATAGCAGGGGTATACTTCTCTTGTTTACTCTCTATCGTCCCGTAAGGATTTCATTTTTGAGTGAAACCAGTTTGAATTGGACATATGCTCAGTTTGAATAATTTAGGGAGGAATTCACAATAACTGCCTCTGATGTGGACTGAGCTCTGTTCTCATGACTAAAGAGGTTTATTTATTCTTTAAGAAAAAGTTTAATTATGACACCTTCATATTGAAAATCAATAGCTTGGGGGAATTGAGAATGAAAAAATAGAGGAAAATTAACTTTTTGAGATGTACAAGACTTGAAACAGTTTTATAAATGAGAAATCATTAACTGGTATTGTAGTAAAGTGTTTTTGCATAAGGATGAAGAAGACGTGAGTCTTACATGTGTGTGACTAGTATAAAGTATATGACACTCATACTAGCCAGTAAATCCCAGACAGGAAAAAGCAGCTACACACCCACATTTTCTATTTATATTTCCTTTACCTAAAGCAGTCATTTGTTTATACTTACAATGTGCCAGGCATGTATTGGGCCTTTTATGTGAATCATCTTAGCAGTTCTTAATATATTTTTTCACTGTTAGAAGTATGCTACATTCTCATTAGAAGTAGCAGCTCCTAAACATTGGTGTAGTGACCCATCCTTCTTGGTTTGGAGGAAGGAGTTTGGCGGGAAACGTGAGAGTCTCTGGGTTGGATAATCTAGAATTTAAACCTAAACCTGGCTTCAGAGCCTATGTTCTAAGCCACTATACTCTAACAGCTCCCAGCTTTCTCATCTTTCACTGCCCAAAGTATCTACCAGGAATATTCAATGAATATGGGTTGAGTTAAATTGTGACTGTTTAGCAGTCATAATAAAAAAGGGTAGAATGAATGGGTTCCAGGAATGTGATAGACCCACAAGTATTTCCTATCAGATCCCTTTCTCTACCTACAAATGTTTGATTCTTCTGTTTTGCTCAAGAGACCCAGCACTGCGGATCTGGCTGGTTAACTCTGTGGGAGGTGGGGGCAGGTACATGAAATTGGGAAGACATAGAAGAACTAAAGGCAATGAATGGGTGGCTGCCTTGAGTAAGAAATTCCAGTCCCAGGGCCGGGCGCGGTGGCTCACGCTTGTAATCCCAGCACTTTGGGAGGCCGAGGCGGGCGGATCACGAGGTCAGGAGATCGAGACCACGGTGAAATCCCGTCTCTACTAAAAATACAAAAAAAAAAAAATTAGCCGGGCATGGTGGCGGGCGCCTGTAGTCCCAGCTACTCGGAGAGGCTGAGGCAGGAGAATGGCGTGAACTCAGGAGGCGGAGCTTGCAGTGAGCCGAGATCGCGTCACTGCACTCCAGCCTGGGTGACAGAGCGAGACTCTGCCTCAAAAAAAAAAAAAAAAAAAAAAAAGAAATTCCAGTCCCAGCTGAAACTCTTACCTTAATGTGGCACTTGAAATAAATGGGGTCAAGAGAGTTTTGAAGAGCTAGGAAAGATGAGATCGAGATGGTGCCTGTCTGAATAAGGGGAAGGGGAATTCATAGATATGCTTCTGGTAGAGACTTGCATTGGCTGGTGGTGTCTTCACTGAAAGACTGGATATGAAAGAAAGAGCAAACTCTTTCCCATGCAACAGGATTCAAGTCAAATGTTACCTCTTTTAGGAAGCTCCTGCCTGGGTTAGGCCTTCACTCTGCTGTGTTGCCACAGCTCACTGTTAATGTCTCAAATGCAGAATTTAACTGACTTCATTATGTTAAGTACCTACTCCAGGGTAGGTGGGCCCCAGTAGTTTGTCTGTTTCTCTTTATTAGATGCTGAATGAATAAATAATTAATGAAAAAAATGCCTAAATATTTGTGAAACCCCAATTATGAACATTATGGTTTATATAATAAGTACGTGTGCTTAGCATGTTAGAAGCCAAAAAAGAAAAAAAATGGGAGGGGACCAACTATATAACAAGTAGGAGGTGTTTTGTACTCTGTGATGAACAGCATGGCATATTTCTTACTTTCAGATTAAAATGGAAATGGCTCTAGGCTCTACCTGCAGAATTCAGGAGATTCCATGATCACACTCCTGACCTCCCAACCCCTTTGCCTGGGTTATTTGGATTCCTAGGGGCTTGTGCACCCACACATAGTGTGCCAGGTTCCATTCTCAAGTGACTAGGGGCCCTGGTGAATCCCTGCTTACTGCTGCTTTCACTGTCTGGGATCTGCTGGGGTCACAAATTTTCTATTGTACCTCTGGCCCTGTGGCATCAGGGATTAGCAACATGTCAACTTATACAGTTTGCTGCTGAGTAGCATGGACTTTGAAGGAGAGTGGCATAAAAGCATAATACAACTTGCTCTCTGACAGTTCAGAACCCTCTGCACAGCCATGCCCTTCTATTGTCATTCACCAAACCAAAGCACATCCAGGCATCTCCCTGTCTCAGAAAGGAAAATCACTATTCCTTTTTTGAATTCTAGAATTTCCTCAAGGTCTGGGTTTCTTTCCTTCTTCATCCTTCTAAAATAGAAATGGTACTCTCTGTTCTTTCTTCCCACAGTGAAACTTAAAGGGCCATTAGAAGGGCTTGGGCTTTAGAAACACAAGACTCGGTCCACTGCCCTTTCTTGGGGTTGGGGGTAGAATAGCTTTTATTCCTTTTTAACAAGTTATCCACTCCATGGATAGGAAACTTTAATTATTTTTAATTTTTTTTAATTTTTTTTTTTTTTTTGAGATGGAGTCTTGCTCTGTTGCCCAGGCTGGAGTGCAGTGGTGCAATCTCAGCTCACTGCAAGCTCCGCCTCCCGGGTTCATGCCATTCTCCTGCCTCAGCCTCTCCGAGTAGCTGGGACTACGGGCGCCTGCCACCATGCCCGGCTAATTTTTTGTATTTTTTAGTAGAGACAGGGTTTCACCGTGGTCTCGATCTCCTGACCTCGTGATCCGCCCGCCTCGGCCTCCCAAGTGCTGGGATTATAAGCGTGAGCCACCGCGCCCAGCCAGGAGACTTTTTAATATATAGTAAAAATTCCAGTACAAGTTAAATTATCACTTGCAGGTCACTCTGCTATATCAAAGATGCATAGAATAAGAATTTGTGCCATTGTTAATTGCTCTTTTGCAAAGCATAGAGTTTCCTTTCTAGTTATGACCTAAACATAAAGAAAACCTATGTCATAATGTTTAACCTTTATAAATTTTTTTTAGCTCTTCTTAAAAAAAAATGTCCTGGTAGACAGTCCAGAGAGGAAACATTGCCAAGTTTGCTGCCAAGGGCCTCACAGAGAGAAAATTGAAGAAGCCAAACTCACAGGGCTTTACAGCCTCCTGATATCCTGTCACTGCAATGGTTTGGCAGTAATTCCTCAGGATCAGTGTGGAGGGGAGGGAGGTAGAGAAATCTCCCCATAGGGTTATACTTGGCTATGATTGCTCCTATCATTTTATGCCTGGAACTCAATAAGATTGTTTGTCATATTAACAGGCATAGCTCCTCATCAAAGCATATCCATAGTGCCGGAGAACCTAGGCCAGCTTATCTCACTTATACACTGTGTCCAGAACTCTCCTGGGAATTACTTAGGTAATTGTGGCGAGACCAGACTACTGACTCATTGATCCCTCTCTTACGATGGGTTGGTTCCTCCTTCAGAAGCATATCCTTGGGGCCGTTCCCTGTCCACTCATCTCAGTTGAGACCATTTAAAATGGTGAAACTCATTAGAGTTGGGGGTTGAGCATTTTATTTTCCTAGAGACTCCTTGGTTTCTAGACAAATGTGTTCATTCCCTACTTAGCATCCTTTGAGTTGAACACACAGAGATGATACGGGTGTGGGGTACATTGTCAAGCCACAAACATAACCTGCTCTGTAATAATACCCTCCTACATTGTTATCTTGCTTTGGCACGGTATGATTCAAGTCCTAATCTTAACACTAAAATTAAGTGGTTTCACTCTATTAAAGGCATCATCCTCAACTGAAACTCACTAAAGCATATATATGTCACGTGGACTAGCTGAACACAAAGCTCTTAATCTGAAGTTGACCTATTTAGTAAACCTATAGCTCAGAATTTGACCTTATCACCTCAGAAAATCAGGGATAAAATCTGTCTTTACATTGTTTCAGGTACTTGGGTATCAGAGACATTATTTGTTTATCAAGACCTAACAAAACACTTTCTTATTTTTTAAAATTTCTGTGTGTGTGTGTGTGTGTGTGTATTTTGCCTGTCACATTGTTCTTTTTTAAACCTTGCTTTGGAAGGAACCCAGTGTGAAACCATGGGTGTGGGCCTCCACATGCCAAAGCCTTAAGGAATTCACTTACAGTGTATTTAAGGCTCAGTTGAGGCTTCTGAATTCCACTCAGTACAGGTGGTAGTGTGTGCGGAGTACATGTGATCGGCACTGAACAGTAAGAGGTTCAGTCCTGGGTTAGGGAGGGAGGAAGAGAGAATATAAACAACCTAGAAACCTGTTTAGATCATGACAGGTGGCTGTTGATTAGGACAGGCACATAACTCACCTGGGTGCCTTAGTGGAAATGTCATGCCTTATTTTAGAAGGAAATTAGTCAGTGATAAGAGATACAACTGTAAGGAATAAATAACATTCTAATAACATATTTAAGTGTATCATTTACCAACAAGATCAGTTTTCAAATTTGCTTTTGACAGAGACTAAAATAAAAATAAAACATGACACTGAAATAATGGATCTGTGAACAGAGATTTGTTAAAAACACACAAAAACTGACGGGAGATTATGAGACATACTTTTCCCCCTACAATTCTATGAAGTACTAGTTTTTTAAAAAGATAGTTTAAAAATAACTTGTAAAATTTGATCAAGTGCAGACAAATCTATAGAGAAGTAGACAGATCAGTTATGACCTGGGGCTGGGGATGGTAGCAAAGGATGACCATAAACTGACAAAGATATGTTTTTGAGGTGATGAACATGTTCTAAAACTGGATTGTGGGGCCAGGCACAGTGGCTCACACCTGTAATCCCAGCACTGTGGGAGGCCGAAGTGGGTGGATCACCTGAGGTCAGGAGTCTGAGACCAGCCTGGCCAACATGGCAAAATCTCGTCTCTGCTAAAAATACAAAAAATCAGCCGGGCATGGTGGCACACGCCTGTAATCCCAGCTATTTGGGAGGCTGAGGCAGGATAATCGCTTGAACCCAGGAGGCAGAGGTTGCAGTGAGCCAAGATCGAGCCACTGCACTCCAGCATGGGCGATAGAGGGAATCTCCATCTAGAAAGAAAGAAAAGAAAGAAAGAAAGAAAGAAAGAAAGAAAGAAAGAAAGAAAGAAAGAAAGAAAGAAAGGAAGGAAGGAAGGAAGGAAGGAAGGAAGGAAGGAAGGAAGGAAGGAAGGAAGGAAGGGAAAGAAAGAAAGAAAGAAAGAAAGAAAGGGGGTTGCTATGGATGGAGGGATGTGAGGAAGGAATGGAGAGTTATTTAATTGGTATAGAGTTTCAATTTTGCAAGATGAATTGCCTTCTGGAGATGGATGTTGGTGATGTTTGTATGTACTTTATACCACTGAACTGTGCACTTAAAAATGGTTAAGATGGCAAATTTTATATGTGCATTTTACCGCAATTAATAATTTTTTTAAGTTTTTAAAAAAATAACCAAGTGTGCTTGTCTGTTCTAGAAATGAAAACATTAATTTTATCTATTCTGATCTCTGGAATATATAAATCATCAATAAATAATTGTGGCTTACCTTGCCCCTGAGTCACATGGAGGTGGAGGCTCCCTTGCATTCAAGATTTGACTTCACCTGTAATCCACCGCCATGGCTGTGGATTGCTGGAGGTGTAATGGACGTTAATACTGCTTTACAAGAGGTGCTGAAAACCGCCCTCATCCATGGTGACCTAGCATGTGGAATTCATGAAGCTGCCAAAGCCGTAGACAAGTGCCAAGCCCATCTTTGTCTGCTTACATCCAACTGTGATGAGTCTACGCATGTCAAGGTGGTGGAGGCCCTTTGTGCTGAACAGCAAATGAATCCAATTAAGGTTGATGACAATAAGAAACTAGGGGAATGCCGGGCGCAGTGGCTCACGCCTGTAATCCCAGCATTTTGGGAGGCTGAGGCAGGCGGATCATGAGGTCAGGAGATTGAGACCATCCTGGCCAACATGGTGAAACCCTGTCTTTACTAAAATACAAAAAATTAGCCATGTGTAGTCATGCATGCCTGTAGTGCCAGCTACTCAGGAAGCTGAGGCAGCAGAATCACTTGAACCCGGAAGGCAGAGGTTGCAGTGAACTGAGATTGTGCCACTGCACTGTGGCCTGGCAACAGAGCAAGATGCTGTCTCAAAAAAAAAAAAAAGAAAAGAAAAGAAACTAGGGGAATGGGTAGGCCTCTGTAAAATTGACAGAGAGAGGAAGCCCCTTAAAGTGGTTGGTTGCAATTGTGTAGTAGTTAAGGACTATGGCAAGGAGTCTCAGTCAAGCATGTTATCAAAGAGTCCTTCAAATGCAAGAAATGAACACATAAAACTTTGGCTCTCACACATACACACACACAAATTGTTGTGGCTATAAATGCAGCCATAGTTGTGTTGATAAATTCTGATCTTGTCTTTGCTATTCCTTTGGGTAGTTCATCTGTTTTTATGGAAATAAAGCTTGCCTTTGTATGGATAATTTCACCTAGACCAATTTTACCAATTCTGGTCATGCAGTTCTGACTTCTTGCATGGTGGTTCCACTGGAACATTACCAAATTACCCCAGGCACATCATGGCTAAATGAAAACTCATGTTCTTTGTCTGTAACCAGTGTCTGCCTCTTGAATTTCTTGTGTCTTTTAGTGGTTATTGTCATTGTCTTAGTTATTATAGCTTAGATCCATGGGGTCATTTTGGATCCTGTCTATCTTGCAGTGACAATTATTGTTGGTTCTTTTTTTTTTTTTGCCTTCATTCTTTTCTAGTCCTAAACATACTATACAACATTTGAGGTAAATTTAACTTTTAAAACATTCAAGCCCCCGGGAGGCTGAGGTTGCGGTGAGCCGAGATCATGTCGTTGCACTCCAGCCCAGGCGGCAGTTGGAGACTCCATCTCAAATAAATAAATAAATAAATAAATATAAAAAAAAAATTCAAGCCATCTACTAAGTTTTCCAAAGTAATCTCCTGCTATAATCAAGATCAATTATCTTCTTCTCCCAGTGTGGACTACTTAATGTCTGCATTTTTATTTTCCAGTGTTTTTTAACCACTTATTTCCAAAAATAATGGTCTTCTTCCTCTTTTTCCACTTAATCTAATGATCTTCTCCCATCAAACTTCCTTCTCCAGAAACCTTCCCAGGTTACTGCAGCCTGTAGCCATCTTAATCTTCTCTGAATGGCTGCCTTGACACTTACTATCTCCTTTGAGTCACACGATGGCCCTATCAACTCAGTGTCAGACAGGCATAACAAAAGCAAACCCAGGATGGTCAGAGTAGGGGATGGGGATGGATGAGGATGAGGGATGTGAAGATGGGGGTGTCAAATGATAGAAGTGTGTTGACAGGAGGCCAAGAGCTGAAAGGGGATTGTGGCCAAGGTTAGATAGTGAATTTGCTCAATAGGAGACACAAATGTGAATAAAAGGTGCATGAAAGTCAATCTCTGGGAAAGTCGGAAGAACAATGAGAATAAGTATTGAGTTAAACCAAAATATCCCAACTTCTGGTAAGACTTCTAGTCACTGTGCCTTGACTAGTGCACAGTCCCAGGCCACAGGGCAGATTAGGAGACAGAATATAGGTGTGGTGTTTGACACATTGTTCCTAATCCCGGTTCTGCCACTTACTGTCTGTGTAATCTTGGGCAAATTACTTGAACTTTCTGAGCCCGTTGTTTTCATCTCTAGAATAAGGATAACAAAACCAAGATTATAAAGTCATCATGATGATGAGATAAAATAAAATAATGTAGATAGGCCAGGCGCAGTGGCTCACGCCTGTAATCCCAGCACTTTGGGAGGCTGAGGCAGGTGGATCACGAGGTCAGGAGATCGAGACTATCCTGGCTAACATGGTAAAACCCCATCTCTACTAAAAATACAAAAAAATTAGCTGGGCATGGTGGCGGGTGCCTGTAGTCCCAGCTACTTGGGAGGCTGAGGCAGGAGAATGGCATGAACTCGGGAGCCGGAGGTTGCAGTGAGTGGAGATTGCACCACTGCACTCCAGCCTGGGCGACAGAGTGAGACTCCATCTCAAAAAAAAAAAAGTAGATAGATAGATAGATAGATAGATAGATACATAGACAGACAGACAGATATAGATATAAAGTTCCTAGTGGATGCTCAGTAATGGTAGCTACCAAATTTTTACTTGGTCTGAGACTAATTACTCTGCAGCTATGAATTAAAACTATCTTTCTTATGATGTAGAAAGAAAATATCATTACTACATCACTGTGTAAATAAAGCTTAGTGTTCATGAATGTCAGCCCACAGCTTAAGTATGTAAGAAATACTGCCTTCCTTTCTCCCTTTTTTCCTTCCTACCTTCCCCTCTATTTTTTTCTTTCTATTTAATTTTGACTCCGATATAGACTGTTGGGAGTTCAATCTCAATGATTCTTGGGATTCCCTCACCTTCTTCAGTTTTACGCCAAGGGTGCAGAATCTTTTTTTTTTTTTTTTTTTTTTGAGACGGAGTCTCACTCTGTCGCCCAGGCTGGAGTGCGGTGGCGCGATCTCGGCTCACTGCAAACTCCGCCTCCCAGGTTCACACCATTCTTCTGCCTCGGCCTCCTGAGTAGCTGAGACTACAGGCGCCTGCCACCACGCCCGGCTATTTTGTTGTATTTGGGGTTTCACAGTGTTATCCAGGATGGTCTCGATCTCCTGACCTAGTGATCCACCTGCCTCAGCCTCCCAAAGTGCTGGGATTACAGGCGTGAGCCACCATGCCCGGCGGGTGCAGAATCTTTAACTGAGGCACTAGGCAAATCCTGCTACTCACGGGTCTCTGTCTACATCAAGTCCTGCTGAGATGCCTACCATGCCTAGAACTCCTTCTGACATTTTCCACAATTGGACACGAGGGATCTTTGGTCAATCTAGGAATACTAGGTCTAAGTCTAGTGTCTTAGGAAACCACATGGAAATAAGGAAGGAAGAAGGACAGAAGGAAGAAAGGGTGGAAGAAAGGAAGAAAGAAAAAAGCCATTGGCTCAGGGTCAACTGGGATTGTTTATTAGGCAATAGATTAACAGGTGAAGAAAACCATGTAGTCTAGGTAGAAATGAAAACCTCTGGAGGAAAAAATAGAGTAGAAAAGAGCAGAAGGAAAAAGGCCATGGAAAAGCCTAAAGCCCAAACTATTGTAGAGATTTTTCATTTGCAATTTGCAAGTTTTCTTCTGGTAGAAGAGACATGCAATGTATAAAGGGTATTTCCAGTTGACTCAGAGAAAGAGAACTCATGGGTCATGTGAAGCAGGAAGAACATAATAAATGACTTTATGGTTTGGTCTTACTCTAACTTGATTACTTGACTTCATCTTGTTTCTTCATCTGTAAAATGTAGAAGTTCTAAACACAAACTCTTAAAAATATATTTGAATTCTAAAATTCTCTAAATCATGTGAATTGAGAAAGATAATTTTATAGAATGGGCTTTGCTATGGTTTTCAGAGTCATAACTATGAAAGAAAAATGAAGTCAGAGGCAAAATAATCTCTTCTTCTTCCCAGGTGCCATTCCTCTTTGACTGTATCTCTGTTACAGCAGGTAGAACTTTCAGTTCTGATTTATGGCCTTTTACTGGCAAATCTTATCTTCTTGTTTACTTCCAGTTTAAATTCTTTAAGGAAATAATTCAGCTAACCAGACCTATCTTCCTTCTCTTTTCCCTCCCTGCTCATACATATTCTCCTTGAACCTAGTAAGCACAAACAATTTTTTTATAAGCAAATGGAAATGATCAGCTTTAAAAACTCAATAATTTCCTGTGAAGGTTATTTATTTACTTCTCTTGGAAAGTTGTTTCTGTGGCTTACATCCTGACAAACTGAAACTGCTTTTGTCCTAACATATTTATTATTAAATTTTCACCACTGTGCTTAATGCTTTATAGTAATTTTCTCTTTTAATCTCACAACAACCCTGAAGAGCAGATCTGAATGCCATTTTGAAGATAGGAAAACAAAGGCCCGGATTTGCTAAAGATCGTTCAGCTACTAAGGAGCAGAAGCAGGACATGATTTCAAGTCTTTCAGATTCCAAAGCCCACCTCCATATAGTAGAGGTGTGTTCTCAATTCTCTAAATACAGCTAATAGTAACTACTTCACAATTGGAAAGGCCAACTGATTTGTGGATATGCATAGAATAATAACAATGGTAAATTTGGAAACAAAACCACCTCTCCCTAATCACTCTGAACAGAGTCTCTGATTTTTAGCAGCTATTTTGTGATATAACATATAGCATTGAAGTCTAGCCTTGAGTTTGTAGTCATGGTGCTTACACAGGGTCATCAGGAGTTTGCAAACACAGCTACTCTGCTCTTAAGCAACAGAAGTTTTCAGTGAGAGAAAAAGGAAAACATTTTAAATATAAACATTTAGGAAAGCAACTGATGACCCATCTCATTAGAACAATTCAGACGGGAAATAATAGCCCTTTACTTTCAGCTTATTCTGAATAAGCAAGTATTTTCAGTGTGCATTCCATAATGATTCCCAATTCTCAGAACACTGAAAAACCTTTCAACAAACTCCAGAGGAAAATAAAGTCTGCTGTTTGTGAGACAGGGAACAAGATACCATCATCACACAGTGACTGCCCAACTCTACAATAAACACATCAGGGAATATCTCTTGTATGTGTATGACACATTCTTAATCCACAATAAATATGTATTTGAACAGTAGATGTATTTTTCTTTCTAAAGAACAATTTTCTGTAGATATTTACGTCTGATTAAACATCAGAACAGAATCTACTTGCCTGTTCTCAGAAGTCCCTGTTTTACCTTAAGGATCCCTTTTTCATAACCTGGTTCGGTAACGGCTCTTTTGATTGAAAACTTCTTTTGGTTTGACAGTTTTTTTTAATGTATGACATAAAAGTTTTAATGTAATATATAATATGGATGCCAACTCACCTACTCTTTTCTCATTTATACTTTTTTTTTTTTCCAGTGGCACGATCTCAGCTCACTGCAACCTCTGCCTCCCGGGTTCAAGAGATTCTCCTGCTTCAGCCTCCCGAGTAGCTGGGATTACAGGCGCCCGTCATCAAGCTCGGCTAATTTTTGTATTATTAGTAGAGACGAGGGTTCATCATGTTGGCCAGGCTGGTCTCAAACTCTTGACCTCAGGTGATCCACCCACCTCGACCTCCCAAAGTGCTGGGATTACTGGCATAAGCCACCACACCTGGCCTTTACCTTTAAAAAACAAATAAATAAATAACTAGGCTGGCCAAGTGCAGTGGCTCACGTCTGTAATCCCAGCACTTTGGGGGCCAAGGCGGGTGGATCACGAGGTCAGGAGTTTGAGACCAGCCTGGCCAATATGGTGAAATCCCATCTCTACTAATAACACAAAAATTAGCTGGGCATGGTGGCGGGTGCCTATAATCCCAGCTACTCAGGAGGCTGAGGCAGGAGAATCTCTTGAACCCGGGAGGCAGAGGTTGCAGTGAGCTGGGATTGCGCCACTGCACTCCGGCCTGGGTGAAAAGAGCAAGACTCTGTCTCAAAACAAAAACAACAAAAAAAACCAAACTGGACTGGGTGTGGTGGCTTACACCTGTAATCCCAGCACTTCGGGAGGCTAAGGCAGGTGGATTGCTTAAGCTCAGCAGTTTGAGAGCAGCCTGGGCAATATAGCAAGAGCCTGTCTCTACTAAAATCAAAAACAAATTAGCTGGGTTTGGTGGCACATGCCTGTAGTTCCAGATACTTATGAGGCTGAGGCAGGAGGATCACTTGAGCCCGGGAGATTGTGGCTGCAGTGAGCTATGATGACACACCCTGGCAACTGTTTGCTGCTAACTGCTTATCTCACGCAGGTGAGGAAAATGACCTCTCTGCATGTCATTTCTGGCTCTATTACTCAAACTCTCTGACTCTAGCAATTATGGAGAATAAACAAAATTTTGGATGAGAAAACATTAATTATTCACCTTTTGGTGAAATATGTCGATTTTTTGGTATATGTATGATTTTTAGTCTTTACATAGAATTTTCTCTATTAGATTTTATGTTTTAGTAAATGAAAGAAAAATCTCATTTAAAAATGTGTGTCCTATATTCTTATTACCATGAGTTTCTACAAATTATAATAAAATCTTTTTACTGGAAAATATCTACAAAATAGCAAATTGATAAAGGAATGAGAGGAATATTTCAAGCTACTTCCAAGGATGATTGAAGTTTGAAAAATTCAACTCCCAGAATCCATCATTTTTGAGGCTGATGGTTGTTTGTGTGTGGGTGGGTATGCACACATGTGTGTGCTCACGTGTGTTTATGTGTGCAGAGATGATACTAAAAACCACAGATGACAAATTGGTGATTATTCTCACAGATGTGTTTTGACCTCCTAGCATAGCATTTTGCAAAATCAAATTTATTGCAAACATTTATAAATCAGCAAACAACAAGAAAGCAGAATTCTGTAATCTCTTAGAAATGAGAAAATGTGGCAAAATGGGACCCATAAACTCTCAATGCAAAGATTGGCTGGAGTTACGGAGAGACTGCAGAAGTAACTAGTGTTCATGATTTCCAATTATCTCATTCATCCTCATTGCTATGCATTACCTACTTGGCCCCTATAGATATTTGAGTTTGAGGCCCTTGCTTTGAAGAAAACTCTGTGGGATTTCTTTCTAAAGTGGTCGATGACTCACTGATTTTATGGATAGTGACTCACAGCAGAGACATATTGGAGGTGTCCCAGGCCAGCTCACCAGCCAGGTGTAAAAGAAGGCTGCCTGTTAAGGAGCTGTAATAGCCCCATTCCTTCAGGCTCATGTGGATGAAGAGTCATATTGGAAGAGGTAAGAACAGCTTCACAAATCCTGAGGGAATGTGCCCAACTTCCATCCTCCTTGGAAGTAGCTTGAAATTGTACAACTGTCTTAACTCTCACTCATCAATGTACTGTTTTGTTATTTGACAATAAATGGGTTTTATTATAATTTCTAGAAACTCACTGAAGGTAGGCACAAAAAGGACATAAATTTTTAAATTAGGTTTCCATTCATTTATACAAAATCCATGGCCTGGATTGAGAACACAGCCTTTGCTTTCTTTCCTATTCTTACTTCTGGGAGGGAAGTTTCTGACTGTGAATATTGTCCTCAGCGGACTCTCATTTATTAATACAAGGGCATGTGTATATATAAATGTGTACGTAAACCAGCAGGCTTGGCTTGGCTTTCATGGAGCAAAACTAAGAGGAGGTCTGGCAATTGTCCTGGTAATTACCTTGATAAAAACAGCACATCTATTTCTGTTCCATGATGGATACTCTGGCTTTAAATTAGTTCAATTATTATGATGCCTGAATTAATTAACCAGGTAATTTTGCAAACTGGGAAAAGTCTCCTTCAAGATGGAGTGGGTATCTCCTGCTTATGCCTCTATTGCTATGTAGCTTTTAAGTGGGTTAATTTTAGAAAGTTCAGCTCACAAAGTTCCTTTTCCCTTACTGACAGCCCTGTAAACTTGACTTTAGATCTGTAACGGATGTCACCACTTCAAAGAACTGTAATCCTGTGTTTGATACACTCCTCCTGCCCCCAGGACAGTATCTGTGCGAGAGAAGGGAAGCCAGGGACCCAGAAATGGTCTGCAGGGAGGTGAGCTGGAATGGCAATACATGGCACACAGAAGAGCTTTGCCTCTAACGATGACCCTCAGCTTTCCTGCTGCTCTGTTCCTAGGTTTTGTTTCTAAGTATCTGGGCTTTGAAGAATGGGGGTGGAGGGATTCAAAGAAGACTTTTAGGAGGAGCCAGTCCCACTAGCACATATTGTTGCTCTAACTCTGCCTAAGGAGCAATTTCTGGCCTTGAGTCACGATCCCAAACAGGAAGTGCTTCTGAGTTCCTCCAAACAAGGTATGTGGATGAGGGGGTGGAGTTTAGCACACAAATACCTAGCTGCCAGCCTTTCATGTTTACCAGGGATCAAGAATAGGTCATTTAAGGTCAAAGATATATCCTTTCTTGTCACTCCAAGGAATAAATAATGTTGTCTTACACTCTAGGTGAAATGCTGACTTGAACTCCAGAGATATATTTGCTTTGGAGTTTTTCTTTTTTTCTTTTTCTTTTGAGATGGAGTCTCGCTCTGTCGCCCAGGCTGGAGTGCAGTGGAGCGATTTCGGCTCACTGCAAGCTCCGCCTACAGGGTCCACGCCTTTCTCCTGCCTCAGCCTCCCGAGTAGCTGGGATTACAGGCACCAGCCACCACGCCCGGCTAATTTTTTTTTGTATTTTTAGTAGAGACGGGGTTTTACTGTGTTAGCCAGGATGGTCTCGATCTCCTGACCTTGTGATCCGCCAAACCTCAGCCTCCCAAAGTGCTGGGATTACAGGCGTGAGCCACCGCACCCGGCCGGCTGAGTTTTTCTTTAATGCTACCCAAACGCACTCTATAACTGTTATGGGCTTCAAAGAATTACATGAATAAAGTGGCTTAAATTTGACCTGTGTTCATGTTTGATCAGTTTTCTAGAAGAAAGTTTAAAGCCAAAACACTGGGGAATTGTGGGGGCAGGAGAGGGTAAAACAACTTGTTTTTTTCTGAGGTGCAACTAATATTTGAGTATAAATTGGTGTTTGAGTAGAATTGTAGAAAAACAAAAAACAGGGTTGAAAGATGTTTAAGAGGTCCTGTCCAACTCTCTTGCTGAGGATGCATGAATCACCAGCCCACTCCGATTCATTCTTTGAAATGCTTCATCTTTTTTTTTTTTTCAGGTTTTTGCTACTTCAGGAAACCATAGTTATTGGCTGATAGAAAAATTACAGCAGAATTACACAATAAGAGCTATTTCTGCCCTCTTGTCACTGAAGTATGAACAATATTGTGTCCAGAATTGGTGGGTTCTTAGTCTCACTGACTTCAAGAATGAAGCCCCGGACCCTCGCGGTGAGTGTTACAGTTCTTAAAGGCGGCATGTGCGGACTTTGTTCCTTCTGATGTTCGGATGTGTTCGGAGTTTCTTCCTTCTGGTGGGGTTCGTGGTCTCGCTGGGTCAGGAGTGAAGCTGCGGACCTTTACAGTGAGTGTTACAGCTCTTAAGGCAGCGCATCTGGAGCTGTTCGTTCCTCCCGGTGGGTCCATGGTCTCGCTGGCTTCAAGAGTGAAGCTGCAGACCTTCGCGGTAAGTGTTACAACTCATAAAGGCAGTGTGGACCCAAAGAGTGAGCAACAGCAAGATTTATTGCAAAGAGCAAAAGTGTGGAAAGTGACCCGAGCGGGTTGCCACTGCTGGCTCCAGCAGCCTGCTTTTATTCTCTTATCTGGTCCCACCCACATCCTGTTGATTGGTCCATTTTACAGAGAGCCAAGTGGTCTGTTTTGACAGGGTGCTGATTGGTGCGTTTACAATCCCTGAGCTAGACACAAAGGTTCTCCACGTCCCCACTAGATTAGCTAGATACAGAGTGTCGACTGGTGCATTCACAAACCCTGAGCTAGACACAGGATGCTGATTGGTGTGTTTACAAACCTTGAGCTAGATACAGAGTGCCGATTGGTGTATTTACAATCCCTTAGCTAGACATAAAGGTTCTTCGAGTCCCCACCAGAGTCAGGAGCCCAGCTGGCTTCACCCAGTGGATCCCGCACTGGGGCTGCAGGTGGAGCTGCCTGCCAGTCCTGCACCGTGCACTGGCACTCCTCAGCCCTTGGGTGGTGGATGGGACTGGGCACTGTGGAGCAGGGGGCAGCGCTCGTCGGGGATGCTCGGGCTGCACAGGAGCCCATGGAAGGGGTGGGAGTGGGGGACGGCTCAGGCATGATGGGCTGCAGGTCCCAAGCCCTGCCCTGTGGGGAGGCAGCTAAGGCCTGGCGAGAAGTCAAGCACTGCAGCTGCTGGCCCAGGTGCTAAGCCCCTCACTGCCCAGGGCCGGCGGGGCCGGCTGGCCGCTCCGAGTGCCGGCCGCCGAGCCCATGTCCACCTGGAACTCGCACTGGACGGCAAGCGCCATGCACAGCCCCGGTGGCGCCTCTCCCTCCACACCTCCCCGCAAGCTGAGGGAGCCAGCTCCGGCCTTGGCCAGCCCAGAAAGGGGCTCCCACAGTGCAGTGGTGGGCTAAAGGGCTCCTCCAGCACGGCCAGAGTGGGCGCCGAGGCTGAGGAGACGCCAAGAGTGAGCGAGGGCTGCAAGAGCTGCCAGCACACTGTCACCTCTCAATATCTAGTATGTAATAGACCTTACACTGTAAGAAAACTCTGTTCTTAGCTGAGTAAGGAAATTCCGAAAACAAGGCCTCTACCTGTGATTTTTGAACTGAGAACCATCAGGTCAGTTTCCTGCATATCTAGGAATACAAATAATGTTGCCTTGGGGAATAGACTTGGAAACACAGGAAACCACTTTCTGTACATTATCATTTCCATTAATTTGAGCAAGTGTTGATCAGAATAAATTATTTATGTGAGCACTGGGAGCTCCCTCCCTATGCGCAAGGCAATCTGTTAAAGATTTGCTATCATGCTAGTGAATGAGGGGAATGGAGTAGTACATTTTATGAGTCATAAATGGAGCATTAGTCCTCATGTTTGCATTTGGAAATGAACTCTTGGTGAAATGTGCTGTAAAACAAAAACAAAACAGAACATGGAAAACCAGATTCACTAATGGTATAAATCAAAATAATGGAAAAAGGAAACCTCTAGTAATATGCCAAATATGATAAGCACTATGCAGATTAGCCATGATCGTTAAGGCAGAGAGGGATTTGAACTGTGGAAGGATCAGCTGACCCATGTTTTCATTTGATTTCTAACAGAATGTGTCTCTTTGCCATAGCTTTTCAGAGGGGGCATGTGAACATCAGTAGAGAGGAGCATGAACAGAGTTCACGTGATTTTCCTACATTTATTAGAGTCATTGCATTTTGCTATAGTGTCTACAGGCAAGGTATAGCTTCCAGGGATAACCAGGTAGTTCCCCTATAGCAAATAAGTGACAGTAACAACAATTAGAACAATTTTTAGTCTAACTGTTTCACTGTTTCACAGACATTATTGTATTTAATGCTTGCAGTAAACCTGTGAGGCAGGTGCACTATCATTAACCCCATTCTACATTTGGAGAAACTGAGGCACAGTAAAGGTAAGTGCCATGCTCAAGGTCACGCAGCTAGCAAGTAGAAGAGTCAAGAATCAAACCCAGGCAATAAAGTTCTAGGCATTATACTCTAAATCATTGAGCTAAACAATTTTGAAAGATTTTGTTTTGCATTTTACAAAGTTGTCTAAAATTCACCTGCATTGGATTTCTTAGGGGTGCTTCTTAAAATGAAATTTCCCAGCCCAGTACATCAGATAACACAATCTCTGGAAGCTGTGCATAGTTGGAAGATTAACAGCTCTCTTTTGTACACTAAAGTTTGAGAATCACTGTTCCAGGGAGTGTGGGAGGGAGATAGAAATTCCTTTTGGTTTTCTGGGCCCAAAAGGATGCCTTGCAAAACTCTCTGAATTTTATAGGTAAGTTTATGTCATCTGCAAATAGAGATAGTTTTACTTTCTTTCCAATCTGAATTCTTTTTATTTCTTTTCCTTGCCTAACTGCCCTGGCTCGACCATCCAGTACATTGTAGAAATGATGAGAGTGAACATCCTTGTCTTGTTACCGGCTCTCCAGATTTCGAAGGGAAAACTTTAATGGGTTTTTCTAAATATGTTGAGAAGTCACTGTTGAAGATCATATTTTGATGTCTGCCATTCCTAACCTGGATTCCATCAGAAGATGCCTACACACCAGAAATACCAAATATCCTTCTAATTCATTCACAAAGTATGGTCTTCCCAAAAGGACACTGGGCAGGAAAGCCAGGCATACGTAGATTCTTATAGAGCACTAATGAATGTGAATGAAAGTCGTCAGCTCTTGCCCTCCAAACTCAGCGTAAGGACTAGATATGTAAATGATCTCTCCCAGTGAAGATTTGTTGAAGTTAAATAATGAACATTTTCAAATAATACATGTCTAAGTCCCATAGAATTGGTGCTAAGCCAGCACGTCTGGGGGCTATGCATTTTTAAAAGTCCTGGGCATTATAATCCACTCCCTAGTTGATATAGATTGTATATCTGTCCCTATCCGAATCTCAAATTGAAATGTAATCGCCAGCATTGGAGGTGGGGCCTGGTGGGAGGTACTTGGGTCATAGGGGCAGATTTCTTGTGAATGGTTTAGCAACATCCTGTTGGTATTGTCCTCATGAAAGTGAGTGAATTCTCACAAGATCTGCTTGTTTAAAAGTGTTTGGCACCTTGCTCTCTCCCTTCCTTGCTCCTGCCTTCGCCATGCCATGTGTCTGCTCCCCCTTTGACTTCCACCATGATTGGAAGCTTCCTGAGGCCTTCACAGAAGCAGATGTCACTATGCCTCCTGTACAGCCTGCCAAACCATGAGTCAATTAAACCTCTTTTCTTATAAATTGCCCAGTCTTAGATATTTCTCTATAGCAATGCAAGAATGGCCTAACACCCTAGTGAAGAAACACTGCAGTGTAGAAGCTAAGCTTTAGAGAAAATCTAATGTTTCCTGAATCCTGTCAAGGTCCCCACAAACAGTACTCTCATACAGATGAAGAAATAAAAGGCCATGGCTGCCTAAATTCCCCCCCAAATTAAATGGTGTAAATCAACCGTCAATAATTGTTCATAGATCCTGTGGGTCAGGAATTCAAATAAAGTTTGGAGTGGGTCTGCACCATGACGTCTGGAACGTCAGATGGAAGACTTGAAGCCTGGGGCTGGGATTATCTGAAGGCTCCTTGCTTAGTAGCTAGTGGTTGATGCTGGTTGTTGGCTGAGACCTTAGCTGCGGCTGTTGGTCGGAACACCTATATGTGGCCTCTCCATGGGTTTTGAGCTTCCTCACATCATGGTGTCTGGGTTCCAAAGGCAAGAATCCCAACAACACAGAAGCAATATCATCTTGTCTGACCTAGCCTTAAAAGTCATACAGCATAACTTTTGTTGTATTTTGCTCATAAGAAGCAAGTCACTAATGTGGGCCATACTCAAAGCAGGAGAATTAGACTGCATCATTTACGGGAAAAATATCAAAGAATTTGTAGACATACTTTAAAATCATCACAGGTGCTGTGCAAAGGAAACAATATAATAAAACCTCTAACATTTATGGAGTACTTATGGGTCAGATACTCTCCTAAACACTTTATGTAAATAATCCCAGTCCTCCCTTACTCTATAAGACAGGTGATACGATAATCTATGTTATAGATAAGGAATGTTCTATTGTATAACTTGCTATCTCAGAGCATAATCTAAAGCATAACTTGCTAGAAAGTAATGGTCATGTGATTAAAACTCAGTCATTTGGGCTTCAGAAATATTTTCTTACTCACTACTGTATGCTATACTAGAACTGAGGAGATGTGGGATCTAGTCCAAAGTACTAATCTGGGGAGAAATCTATTATGCTTGACGTGGTTTCCATGCTCAAAGCCCCATTCTGAGGAAAGATGACATTCAACTTTATCTGTCTGTCCTATTCTGTTTGACCAGGGATAGACACCTCCCTGAATAAAGCCATCATCTGTAATAACCCTGAGATCTGGAGGAAGAGCTCTGTAGCACTACTGCAGAGTTGCACATGAACCCATCAGGTCCTCCCTCCAGGAACTTGAAAGTAAATCTATCAAAGAGAAGTCAACCCTTGGAAGATGGACCGAAGGGAAAAGACACACAGAAAATAAGCCAGAAAGCATCCACAGGAAGCAGAAGCTCTGGCAAGCAGGAATTAAGAAACAGAGAAAAGGAAAGTGGAGAAATATGAATGCATGTAAACAATAGCAGTAAAAGCAAGGCAGAAAGTAGTTAGTGCCCATAACAGCAAAGGACTGAAGCAGGCAGACAGATGCCTACATTTAAGAAGTATCTGCCAGAGCAAAAGAAGTAGATTGGGTATAAATTCACCTTATGTGCCTGCAGTGTTTAGTGCTTGTTGAGGTTTGGTCATGTTACCGCTGACATCTGCTACCCTTGTGTGTCCTTAAAATCAATCCTTATTATCTGATGTAACCATGAACTTCTCTTTCATTTCTTATGGCTTAAAATACCCTTACCCACCAACTATGCTATTAATGAGTTGTGTGGCCCGAGATAGGTCACTTCCCTTGTCTACCTCGGTTTTCTTGGTGACAAGATGAGGGTTTGACCAGGTGATATCTAAGTTCACTTCCAGCTCCAATGCATATTATTTTGAACTTTAGCATGAAAGGGGTTGGTCAGAGTTCTATTGCAAAATCCTGGAAATATCACCACCTTCTTTATTTCCAGCCCCTTCTCCAGCCACAGAGTGCTTTAAACTTGAGACGCGCCTCATAAGGAATCTAAACGCAGTGCCAGTGTGCAAATTAGCTGTGCAGGGGCACCCCAAGCAGGCTTGCCCAGCCTCATGCAATGCTTTCTGTTGAGCTAGCAGGAGAGTGTATGCTCTGGCCCCATCTTCTCTCCATTCTCAAGATGCTTTTTCCACCACCACTAGAAAGAGATGAAAACAAACTATGGGAAGTTGCAAACATGTTGATGGGAATTGAGGTAAAATGCAGAAAGTTTGCTGGGTTTGGTGTGGTCAGAGGTGACTATACCACTGTCCGAAGGAAATCTTTAAGGGATGATTTTACAGATTTTACTTAAAATTTCATTTCTGGCCGGGCGTGGTGGCTCACGCCTGTAATCTTAGCATTTTGGGAGACCAAAGTAGGCAGATCACTTGAGGTCAGGAGTTCGAGACCAGCCTGGCCAACATAGTGAAAACCCGTCTCTACTAAAAATACAAACATTAACCAGGACTGGTGGTGCGTGCCTGTGGTCCTAATTACTCGGGAGGCTGAGGCAAGAGAATCGCTTGAACCTGGGAGGCAGAGGTTGTAGTGAGCTGAGACTGTGCTATTGCACTCCAGCCTGGGCAACAGAGTAATAATAATAATAATAATAAATTTCCTCCAAAGAAGGATTTATAACAGAATAATCCAGCATTTGCATTTGTCAGACATGGGCCCATAGGACTCTTGTGTTAACCTCTGCCCTCTCACACACTTTCATCTGCTCCGTCCCTGCATGAGTTTGGGTTTAAAGGAAACCTAGGCAGAGCTCCAGGCAGAACATTTGGAGACCTGGAAATGGTCTTGGCTGTGAGACCAGCTTATTGTGTGACTGTAGGCAAAAACTTCTTGGGGTTCTCAGTTTTTCCACTTGTATTAAAGATGGTATTGTCTATTTCTTCTTATGTCAATAGAATTCTATGCTGGTTAATGAGACATTGGGCTCTATTGTCCCCAGTTTCTCAGTCAATCCCTTGCACTAAGCCAAATGTTCAGAGAGGGATGTAGGTTAACTCTTGCAGGCCTTCAGGGAATTGCTTTATGTATCGCGAGTGCATTGAACTAAATAGCATTCTTGCATGGTATGCTTAGTGCAGTACCAGAATGCACTGAATGGTATGAATAGTACTCTAGAGGCTTGAAAGAGTTAATGGGGCTGCCTCTGGGAGGGCTGATTGGATGCCAAGACATGACATAAGATACAAGAAAGAGAGGCTAAAAAATCTTTACATGGGGGAAAAATTTAGTGATCCATTAGTAACCACTGAACTGCACTTTCTTCTCACCCTGCCCCTTTCCCAATCTCTCTCTCTCTCTCTCATACACACACACACACACACACATACACACACACACACACACACACACACGCACACACTCAAACACCTTGATATCATGTTACTGACCAGACTGGGAAAACTAAACTGAGCTGAGGGCTGAAAATGTGCCTTGAGTTCTTGGAAAAAGAAATAAATACACATTACCCTGGACTGCCCCTTTGTATTCATTGGATGGGGGATTTTTTTTCCCCTCTTTTTTTTCCCCTCCTAGTCACAGAAGCACCATTACTAACCTGAGAGTTATGGTTGGTTTATTTCAAACCTGGGAGCCAATGAATAAATACCCCTCTGTGAATCTACTAAGAAACTTCGAGTAACATGTAGTAAAACGCCGTTGATTGCTCATTAGCCAGAATATAATGTCAAAATTTCTAAGCTTGAAATTCAAGGAACTTCCCTGTCTGATTTTGACCTACATTTTCTGCCACTAGAATGGAAGCTTCTTAGGAGCAATAACTGCTCATATTGTTCATTATGGCATTATGTGTCTGTCATTTTGACCCTGAAGATTTATGAGCCCAAGGCAGTCTGATGTCCTGGTGTATTTGGGAACTTTTCTGTTAATATGCCAGAACAGCTGCAGCCTCTTTCTCTATGTCCCTTTGGGTTTTTTTTTTTTTCCCTGTGTCCTCATTCTTTGTGCTCACTATTCTCTTATCTCCACCCCCTTAAATTGGCTAAATGAAGATTGTTTGGGTTTTTTTTGGCTCATGTTCATGGAATTCACTGATCTTACCATGTTCCCCATCATCCTGAAGCAGCTGGATTGATAGAATGGTGGAATGGCTTTTTGAAGTCACAATTACAATGCCAACTAGGTGACAATACTTTGCAGAGCTGGGGCAAAGTTCTCCAGAATGCCATGTATGCTCTGAATTAGTGTCCAATATATGGTACTGTTTCTCCCATAGCCAGGATTCACAGGTGCAGGAATCAGGGGTTGGAAGTGGAAGTGGCACCACTCAACATCACCCCTAGTTATCCACCAGCAAAATTTTTGCTACCTGTTCCCATGACATTATTTTGTGCTGGCCTAGAGGTCTTAGTTCCAGAGGAAGGAATGCTGCCACCAGGAGACACAACAACGATTCCATTAAACCAGAAGTTAAGATTGCCACCTGGACACTTTGGGCTCCTCCTACCTTTAAGTCAACATGCTAAGGGAGTTACAGTGTTGGCTGGAGTGATTGACCGTTACTATCAAGATAAAATCAGTCTACTACTATACAATAGTGGTAAAGAAGAGTACGCATGGAATACAGAAGATCCATTAGGGCATCTCTTAGTATTGCTATGCCTTGTGATTAATGTCAATGAGAAACTGCAACAGTCCAATCCAGGCAGGACTACAAACGACCCAGACCCCTCAGGAATGAAGGTCACTCCACCAGGAAAAAAGCCACTACCTGCTGAGGTGCTTGCTGAAGGCAAAGGGAATACAGAATGGGTAGTAGAAGAAGGTAGGCATCAGTACTAGCTATGACCACGTGACCAGCTGCAGAAACGAGGACGGTAACTGTCACGAGTATTTCCTCCTTCTTTTGTTAAAAACATGTTTGTGCATGTACACACTTGTACTAAGAAAATATCTTCATTTTATTTCCTTTTCCTTTATCATGTGACATAAGACTTATTGACTTCATATCAGCATTTAAGTATTGTTAATTTTATGTAATAGTATTTTGGGTTGGGGATTGGTGCATTTCTGGTTGTACAAAGGATAGTTGTATTATGTTAGGCGTAATTATGAGCTTGCTCATTATTGTCTTTATTTGAAGATTATGTATGATCTCAGGAGATTTGTATAGGTTCAAGTTGACAAGGGGCGGACTTGTTTAATACTAAGTGTCAACTTGATTGAAGGATACAAAGTGTTGATCCTGGGTGTGTTTGTGAGGGTGTTGCCAAAAGAGATTAACATTTGAGTCAGTGAGCTGGGGAAGGCAGACCCATCCTTAATCTGGTGGACACAATCTAATCAGCTGCCAGTGAATATAAAGCAGGCAGAAAAATGTGAAAAGGAGAGATGGGTCTAGCTTCCCAGCCTACATCTTTCTCCTGTGCTGGATGCTCCCTGCCCTCGAACATTGGACTCCGAGTTCTTCAGTTTTGAGACTCGGACTGGCTCTCCTTGCTCCTCAGCTTGCAGACAGCCTATTGTGGGACCTTGTGATCATGTAAATTAATACTTAATAAGCTCCTCTTTTTATATAAATATATATGTCATATATATGTATCTATATCTATATCCTATTAGTTCTGTCTCTCTAAGAGAATCCTGACTAATACAGTTAACCGTTTTTATTATTTAGCAAAACAATAAAAAACTGACATTCTTTGTTTTGTCTGTCCCTCCCATTCTTCCTTTCCCAAAAAACTATTGGTCCATGAGATCCAAAATATTCAGATCTATTCAACCAAATGTTCTGGTTTCTAGGAGCATGGCCCATGCTTTAATGTTTCTTTTAAGCATATAATATTATATAAACAGCTGCTCAAATGTTCTGATAAAGTACTTGTTTCAATTTATTGTCCCAGTTTCTTCTAAGCCTGTTGGTATACCTGCATGGCTAAATGCAATATGCCTCTACGGTGACATGAATAACATATTTATGCATATATATGACATATATTTACTTAATACCATTTGGTAAGTGTTAATTAAATACCAACTCTCTCAAAATTTAAAATTTCCATTGTAAATTTTTTTTTTTGGGAAATATTTTCTTTAACAAATGATCAAGAGTAATGCTATAAGAGCCGGGCGCGGTGGCTCACGCTTGTAATCCCAGCACTTTGGGAGGCCGAGGCGGGCGGATCACGAGGTCAGGAGATCGAGACCATGGTGAAAGCCCGTCTCTACTAAAAATACAAAAAATTAGCCGGGTGTGGTGGCGGGCGCCTGTAGTCCCAGCTACTTGGAGAGGCTGAGGCAGGAGAATGGCGTGAACCCGGGAGGCGGAGCTTGCAGTGAGCTGAAATTGTGCCACTGCACTCCAGCCTGGGTGACAGAGCGAGACTCCGTCTCAAAAAAAAAAAAAAAAAAAAGAGTAATGCTATAAGAATAACAACAAAAATGCAAACTGGGAAAAATCTCCCCTGAGGCTCAGACAATCTGCTGTCTTTTTGGTATAATTCACTCAGGGATAAGAAGATCTTAGAAAATGCATGATAAAGAATAGACAACAAACACTCAGTAAATACTCTGGTTGAGTTTAATTAGCAGTGATCTTCATGATACTAAAGTGATTGTTTTTTAAACATCTCTGTCCCTGACAATTAGCCACTGTGAAGAAGGCGGCAATAACTTTCTAAAAGGTAAGCACTGTGGCTTCAAGGTAACACAGCAGAAGCTAAGAAAGGTGTTTTCAGCAGCATTTAGGCTGTTCTAGATAAAAGTATGGGAGCATGGAAATGGAAAGGTAGAAACAAAGGAGTCAGAGTTGTAAGCATAGAAATGCACCTTTGGAAAGAAGGAGGATATTTCCTTCTCCTTTTCCACTTTTATAATCCTCAGGTTTTTTTTGTTGTTGTTTTTTTTGAGACGGAGTCTCACTCTGTCACCCAGGCTGGAATGCAGTGGTGCAGTCCCGGCTCACTGCAACCTCCACCTTCTGGGTTCAAGCGATTCTCCTGCCTCAGCCTCCCATGTAGCTGGGATTACAAGTGCACGCCACCACGCGTGGCTAATTTTTGTATTTTTAGTAGAGATAGAGTTTCACCATGTTAGGCTGGTCTCGAACTCCTGACCTCGTGATACACCTTCCTCGACCTCCCAAAGTGCTGTGATTACAGGCGTGAGCCACTGTGCTTGGTCTTTTTTTTTTTTAATGCCTGTTTTCTATACAAAATCTACATCTGAAACTCCTTTAGGTTATATTTTTTTCAAGGCTGAAGTAAAGGAGTAATCCTAATTTCTTTCACAGATTTCAATTTCAGCCACCACATGAATCACAGGCTGGGCAGATTAGAAATTTATGAGGAATAATCCAAATGGCAGAACCTTGAGAGTAATTCTTATTTGAAGCACAGATCTGTATCTTTTACATTTTCCTTTTATGAGTTTTAAATTTCTTGAGTAAGGTAGTGAGAAATTTCTTGAGTAAGGTAGTGTGGGGAAAATGGGGACATTATTTCTGAGATTTTATTAGGATAGCAGAGATGCACAGGTGCATAGCATAATTATCCTATCTACACTCAATTTCATTGCCAAGTGGGGCCAGTTGGTGCTTCTAAGGATTCCTCTTGACTGACAGATCACAGAAGCTTGACCACTGAGGCATGAGGCATGATAGCGCGACTATTCTTGTTTCCAAAATGTGAAGGAAGCCCTAAAATTTCAAGGGGAGCAGCTGAATTAATATTACTAAGGAGGTACAAAACTTCCTAATGAAAGTGTTTTCAAGGCTCCTCTTCAGCTGACATATGTCATAGCCTGACAGGTTCTTTTTGCCTGCTTCCCAGAAATACCAATGCACTAAGAACGGCAGGTATTGCAGCAAAGAGAGTTTAATAATTGCAGGGCCAGCCAAGTGGAAGGACAGGAGGTATTTCTCAAATCTGCTTCCCTGAGAATTCAGAAGCTAGTTTTTTTTTTGTTTTTTGTGTTTTGTTTTTTTTTTGTTTGTTTGTTTTTTGCAGAGTCTAGCTCTATTGCCTAGGCTGCAGTACAGTGGTGTGATCTTGGCTCACTGCAACCTCCACCTCCTGGGTTCAAGCGATTCTCCTGCCTGAGCCTCCCATGTAGCTGGGATTACAGGCATCTGCCACGGTTGGCTAATTTTTTTAATTTTTTTGAGTAGAGACAGGGTTTCAACATGTTGGCCAGGCTGATCTTGAACTCCAGACCTCAAGTGATCCACCTGCCTTGGCCTCCCAAAGTGCTGGGATTACAGGCATGAGCCACCATGCCCAGCGGAAGCTAGGGTTTTTTTTAAGGGTACTGTGGTAAGCAGGGGGCTGGGAAACTGAATCAATTGATTGGGGAAGAAATCACAGGGGTGTCTAAAACTGCCTTTGTGTAGTTGAGTTAGTTCCCAAGAGGGGGTCTGAGGACCAGATGGCATCTCTTGGTCTACTAAAATGCTAAATTTGGAAAAGATCTCAAAGACCAGTTCTTTAGGTTTCACAATATTGACGTTATCTATAGGAGTAGTTGGGGAAATTATAAATCTTACAGCCCCTGATTACGTGACTCTGGAGTGGTAAACAACTAATAGAAAAGCAAGCTAAGCAATGGCAGGTCATTGTTTATGCCTATTCTTTAGCAAAGTTCAAGTCCTTCCCATAATTCTAAACTTGTCTTACAAATGCAGCTTCAATCTGTGAACAAGGAGATGTTCAGTTTCCTATGCCTCTAAGTTTAAGTTGAACTATAAACTAAATTTATCTTGAATAAGCAAAAAAAAAAAAAAAAAAAAAAAAAAGATTAGTCTGTGAGGTTACAAATAAGATGGAGCCAGTCATAGAAGCAAGATGGAGTCAGTCAGGTTAGATCTCTCTCATTACTTATAATTCTTCAGAAATGATTTCACTTCAACTTCAGGACCCGCACCATGATCCATAAACATTATCATTCTATCAATAGGCTTTACCTATATTTCATCTTAAAAATAAGAAAGTTGAAAAAGACGATTATGGCAACTCTAGCAATAGTTCGCTATGAAAGCTACTTTTCAGGAAGAGAAAATAACACTACTTCATACCAGAATTACTCTTGTTTATATGGTGCAAATATGGCGCACGATGTGTGGATTTTGATCAAATGCATCTTTGTGTATGCTTTCTACCCTCCCTTAATTTTGTATTTGTTGGGGTTGGGAAGGTAATATTCACCTGACCTTGGATGAATATCTGGGCTATTCCCATGTCTTTTCTGTTTAGTCAGGTAAAAAGCAGTCCTACAATCATTTTAAGTCACAGACACAGACCTAATTCAGTCTTAACACTGTCCAGCTCCATGCAAGGTCAGAACTCCAAATACAACTTGATATCAATTCTCCTTGCCTAGCTATGTCCTGTTTTAGTCTGAAGCCTGCAGTAGAAGAAGAGGTGAGTTTGTCTCTTCTTCCTCCTTCTCGCTTCCTGCTCACCACTTTCCTAGGCTCAAAAGCAGGGTTGGGAGAGAGGAGAAATAAAGGGATAGAACCATTGTCACTTGGTGAGGTAACTTTGGCTCTCTGACCTGGCAGATAGTTAAAGACAGCCCGCCTTAGAGATCCTGGCTGCAAAGACATGGAAGAAAAATGGATTCTCTCCTATGTGGCAGTTTCAGGGGCTCTTCCCTTGCTGGACTTCTTTCTCTCCCATAGTTCATTTTTACCTCCAGGGAAAATTTTTCCCTTCCCTTCCCTTCCGTTCCCTTCCCTCCCCTCCTTCTTTGCTTTCTGTCTCTCCTTCTTTTCTTTTTTCTTTTCTTTTCTTTATTTTTTTTGTTTTGTTTTTGTTTTTTTTTTGAGACGGAGTCTCGCTCTGTCACCCAGGCTGGAGTGCAGTGGCGCGATCTTGGCTCGCTGCAAGCTCCGCCTCCTGGGATCACTCCATTTTCCTGCCTCAGCCTCCCGAGTAGCTGGGACTACAGGCGCCCGCTATCACGCCAGGCTAATGTTTTGTATTTTTAGTAGAGACGGGGTTTCACCCTGTTAGCCAGGATAGTCTCGATCTTCTGACCTGGTGATCCACCCACCTCGGCCTCCTAAAGTGCTAGGATTACAGGCGTAAGCCATCGTGCCCCCCTTCCTTCCTTCCTTCCTTCCTTCCTTCCTTCCTTCCTTCCTTCCTTCCTTCCTTCCTTCCTTCCTTCCTTTTTTTCTTTTTGATGGAGTCTCACTCTGTCACACAGGCTGGAGTGCAGTGGCATGATCTAGGCTCACTGCAATCTCCACCTCCTGGGTTCAAGCAATTTTCCTGCCTCAGCCTCCTGAGTAGCTGGGATTACAGGCACGAGCCACCACACCCAACTAATTTTTGTATTTTTATTTTTTTTTTTTTTTTTTTGAGAGAGTTCTCCCAGGTGAGTGCAGTGGGGATCTCGGTCATGCAAGTCCGCCTGCCGGTTCAGCCATTTCCTGCCTCAGCCTCCTGAGTACTGGGATACAGGCCCGCCCCGCCGGTGTTTTTGTTTTTTAGTAGAGCGGGTTTCACCGTTTAGCGGATGGGCTCCGCCCGCCTTAGCCTCCCAAAGTGCTGGGATTACAGGCGTGAGCCACCGCGCCCGGCCAATTTTTGTATTTTTAGTAGAGACGAGGTTTCACCAGGTTGGTCAGGCTGGTCTCAAACTCCTGACCTCCTGATCTGCCCACCTCAGCCTCCCAAAGTGCTGGGATTACAGGCATGAGCTACTGCGCCTGGCTGGAACCCAGCCTCTTTCTACTGAGGTCACCTCACACCTCCGTGTGGCCCAAATTGATAGGACACAGGAGTAACAGAGGCCAATCTCTCTCTCAGGTAGCTCATTCTAGTCAACAGGAAACATCCCGTATCTCTTGTGCAGGCAAATTTGGAGTGAGTAATGTAGTCCCAATACACTAGCTTCCCCTTAGATCTACCACCAAAGTGACTGCTCAGGCCATCTCTTACTTCCAGATTTCCCCAGGTGGACCATCCACTCTCTACCTTAGATGCCTCTAGTGGGAGTCAGGCAACAGTCCTGTGTTACTCCCAACTATAGGAAACATATTTGGAATTATGCTCACCTCTCTAGCCTTGAGGTGAGAAAAATACGGGAGAGATGGACAGGTGGGGGTTGGCGACTTTGAGCATGCCAGCACCTCTCTCTTCTTAACCCTGATTTTTTAAAAAAAATCATTTGTCTGCTTTAGGAACCCAACTGGCATGCGACAGGTTCTCGGAGGTAATTTCTCTATAAAACTGCAACATTTTCTTTGTATTTGGGGCAGGGTATGTCTCATGCTTACTTTTTTGACTGCAGTGTTAGCATCCTAAGAAACAAAGGCAGGAAGAATCCAGTTCTACCATCTTGTTGCCAATGTTTTACGGTTCACAAGGTTTACAATCCCATTGTTTCAGTTGTTTCTTACTGTATCATGAAGTAAGCCCCAACAAACAGATTTGCCCCCCCCTTTTTTTGCTGGTGAGTTTGAAAAGGTTAAATGACATGCCCACATTCACATGGCTTTCATGGAAACTATGTGTTTGATTTCTGAACTCCTTAAAGGACCTTATTATGTTCATATTTCTATCCATAGCACTTAGCACACAGTAGACAACGAATAGTATTTATTTATGTAATCAATGCATCCAGGACTCCTAATGCTGAGGCAAGTCCTTTCTTCACTGTAGACAAATTTGCAACCAGAGAACTGGTCTGACTTTTGACCTTCACAGCAACACAACCTCTGTAATCCCCTTACATTCCAGGCCCTTTTCAATTTAAGGCTAATCCTGGATGCATGGATTTGGCTCTGAGTAAATCAAAGATATCCAAAGCAGATTAGCTCTGTGAGGGTTATTACGGTCCATTCTACCCTTAGTTTGTAACAATCAACATTTATTGAGTGCCTTTTATGTGACAGGCACTGTGTGAACTATGAGAGAGAGAAATACAAATAAGACAAACTTCCATGTCTTGCAACCCACCCCAGAAAATACCTGAAAGAAAACTGTGGAATTTTAAGGCACGTTTTATAAATACATGAAGTTCCAGAGAGTTTTATCTGAGGCTTTTATGCGATATAGTAATTTAAGAGATTACCTGAGTGGTAAACCTGCATGCCTATAGGGTCTGGCAGGTAACAGACATGACTAAAGTGCATCAACTCAAGATTGTGGTGAACTAGAGAACAGCTGTCCTACTTATGGGTAGCAAGAGGTACTCAACTCTAGCTGAAGTGAGCAAAGGAATTTAGATATTCTGTTATATTTATTTATTTATTTGAGACAGAGTCTCGTTCTGTCACCCAGGCTGGAGTGCAATGGCACAATCTCGGCTCACTGCAACCTCTGCCTCCCAGGTTCAAGTGATTCTCCTGCCTCTGCCTCCCGAGTAGCTAGGATTACAGGCACCCACTACCACGCCCAGCTAATTTTTGTATTTTTAGTAGAGACAGGGTTTCACCATGTTGGCCATGCTGGTCCAGAACTCCTGACCTAAGGTGATCCACCCGCCTTGGCCTCCCAAAGTGCTGGGATTACAGGCATGAGCCACTGCATCTGGCCAGAAATCTGGATATATTTAAACGTAAATTTTCTCCATCTGAAAACATAGGTGGGCCAAATAATATATCTGTGTGTTGCCAGGATCAACCTTTGCCCTAGAGTGATTCTGGACCTATTTTTTTTTCTCCTCATTCCACCCCTACTTTCTCTTTTCTTGGGATGTGGCTTGGGACTGAAATATACTGGAGATAAGGAAGAAAGATTAGGGATTGCTGTTCAACTTCTTTCCCTTTCATTGATATTTATCAAAAGAAGAAAGCTGTGTGCATTTCACAACCCTCAGAGAATAGAGAGAACTTGTGTTTAGAACTGTGTTTAGCTTTTATACAATTGAAAAATAAAATTCTTCCTTTAAGCAAACCTGCAAAGGACTTTACACCACAGTCTTACGTTTACCATATACATATATCCATTAAGTGCATACAAATCTGAAGGTACGTTCTTAGTGAACAACTGCTACCTGGTTGTCATGCTAATGACTATTAAACAATGGTATGTTGTAAGCCATGATGATAAGCAATTTACACACAGGTTTTTTTTTCTTTTAGGAGCCGTTGTCCCTCTGTTTTAGATTCCCCTTCCCACACTGATCTTATTGATGTCAGTGGCTCTGGACTTGTATTTACTATTGCAGATAGTGTGATACTTCTACTTAACCAGTTGCTTGTTTTAGAGCTATCTTGGGTCTGGATGCAAATATTTAGTACCTTTAAGTATTAACAACCTGTGTTTAATCTTTTAGCTTGCTTTGGGGGATGGGAAGTTTTTTTTTTTTTTTGAGATGAAGTCTGGCTCTGTTGCTAGGCTGTAGTGCAGCGGCCCAATCTCGGCTCACTGCAACCTCCGCCTCCCGGGTTCAAGTGATTCTCCTGCCTCAGTCTCCCGAGTGGTTGGGACTACAGGCATGCGCCACCATGCCCAGCTAATTTGGGAAGTTTTAATTTTCTACTTGGTACTAGGTGAGAAGGTACACATTTTCTGGAACAAGGAGCCATAATTGTGTGTGTGTGTGTGACTAAATTACTTGAGCTATACCTTCAAGATTCCAAGAAATTCTGATATCAGATATTAACAATAAACAAATTGCAAGCCAGGTTTTTTAGTGACATTGTGGTTATTAAATGTTTAAATTAATTTGATATATATGACAGCTTAAGTCACTTATTTGGTATGAATAGACACACGAATACACATATCTTTTCGTTATAAAATTTTAAAATGGCACTCTAAAAGATCAACATTAACTGGCTAATGCAGTCCATAGATTGTAAAGGAATGAAGCTTTCATTAACCGCTTGCATTTACAATTCAGTGGGTACTGAGAGGTTTTAATTTCTGACCTAGATATTTCAAGTAGCTTGCTTCTGGGAAAAATAATAGGTAGTTAGACAACAACCACAGCCCTTGTCCTAATTAAAACCTCTTAATGTTTCATTTTCATATCTATTGTCTTGAAATTGTATCACTAGGTTAAGAAAATAGTTTTCTGAGTTAAATCAGAATTTAATTGCATAGTTAGGAAATGCCCGGCTTAAATTCATTGCATTTCTCATCGACTAAAATATTTTAGATTCCATTGCAACCCTAATAAATTGGGGTCCCAAAGGCTTCAGTTTGGCATTCAAGAAGCACAGTGCAATAGCCATTCTCATTTCTTCCCCTAAATTAAAAGAGAAATCTGTTCTTTACTTGTATCTCTCAAAGGACATTAGCAGGGATCCAAATCATAACCATCGTGTCCTTTTCTCCCCTTTCCCCAATACTTCCACGCTCTTTTTTTTTTGTCTCGCTCTGTCACCTAGGCTGGAGTGCAGTGGCATGATCTCAGCTCACTGCAACCTCCGCCTCCCGGGTTCAAGCAATTCTCCTGTCTCAGCCTCCCAAGTAGCTGGGACTACAGGCATCTGCCACCACGCCCAGCTAATTTTTGTATTTTTAATAGAGACGGGGTTTCACCATATTGGCCAGACTGGTCTCAAACTCCTGACCTCAGGTGATCCGCCTACCTCGGCCTCCCAAAGTGCTGGGATCACAGTCGTGAGCCACTGTGCCCGGCTTCCATACTTTGTTGTGCACAACTGTCCCCTACCTCATACCAATCCACTCGCCTCCCAAACCCTCCCTCCCCTAAGACTTTGTGGCTTCTACTTTGTCTCTTTCCTCCTCCCTCTCTCACAGCTCTTTGTGAGTCACCGTAACTCTTTTCCTTTGATTTTTTCCCACTCTTTTTGTGTCAATCTGAGAGATAAAGGGAGAAGTGAGTTGGCCTTGGAATTACAGAATGGTGGCCTTAGGGGGATTATTTAACTATTTTAACTTTCATAATTTTTATCTTGTGGCCTGTGGCATCAAAGAGTTTTAAATCTGGCTTGCTTCAATTATATTTTGATTAAAATACAAAGTAATTGGTGTATAGCTGTTCATAACTGAATGTTCTGGAGAGAGTAAGGTTGGGCATTTTATCACGTACATGGTGTTATTCCTGGAAGTGGTGTCAGTACTATCAAGCTACTCCATGCTGTGCCCATTAGGGTAATGAGACCGTTCAGGCTTTGTGTCTCCATATTTTTTCAACCTTTACGAATGGCGACAGAAGGATTTATCAGTGGCGATTAGGGTGGTGCCCAGCCTTCAAACTGCTCCACAATCTGGCACTAGTTTCAGTTTCCTGCCTGTCTCTGCCATGTTCCACATCCCAGTACATTATTTATTTCTCTATTAATAGAGAAAATTGCCTTGAATTATGGATATTTATGTACACACTCTGTCTGCCTTAATGGATGAGCAGCTCCGCAGTGCTTTACACATAGTGTAGGCTAAATAAATGACAGTCGGATTTACTTGAACTGCTTACACCGTGTTACAGACTCTCAATCTTCAGGTACATACACATTGTGAGTTTGTTTTGCTCGATGGCTGGCAAGGTAGCTGAACTTAATACATATATTTGAACGAGAGAGCAGCAGTGCAGCTAGTATCATTTTGGGGAATCTGCTCTCTACTAAACTCAGCAAATATTTCCTGAACAAAGATGATGTAAAAGACACTGAAAAAGGCACAGTGAGAACCACAAATTTAAGAATGACTCAGCCATCATCTTTGGGAATTTCATTGTCTTCGTACAATTTAACTTGCATGGAATATAAAATGAAACTGAGGGCCGGGCGCGGTGGCTCCCTCCTGTAATCCCAGCACTTTGGGAGTCCAAGGCGGGTGGATCACAAGGTCAGGAATTCAAGACCATCCTGACTAACATGGTGAAACCCCGTCTCTACTAAAAATACAAAAAATTAGCCGGGCATGGTGGTGGGCGCCTGTAGTCCCAGCTACTCGGGAGGCTGAGGCAGGAGAATGGCGTGAACCTGGGAGGCAGAGCTTGCAGTGAGCCGAGATCGCGCCACTGCACTCCAGCCTGGGCGACAGAGCGAGACTCTGTCTCCAAAAAAAAAAAGAAACTGAGAAACCATCATTTGCTGGCCTGGTAATGTCTATGAATATAAATGTGTATGTATATGTGGAGTATTTTCCACTCATTCACCACTTAGTCCTTCCTTGGCAATATTTCTCAATTATTGTCTGGGGATTACCATAAAATTGATAAATAAAAGTATATAATTAATGCTTGCAAGAGAAATAAAAGGTAAACATTCTTTAGGTTCTTCCTATTGAGGAGAACTAGACAAGCCACTCAAGTGATGAACCCCTCATGACATCTAACCATAACTGCTGCTGAGTCTTTTGTTCCAGAATGTTTGAGCTCTATGGCCAGGAAAAGTCACTTACTGGTAACAATTTACAGATTGAAACTCCTCTTAGGTAGGTTGTCTTAGTTTTTCCATCCTTCTGGCCTAAGTTCTTTATAGTTGGGCATTTCCTCCTTGACCAAAATTCCTGTATCCTGAAATATTCTCCAATGGTAATCTAAATTGTGTTCCATGAACTAACTCTCTGGCTGAACCTGCATTCAATCTTGGTAGAAACTCCGAACTTCAGACAGGTGAGGTGGCTCACGCCTGTAATCCCAGCACTTTGGGAGGCCGAGGTACGTGGTTCACCTGAGGTCAGGAGATGGAGACCAGCCTGACCAACATGGTGAAATTCTGTTTCTACTAAAAATACAAAAAATTAGCTAGATGTGGTGGTGGGTGCCTGTAATCCCAGCTACTCGGGAGGCTGAGGCAGGAGAATCACTTGAACCTGAGAGGCAGAGGTTGCTGTAAGCCGAGATCGGGCCATTGCACTCCAGCCTGGGCAAGAAGAACAAAACTCTATCTTAATAAAAATAAATAAATAAATAAATATTTTAAAAATAATAAAAGAAATAAAAACAGAAACTCCGAGCTTCATGGTGCCAACCATATACCATCTATTTTGTAGAAACACAGGAAATTGCAAGTTGAAGGAACTTTATGGAAGTATTAGTAATAGAAAGATGATGAGTAGTAGTAGTAACGGTAGTAGAGTGCAATGGTAGTAGTGAGATAGTAGTGCTAGTAAATTGTAGTAGAAATCAGTGTTATGGGTTCCATTATTTCCTCCCCAAATTCATATGTTGTAGCCCTAATGCCTCAGTATGTGATTGTATTTGGAGAAAAGGCCTTTAAAGGTGACTAAGTTAAAATAAGGCCTTTAGTATGGGCCCTAATCCAATCTGACTGGTGTCCTTATAAAAAGAGAAAATTTGGCCAGGTGCGGTGGCTCATGCCTGTAGTCCCAGCACCTTGGGAGGCTGAGGCCAGCAGATCACAAGGTCAAGAGTTTGAGACCAGTCTGGCCAACATGGTGAAAGCCCGTCTCTACTAAAAATATAAAAATTAACTGGGTGTGGTGGCGGGCACCTGTAATCCCAGCAACTCAGGAGGCTGAGGCAGGAGAATCTCTTGAAAACGGAAGGCAGAGGTTGCAGTGAGCTGAGATTGAGCCACTGCACTGCAGCCTGTGTGAAAGAGCGAAACTCCATCTCAAAAAAAAAAAAAGAAAAAAAGAAAATTTGGACACACAGAGAGACACCAGGCAGGATGCAGGTGTACAGAGGAAAGACCATGTGTGATGGCTAATTTTATCAGTCAATTTGGCTGAGCCATAATGCCCAGATATTTGGTGAAATATTCATCTTGGTTTTTCTGTGAGAATATTTTTAGATGAGATTTACATTTAAATGGGTGAATTTTGAGTTAAGCAGATTACCCTCCATAACATGGGAGGGCCTCATTCAATCAGTTGAAGGCCTGAATAGCACGAAATGCTGGCCAGACACAGTGGCTCATGCCTGTAATCCCACCACTTTGGGAGGCCGAGGCAGGTGGATCACCTGAGGTCGGGAGTTCGAGACCAGCCTGGCCAATATGACAAAACCCCATCTCTACTAAAAATACAAAGGTTAACCCAGTGGGGTGGCGCATGCCTGTAATCCCAGCTACTTGGGAGGTGGAGGCAGAGGTTGCAGTGAGCTGAGATTGTGACTGCACTCTAAACTGGGCAACGGAGCAAGACTTGGTCTCAAAAAAAAAAAGAGGAACAAAGAGCTGACTTTTCTCAAGCAAGAAGAAGTTCTGCCAGCCAACTGCCTGTGGATTTCAAATGCAACATTAACTCTTCTTGGTTCATCAGCAGACTGCCTTTGGACTAAAAATGCAACTCCTTCCTGAGTCTCCAGGCTGCTGGCCTTCACCATTAGATTTTGGACTTGCCAAGTCTCCACAACTGCATGAGCCAATTCCTTTAAATAAATCTCTTTCTGTATATATGCTCACCCTGTTGGCTCTGTTTCTCTGGAGGATCCTGACCAAGTGAGGACACAGTGAGAAGACAACCATCATCAAGCCAAGGAGATGGGAGAAGAAACCAAACCTGCTTATACCTTGATCTCAGGCAGCTTCCAGAACTGTGAGAAAATAAACTTCGGTTGTTTAAGCCACCCAAATCTGTGATATTTTGTTGCGGCAGCCCTGGAAAACTAATACACATTTTGCATAATACAGTGGTTACGGCAGGTAGCACTGTAGCTATGGTTATAGTATCTTAAGGTAGTAATGTAGTAAGGTAGCAGTGGAAGTCTGGTAAAACAATAATAAAGATGTAGTGAGGTAGTAGCAGTGTGGTAAGGTGGTAGTAGCAGTGTGGTAAGGTAGTAGTAGTGTTACAGGATAATAGCAATAGGTTAGGTAGTAGTAGAAGTGTATTAAGAATAGTAAAAATGGGACTGGCGTGGTGGCTCACACCTGTAATCCCAGCCGAGGTGGGTGGATTGCTTGAGGTCAGGAGTTCAAGACCAGACCGGCCAACATGGTGAAACCCCGTCTCTACTAAAAATACAAAAATTAGCCGGGCATGGTGGGGGGCACCTCTAATCCCAGCTACTTGGGAGGCTGAGGCAGGAGAATCACTTGAACCCGGGAGGTAGAGGTTGCCGAAATAATGCTACTGTACTTCAGCCTGGGCAACAGAGCGAGACTCTGTCTCAAAAAAAAAAAAAAAAAAAAAGTAAAAATGTAGCATGGTAGTAGTCATGTGGTATGATAGTATTAGTGTGATAAGGAAGTAATAGTCATGAAGTAAGCTAGTAGAAGTGTAGTAAGGGAGTATTAGTGTACTAAGGTAGTAGTAGTGGGCATGACAGTAGTTATGTCATAAGATAGTAGTGGTATAGTAGGTAGTAGCGTAACTATAGTAAGAGTAGTAGAGGTGTAGTAAGGTAGCAGTAGTGTACAATGGTAACATCAGTGTGAGAAGGTGGTAGTAGTGAAGTAAGGTAGGAGTAGAAGTGTAGTAAGGTAGCAGTAGTGTCGTAGGAGTAGGAATGGTAATTATCTTGCTGATTCTGTTTTTTTTTTTTTTTTTGAGACAGGGTCTCTGTGTTGTCCAGGCTGGAGTGCAATGGTGCGATCTCAGCTCACTGCAACCTCAGCCTCCCAGGTTCAAGCGATTCTCCTGCCTCAGCTTCCCGAGTAGCTGGGATTACAGGCACCTGCCATCACGCCCGGCTAATTTTTGTGTTTCTCGTAGAGACGGAGTTTCACCTTGCTGGCCAGGCTGGTTTTGAACTCCCGACCTCAGGTGATCCGCCCACCTCGGCCTCCCAAAGTGCTGCGATTGCAGGCGTGAGCCACCACACCTGGCCTATCTTGCTGATTCTGAGCCTGCCACTATACTAAGCGCCATATGTATATTTATAATGCTTAATGCTTACAATAATAATGCCTTTCTTTCTTTCTTTCTTTCTTTCTTTCTTTCTTTCTTTCTTTCTTTCTTCTTTCTTTCTTTCTTTCTTTTTTTTTCTCTCTCTCTCTCTCTCTCTTTCTTTTTTGAGACAGTTTTGCTCTTGTTGCTCATGCTGGAGTGCAGTGGCACAATCTCAGCTTACTGCAACCTCCGTCTCCTGGTTCAAGCAATTCTTCTGCCTCAGCCTCCCAAGTAGCTGGGATTACAGGCATGTGCCACCATGCCGAGATAATTTTTTGTATTTTTAGTAGAGACAGGGTTTTGCCATGTTGGCCACGTTGGTCTCAAACTTCTGACCTCACGTGATCCACACGCCTTGGCCTCCCAAAGTGCTGGGATTACAGGTGTGAGCCACCGTGCCCAGTCAATAATGCCTTTCTTATTGAAAGACACTTTGAAGAGGGTGCTTTAATTTTTGTCCCTATGATACATATCAGTAAAGTAAGACTCAGGGAGGTCAAATAACTCATCCAAGAATATCCGACTAGCAAGTGGCAGAACCAGGGCTAGGACCTAGATCTGTCTGACTCCAAAGCTAAACATCTTTATTATTCTGTTATTTTAATGCCTTCTTACAGAGAGGAGGAAACTGAGGCTCAGAGAAGTAAAGGAGATTATTTATATTCTCCCAGCTATGTCAGACTTGATATTAACTAAGTATCATCCAACTTCATCCCAGGAGCTCTTCATAAATCTACCCCCTTAACAGAGTACCCATAAACTTTGAGATATTATTTCTGGCTATAAAATAGTCACATCCTTTCTTGCTGACAGCAAAATTAGACTTCAAGTATAGAAATACTACTCTCTTCAACAAAAAACAAGAGGTCGATTCTTTCTCCAGATAGGGAAAACTAGGACAAGTGATTGGGAAGTACCCATTGCACCTGTTATGGCTGCGGCTTTTACTTTGCTGATGGAAAGGTGAGGTGAGTCCTTTTACTTTTGGTCAGACTTCGTGTTACGAATCAGGCCTTGTCCATGGTGTTTACCCTTTCATCATCTTAGGGATGTAGCTTCTTAGGCTACTAGCACCTGCCTATCCTTTCTTTTTTTTTTTTTTTTTTTTGAGATGGAGTCTCAGTCTGTCACCCAGGCTGGAGTACAGTGACACAATCTTGATCTCGGCTCACTGCAATCTCTGTCTCCTGGGTTCAAGCACTTCTTGTGCCTCAACTTCCTGAGTAGCTGGGACCAGAGGTGCATGCCACCAGGCCCTGTTAAGTTTTGTACTTTTAGTAGAGACGTGGTTAAATCATGTTAGCCAGCCTGGTCTCGAACTCTTGACCTCAAGTGATCCACCAGCTTTGGCCTCCCAAAGTCATGGGATTACAGGCATGAGCCACTGTACCTGGCTTATTCCATCTTTATTTATCCAGATGGAATAGTTCTTTTGTTTGCTTCACTCTGTATACATTATGTGCACCACCATGTGTATGTATCCTAAAAACTGAGAAGAAACCTCCATTAAAAATATTAAATATTTTAACAGCGTTCTTGTACACCAATCACAGACAAACAGAGAGCCAAATCATGAGTGAACTCCCATTCACAATTGCTTCAAAGAGAATCAAATACCTAGGAATCCAACTTACAAGGGATGTGAAGGACCTCTTCAAGGAGAACTACAAACCACCGCTCAATGAAATAAAAGAGGATACAAACAAATGGAAGAACATTCCATGCTCATGGGTTGGAAGAATCAATATTGTGAAAATGGCCATACTGCCCAAGGTAATTTACAGATTCAATGCCATCCCCATCAAGCTACCAATGACTTTCTTCACAGAATTGGAAAAAACTACTTTAAACTTCATATGGAACCAAAAAAGAGCCCGCATCACCAAGTCAATCCTAAGCCAAAAGAACAAAGCTGGAGGCATCACGCTACCTGACTTCAAACTATACTACAAGGCTACAGTAACCAAAACAGCATGGTACTGGTACCACAACAGAGACATAGATCAATGGAACACAACAGAGCCCTCAGAAATAATGCCACATACCTACAACTATCTGATCTTTGACAAACCTGACAAAAACAAGAAATGGGGAAAGGATTCCCTATTTAATAAATGGTGATGGGAAAACTGGCTAGCCGTATGTAGAAAGCTGAAACTGGATCCCTTCCTTACACCTTATACAAAAATTAATTCAAGATGGATTAAAGACTTAAATGTTAGACCTAAAACCATTAAAATCCTACAAGAAAACCTAGGCAATACCATTCAGGACATAGGCATGGGCAAGGACTTCATGTCTCAAACACCAAAAGCAATGGCAACAAAAGCCAAAATTGACAAACGGGATCTAATTAAACTAAAGAGCTTCTGCACAGCAAAAGAAACTACCATCAGAGTGAACAGACAACCTACAGAATGGGAGAAAATTTTTGCAACATACTCATCTGACAAAGGGCTAATATCCAGAATCTACAATGAACTGAAACAAATTTACAAGAAAAAAACAAACAACCCCATCAAAAAGTGGGCAAAGGACATGAACAGACACTTCTCAAAAGAAGACATTTATGCAGCCAAAAAACACATGAAAAAATGCTCATCATCACTGGCCATCAGAGAAATGCAAATCAAAACCACAATGAGATACCATCTCACACCAGTTAGAATGGCCATCATTAAAAAGTCAGGAAACAACAGGTGCTGGAGAGGATGTGGAGAAATAGGAACACTTTTACACTGTTGGTGGGACTGTAAACTAGTTCAACCATTGTGGAAGTCAGTGTGGCGATTCCTCAGGGATCTCGAACTAGAAATACCATTTGACCCAGCCATCCCATTACTGGGTATATACCCAAAGGACTATAAATCATGCTGCTATAAAGACACATGCACACGTATGTTTATTGCGGCACTATTCACAATAGCAAAGACTTGGAACCAACCCACATGTCCAACAACGATAGACTGGATTAAGAAAATGTGGCACATATACACCATGGAATACTATGCAGCCATAAAAAATGATGAGTTCATGTCCTTTGTAGGGACATGGATGAAGCTGGAAACCATCATTCTCAGTAAACTATCGCAAGGACAAAAAACCAAACACCGCATGTTCTCACTCATAGGTGGGAACTGAATAATGAGAACTCATGGACACAGGAAGGGGAACATCACACTCCAGGGACTGTTGTGGGGTGGGGGGAGGGGGGAGGGACAGCATTAGGAGATATACCTAATGCTAAATGACGAGTTAATGGGTGCAGCAAAACAACATGGCACATGGATACATATGGAACAAACCTGCACATTGTGCACATGTACCCTAAAACCTGAAGTATAGTAATAAAAAAAAAATTACATATTTTAGCTGGGTGCGGTGGCTCGTGCCTGTAATCCCAGCACTTTGGGAGGCTGAGGCGGGTGGATCACGAGGTCAAGATGGTGAAACCCCATCTCTACTAAAAATACAAAAATTAGCTGGGTGCACTGGCGGGCGCCTGTAATCCCAGCTACTTGGGAGGCTGAGGCAGGAGAATCGCTTGAACTTGGGAGACAGAGGTTGCAGTGAGCTGAGATTGTGCTATGGCACTCTAGCCTGGGCAACAGAGCAAGACTCCATCTCAAAAAAAAAAAAAATTTAATCATCCCTCACTTTTGTCAACGCCTTGGTAAACATGGATTTAGGTTGAACCCGAGTCCAAGAGAAGAGCCGATTTCCCTACTTTTCTGAGTGATTGTTTCTCTAACGCCAATCATCAATGTGATTAATAATATTTATTTTAAAATTGAGCTTTGATTTTGCATGGCTGTTTTTAGAAATTATGTAATTAAGCCTGCGGTCATTACTGATAGTTATTTAATTAGTTATTCCTTCTCTTTGAAGCAACTTGTTTTTTTTTTCTTGGAACTTGAAAATAGCAAATTGGTATCAAATATATACCTGAGGTGTTGAGAACACGCTTGCTAAGTCCATGAATGAATAAATAGAAGGCTCCTGGGAACATATTTTGTATTTGACAAATATGCATAGACTTCTTTTCTGCCCTTGGGTAATGAAGCACCTAATGTGACAGATTTAATTTTTTCCTGCTTGAAATAATCAGAGAAAAACAGCATGGAAGGAATCTACGTAAAACACATCTAGCAGTGCACTATTTCCCACTCTCATTCTCAGTGGTCTGCCTTCCCCAATGCTTTTTTGTAATTTAACTACCCACATTTCTGCACAAAAAAGTCTGTAAGTAGTCAACATGTCTATGTTGCCCCGAAACTGTGCAGGATACTGCTTGTCTGAATAAATTAATAAGAAACATTTTAAGGGAGCTACTACATCCAAGATATTGTTCTCGGCATAGGGGTTTGCCTATAGGCCTGTTTTAAATTTTCTTCCTTTGAAATACCATGGTAGATACCAACTTGTTGTTATATTCCTATGTACATAGAAGTATTTGAGAAATTGATGTATTTCTCAAGTGTGAGATTGTGAGTAAAATGCCCAGTTACACATGATCTGTGGCCACTTGGCATCGGCTGGGATCTGATGTCCTGAGGTGGCCTTGTGGGGCCTGTGTGCAGGAGTGGGGGAAGGGTGAGATGGGAGAAGCTGGGCAGCACTCTTTTGTCCTGTGGTCCTAGTGTGTGAGTGATCAAGGAAGAAATGGAGTAGCCTGAATCATGTGGGTATGGGCTAATCCATGACTGGAGCAAAAAGCTGAAGAGGGAACCCAAGATTTCATGTAGCACCCCAAAATCTCAACAGGGCTATATGTACCTGCGAGGAAATCAGAGGGGAACAAGAGCTCCATGTTTTGCATACAGAAAAAAACAAAGGGGTGGAGAAGCAGACCTTCAACTGAGGAAGAGCTGTGTACTCGAAAAGTTCCCTCTCACCTCCCGCTGCCACAGCACCTCCTTGCCAGCACCTTTGCAAACCCTCTCTGGACATGTTTTAAAGTGAGATTGAATAAATTGGCATTACTGAGTTGATGTATGTTTAATCAAATAGCTTAACATGAATAAACTTCGTTCTATTCCCAGGGTGCTTATTGAATGAAAGATACCTAGCATTTGTCTTGCTGGTGTGTTTTGTTTTTGCTTTTGTAGTGATTTGGAGTTTTGAGATGTAGGCACTCTCCTTTGATGCTGCATGTGGTCAGAAATCAATCCTGCTTCTGGCTTTATCAGTGAATCTGTTAGAAGCCTTTTGTAAGCCCTGTGCCCCCAACCCTACCAACTTGCCTTTTCACTGGGTCCCCATAACAATCTGCTTATCCTCATCATAATCTGAATATATTATATTAAAGTCATTTGTTTACTTATTTATTTCTTACTCTGGACTGAGTTCTTTGAAAGTAGAAATTATGTTACTGTATCCTCTAGTTTCAAGCACAGGGTATGGCAGTAATTAGTGCTTCATAAATGTTTGTTGACTATAAATTGGGTCTAAGTATAAATGGGGAAATCTTAAAAATCTAGGAATTTTGTTTAGTTTTGAGTGATCAAAATTTTTCTCATATCAGGAATCTCTCCAGCCCAGGAAGTAACATCAGACGACACTGATATTTTTAGGAGTTTGAACCCAAAGAGACTGAACTTCCCATAAAGTATGTCAACATTTGCAGAAGTACTGCCAGCTCTTTCTTTCTTTTAAGACATTGCTATACCTGAAATCTGTGGGAAATTAATACATTCTGAGGGAATTGTCCCCCTGAAGTGTCCCCTAAAAGTATAGGTTAATGAATACAAAGGGTAGCTTTTACTTTATTCACCTCCCTTGCTGTATCATACAGCTGTATATTTCTTTTTCTTTTATTTTTTTTGAGACAGGGTCTGGCTGTTGCCCAGGCTAGAGTGCAGTGGTACAATCTTGGTTCGGTGCAACCTCCATGTCTTGTGTTCAAGCCATCCTCCCACCTCAGCCTCCTGAGTAGTTGGGACTACAGGTGCATGCCATCACGGTCAGCTAATTTTTGTGTATTTTTCTTTTTTTTTTTTTGTAGAGAGGGGGTTTCGCCATGCTACTTGCTGATTTCAAACTCCTGAGCTCAAGCGATCCACCTGCCTTGGCCTTCCAAAGTGCTGGGATTGTAGGCGTGTGCCTGGCCTTAAATTTTTTGATATATGTTTATTTATAATTGTAATGATCCCCCCATTATTATGTGAAGAGTGTTCTGATGACATATTAGTTTGCTAGGGTTGTCATAACAAAGTACTATAAATGAGGTGGCTTAAACAACAGAAATTTATTATCCTCACAGTTCTGGAGGCTATAAATTCAAAATCAAGGTATTGGAGGATTGATTTGTTCTGAGGACTGTGATGAAAAATCTGTCACAGGCCTCTTTTTTTGGCTTGTAGATGGTTATTTCTCCCTATGATTCTTCACATTGTCTTACCTCTCTCTGTGTGTGTCTTTGAGCCCAAACTTCCCCCTTTTATAAGGATACTAGTGATACTGGATTAGGGCCCACCTTAGTGACCTCACTTTAACTTGATTACCTCTGTAAAGACCCTGTCATCAAATAAGGTCATGTTGTGAATTACTAGGGGTTAGAACTTCAATATATGAATTTTGAGGGGGCACAATTCAACCCATACTCAGTTTAACCAAAACTTACTATACGTTAAGGTAGAATCATGATGAAACTAGAGGGGAAATTGATGTCTCACAGGAGATCCTGTACTTGGAAAAAAAGTGCATGAAGTAATAGCAATTTAGATGATCTCCTTTTGAGGAAGTGATGAGTGAGCATTCAGCAAAGGAGTTCCATTGTGTTATATGGGGGCATTTTAGAAAAAGGCACATGCATGGAAAAAACCTGTAAGGGTAGCACAAGGGGATGGGTGATCCTAGCTATGTGAGGAGGTATGGCCACCCAGGAGCCTTCAGTCCAGTCCTAGGCATATTCTTCACTGTCATTTGGGACTCCACCCATTCCTCAACCTCATATCATTTGATTGACTCTGCATAATTTCCTCAATCCCAAACTTAAGGTGTGAACATGTGGCCAATGCTAAGCCAGTTGTGCTCTCTTTCTCTGAACATCAAGTGAAGTGACTTGTGGAAAAAACAGCGACATTCAATGGTCAATGGTCATTTATTTATTCCAGTTGCAGCAGCCTGAAAAGGTCAAGTAACTCGGGTGGCCTGGGATTCTGCCTTGTTTTGGTTCTGAGTTTGGTTCTCCAGGCTACCTGTAGATTCTGTGTACTATCTGACATCTTCATAACAAACCCTACCCTCCACATTTTTTTTTTTTTCTTGAGACGGAGTTTAGCTCTTGTCGCCTAGACTGGAGTGCAATGGTGCTTTCTCGGCTCACTGCAGCCTCTGCCTCCCTGGTTCAAGCGATTCTCCTGCCTCAGCCTCCTGAGTAGCTGGGATTACAGGCACGTACCACTACGCTCAGCTAATTTTTGTATTTTTAGTAGAGATGGGGTTTTGCTATGTTGGCCAGGATGGTCTCAAACTCCTTACCTTAGGTGATCCACCCACCTCAGCCTCCCAAAGTGTTGGGATTACAGGCATGAACCACCGTGCCTGGTCACCAAAACCCCTTTTGCTTAGCCAGGGTTGATTCCTGATGCTTTGGGTGGAAAAAATCTTAATTGCTATAGTGTTTTCTGAGGGATAATACTTGGTCTCTTTCATATTTATAGATGTTGTCTATACATGTTTATGAGCCTTGAGATGAAAATGAACAGTAACAAATAGATTCCCCAAATAGGCCCTTTTAAGATTTCTTTTGGAAAGTATATATATATATATATATATGTGTGTGTGTGTGTATATATGTGTGTGTATATATATATGTGTGTATATATATGTGTATATATGTGTATATATATGTGTATATATGTGTATATGTATATATATACAGACACACATACATGCACACATGCATACGTGTGTATATATGTATGCAGACATGTGCTGTATATGTAAGATATATTATGTAGTATATAAATATATGTTAAATATATTTTATATGTAATATATTATAAATATTTAAATATATAATATAGTCTTTTTCTTTTTTTAGTCTTAACTTAAAGCAAACCTGTTTGGCCAAGAATTGTTTTGTAGAAAAATAATGAAAAATATTTTTCTACAAATTGTTTTGCAGAAAAATAATGAAGAAAAATTTGCCATTCTAGCAAATAACACAGAAAAACACACATGCCTATTTCTAGTTTTCTCCACCCTTTCACACACACACACACACACGCACACACACACACACAGAGGTTCATTATCAAGTTATAGTGATCGATAAGTTAAAGACTCAGTTTAATGCTTTGGTTAGAAATAGGATTGCAAACATAACCTTTATTATGTGAATCTACCAAAGAATAATTGTGTCTATGTGCAAATTAGGATCAACAATGGAGTTTTGTTCAGAGTCCTGTTGAGATCCATATTGATTAGTCAGCTTAAGTTACAAACTATGGTGCCTTACAGGTGTCTGTCAAGTGCTTAACAACAAATAAACGTACTGAATATTTATTATGCTCAAGGCACTGAGCTTATCTTTAATGATATAAGGGCAAATAAGAACTGGGCTTAGGCTTTAAGGAGTTCATGAAATGCAAAAACATATAAAATCTGAAAATATCTGTGGAATTACCAACATATTTTTATTGACACTGAAGCACTAGCACCATCAATAAAGTTAAGAGTTTTTACCTTGACTCAGACTGACAGATCTGTAGCATAGAATCCAAGAACAATTTCTTGGGCTACTAACTTTTCCTGCTCTGAATATTAATTGATATTTGAGTTTTAGTTGTGAGATATGTATGATATTTTATGTAAAGGCTTATGTGCAATCTTTATAGAGATCAAAATGGGTACTTCTATCCAGGGCAACAGGCAACCTATCTAGAGAATTCTCTAAATTCTCTCTTCTATTTTGCTTATTATTTTCCTACTTATGTTTCATGAGAGAAACATAAATGCTGAATATGTTGAAAACATGCTAGATGGAAAGTCACATAACAACTAGTTGGAAAGAGGCAAAGTAGTATAGTCAAAGTAGGCAAACCAGACCCTCCACTTACTAGCTGATTTTGAGCCATCATCGGGCCCTGTGAGGCACAATTTTCTCCATTGTGTAACAGAAATAGTAGCAATTCCTTCTTTATCTTTCCCATTGGGCTATGCAAGTCTCAAATAAGAAAATATTGTAATGTCTGAAGTACTACACAAATGTGAGTCACTACAGTCAAATGACGTCACAGGTTAGATTATACTGGAAGATTTTCAAAGCTATTACTGTTACTCTGTAAAAGTCTGAGTAGAAGACAGCACTCACATATTTTTATCTTTCAGATGAGTGTGGGAGGGAGGTGGGACAGAGGAGCTAGAGGAGAGTCCAAGCTGAATAGATGAAATTTATAACACAATAAAATGCAGTGAACTGAAGGACTTGGAACAAACTGACTGCATTTTCTTTATCCTCTTCATGATATGCTTGCAATAGATTTTCCGAAATTATCCCCAAAGCAAGAAAAGGCACTGAATGATCCAGGTAGATTTGAAAAATAAGCTCTAAAAAAATAAGAAATGCATTAATGGCTTTTCCCCGGAAATTAAATAAAACAATCAAAGTATATCTTCCACTGCCTAAAATAGAGAGAATTCAACCATTTTATAATTGCGACCTTCATTGTAATCTTAGCTGATAAGTAGGTTTGGTGAGAAACTAAACTAAAAGGTATTGCTCTCCTTCCATTCCTCTGACAAGAACAGAAAGTCTGAGTCATAAAATAGAGGCCTTAGCCACTAGTTAGAATTTCAGATTTGTCATTTCTGTGGAGCCATTTTAAGAACTGATATGTATTTTTAAAACCCTAGACATTTAATGCCTGATGTTTTTGAGGAATATGTGTGTGTGTACATTTGTGGATTCTTACATGAGTTGAATCTGTGTTTTTCACGGTTCATACTCTTCAAACACTTCAATCTGAAGCAAATTCACCCCCTGTAACATATCCTGGCCTCATTAAGAAAGGCAAAATCACTGGATAAATTATTTTTGTTTTTCTGTGTCCTGTCTCAGTGCTCAAGTTTTCTACTTAATTAGTCAGTGGCTGGATTTTATTTATCTGGCAAGGAAAAGTCAAACATCACAAACATTTAATTAAAAGTTTACCTAAGCAGATACTTATATTTTGAATTCTAATGTACATGTGGCCCTTTTGCAAACTATGGCCATCTGAGTACTTGACCTTATGTGTGAAATATTTAAGCTTTCCTGTGCATAACCACAAATTTATATTTATCTGCAGAGTCAGAGAGATGATTTTCATACATAGAAAGTCAACCAATAAAGCTGCCTATTTATCTCTGTTTTTGCTATTGTCCTTCCCTTTTTTTAGTAAAAAATTTTTCTTCATGAAAATATTTGAGTAGGTTTTCTTTTTAAAAAAAAAAAAGAAGAGTTGCCAATTACCAATTATCTTTCCTCAGAGCATTAAAAATCTAACACTAGTAAATAGATGCTCTCCACCTTCTATTCAGAACCTTACAAATTCTTCCCGATAATAATGCAATTATTTGTTTAGTATAAATGATCCAATTAGCCTGTAGAAAAGGAAAAAACAAGATAACAATAAATAACAGATTATTTGGAACTATATAAACAGTAGGTCCTGATGTACAAACTTAGGGTATAAATATGTTCATATATTTTAAAAAAATTATTTGAATTGACAATTCTAGCCCCCATAAGAGTTACTAGCAAGAATCTAGTATTTCTTCTTGTGATTCCACTCCTCTAAATGGTGTAAAAATCCCAGTTCAAAGATGGTGATGGTGATGGTGGTGTTAGGTCTGAGCTGTTGCTTCTTGCTACTTGATATCATAAGTGAAGATTGGTCCCATGCAGTCTACACTGCTACTAGAATGGGCTGGTTGGCCTGGGTCCTTAACCAGGACTTGGGTTGGGTCCCAGGGGAACAACATATTTTAGTTTACATTTTTATTTATTTATTTATATTTGTTTATTTACTTATTTATTTGAGACAGAGTTTCACTCTGCTGCCCAGGCTGGAGTGCAGTGGTGGGATCCAGCTTACTGCAACCTCTGCCTGTCCTTGGTTTCAAGTGATTCTCATGCCTCAGCCTCCCGAGTAAGTGGGACCACATGTGCGTGCAACCACACCTGGCTAATTTTTGAATTTTTAGTAGAGATGAGATTTCGCCATGTTGGCCAGGCTGGTCTCGAACTCCTGACCTTAGGTGATCTGTCCGACTCAGCCTCCCAAAGTGTTGGGATTACCGGCGTGAGCCACCATGCCAGGCTTAGTTTACACTTTTGTGCTGTCAAGTCCACCTACTATGCTAAGGTGCCTAGGGTAGGGGAACTTCCAGCATTAGTCACCTGCTCAGACAAGCCCTCTCTCATAAACATTTAAACGCAGGTGGTAGCCCTGCATCATCTGTCCTCAAAGACACTGCCAATTTTGTACTTTATTTTCCATGATTATAATTTTTCATTTTGAATATTGTCCAGAGTTCAGGGACTGGGATCTTTATGCAGATTGGGCCACCTCCATCCCAAGAAAAACCTCTACTTATCAGGATATGGGCAGATTTACTCAGCTCCTGGAAAAAAACCAAAGGCCTATGCTCTTCTCTCAGGACAATGGGTGAATACTTGCTCTACCTTGTTCCTTAACTTAAACAAACAAACAAACAAAACCCTCAACTGGCTCTACCCTCAACAACTGTAATATTTGGAAGCATTTAGAGCAGAAAGATAAATACACATGTACTTTGAGCAAATGGCCTTCTATTGCTCTTGTGTGTCATTTTGATCTGACCTATAACGTCAAAGCGTAACCACACAAAATAAATGGTTTAGTAAATTCAATCACTGTGGGTACCCAAACTGTATAATGAATAATATTTCAGATACATTTGCTAGAAGATTGCTTTAGTGCTTTTTTCCACTTGGTCATCTGAAATATCTGACCTTTATCCCAATACTTTGTCCAAAGAGGAGCTATTGTAACATTGGAAGACTAGAGAATTCAAAGTGGAGGGATTAAAAAACCTCTTTCTGGCTGGGTGCGGTGGCTCATGCCTGTAATTCCAGCATTCTGGGAGGCGAAGGCGGGCATATCACTTGAAGCCAGGAGTTTGAGACCAGCCTGGCCATCATGGAAAAACCCCATCTCTACTAAAAATACCAGAAAAAAAAAAAAAAAAAAAAAGCCAGGCCTGTAATCCCAGCTACTCGGGAGGCTGAGATATGAAAATTGCTTGAACCCACAAGGCAGAGGCTGCAGTGAGCCGAGATCATGCCATTGCACTCCAGCCTGGGCGACAGAGCAAGACACTGTCTCAAAAACAAAGCAAAAACAAAGCAAAACCCCCAAACAAACAAATAAATAAATAAATAAATAAATAAATTTCTTTCTAATTTGGTAACTGCATATATACTCTACTATTTTCACTCTATTGACATAAAAATTCAGCAGGCTATGTTTATCTTCAATGAAATCTCATTGACATAACCAGGATTAAAATTAGCTCTTGAATTTAAAAACCTCAGTTTATAGAGTAGGTTACATCACAGTTAATATTTACATGTGGCACAGTGGCAGAAGGAAAACTGCTCAAACCAGAGCCGTCCATCAAAAGAAGAAGGTTCCTGTAACAACTATGTCAATAAAATTTGTCAGTGTTAAGAGAAAAGGAGAATTATGTTTCACTAGATAGGGCTAGACAGAGAAAACCAAACGCATATGGTTTCATGACTTTCTCGTCATTTAATTTTACAATGAATGTCTAATTCAAATTCTGGCCTTTTTAATGGGAATGATCTTTAGCAAAGCTACAAATGCTAATAATTAACATATTTCTTACAATGGTAATTACTATTGTGAAGGGATTCACCTCTGATTCAAGGCTGAATTTTGGATAGTTTGGTGGCATAGAGTTAGATGATACTCCACTTCCCTAGGAGTCTATCTTTGTAATTACTGATCTTAAGAGGATATCGAGAAACTTCCTGAAAGAAAAAGTGAACAACTTAAGGGTAGTTCACAACTGGGGTTCAGATGTACACAGGTATGTCTGGTGGATTTGGGGCTGGGGTGTGTATGTTTTGGAGGTGGGAGCACAAGCAGACCAACTTTATGAAGTCTTGGAGGGAGCACCTGCTAAGAGAATTCACCGCGAGGACAATGTGCTGCTGGACAAGTTAGGCTCCAGTACAGGCCAAAGGACAGAGGGTCTGTGAAAGTGAAAGAAATACTAAAGTGTGGCAGCAAATACTTGAAATTAGCCCTCATAAATTCACCCCGTACGTCACTCTAAGGAGAGAGAAAAAAATGTGTTTTTCACCGTCTTTGTAACCCTACGTCCCAGGCCCCCGATTTTTTTTTTTTTTTTTTTGCATTCTTCTCACTGCTGTCCACCATTTCTGAGAATCCCCAAGGAAAGCATAACACACAGAGCAGATTCTTTCACTTGTCTCTCTTTGTGAACATAATTGACTGGAAACAATCTTGGGAGGGCAAGAACAAAACAAAACAAAACAAAACAAAACAAAACAAAACAAAACAAAAAAACAGAAGACAAAAGCGAGGTAGGAGCATGGTCTGCATAGTTCTGGCGCTGTTAACAGCAGCACCAATGTAGGTGTCGGTGTGTGATGACCAGGAATGATTTGTAAGACATTCCTTAGTGATTCTGCCATACTGGGCAACTCAGGGAAGAAAGAACAGTCTGAAGGGACCTGGAATCTTTCAAGAGCAAGTACAAATTTATTTATTTTTTAATATATTTTTAAGATGGGGTCTCGCTCTGTGGCCCAGGCTGAAGCGCAGTGGCACAGTCTCGGTTCACTGCAACCTCTGCCTCCCAGGTTCAAGCAATTCTCTTGCCTCAGCCTCCCAAGTAGCTGGGACCACAAGTGTGTGCCACCACACCTGGCTATTTTTTTTTTTTGTATTTTTAGTAGAGATGGGGTTTCAGCATCTCTCAAACTTCTGACCTCAGGTGATCTGCCTGCCTCGGCCTCCCAGAGTGCTGGGATTATAGGTGTGAGACACTGTGCCCAGCCACAAGTCCAAATTTAACTGAAAATTTGACATTATTTGTATCCACAAACTAATGAAGTTAATAGACATTTGGGTGAATATTCATTATCATTTTATTGGTAGTTTTGTGATAACCTTTGTGGGACAGATCTTGATTCATGACTGAAACATAACTTTAGCTCACTCCTCCATTCCAAATTATGTAATAATAGTTGTATTCAAACATACACACATACACGTATTTAATAATTTTAAAATTTTGGACAACTTTACTTTTTAAGAAGTGAGCTGGCCAGGCGTGATGGCTCATACCTGTGATCTCAGCACTTTGGGAGGCTAAGGTGGATGGATCATTTGAGGTCAGGAGTTTGAGACGAGCGTGGCCAACATGGTGAAACCTCGTTGCTACTAAAAATACAAAAATTAGCTGGGCATGGTGGCAGGCACCTGTAATCCCAGATACTCAGGAGGCTGAGGCATGAGAATTGCGTGAACCCGTGAGGTGGAGGTTGCAGTGAGCCAAGATCGCACCACTGCACTCCAGCCTGAGCAATAGAGTGAGACTGTCTCAAAAAAAAAAAAAAAAAGAGGTGAGCTTAACTGTTTCCACAGATTGTGTTCTTTTGCTAGCTGTTATAATGCTGTACAATGAAGCCAGTTGAATATACTCATTAGAAAAGCAAAAAGTTTTGATATGAGAGAAGGTGGACCAGAGGGAAAATATATAGAGATATTGTAGGGAGATAAAAATGATAACTATTGAAATACAGAGTTTTTTTTTTTTTTTTTTTTAGATGGTATCTTGCTCTGTCACCCAGGCTGAAGTGCCGTGGTGGATCTTGGCTCATTGCAACCTCCACATCTCGGGTTCAAGCGATTCTCCTGCCTCTGCCTCCTGAGTAGCTGGGATTACAGGGGCCGGCCACCACACCCAGCTAATTTTTGTATTTTTAGTAGAGACTGGGTTTCACCATGTTGGTCAGGCTGGTCTCGAACTCCTGACCTCGTGATCCACCCACCTCAGCCTCCCAAAATGCTGGGATTACAGGCGTGAGCCACCGCACCCGGCCGAGATGATTTTCAAATGTATGTTTTATGTCTACATAAGATTCAACATCAATACAACACTTAAGTTTTATCAAACTTCTATGGTATGTCTGAAACTGTGCTAGAACCTGAGATGCAAAGATAACGAAGTCACAGACTCTGGCATGACGACTTCTCCAACTTAAAAGGGAATTAAGTGGGTAATAAGTGCAATAAATAATGTACCGTCTGACACAAAGAAAGAGTGTAGCAGCTTTTGGGAAAGTGGTTCAAGATGGCTTCACAGAAGACTCTCTTAGCCTTGGTTTTGAGGGTGGAATAGTTAAAGAAGTCTGTTTCAGTTAGGAAAAATTGCGTGTAAAAACAATGAGCATAAACCAGATTTTTATTTGCTAGATGAAAGTCCTTGCACTTTTTCCCATGGTCTATTTGGAGAACCACTACATACTAGAAAGCTAGTATGACAATATTTCAGGGAGAATTTTGGAAAATGCTAGGGAATGAAGTTGGAGAGGTGAATTCCATTCAGGTCATTGAGAGCTATGGTAAGGGATTGGATTTTATAATGCCGGCGATGAGAAACCATTGAGGTGTTTTAAGTAAAGAGCAATATATTTAGTCATGAGCTAAAAAAGAAATAGCACTACCAGGCATCCACACAAATGACCTTCTTTTCCTACCTCTGTCCCACTTGTTTGTAGAACCCTTTCTCATATGCACATTTGCATGGTGCATAACCATCTTTTCTAAAATTTGTGCTTATCTTAGCCCTTTGATGTTATAGGTACTGATTGTTGAAAAGTAGATTTCATTTCATGAGTCCATTCTTTTAGGATATTGTTGATTTTTGCCAAGATAAAAATGTTTTCAGGTTGAGAAACAGTGTATGGGTTCTCTATTTTATTATTATTATTATTTTTTGAGATGGAGTTTCGCTCTGTCACCTAGGCTGGAGTGCAGTGGTGCAACTTCGGCTCACTGCAACCTCTCTCTCCTGGGTTCAAGCGATTCTCCTGCCTAAGCCTCCAAGTAGTGGGGATTACAGGCATGCACCACCATGCCTGGCTAATTTTTGTATTTTTAGTAGAGACGAGGTTTCACCATGTTGGCCAGGCTGGTCTCAAACTCCTGACCCCAAGTGATCTGCCCCCCTCACCCAAGTGATCTCCCTCCCAAAATGCTGGGATTACAGGCGTGAGTCACCGTGCCTGGCCTAGGTTCTCTATTTTTAAGATCATTTTATTAATAAACATTGTGGAAAATGGCTTGTCAGTAGAATCAAGTGCTTTGTATTTATGATGACAAAATGTGATCTCTTAAACTTTCAAATATAGTGAAGACTATTTAAAAGGAGAGAGTTTTATAGTTTTCCACTGTAGGAAGAAGATTCTAGGTTCGAATGAGTTAACTGTGACGTGGGAATCCATAGCTCATTTTGGTTTTTCATATATTTTTAAACATACTAAATTCAGAAAACAATGTTAAAGACTACATTTTTGAAGAAGACATAGCTTGCTTTAAATTTAAAACACTAAATAGCAGAAATAAATGGGTACTTGAAGTAAATTAGCCTGGAATCACAAATTCTTACCCTAATTCAAAATGTTTCCGATTTAGAGAGAAATAAGCTTATGAAATGTGCTTTCACGGACTACCGTTTTTATACTGACTACAGTGTGAATAGTTATTTAGGAATTTCTGCCAATATTGTGAACAAATTAAGGCTTCAAAATATCTGCTGTGCAGTGCGTACATATAGTGCGCATTCAATAAACATTTAGTTGAATTATGACAGTTCTCACTGTAATAAATTGGTTTCTTAAGCTGGATCCTTTTATTTAATATTCACGATTTTCACATGACCTTTGGAACTTTTGGCTGATGGGGGAAGTAGTGTGAAGAGTTACTGTTTACTACTGTAAAGAAGAAATCCATATTTTCTTAACAAACTTTTCACAAATGCTGTTCATGTCCATAATTAGACCCCCTTAGTGCTTCTAGATCTTATTTGATCTCACATTTAGTTCCACAGACATTTACCTAGAACCTATGGCACTGGTTTTATTGTTCTGATGTGTGGGTTTCAGTTGCTTAACATGTGTGTCCAGAGTCTTCCATTATTTCAGGGCAGAGCTCATGTTTTTCTTATCCTCCTCCTTCCTTTTATCCTTTTGTCTCTGTACCATCTTTTAACAGATCATAGGATATGGAATTCCAATTCCATATCAGCAAATTGCAAGTCACTTTTATTGAGAACACTTAGAAAAAAAGAAGTAAGTAGGGGTTAGGAAAAGGGACGTAAGGAAAGGAGAATGGTGGCCCAGCTTGGTGCCTAAGGGCTCTGGCTCGGGTGTCAAAAGTGGGTTCCAATCCTCCCCTGATCACTCATTAATTGTGCAACCTTGGGCAAGGTACTAAACTTCTACAAACTTCCATTTCCTCATACATAAAATGAGGATGACACTAATAACCAGTTCATAAGGTAGTTTTAACATAGGCCGGGTGCAATGGCTCACGCCTGTAATCCCAGCACTTTGGGAGGCCGAGGCGGGCGAATCACAAGGTCAGGTGTTTGAGACCAGCCTGACCAACATGGTGAAACCCCATCTCTACAAAAAAATACAAAAATTAGCCAGGTGTGGTGGTGCGCCCCTGTAATCCCAGCTACTCAGGAGGCAGAGGCAGGAGAATCGCTTGAACCCTGGAGGTGGAGGTTGCAGTGAGCTGAGATCACGCCACTGCACTCCAAGCTGGGTAGCAGAGCGAGACTCCGTCTCAAAATAAATAAATAAATAAATAAATAAACGGAATAATGCTTACAAAACTTAGCACATGGTTATCACCAGATAGATGTCATGATTGGTATATAAATATGAATAAATGAGAAGGTTTTCCCAGTAAAACATTGGAGGAGGTAAAGACAGCTGAGAAAGCAACTACTGCCTTGGTATTACATTCTTTTCTTTATTAGAATGAGAACTCAGATGTGCTTCGGATGTCCTTTAGCCAGAATAACTCCTGGAAAGAGCCCAAGATATATTAACATGTATACTACAGAAAAGATTTGAATAATAGCCCCTCAGTTGTGCAAAGTAGGCCAGCATTCCAGAGAGCCTTTCGGACATTCACTTTTAAATTTCTGTGTCCCTAAAACTATGGTGTAAACTGAAATGACGGACTTAGAGCTCTAAGTTATAAAAATCAGAAAGGACCAGACACATTTAAACAATGCCTCAGCATGCAAGCCATTTGTGATAAAGCAAATTAATTTCTAATTTTCTTATTGTAACTTAGGGGAAGTGGTCTTTTGAAAAATTCATATTAAGCAGGGAATGAAAACAGGATATGGATTTTGCAGTCTTTGGTCTTAATTTAAGATGCCAAAAAGTCACTGACAATTGCATGTGCTGCCTTTGTTTTAGTGATGGTAAAAATAAAAAACAGGTTGGGTGCGGTGGCTCACGCCTGTAATCCCAGCACTTTGGGAGGCTGAGGTGGGTGGCTCACTTGAGGTCAGGAGTTCAAGACCAGTCTGGCTAACATGGTGAAACCCCATCTCTACTAAAAATACAAAAATTAGCCGGGCGGTAGTAGCGTGTACTTGTAATCCTAGCTACTTGTGAGACTGAGGCGGGAGAATCGCTTGATCCCAGGAGGCGGAGGTTGCGGTGAGCTGAGATCACACCACTTTACTCCAACCTGGGTGACAGAGTGAGACCCTGTCCCCCAAAAAATAAAAAATAAAATTAAAATTAAAAAATAAAAAAACAGTTGAGAGTCCAAGGCAGGCAGATCAACTGAGGTCAGGAGTTGAAGACCAGCCTGGTCAGCATGGTGAAACCCCGTCTCTACAAAAATACAAAAATTAGCTGGGCATGAGGGCAGGTGCCTGTAATCCCAGCTACTCAGGAGGCTGGGGCAGGAGAATCACTTGAACCCGGGAGGCGAAGGCTGCAGTGACCCACGACAGCGGTACTGCATTCTAGCCTGGGTGACAGAGCGAGACTTTGCCTCAAAAAATAAAAATAAAATAAAAAATAAAAATAAAAACAAATGAAAACCAACCAAACAACAACAACAAAAGCCAAAAACAAAAATGCCTGTGAGAGATTTCTTAGAGTCACTCATTATTAGTTCATGCTCCCAGTAGAGATATTTCTTCAATCAAGTCCCAGTTTCCTCCTCTTTTATTGCATTCTTTTGTGAAGAAAGCTTCAAGAAATGAATTCTTGTCCTTGGATATGAGGGAGGACTATACTATGCTTTCTCTAGAAGGCACTACTGTGTGTTTGAGCACATGTTTCAAATAATTAGTAGGTGTGAGCGGCTCTGCCAATGGACATACTACATTTATTTTCAGTGATCACTTGAAAAACACACTTATAAGCTTATAATTGCTGACATTAACAAACAACAGGTATGAAGATGCTGTTCACAAAAAGTGTATGTAGTTCCATGTGTTTTATTTAGTCTGTTTGAAATGAAGTTTAGCATATTTATAGCACACAGCATGAAACATGTCAGTCATTTTGAATTTAACGTTGTGCATAACGTATTCATAAGAATTATATTTATTTATTTACTAGCATTTATCTTCAAATCAAAGGTTAAAATTTCAAGATGCACAAAAATGGTTAACTTTCTGTGAGAAGTCTGAGAAATCACTGAAGACATGAAAATGACAGGCTGGAGGAAGAAGTAAAGAACTTAGAAGGCCAAAATAGAATTCTAAGATAACATGAATCTAGAACATATAAAAGAGAAAGGATTGATTGAAAAAAGGAAAAGGAAAAAAAAAAGAATTATTAAACAGAAACATTAGGTTCAAGTAAACCCAAAACAATCATCAAAGTAGATGTTAACAGCATTTTGAGTACATGTTGTGAGTATGAGAAGTGCAATTCTAAATATTAGGCCCTTATGTTTTAACGTATCAGCAAATACAATATTTTGTTTCTAATTTAACAAATTTTTAAGAATGTTATGTTAGTTGTGACATATTTCCAATAAATATGTTTCCCAAGGACACTGGGTACAATAAAGTGGGTCTGACAATTAACTTACCTTTGAAACCTGAGCCCTTCGTTAGTTACAGGAATACACTGGAACATGATTTTTTCCTCTCCTGCTTGGAGAACCCACAAGTTGTGTTTTCTTTATGAACACTGGAAATTCTTTCTTTTAGCCAAATGAAGGGTGTGCATTTCCTCGGCCAGGAGTTACCAGGCTGATAATCCTGATGCAGCGGTTCTCAAAATCTTCTCAGAAGACCCGCAGTAGCACCAGCAGCACCAAAGGACTTGTTGGAAACACCAGTTTTCTAGGCCTGGCACAGTGGCTCATGCCTGTAATCCCAGCACTTTGGGAGGCCAAACTCCTGAGGTCAGGAGTTTGAGACCAGCCTGGCCCACATGGCAAAACCCTGCCTCTACTAAAAATACAAAAATTAGCCGGGTGTAGTGGCGGGCACCTGAAATCAGTTACTTGGGAGGCTGAGGCAGGAGAATCGCTTGAACCTGGGAGGCAGAAGTAGCAGTGAGACAAGATCACACCATTGCACTCCAGCCTGGGCGACAAAAGCAAAAACTCTGATTAGAAAAAAAAAAAACAAAAACAAAAAAAACCAGGCGCGGTGGCTCACGGCTATAACCCCAGCACTTCAGGAGGTTGAGGTGGGCGGATCACGTGACGTCAGGAATTCAAGACCAGCCTGGCCAACAGAGTGAAACCCCGCCTCTACAAAAACATGATGGCGCGCGCCTGTTATCCCATCTACTCAGAGGCTGAGGCGGGAGAATCGCTGGAACCCGGAAGGCGGAGGTTGCAGTGAGCTGAAATCGCGCCACTGCGCTCCAGCCTCGGTGACAGAGCAAGACTCCGTCACAAAAAAAAGAAAAAAGAAACACCAGTTTTCTGATTCCACCAAAGACCTACTGCCTCAGAAACTATGAGGGCAGAACCCAGCAATCTGTGCTTTCACTAGCCCTCCAGGAGTTGCTGAAATTTAAGAATCATTGCCCCAAAAGCTGGCCCTCACAATGATGCCAGGTAAGGAAAGACAACATTATTACCTATGTGTGGTGTGTTAACATTCTTTATGAAACATGTGTGAAGACCTAAATCGAAGACTTTGTCCGTGAGATATTCCCTAATCACATTAGTGAAATAAAACTATATTTCATCTACTTTTCTACTGCTACAGAAATCTCCCCCGGTTAGGATAGTCCCAGTTTCCTATTTATCTTTGTTTTTCTTGCAGTGCACAGCATGTCACCCAGTAATTGATACTTTCTTTTGTTTGTTTGTTTGTTTGTTTGTTTTGAGACGGAGTCTTGCTCTGTCTCCTAGGCTGGAGTGCAGTGGCGCGATCTCGGCTCCCCAAGTAGCTGGGACTACAGGCGCCCGCCACCACGCCCGGCTAATTTTTTGTATTTTTAGTAGAGACGGGGTTTCGCCGTGTTAGCCAGGATGGTCTCGATCTCCTGACCTCGTGATCCGCCGGCCTCAGCCTCCCAAAGTGCTGGGATTACAGGCGTTAGCCACCGCACCTGGCCTAATTGGTATGTTTAAATGTTAAAATTAAATGGAATGATTTCCTAAAATAAACAAATGTGGGACAATTTATTGCACTCTGTTCAAATTCCCATTTTGAAGTGGAATTCAAACAAACATGACAGTAAAGGGGTACATTGTGCACAGGGACAAGAGAAAAGGAGAAAGGGAAGAAATACAGAGAACTAGATAGGAGGAAGTGTCAAAGACTGATGGGTGTAAGCCACCTTTACCTCTGCATATTGGTTATCCTTTGAATTGTGGTATGTGGTCATATTGCTTATTAGTTATAACATACAGCTGTCGGAAAAGTTTTTCAATTAAAATTTCAAATGTAATATTAAAACTGTTTGGATTCCTTCCTACTGGGCACTGGACACCGTCTGTGGAGCTGCTGGAACAGGGCTGAATAGGGTCATATTTTGAAAGAACTCAGCCTAGTGCAGTTTCTTAACCTTAGCACTATTGGCCTTTGGGGCCCGATAATCCTTTTTTGTGAGGGACTGTCCTGTGCACTGTAGGATGTTTAGCAGCCTTCTTGGCTTCTACTCAGTAGATAATGCCATTATCAACCCCCTCCCCTAGAAGTGACAATTAAAAATGTCTCCAGACTTTTCCAGATGTCCCCTGAGGAGCAAAATTGTCTCCAGTTGAAAACCACTGGGTTAGTGGGAGAAACAGATAAAAAGATAGAAGCTCTCCATACACCATGATAATGCCATGATGCCATAGGGCTGGCAGGAGTGAAGGGAAGAGCGTCTCACAAAGACTCGGGGGGATGCAGGGAGGAGGAAAAATTAGGAAATGAGGTGGGCTGAGTTGCAGTTAGCCTGTGGGGAAAATGAAGGAGAAGGGATAAGGAAGAAGAGGAGGAAGGAGGGAGGAAGAGTGAGGAGTAATAGAGAATTATAGTTGACCTTGAACAACTTGGGGGTTAGGGATGCCGACCCTTGCATAGTCAAAAATCTGAGCTTAACTTTTGACAATCCTCAAACTTTCCTAACAGCCTACTGTTGACCAGATGCTTTACCAATAACATAAACAGTTTATTAACACATATTTTGTATGTTTTATGTATTATACACTGTATTCTTACAATAAAGTAAGCTAGAGAAAAGAAAATGTTATTAAGAAAATTGTAAGGAAGAAAAACTGTATTTACTGTTCATTAAGGGGAAGTAGATCATCATAAAGCTCTTCATCCTTGTCATCTTCATGTTGAATAGGCTGAAGGAGGAGGGGGAGAGAAAGAAGAGACTGGCCTTGCTGTCTTAGGGGTGGCAGGGGTGGTAGAGGTGCAGGAGGTGGAAGGGGAGGCAGGAAAGGCAGGCACACTCGGTGTAGCTTTCATTGAAAGAAATCTGCCTATGAGTGGACCCATGCAGTTCAAACCTGACTTGTTCAGAGTCAACTGTACTTGTTCCAGGCTAAGAACAGAGAATAAAAAAAATGTATAGAGGCCTGAAACAGCATATTATATTAAAAGAACTAAAAGCCAGTAAATGCTTTGCTACTGAAGCATAAAGTGAGAAAGGGGGATCATGGGCTCTGAAATTGCAGCCACAAGTCTACAGAACACATTTTTCATAGCCCAAGGTCAGTCTTCTATTACCCTTTGCAGTGAGGTTATCATCATCCATTTTTCACTCATCAGTGCTAGGGAGCCCATTAAATACTTGCCACTATACTTGGTCCCAACAGTTAATAGACTGTAGCATCTTTTATTTCTTCACCTAGCCTGAAATCAGTTGAGCTTTTGCAGAATCTTAGATATGTCATTTTTTTCTTCAGGTTTAGAATGGGGCACTTAAAAAGATGCATAGTAGTTGAAAATAGAGAAAGAAAATAGCATGTAGCAATTTGTGCCTTTATTCTGCCCAAATGTCTCAAAAAGGAAAAAAAAATTTTAAGGGTAAATATTGTCATCAATTTATCTGAGCTCTTTTGACTTCCTTTGAGCCTGAAAAAACGGGATCAGTGTCTTTTTAATATTTACCATAGTGCCTGATATGTAGAAGGTGTATGACCAATGTTTATTAGATAAATGTTCACTTTTATTATTAGTAATATTAACCACATTTTAATAGAGAGTAATAATACATGATAAACTTCTCAAGGATGCGATCTCATTTGATCCTTATAACAACCCAATGAGGTAAGCGAGGAATAGTTGTTAAGTCTAATACATGTTATATCTTATCCTTGACCCAGTATTACCACAGTCACGCCTTCCTCTCCCTGCAATGAAAGAAAACCGATAAACACAAAATGTTGTATCCCATATAAGTGTTCCTTCTTATGGTAGATAAGTAAATGGAAAAGATAGGTATGCATTCTCAATTTTTTTAAGTCCTAGAATTATAAAACAATAAAGAGGTGAGAAGGGAGAGAAACCTTAAGGGACCAACCTCTTGATTTTACAGGTGAGAAAACTGAGGCCACATAGCCATTTAGTGCAGAGCCAGGATTATAAACCAGATGTTTGGACTCCTATGTGGTGGTGGACACGAGGATATACTAATTAGCGTCCTTACCAGAAAATTCCACATATCTCTAAGGAGCAGATCACCACACACCTGCACAGCCCAAGCCTGGATTTTGGAGGTTTTTCTTGTAGAGTTTGTCTTTGATAGAAATTTACGGTCCAGAAGAAGGCCGGCTTCAAGGACGTAAGAAACGGCATATTCAAAACAAATACATGTATGCCTATTCTTGTAAACCAGTACTTAACAATAGTATCCAGGTGTCCAAACATAATAGCTTATCTGTTTTATTTTTTCCAGAAAAGGAAACAAGGTCTTAGAGAGGTTACATTTTGCATAGGATTTTGTTAGCCAAGTCAGCATCTGTTTGCATCTTAAAAATGAGTCATACCTATTCCTTGTAAGTAGGACAGGAGGGCAGCTGGAATTTCCCAGCTCACTCCTTGTCACTGCTTCCTGCCTCTGCTGCTCTTTGTCCTCCACAGCACGCTTCATTGGCTAAAAAGTGAACCAGATGCTACATTACCTCAGGGCAGTTGTAAGTACTGAGTCAGATGCCTTAGGCTTGTGTGATGGGAAGTTTAGGGCGAAACCAATGTCTTACTTTAACATCAGTGTGAATAAGTTAATTTCTTTTGAGATTTTATTACTCAATATTCCACCCAGAAAGAAACACAGATGACACTCAGCCAATCAAAGGCCATCTGGGACTGACAAATGCAGAGCTTGTTGTAGATGACAAGGCTCAGTGGATGGGTCATCACTGAAAGAAAGGGAAACATTTTGAACTGTTTTGTCTCTCTCCTTGCTCACATGAAAAACAAAAAAATCCTTGGCCAGTTGCGGTGGCTCATGCCTGTAATCCCAGCACTTTGGGAGGCCCAGGCGGGCAGATCCCTTGAGGTCAGAAGTTCTGGACCAGCATGGCCAACATGGCAAAACCCCGTCTCTACTAAAAATACAAAAATTAGCCAGGCGTGGTGGCACGCACCTGTAATCCCAGCTACTTGGGAGGCTGAGGCATGAGAATTGCTTGAACCTGGGAGGTGGAGGTTGCAGTGAGCCAAGGTTGTGCCACTGCACTCCAGCCTGGACGACAGAGTGAGACTCCGTCTCAAAAAAAAAAAGTCCTTAACCACAGACTAAGTAAGCATTATTGCACAGAGTGTCATTCGCTAATCTTGCTTGTGCCTGAACTTTGAAAGCACCGGCCCCTTGCTTTGGGGGTTGTGGGCGTGGAGTGTAAGCCTGTCCTCTAGACGGAGACAACACTGAGAACAGAAGGAGAGGATCTTGGAGATTTGTTAATTTCCTGTTGCAGTTAACCTTGTCTGGGGCTCTCACTTTAGCACTGTGCTCTCCTTTGCACAGCTGTTATTTTTTTTCTCTTCATATGTACAACTTGAATTATCCAAATGCCTTGCTTTGAGGATATTCACCCTATCTTATTGATCCTCTCACTGTGTAAGACGATGGAGAATACAGTAAAAAACCCTCAATGGATACTACTTACACTAAATTAACTCTATGAATTCAAAATTTTAAGATGCTACTTAATCATGTAAGCCTGGTTCTCCAAAACTTCATCTGCCATGGGAAAAATCAAAGCTTGTAAAGTGATTAAACTTGTAAAGGAATTAAACTCTAGGATTCACTCATTTTATAATTGGTATTTTCACCCTAAGAGCTTTCTTTTTCCTCGCTGGTGTTTAAAAACAAAGTAAAACCAGACAAAACAAGATTAACTAAATTAAAACCCCTGTGACTTTAAAAAAAGTAGCCAAGAATAATGTGCAAGTGTCTAGTTAGGCCAATAGATGTCCTTAACATGTGTGAGCTGGGAACACAAATGAGCATGAAGGGCGAGGAAGAGCACCACCCCCTGCTTCTTTTCCTGCTCCTGTTCTTGCAGAGGGTCAGGCTTGGAGACCACATATGGTCAGCTCAACACACGAGTCCACCAAGCAGCCCATGAGGAACTCTTCCTTCCAGAGTTGTGCACACCATGCAGTGTGGTCCACCTGCAGAAGCACAGAACAGGCGCTGCCTGGGCCAGAGGTCCATTCAGGCCATGGAATTGGTCTCAATGCCATTTAGGCATGAATCCAGGGTCCTGGGTACCAGATGCATGGTCTAGGTAGGGGGTGTCATGTACTAGGTGAGCATGGGGTTCCGCTGGGCATGTTCCCTTGTCTTGTAGGATGTTAGCTCTGAGGGGCGTGGCTGGAAGAAGGCTAGCCTTGAGCCCTCTAAAAGGCAGAGCTTAGGGCAAAGCTCCAGTTGCTCAGGCCTGTGGGTAGTACTGCTTAAATATCCCCTTGAAAACTTCTTTAAAATGCAAATGTCTCTATTCTTTTGTAGTTCAAAAGCATGATGATTGGGTGTTCACAGGCATGTGTGAGATGTGCCACCCTCTGAACCTCCTTATGACCCAGTACATTACCTGTCTGACCTGAAAAAAAAATGTGAATTTCTGGATTCTACCTGCCTCCCCGCACTCCGACATTATGATGTAGCAGCTCTGTGGTAGGACCCAGGAATCTGCCTGTGTAATCACAGGTTGATATTCTGGTGTTTCCTGGTTTTTCTCTGCTGATTTGGGGGATGTTTACCAGCAGCAGAGCGGCCTCTTTCCTCTGCCCTCCTCCCTTGCTGCCCTCCCCAGACCCCAGTGACTCACGCTCCTCCTGCTCCTCCTGTTGCTGGCCTTTCTGTTGTGGTTGCCAGCGCTACTTTGCAGACGCTGCCTGCTCCCTGCACGCCAACACAGATTCTGTTTCCCTGCTACCGCTGCTGCTGTTGTTTGCTCCGTCCCTGGCTTATTGTAGGAGAACTGATTGTTCTGTTGCCACTGCTACCAAGCTGCAAACACCAGGCTCACGGTGCAAGGGGAAGGGGCTTCTCCTCTGGGTGTTCTGCCTCTATCGCCTAGGCTCTCAGGCTTTGTTGCCAATGGCACTGCGAGACCCTAAACTATGGCCTTGTGATTCCCACATCTCCATTTAGTTCTTTCTTTTGTTCTCTGAGATCTGAGAAGGAGCCCATGTCTTTCAGTATTCCTGTTTTCTTGCGATACTTCCCCCCTCCCCCACTCCAGAATTTAGGGCAACCTTCTGCTATGGTCTGAATGTTTATGTCTCCCCACCCCACCAAACTTACATGTTGAAATCTTAACCCCTAAGGTGGCGGTATTAGAAACTGAAGCCTCTGGGAGGTAATTAGGTTATAAGGACAAAGCCCTCATGAATGGGATTACTGTCCTTATAAAAAAAGGCCCCAGAGAGCTAGCTAGCTCCTTCCACCATGTGAGGACACAATGTGAAGGTGCTGTCTACCAGGAAGGGTCCCTCACCAGACACCAATCATCTGGCACCTTGATCTTGAACTTCCTATCCTCCAGAACTGTAAACAAATAAATTTCTCTTGTTTATAAACCATAAGTTCAAGATTTTTTTTTTTTTTTTTTTTTGCGACAGAGTTTCACTCTTGTTGCCCAGGCTGGAGTGCAATGGCGCGATCTCGGCTCACCACAAACTCCGCCTCCCAGGTTCAAGCGATTCTCCTGCCTCAGCTTCCCAAGTAGCTGGGATTACAGGCATGCGCCACCATGCCTGGGGAATTTTGTATTTTTAGTAGAGACTGGGTTTCTCCATGTTGGTCAGGCTGGTCTTGAGCTCCTGACCTCAGGTGATCCACCCGCCTTGGCCTCCCAAAGTGCTAGGGTTACAGATGTGAGCCACCGCACCTGGTCAAGTTCATGATTTTTGTAATTAGCATCCCAAGTGGACTAAAACCCCCATCCTCCTGAAGGTTCTCAATCTGAGGACCCAAGACTTGGCTGTCAGCCTTAATGTCCTGCTCCCACTATTTTCAGGGAGCCCAATATAAATTTCCTGAGTTTCTGAGGTAGGTGGGCTTGCAGACTGACCTTTAGTATGACCTTTGTTACATTTACAAAATAGATTGCTTACAAGGTTAGACAAATACAGTTGGCCCTCTGTATCCCTGCTTTCCATATCCATGGGTCAAAAATATTTGGAAAAAAAATGTGTCTGTATTGAACATGTATAGACTTTATTTTCTTGTATATTTCCTAAACTGTATAGTATAATAACTACTTACACAGCATTCATATTGTATTAGGCATTACAAGTAGTGTAGTTATGATTTAAAGTATGTGAGAGAATGTGCACAGGTTATATAGAAATACTACACCATTTTTTTTTTTTATCAGGGACTGAAGCATCTTTTCAGCTATGACTTTGGTATTGGGGGGTGCGGGGAGGCAGTCCTGGAACCATTCCTCCGTGAATACCAAGGGATAACTCTAATTGCTAAATCATTTCCTATTTTTGTGAACTGGTAAAGGACTGCGTGAAAAAGGCCCAAAATTAAAGAATAATACGTTTATTCAAGCCTGGTGTGGTGGCGGGCACTTGTAGTCCTAGCTACTTGGAAGGCTGAGATGGGCCCAGGAGTTTGAGGCTATAGAGGGCTATGGTTGCACCTGTGAATAGTCACTGCACACTGGCTTGGGCAACATAGCTAGACCCTGCCTCTAAAAAAGAAAAATTCTGCTGTAATAAACGTGCACGCCTAAAATGATGTCTGTGTATCTATGTAGTGTGTATACACATATGTGTATAGGAAATGTGTATATATATGTGTGTGTGTTTGTGTGTGTGGATACTGTATTAGTTAAGACAAATCTGGCTTCATATGTTATAAAATAATGTCTTGAGCTATCCATTCAAGTGTGCTTTCTTGTTTCTCTGTTTTTTTTTCCTATTTCATTCAGTGGTTTTCACTGCCTTTGGGAAAAAGTGACACAGCAAAACACTTAGAAGAATCAAATGTTCATCCTTTGAGAATGTGGTCTGCACATAAGAGAGAACATTTAGAATCAAATTATGAGACTAAGCCAGTTTCCCTCACCTGCAGCTAGATAAAAATTTCTAAGAGGAAGGAGAGAATCAAGAAAGATTGAAGACTTGACTCCCTGTTGAGGGTTCTGCCGAGTTCTGAGAATAGACAATAAAAAACACCCTCCCCCTCTCTAATAGATTTTGTCAGTGAGGGTCAGACAGGCCCACGAAATCAGGTCTGGGGAGCAAGGAAAAACCCAGAATTTCTATATGATTATGTTAAAGAGGGAATAAAGGAATATCATTATAGTGTATCTGGGCAGGTGGGCATGAGACAGCCTGATTGAGTTCCTGAAATCCCAGGTCAGTATGGGAGCAGCAGAATATTTTATGTGGCTGAGAGCTCCATAGTTTCTTTCTTTCTTTCTGTATTTGAGATGAAGTCTCACTCTGCTGCCCAGGCTGGAGTGTAGTGACGCGATCTTGACTCACTGCAACCTCTGCCTCCCTGGTTCAAGTAATTCTCATGTCTCAGCCTCCTGAGTAGCTGGGATTACAGATGTGTGCCACCACACCTGGCTAATTTTTTAAATTTTTAGTAGAGATGGGATTTTATCATGTTGCCTAGGCTGGTCTCAAACTCCTGACCTCCAGTGATCCACCCACCTCGGCCTCGCAAAGTGCTGGGATTACAGGTATGAGCCACCAGCAGTCCCAGCTACTCAGAAGGCTGAGGCAGAAGAATCGCTTGAACCCGGGAGGTGGAGGTTGCAGTGAGCTGAGATTGTGCCACTGTACTCCAGCCTGGTGACAGAGCAAGACTCCATCTTTAAAAAAAAACAAAAACAAAAGAGCTTCTCAAGATATTTTCTGTGCTTCTTGTTTTCTCTTTTGTATTTTTCATCTTCATGTCTTTGTGTTTCATTCTGGATAACTTTTAGTGACATGTCTCCTAGTTCACTAATTCTCTTTCCAGCTATGTCTAGTATTATAATTTGTTTACTGAATTATTAATTTTAGGTATCAAATTTTCAGCTTTAGGATATCCAATTTGCCACTTGTTTTCTGCCATAATTTTTTTTTTTTTTTTTTTTTTTTGAGACAGAGTCTCACTCTGTCACCCAGGCTGGAGTGCAGTGGTGTGATCTCGACTCACTGCAAGATCTGCATCCCGAGTTCACATCATTCTCCCACCTCAGCCTCTCGAGTAGCTGGGACTACAGGCGCCTGCCACCATGCCCAGCTAATTTTTTTTTTTTTTTTGTATTTTTAGTAGAGACAGGGTTTCACCATGTTAGCCAGGATGGTCTCCATCTCCTGACCTTGTGATCTGCCCACCTCAGCCTTCCAAAGTGCTGGGACTACTGGCATGAGCCACCACACCTGGCTTCTGCCATAATTTTTAACCTTGACTTTTACCTCCTTAAACATAACAAGCACAGTTGTTTATATATTTATCTAATAATTCCAGTATCAGGAGCCTCTGGAGTCTACTTTCGTCTACTTTCATTGTTTTTGTTTTTTGTTTCTTAAATTTACATTAACAGTGTCTAGTCTGTATTTATGCCTGGTTACTTTTGATTGCATGCTAGACATTGTTTTTGGCAAATAATTTTTTAAACACAATGTGTACAAATCATATGAAGCCTAGACTGGTGTTTTGTTCACCAAAAAAGATTTTAAATTACTTTAGTTACGTTCCTAGGGACACTATTAACTCAGGATGATGTTAATTAAAGTTTCAGATTTGATATTTTCCAGGTCAGCTGGACCAACTGTCCCTGCTATATGATTTATTTCCTAAAGCAATATCAAGTTCAGCTCTGCACCTCTCTTATATACTATGGAGCTCTCAGTCACATAAAATATTCTGCTGCTCTCACACTGCCCTGTAGTTCATAAGAGGAATAGTTTACTATTAATCCGCATTACTCTTACATCTAGGGTGTAGCTCTTTGAGCTACCAGTCCAAAGGAAAGAACAATTTACTGAATTCCTACCTTGTCTGGCTCTAGGCACTGATTTTTTTTTTCCCTCTTGGCCACCTATCTTCAATTGGAAAATGCCCTCAATTCAAAATTCTCCAAGTGCCAAGCTTTCCTATCTGAATTCCCATTTTTTCCTGTATCTGGCTGGCAATTCATTAGAATCCTGCTAGGCCTTTGATGCTTCTAAGATTTTTATCTTTTATTTTTATTTATTTATTTGAGATGGAGTCTTGCTCAGTTGCCCAGCCTGGAGTGCAGTGGTATGATCTTGGTTCACTGCAACCTCCATCTCCTAGGGTTAAGTGATTCTCCTGCCTCAGCCTCCCAAGCAGCTGGGACTACAGGCATCCACCAGCATGCCCGGCTAATTTTGTATTTTTAGTAGAGATGGAGTTTCACCACGTTGGCCAGGCTGATCTTGAACTCCTAACCTCAGGTGACCTGCCTTCCTTGGCCTTCCAAAGTGTTGGGTTTATAGGCGTCAGCCACCACACCCAGCCTGAAGTTTTGATTAAAAATGCTTTACTGGGCTGGGCATGGCGGCTCATGCCTGTAATCCCAGCACTTTGGGAGGTTGAGGCGGGCAGATCACTTGAGGTCAGGAGTTTGAGACCAGCCTGACCAACATGGTGAAACCCTGTCTCTACTAAAAATACAAAAATTAGCCAGGTATGGTGGTGCATGCCTATAATCCCAGGTACTCAGGAGGCTGAGGCAGGAGAATCGCTTGAATCTGGGAGGCAGAGGTTGCAGTGAGCCGAGATCATGCCACTGCACTCCAGCCTGGACAACAAAAGCAAGACTCCGTCTCAAAAAAAAACAAAAAAAACAAAAAAAAACTTTACCGGAATTAAAGCCCAGTCATCTTGAAGCCATGATCATAATGCTGTGGAAGAACCAGTGAGGTAGGATGAGACATATCCTCAGATGCTATGCTGATTTGGGGCTGTGATGATTTTGGGCCATAGACTATGATGAGGCTTCAAAAAGAGTGCAATAGTGTATTTTAATTTCTTTGGGTAGATTCAAATTAATCTTCAGAAAGACAAAATGCAAATGTAGTCTTGTTAGAGCTTGCTGATGAGACTAAATTTTCCAAGTGTTTGAGGAATGCCTAACAAGGGAAAGGCAAAGCAAACTATTTTTAATGACCTTATGGCTCTGAATTGCTAAAAGGGAGTCAGTCCACCAGGCCTAGGCTACTTGGAGTAGAGGATCCTGTTTCAGTGACAAACTGGCTCATCCCTTAATCTGCCATAAAATGATGGCTTAGCATACATGTGGGAGCTGGGGCTAAGGGAGAAGGAGGTGCTGTGTTTTGCAGAAAAAGCTACATTCTATAGTACAGCCTGATTCTTCCCTAGCCTTGAAGGGGAAATACTTGTGACACAGTGGCCAGGATCAGCTTAAGTGCCCCCTCTTCTTGCTTTTCTTATGGGAAACTGATCCCCTTTTTGTGGAGTATATTCATCCAGAGAACCCTCACACCTTATAATGCGTAAAGTGATAAAGGCTTGGAGATCTGGAGAAACCCAAGGTGCGATCCCTGGATCTAGAAGAAACTCTGGGCAGCCGGCATGATTTACTTTTCTCTGCTCCAAAGACTGGAGGTTAAATTAAAGGAAAAGAGGGTATGACCCAGCAATCCACTGGTGCGAGTTGTTGCTTTAAGCAAAGACTACTGCTTCTCTTCCTGATTTACCCCTGACCATACTCTCCCAGAGGTGTCTCCCAGCAACCATCAGAGTTGTTGTTAAGTACACCTAGCCAATCCAATAAATCTAAGGGAGATGCAGACCACACAGCCTTGCATGACTTGTCATGTGAGTTACTGTTCTGGAGAGACAAACTCAGGCTGGAAACTTATTTGAGATAGCTTATGAAAACAAAGATAATTTATGATAAGGATACAGGCACTCTCATACAATCTAAGGCAGAAAAACAGCTAAGCATCAGAACAAACTGGACCAAAGACTTAAACACTTCTGCTCCTTTGTGTAATTGGTTTCATGCATTTCTCTCTCTCCCTTCCTCTCTCTCTTTTCTCTCTGTGGACTAGGTTTTTCTACTTTTCATATACAAATTTTGAAAATACAATTTCTGGCCAGTTGCAGTGACTCACGCTTGTAATCCCAGCACTTTGGGAGGCCGAGGCAGGTGGATCATTTGAGGCCAGGACTTTAAGACCAGTCTGGCCATCATGGTGAAACCCCATCTCTATTGCAAATACAAAAATTAGCCGGGTGTGTTGGTGCATACCTGTAATCTCAGCTACTTGGGAGACTGAGGCAGGAGAATCGCTTAAACCTGGGAGGCAGAGGTTGCAGTGAGCTGTGATTGTGCCACTGCACTCCAGCCTGGGTAACAGAATGAGAATCTGTCTCAAAATAAATGAATAAATAAGTAAAATAAACAATAAAAATAAATAAATAGAATTTTAAAAATTTCCCAACATTAAATGTCAGCAATTTGGAGAGGGACAGCTGTCTCTTGTTCTCTCTCTTTTCCAGTTCTCAGTTCCTGGGTCTGATGCTTTCCCTGGCTTAGCTGACTGTGGTTGTGGGATAGGGCCATGAAACAGAACTATCACATTAGGATCCAACCTTTAATTATGCACATGGACAGCAGTTTACAGAAAAAGTGGTGGGGAGGTGGAGGGAGGTGCTGAACAGACATTCTGAAAGGGCTCCACCAAAGAAAGCTATTTGTTATATTTATGAACATTCTGGAAAATTATTTTAATTGTGTTCATGAAGAAATTATGATTGATTGGTTAAAAGCTAACACACATGTAGATTATATAACTTCTTAAATTTGTATTTGGTATCTGACTCTATATATTATTTTGGCATATATAGAAAAATCTCAGATATTTCAAAGGCTATCATTAGAAAAACATTAATGAAAAGGTTAATGGAATCCTATATATTTCGTTCCTGTGAGAATGTCCAGTTTAACTTTCTTAATCAACTGATGAAGAAACAGAACTGAAATCACAAGATTATAAAGATATTTTAAAGATGCATTTAGGTTTTCATTCTAAATGCTGAAAAAAGTTATCCCTGCAAATAGTGGTTAAGAAATTAAGAAGTCCAAAACCCAATAATGTAGTTGGCAGCCTGTTATAAAGACTTAGAGTATTCAAAGGTAAAGTGAAATAAAAAGACTACTTTTTATACCAGAGTAGAAACAGTTTATTTTCATTATAACTACTCTTACTTCAAATATATCTATTATCTAAGTTGATGCTTGCAAAGAGTCCTGATTCTTACACAAAGGCAGTTGATTCATGGATCTCTTAGAGAAAAAAAAAACAACTAGTTGGGTGTGTTACAGCTATATGAATCATGTAGGATGCTGCTTAAAGCTATATTTATCATGGATGAAGGAATGTTTTCAGGGGAAACTATGAATCTACGTAAAGTTACCAGTTCACCTGTGTTCCAAGGGACTCATCTTTTCAGCATTTTGTTTAGCATGTTACAAAGGTACCCTAATGTCTTCTGAACTATTAGCATTGCAGGAAGAAACTCTCCCAGAGCTGCTAGAAGTCATCCTTGAAAGTTTGGATTTCTCCTGAAAACTTGTATTTCTATCATTGTTTTAACTATCTTCTTGAGTCCTCTTGATCCTGACCTACATGTCCTCTTCCCTTGATTGCATTTAAATTTAGCTGCATATAACCTTACTCTTTTCCTTCTAATCCAACCTATAAACCATATCAGGGGAGGATATGTGATTTGTCAATTTTGTTCCCTCACTTCCTCCTCAAGAACTTTCAGTGGCTCCATTTTACCTCTGAGATTAAATTGCAGCCACTTATCCTGAGTTTTGGTGTTCCACAATCTGACCTATCTAGTTAGCTTTGTGTTCTAGTGTGTTTGTGTTGCTATAAAGGAAGACTGAGGCTAGATAATTTAATAAGAAAAAAGGTTGATTTGGCTCACAATTCTGCTTGCTGGAAGACTGGGCATTTGGTAAAAGCCTTAGGCTGCTTCTATTCATGGCAGAAGGGTAAGCGGAGCCTTCATGTGCAGAAATCACGGGGCAAGGGAGGCAGCGAGGGAGGTGTGGAGAGGTGCCAGGCTCTTTTTAACAACCACTTATCGTGGGAACGAATACAGTGAGAACTCACTGACTCTTTCTATGGGGGGGCATTAATCTATTCGTGAATGATTCTCCCCCATGACCCAAATACCTCTCATTAGGCCCCACCTCCAACATTGGGATAAAATTTCAATATGAGGTTTGGAGGGGGGACAAACATCCAAACTATAGCATTCTGCCTTTGGCCCCCTAAAACTTATGTCCTTCTCACATTCAAATACAATCATTTCTTCCTAATAGTCCCTAAAAATCTTAACTTGTTCCAGCATAAACTCAAAAGTCCAAAGTCCAAAGTATCACCTGAGACTCAAGGCAACTTCTTTACAGCTGTGAGCTTGCAAAAATAAAAAATGAATTATATTCTTCTATGATACAATGGTTGTACAGGCATTGAGTAAACATTCCCATTTCCCTAAGGGAGAAACTGGCCAAAAGAAAGTGGTAACAGGTCCCATCCAAGTCTGAAACCCAGTGGGGCAGACATTCTTTTTTTTTTGTTTTTTTTTGAGGCAGAGTCTCGCTCTGTCGCCCAGGCTGGAGTTCAGTGGTGCGATCTCGGCTCACTGGAAGCTCCGCCTTCCGGGTTCATGCCATTCTCCTGCCTCAGCCTCCCAACTAGCTGGGACTACAGGCGCCTGCCACCATGCCCAGCTAATTTTTTGTACTTTTAGTAGAGATGGGGTTTCACCATGTTAGCCAGGATGGTCTTGATCTCCTGACCTCGTGATCCGCCTGCCTCGGCCTCCCAAAGTGCTGGGATTACAGACATAAGCCACCACGCCTGGCCAGACATTAATTCTTAAAACCCCAAAAATAATTTCCTTTGATTCCTACCACATCCTGAGCGTAGTAGTGGGTCCTAAGGCCTTAGGCAGCCCCACTCTTTGGCTTTGCTGGGTGCAGCCCACGTGACTGCTCTCACAGATTGAAGCCCAATGCCTGTGGTTTTTTCAGGCTGCAGTTATATGTTGCTGGTGGCTCTATAATTCTGGGGTCTGGAGGGTGGTAGCCCTGCTCCCACACCTCCAATAGATACTGCCCAAGTAGAGGCTGTCTGTGGTTGATCTGCCCCATGGCAGACTTCTGCCTGCTTTCCCAGGCTTTCCAGTAAATCCTCTGAAATCTAGGTGGAAGCTGCCAAGCCTCCAACATTCTTGCATTATGGGCACCTGCAGATTTCACACCATGAAGCCACCAAGGCTTACCACTTACACCCACCTGAGCAGTGGCTCAAGCAGTACCTGGGGCCATTTGAGCCATGGCTGGAGCCAGAGTGGCCAGGACGCAGATAGCAGCATCCTGAGGCAGCACAGGGCAGCAGTGCCCCAGGCTTGTCCTGCAAAATTATTTTGTCCTCCTAGGCCTCTAGGCTTGTGATGGGAAGAGCAGCCTCAGAGGTTTCTGAAATGCCTTTGGGGCCTTTTTCTCCAATTGTCTTGGCTATTAGAACCTACCTCCCATTTAGTCATGTTAATATCTCTCTAGCAAGTGTTTGGCTGCATCCTTGAATTCCTCTCCTGAAAACACTCTTTCTTCATCTACCACATGGCCAGGCTGCAAAACTTCCAAATTTTTATGCTTTACTTGGTTTTTAGTTACAATTTACAACTTTAGGTCACTCATTTGCTGCCATGTCTAATTTACAATCATATTTACAATTAAAAGCAATGTAAACCAAAAAGTATCTGAGACAGTTCTCAGTCAATGTAAGGTTTATTTTGCCATGATTAAGGACCATGGCCCATGACACAGCCTCAGGAGGTCCTGAGAACATGAGCCCAAGGTAGTTTTGTGTAGCTTGGTTTCATACATTTTAGGCAGACAGAAGTTACAGACAAAAACATAAATCAATACATGCAAGGTATACATTGGTTTGGCCTAGAAAGGTAAGACATCTCTAAGTGGGGGCTTCCAGGTCAAAGGTGTATTCAAAAATTTCCTGATTGGCAATTGGATGAAGGAGTTAAGCTCTGCCTGAAGAATTGAAGTCAGCTTGAGTTAAGATAAAGAGGTTGGTGGGACACTGTGGCTCATGCCTATAATCCTAGCAATTTAGGAGGCTGAGGTGGGCAGATTGCTTGAACCCAGAAGTTTGGGATCAGCCTGGGCAACATGGTGAGACCCTGTTTTTCCAAAAAATACAAAAATTAGGTGGGCCTGGTGGGGCACACCTGTAGTCCTTGCTACTTGGGAGGCTGGGGCAGGAGGATTACTTGAGCCCAGGAAGCAGAGTTTGCAGTGAGCTGAGATTGCACCATTGCATTCCAGCCTGGGTGGCAGAGCCAGACACTGTCTGAAAAAAAAAATTGTGAAAGTTAAGGTTCCTGTCATGTGGATGAAGCCTCCAGGTAGCAGGCTTCAGAGTGAATAGATGATGAATGTCTCTTAGTAGAACTTAAAAGGTGTCAGACTCTCTGGAAAAGACTTGGTAAGGGAAAGAGATTCTCTACAGAACACTAACTTCCCCCACAAGAGACAACATTGCAGGGCCTTTTCAAAATGTCAAATAAATGTATTTTGGGATAAAATGCTTGTATTGTATCGCATTGCATTGCATTGCATTGCATTGTATTGTATTGTACTGTATTGTATTGTATCATATTGTATTTTTGAGACAGAGCCTTGCTCTGTCATCCAGGCTGGAGTACAGTGGCAAGATCTCGGCTCACTGTAACCTCTGTCTCTTCAGCTCAAGCGATTCTCCTGCCTCAGCCTCCCAAGTAGCTGGGATTACAGGTGTCTGCCACCATGCCTGGCTAATTTTTTGTATTTTTAGTAGAGACAGGGTTTCACCATGTTGACCAGGCTGGTCTCAAACTCTTGACCTCAAGTGATCCGCCTGCCTTGGCCTCCCAAAGTGCTGGGATTACAGGCATGAGCAACTGCGCATGGACAATAAAATGCTTTTATTTCCTTTAGGTCTTGCTATGTCATGTGATGCTATATCAGAGTCGAGTTCAAATTTGGTATCTTATTGCTACAAAGAGTCTGTTTTGTCAGTCATATGATCTCTGTTTTAATGTTAATGCTGGTCGTTTGTGTCTAAACTCCAAAGGAGGAGGGTGTAATAAGGCATGTTGGGTACCCTCTCATCCTATTATGGCATGAGCTAGTTTTTCAGGTTTCTTTGGGATCTCCTTGACCAAGGAGTCTATTCAGTTGACTGGGGGGAGTTTGAATTTTAGTTTTGATTTCCAGCAGCCACGCCACTTCTTGAATGCTGTGTTGCTTAGAAATTTCTCCTGCTGGCTGGGCATGGTGACTCATGCCTGTGAGAGGCAGGCACTTTGGAAGGCTGAGGTGGGCAGATCACTTGGGTTCAGGAGTTTGGGACCAGCCTGGGCAACATGGCAAAACCCCATCTCTACAAAAAATACCAAAAGAAATTAGCCAGGTGTGGTGGCATGTGCTTGTAGTCCCAGCTACTGGGGAGGCTGAGGTGGGAGAATGACCTGAGCCCAGGAGATGGAGGTTGCAATGAGCCAAGATCGTGCCACTGCATTCCAGCTTGGGTGACAGAGCAAGATCCTGTCTCAAAAAAAAAAAAGAAATTTCTGCCACATATCCTAGGTCGTCACTCTTAACTGCAGTCTTCCACAAATCCATAGGACATGGACACAATACAGCCAAGTTTTTTTTCTAAAGCATAACATGGAACCCTTTGCTCCCAGTAAGTTTCTCATTTCCTTCTGAGACCTCCTCAGCATTGCCTTTACTGTCTATATTTCTATCAGCATTTTGGTCAAAACCGCTTAACCAATCTCTAAGAAGTTCCAAACTTTCCCTCATCTGCCTGTCTTCTTCTGAGCCCTCCAGGTTCTTCCAGCCTCTGTCCAATGCCCTGTTCCAAAGTTGCTTCCACATTTTCAGGTGTCTTTACAGCAACACTTCACTACTTGGTACCAGTATTCTGACTTTGTCCATTTTGCATTGCTTTAAACGAATACCGGAGGATGGGTCATTTACAAAGAAAGGGGTTTATTTGGCTCACAGTTCTGCAAGCCTATACAAGAAGCCTGGTGCCTGGATTTGCTTCTGGTGAAGGCAAGGAAGCTTCCACTCATGGCAGAAAGTGAAGGGGAGCCTCCATGTGCAGAGATCACATGGCGGGAGAGAAGAGCGTGAGAGGAGGAGAAGGTGCCACGATCTTTTTAACAGAGGTACAGGCTTTTGAGGGAACTAACAGATTGGGAACTCACTCACTCCCACCACTGCCAGGGAGGGCATTAATCTATTCATGAGGGATCCACCCACACAACACACACCTCTCATTAGGCCCCAGGTCCAACATTGGGATCGAATTTCAACATGAAGTTTGGGAGGGCGAACATCCAAACTACAGCACCTTGTTTCTTGTTGTTTTCTAATATTTGTCCTTTATCCCAGGAAATGGGGGGTAGGAAGATGAGTTCTTGGTGTACTCTAAGCAGTCATGCTCAGCCTGTACTGTCACATTTTATTCCATTTATTCTTCTGTTGAGGCTTGCATGATTTCCCTAAGGTACAATGGCAGAGATAGCCACGTGGGTAGTAAAATCAGGGGCAGACAGACCAGCTTTCTGCCAGGAATTTACCTCAGGGAAATTCCTCATCTTTGACTTTCCTTGTTCTGACTTTTTTTTTCTTTTAATTCCACCTCTTCTCCAAACCTGGCACTATTCCTTTCCAATCTTTATCCTTGTCCTTACTGTTTTGAAGTTGGCTCTTATGCCCGTTTGTCTTTGCAATCTGTCTCTGCATTGCATGTTTGTAGTCATTTATTTTTGTCCCTAGTCATGATTCCCAGAACTTTGCTGTGGTCATTTTGATGCCCCACCCTTTGACTGTTACAAACCAGGAGAGCTCATGCAAATGGCCACTTGCTGTAGTGGTTAAGAGCACAGGCCCTGTAGCTGACCTTGAAACTCAGCACGACAACATGCTGGCTGTGTGACTAAGGCAAATTAAATGACCACTCTGCATCCTGATTTTCTTATCTATAAAATGGAGCTAGAATAGTACCTCCTCATAGGGATGTTGTGAAGCTTCAGTGAGTTAATACAGATATAATGATTAGTTATCTGCCTCCATTAAATCCAATCATCAATACTACCCATCTTTATTAAAACTTCTGACTTTTGTTTTGGATGTGGCTAGGTCCTGAACTGAATTGTTTTTTCCAGGTCAAATTTAAATCTACCCTCCATTCCTTTTTCTCAATGCCAAATTGTTCTTCAGTTTCCATCTCTAGCCCTACAATCTTTGATTTCTCTTGCCCACATGGATGGTTACCTTTTCTGAAATGTCATAGCTCTTACAGTGCTAGCCACCTATTTTGACGCCAAATCTTTACACCAGCCAGTGTTATCACTTAATAAATTCTTACATCTATGTCTTAATTTCTCCAACCAAACTTAAGACTTGTTGGTGCCAAGAATCAAATCTCATATTTTTGAGTTATTCAGACTATACAGAACAGTAGGTACTGAATAAGTATTTGTCCGAATGAGTTGTTTGAATAACTAGAATTCTCTTAAAGAGCCTGGAAGCGGCCGGGTGAGATGGCTCACGCCTATAATCTGAGCACTTTGGGAGGCCAAGGCGGGCCGATCACCTGAGGTCAGGAGTTTGAGACCAGCCTGACAAATATGATGAAACCCCATCTCTACTAAAAATACAAAAATTAGCTGAGCATGGTGGCATGCACCTGTAATCCCAGCTACTTAGGAGGCTGAGACAGGAGAATCGCTTGAACCCAGGAGGTGGAGGTTGCAGTGAGCTAAGATCACACCATTGCACTCCAGCCTGGTCAATAAAAGCAAAACTCCATCTCAAAAAGAAAAAAAAAAAAAAAGAGCCTAGAAGCTTTCCAGGGTGGTCTTGGGGGTACTGGCTTTAGAATAGGAAGCTTGATAGATGAAAATTTCCCGATCAACAGCATTTTATGTCCTTCTCAGAAACAAGGTATGACTAGACTGAAAGATCTGAAGTCAGGAAGAACCTTCTTGGCATCAGTCTATGCCCTTAGGAAGAAGTGAGGTCATAAGCTCTATTAGCATACATAGCTGAAAAACTGAAAGAGGATGTAAGAGAAAGGATTGTTAAAGAACGAAAACAAAAAAAACACAAAAAACCAAAAATAAAAAACCTGGGTGAGGTATTTGCAATACTAGAGCCAAAGAATTTGACCTAAGAGGCCGGGCGTGGTGGTTCACATCTGTAATCCCAGCACTTTGGGAGGCCGAGGTGGGTGGATCACTTGAGGCCAGAAGTTTGAAACTAACCTGGCCAACTTAGTGAAACCCCGCCTCTACTAAATACACACAAAAAAGGGCCTGTCTCGGTGGCTCATGCCTGTAATTCTAGCACTTTGGGAGGCTGAGGTGGGAGGATCACCTGAGGTCAGGAGATCGAGACCATCCTGGCTAACATGGTGAAACCCCGTCTCTACTAAAAATACACAGATTAGCCGGGTGTGGTGGCATGTGCCTGAAGTCCCAGCTACTTGGAGACTGAGGCAGGAGAATCACTTCAACCTAGGAGGTGGAGGTTGCAGTGAGCTGAGGTGGCGCCACTGCACTCCAGCCTGGACAAGAGAGCAAGACTCTGTCTCAAAATAAACAATTAACTGGGTGTGGTGGCACACACCTGTAATCTCAGCTGCTCCTGAGCCTGAGGTGGGAGAATCGCTTGAACCGGGGAGGCAGAGGTTGCAGTGAGCTGACATTGTGCCACTGCACTCCAGCCTAGGGGGAAAAAAAGAAAAAAAGAATTCTGATCCAGGCACTGACTCATTGACCAAGTCATCTTTACTCTTCAGGCCTCAGCTTTCTTTCTTTGTTTTTTTTTTTTTGAGACAGAGTCTCACTCTATTGCCCAGGCCAGAGTGCAATGGCATGATTTCAGATCACTGCAACCTCTGCTGCCTGAGTTCAAGCAATTCCTCTGCCTCAGCCTCCTGAGTAGGTGGGATTACAGGTGCCTGCCACTGCGCCCAGCTAATTTTTGTATTTTTAGTAGAGATGGGGTTTCACTATCTCGGCCAGGCTGGTCTCGAACTCCTGACCTCGTGATCCACCCACTTCAGTGTCCCAAAGTGCTGGGATTACAGGTATGAGCCACTGCACCCAGCTAGGCCTCAGTTTTCTAACGTGTAAAATGAAAATATGCACTAGACCTTCACTTGTTTTTTTCTATGTAATAATTTTTTTTTTTTTTAAAAAGAAGGTGTCATGTTACATTTTATCTTTCATCTGGTAAGATTGCCTTTGAGCCTTGACACAGTGATTTTTCTCATTCAACTAGTTTCTCTCCCATCTCAACCAGTGACCTTACCATTCACTAATTGTTTAAGCCAGAAATTTGGAACTTTTCCTTGATTCCTCCTCCTATTGTTTACTTCTTCCATCTACCCCACGAGCAAATCCTGTCCGTTCTTCCTTAAATTTAGTTCCCAAATTGATCTCCTGCATCTCAGGTCTATGTACTTCTTCCCATCTCCCCTGCTACTAGTCTATTCAGAGCTACAACCCTTTCCCTTATAGATTATTGGAATAACCTTCTTATTGGTCTTCATATTTTCATTCTGACTCCCCTCTGATCAACTTTCTGCAATGCAGCCAGAATTATCTTTTAAAAATGTAAGTTTGAGCCAGGCATGGTGGCTCAAGCCTGTAATCCCAGCACTTTGGGAGGCCAAGGTGGGAGGATCACCTGAGGTCAGGAGTTTGAGACCAGCCTGGCCAACATGGTGAAACTCCGTCTCTACTAAAAATACAAAAATTAGCTGGCCATGGTGGTGGGTGCCTGTAATCCCAGGTACTTGGGAGGCTGAGGCAGGGGAATTGCTTGAACCCAGGAGGCTATATATATATATATAAAGTTTGCTCACACCACTGTCCTGCTTAATCTTTTTTTATTTTTTAACTTTTAGATTTTTTTAAGAGAAGGGTCTCTCTATGTTGCCCAGACTGGTCTCTAATTCGTGGGCTCAAGAGATCTTCTCATCTTAGCCTCCCAAGTAGCTGGGAATACAGGCATGTGCCACCACACCCAGTGACTTTCCTTCCTAAAATGCTTCAATAGTTTCTTTTTTCTTTTTCTTTTTCTTTTCTTTTTTTTTTTTTTTTTGAGATGGAGTCTCGTTCTTTCACCCAGGCTGGAGTGCAGTGGCGTAATCTCGGCTCACAGCAACCTCTGCCTCCCGGGTTAAAGTGATTCTTCTGCCTCAGTCTTCCAAGTAGCTGGGACTACAGGCACGTGCCACCACACCCCAATAATTTTTTGTATTTTTAGTGGAGACGGGTTTCACCATGTTGGTCAGGCTGGTCTCAAACGCTGAGCTTGTGATCCACCCGCCTCGGCCTCCCAAAGTGCTGGGATTACAGGTGTGAGCCACTGCACCTGGCCACTTCAATAGTTTCTTTTTGTGCTTAATATAAAGTTTAAATTCATGTCCAGAGCCTATAAGTTGTCATATGACCAGGACCCTCAAGGTATAACCCCAGACACTCTCCATTTCACTCAAGCCATGTTTGTCTCATCTTAATTCTTCAAACACACCACATTCTTTCCTAACTCAAAGTCTTTGAGCTTGCTGCTTCTTCCAGGTGGAATGATCTTAGCCCTGCCCTTTGTTGTTGATTTTTTAACTTTTTTTTTTTTTTTTTTTTTTTTTTTTGTGAGACAGAGTCTTGCTCTTGTTTTCCAGGCTGGAGTGCAGTGGCGCGATCTCGGCTCACTGCAACCTCCACCTCCTGGGTTCAAGTGATTCTCCTGACTCAGCGTCCTGAGTAACTGGGATTACAGGCGCCTGCCACCACACCCGGCTAATTTTTGTATTTTTAGTAGAAATGGGGTTTTGCCATGTTGGTCAGGCTGACCTCGAACTCCTGACCTCAGGTGATCCTCCCACCTCGGCCTCCCAAAGTGCTAGGATTACAGGCGTGAGCCAGCGCTCCCAGCCTTTTTACCTCTTTTTTTTTTTTTTTTTTTTAATTTCAATAGGTTTTTGGGGAACAGGTGGTTTTTGGTTACATGAAAAGTTCTTTAGTGGTAATTTCTGAGATTTTAACACACCCATCACCTGAGCAGCGTACACTCTAACCAATGTGTAGTCTTTTATCCTTCACCCCCGCAACTCTTTCCCTGAGTTCCCAAAGTTCATTGTATCATTCTTATGCCTTTGTATTCTCATAGCTTAGCTCCCACTTACGAGTGAGAACATACAATATTTGGTTTTCCATTCCCGAGTCTCCAGTTCCACCCAGGTTGCTGTGAATGCCATTAATGTGTTCCTTTTTATGGCTGAGTAGTATTTCATGAGATATATATATATATATCTATGTCACATTTCTTTATCCACTCATTGATGGATGGGTATTTGTAGCCGTGCCCTTTGAATGGCTGACTTCTTATGCTTCAGAATTAATACTTTGTAATTATATTAATATGTTTTTTTTTTTTTTAAAAAAAAGAAAAAACCTTTTACATATATACTGGTCTGTCACAATAATGTATAACAATATTATGGTTTCTGTTTTAATGACTTAACTTTGGCAAACTGGTCAATGATTTCATTAAAACTGATCTTTTTAAAAATAATCAGCTTCAATAGACAGTTTAACCCGATTTGTCAACTTTTTTTTTTTTTTTTTTTGGCACAGTCTCACTCTGTTGCCCAGGAAGGAGTGCAGTGGCGCCATCTTGGCTCACTGCAACCTCTGCCTCCCGGGTTCGAGTGATTCTCATGCCTCAGCCTCCCGAGTAGCTGGGATTAGAGGCACCTGCCACCATGCTCAGCTAAGTTTTGAATTTTTAGTAGAGATAGGGTTTCACCATGTTGGCCAGGCTGGTCTCGAATGCCTGACCTCAAGTGATCCGGCTCCCTCGAACTCCCAGACTGCTGGGATTACAGGCGTGAGCCACTGCACCCAGTCCCCATAAAAAAATCTTAAACAAAAGGATATGGTCGGTGAAATAAAAATCCTATTGCACAGTAATTTTCACAAATTGTAAAATTGACAATACCTTCACTTCTTTCAGATCAATTATAGTGGCTTTCAAATGTCATTGCTCAAAAAAGTTCAAATGTCATCACTCAAAAAAATGTCACCCCTCAAAAAAAAAAATACCTTCACTAGAAAATTAATCATAAATTGATGGTACAGACCAGGTGCAGTGGCTCACAACTGTAATCCCACCACTTTGGGAGGCCGAGGTGGATGGATCACATGAGGTCAGGAGTTCAAGACCAGCATGGCCAACATGGTGACACCCCAGCTCTACTAAAAAAAAAAAACGAAAAAATTAGCCTGGCGTGGTGGTGCATGTCTGTAATCCCAGCTACTCGGGAGGCTGAGACAGGAGAATCGCTTGAACACAGAAGGCAGAGGTTGCAGTGAGCCGAGATCATAACACTGTACTCCAGTGGGGACAACAGAGCGAGACTCCTCAAAAAATATATAAATAAATAAATTGATGTTACACTTGGAAAAACTGCTGAAATTTTCTTCTTCCTCAGAAAGTTAGAAAAAACCACTGAATGATTGAAAACATTGACATTATTTAATTCTTTGCTTTAGAGCAAGTACCAAGTTCTTGATTAAAGTGATTGAGGGATTCAAACATTGTCCTTTTGTTTTCTTCCGGTAACGTCAGACCAGCATATTTTGTTATTGCTGCTGGTTGTTTTCTTCAAAATTTGCTTTGAGAAAGATGTAAATGGCCATTTCCTTATACTTGTGATTAAATATTTATTGGCCTTTCCACCAGTTCTCTGCACTGATCTTCAAGAAAAAATTTTAAAACCCGCACGCAAAATTTTAAAGACTGCACACAGAATTTTAAAGTACGCACACAGAATTTTAAAGCATGCACATTTTTCAAAGCTGATTCTGTCTCTTCGGAAGTTTGTGTCTGATTAAGTTCATCTAAGACTTCACTCCAGGAAAAAAGTTAACCCAGAAAAGATAAATAGCCTCAGCAGAGAGAAAAATCTACTGATTTTCTTGTGTCTACATTTTCTTTTAGGTAGTATAATACTTCAAAAGTTGGGACTCATTTCTTAAACTTTACTGTGTGCATAGCTTCAAAATGAATACTCTGTTGTGTGTGAGAAAGCCTTTCCATTGTTATACTTACAATCTTCAGCATGGTCCATCAGTGAATCTTTTTAAAATTGATAAAAAGGCCAGGCACGATGGCTCACGCCCGTAATCCCAGCACTTTGGGAGGCCAAAGCGTGTGGATCACCTGAGGTCAGGAGTTTGAGACCAGCCTGGCCAACATGGTGAAACCTCGTCTCTACCGAAAATACAAAAATCAGCTGGGTGCAGTGGCGTGCGCCTGTAATCCCAGCTACTTGGGAGGCTGAGGCAGGAGAATGGCTTGAACCTGGGAGGTGGAGGTTGCAATGAGCTAAGATTGTGCCACTGCACTCCAGCCTGGACAACAGAGCCAGACTCCATCTCAAAAAAAAAAAATGGTTAAAAAGATGAAATAAAAATTCTCCAAGTTCCCCTCAACCCCCCTAAAAAAAAATCGTACATGAAGAAACATTTCCAAAACAGTGGAGTTTGGAGATTGATTTGCACAAGCACAAATGAGGATTTAGGATAAATTTCTTTGACTTTTACCTAAACACTATAGTCAGTCTTGGCCATAGTTTCAGCATTGTCATGTCCTTGGCCATGATAGGGGTTCATGTTCAGCTATCACAATTCAGTCATATGGTGACTACTATGTGAGTTCAGGAGTGTTTATCCTAGAAATAGAAAGAAACTCAGGCATGACTCCTTTCTTTCAAATTTGCTATTCTCAAAATGAACATAACTAAGGACTTTACATTTGATCAGGGTATAAACCACTGGGAAGACTAAGTGCTCTGAAAGAGAACCAAAGACTTGGAGATAGGAACAGAGCCTGAAATGAACAGAAATTATTCTATACCTCCCATGAACCTAGAAACAAATGTGTATAGCTAAGTGTATTAGTCTATTCGGGATGCTTTAACAGAATATCAATAAACTGGAATGCTTCATAGTAAACATTTATTTCTCACAGTTCTGGAGGCTGGGAAGTCCAAGATCTGGTATCTGCTGAGGTTCCTCTTCCTGATTTGCAGATGGCCATCTTCTTGTTCTATCCTCACATGGCAGAGAGCAGAGAACAGACCACCTCTCATGTCCGTTCTTAGAAGAACATCAGTCCTATTTATGAGCACTCTACCTTCGTAACCAAAAGGCTTCATCTCCAAATACCATCACTTGGAGATTTAGCCTTCAACACAGGAATTTTGGGGGTACACAAACATTCAATCCATAGCACTGAGTCTGTATGTGTTGGGAACTGATTAATAAATCGGAATTCTTCAAATTAACGTCCATGTAGAATACAGTATTTATTAAAGGATAAGTAATAAAAAATGTGTTAATTTATAGTATATATATTATTATTAAAAGTCTACAGGGCTGGGCACAGTGGCTCATGCCTGTAATCCCAGCACTTTGGGAGGCCGAGGTGGGGTGGATCACGAGGCCAGGAGTTTCAAGATCAGCCTGACCAAGATGGTGAAATTCCGTCTCTACTAAAAATACAAAAATTAATTGGGCATGGTCAGGTGCATGCCTGTAATCCCAGCTACTTGGGAGGCTGAGGCAGGAGAATTGCTTCAGTGAACCCGGGAGGTTCATTCAAGATCACGCCACTGCACTTCAGCCTGGGTGACAGAGTGGGACTCTTTCTTAAAAAAAAAAAAAAAAAGTCTACAGTTACTGCAATTGTTTAGAATTTAAGCCAACAAGATATGTTTTCTTTTCTGGGAGTTGTATTTTTTATCACTGATTGTCTACAATTGCCAGTGCATGGCAAAAAGCTGACTTGTCATGCTGCAGTGGCTCACGCCTATAATCCCAGAACTTTGAGAGGACGAGGCAGGAGGATTGCTTGAGCCCAGGAGTTGGAGACCAACCTGGGCAACATAGTGAGATCGTATCTCTAAAAAAATAAAAATAAGACCACTCATTTTTGTCAATTTTATTACTGCTTTTAATTTTTCTAAAGACGATGTGCTGCCCCAGCTCTGGGTACACACATGCCCATGAGAGCAAGCTCATGAGAGAAGAAACTACATCCCCTCTATCCACCTATATTTCTAGGACCTTGCACAGTAGCTGGCACATAGTGGACATGAAATAAATATTTGTGGAATAAATGAGTGAGGAAGAATTTTAGAATAAAAGAAACAATAGATCTTCAGAGATCAACATTTCAAATTAGTAACTTTATTTACAAACCTCTCTTCTGGATTTTACTATTTACTACAAGTGCTTGCAAGACCTGTTATTGTACACTCATATATTCCCATCAAAGGTAATCATCAGACATTATATTTCATTAAATAATTTAATGGTGCTTTCTGTTCTATATTCATTAAATTGTTTTTTTGTGTGTGAGAGTGGAGTTTCACTATGTTGTCCAGGCTGGTTTTGAACTCCAGGGTTCAAGTGGATCCTCCTGCCTTGGCCTCCCAAAGTGCTGGGATTACAGGCATGAAACACCGTGTCCAACCATGTTTTCTGCTCTTTAGTTAAGTCTAGCCATATTAAATTTTATGTGTTTTTTTTTTTTCTTTTTTGAGACTGAGTCTCACTCTGTCACCCAGGCTGGAGTGCAGTGACGCGATCTCTACTCAGTGCAACCTCTGCCTCCCAGTTTCAAGCGATTCTCTTGCTTCAGCCTCCTGAGTAGCTGGGATTACAGGCACGTACCACCACACCTGGCTAATTTTTTTTGTTGTTGTTGTTTAGACGAAGTCTCACTCTATTGCCCGAGCTGGATTGTGGTGGCGTGATCTTGGCTCACTGCAACCTCCACCTCCCAGGTTCAAGTGATTCTCCTTCCTCAGCCTCCTGAGTAGCTGGGACTACAGGCATGTCACCATGCCCGGCTGATTTTTGTATATATATAGATATATATTTTATTTATTTATTTATTTATTTTTTTTGAGACGGAGTCTTGCTCTGTCGCCCAGGCTGGAGTGCAGTGGCGCAATCTCGGCTCACTGCACGCTCCGCCTCCCGGGTTCACGCCATTCTCCTGCCTCAGCCTCTCCGAGTAGCTGGGACTACAGGTGCCCGCCAACAGAGATGGGGTTTCATTATGTTGGCCAGGCTGGTCTCAAACTCCTGACCTCGTGATCCACCCACCTTGGCCTCCATGTGCTGGGATTACAGGCATGAGCCACTGAGTCCAGCCTAATTTTTGTGTTTTTGGTAGAGATGGGGTCTCACCATGTTGGCCAGGCTCGTCTCGAGCTCCGGACCTCAGGCCATCCACCTACCTCGGCTTCCCAAAGTGCCTGGATTACAGGCGTGAGCCAGTGCGCCCGGCCCATATTGCATTTTAAATGGTGGTAGAATATCAACCTGAATTCACTAAGAGAATGCAGGACAAATCGCCCTGATATCCTGACACAAAGGTGAAGCACGACTTTTTTGTAATTTGAGGATTTAAAAGCATGGTTGCTCCAGGCCAGGTGTGGCTCCTGCCTGTAATCCCAGCACTTTGGGAAGCCGAGGCAGGCGGATCATTTGAGGTCAGGAGTCGGAGACCAGCCTGGCCAACATGGTGAAACCCTGTCTCTACTAAAAATACAAAAATTAGCTGGGCATGGTCAGGCGCCTGTAATCTCAGCTACTTGAGAGGCTGAGGCAGGAGAATTGCTTTAAGGAACCCAGGAAGCAGAGGTTGCAGTGAGCCCATATCGTGCCACTGCACTCTAGCCTAGGTGACAGAGCGAGACCAGCCTGGCCAACATGGTGAAACCCCGTTTCTACTAAAAATACAAAAAATTAGCAGGGCGTGGTGGCAGGTGCCTGTAGTCCCAGCTACACGGGAGGCTGAGGCAGGAGAATGGTGTGAACCCAGGAGGCGGAGCTCGCAGTGAGCTGAGATGGCGCCACTGTACTCCAGCCTGGGTGACAGAGGGAGACTCCGTCTCAAAAAAAAAAGAAGTATGGTTGTTCCAGTCCTGGGAAATTGAAATGGGGAGTAAAGAGGGTGGTGGGTGTGGTAGGCAGAATAATTACTTCTTCCCTCTCCCAAGATGTTCAGGTCCTATTCCCCATCCTATTCCCGGGAACCTATGACTACATTGCCTTATGTGGCAAAAGGAATTTTTCAGATGTGACTAAATTTAGAATCGTGAGTTAGAGAGATTATCCTGGATTATCTGTGTGGGTTTAATGTAATCGCAAGTGTCCCTTGAAAGAAAAGAGGGAAGCAGAAAAGCCAAAGAAGGAGATGGAATGATGGGAGCTGAGATCAGTCAGATTTACAGATGCAATATTGTTTCCTATAAATTCTATGGTGAAAGAAATGCTATATTGTTGCTGGCTTTGAAGATGGAGGAAGGGGTTGAGAGCGAAGGAATGCAAGTGACCTTAAATTGGAAAAGACAAGAAAATAATTGGCCCTGTAGAGGTTATAAAAGAAGGGTGGTCCTTCTGACACACTGATTTTAGTCCGATGAGATTGATTTTGAACTTCTGACTTCTAAAAACTGTAAGACAATACATTAGTGTTATTGTAAACCACTACATTTTTGGTAATTTGTTACAGGAATAGGAAACTTATATAGTGGGCCCTGGGATCCATCTGCCCTAGCCGTTTATCTAAAACAAAAGATCTTATGGGGAAAGCAAAGAAACAAACAAAAGAAATACAGAAACAAAGCAAAACAAAGCACCACTATGCTTTGAGCTTGGGACTGGTAAGGGAACTATGAGCCCATGATTTAGCATGTTGCTGGGAAATCACCTTCCCCCTGTTGAGTTGCCAGAATCGTGGAAGCAGATGGTGTGGGGGATTCAGGCTCCTCCACTGCTTTCTCAGCCAGACCTTTGAGGAGAGCTTGGCTGAAGTCGTCCAAGCTTTATCCCCTTGTAGTCATTGTTTTGAGCCATCTCAAACATAAGTAGCTCTTGAGGGTTGAATTGAGTCCTTCCTAAAGACAGACTAAAGTCCTAGTTTCCAGGACCTGTAAATGTGCCCTTATTTGTAATTAGGATGTTTACAGATGTACTCAAATCAAAATGAGGTCATACTGGACTAGGGTGGGCGCTGATCCAATATGGCTGGCATCCTCATAAGAAGAGGAGAAGAGACATAGACACATAGGGAAAAGGCCGTGTGATGATGGCAGAGATTAGAGGGATGTGTTTACAAGCCAAGGAATGTCAAATATTGCCGGCAATATCAGAAACTAAGAAAAAGCCATGGCACAGATTGTCTCTTAGAGCCTCTCAGAGAGTATGGCCCTGCTGACACCTCAATTTCAGAGGTCTAACATCCAGAACTCTGAGAGAACAGATTTGTGTTGTTTTAAGACACCCACTGTGTGGTAATTTATTACAGCAGCCCTTAAACTAACACTGTGACCTTGTGTCTTCTGCCAGGGAGATTTGATCACACTGGTGAGCAGGGGTCCTGGTCCATAATAACCCAAATTTCTTTCAGGGAAGAGGAGATTGAAAGGTCCCAATGATCTTGGCCTATTTATTTGGGAGCTCTTCCACAGAACAAATGAGCTCCTGAAGATGAGCTGCTACAAGGATTCTGTGCTTTGGACAGAATTGCACCTGCCTCTTCCCCCTGCTGTTACTCCCTGACTAGGAAAGGTCCAAGCTGTAAATGAATCCCCCCCAGAAGAGACTTGTAAGCATTAAAGACCTGTGGGAAACTAAGAGGGAGGGTGGATAGAGGAGTCTGGAGACCCACTACCCTTCTGAGCTGCTTATTGCCTGAAGTGGGGTGGAGTGGGCTGCAAACACTGTTGTATTTGGGGGACACATCACAGATGCTTGTTTGCACCTTGGACTTTGTCAGGACACGCTGGTTATAGCACAACTTTGTTAACATGGATCACAAGATACTTGGAAAAGCTGTGTTTGCATTAATCAGATTAATATTAGCTAAAATTTTAATTAAAGAACCAGAGAATACTTCAGAGGCAAGGAGATGATAGTTACCTGGGATCACTTGCTATTTGTGAAACCAACCAGCTGACCACTTGTGTTGTTTGTCCCAAGGTATAATAATAACTAGATGTTTGCGTATTGTGATTGTTTCTGTTCAGATTTAATGGCTGATCTATTTATCGTATTAAAAGAGGGATCAAGTTCAAAGATTTCAATGCTCTTTATCTTCTTTCTATATACGATATTTATTTTTAAATGTCCATATTAAATATACATATATACACATGATTCTCAGAAATACAAAGAATGTGCTTTGTAGCATTCAATTATATATATAATTTTTTTTTTTTTGAGACAGTTTCCCTCTTGTTGCCTAGGCTGGAGTGCAACGGCACGATCTCAGCTCACCGCAACCTCTGCCTCCCAGGTTCAAGTGATTCTCCTATCTCAGCCTCCTGAGTAGCTGGGATTACAGGCATGTGCCACCACACCGGGCTAATTTTGTATTTTTAGTAGAGATGGGGTTTCTCCATGTTGGTCAGGCTGGTCTCTAACTCCCGACCTCAGGTGATCCACCGGCCTCTGCTTCGCAAAGTGCTGGGATTATAGGCGTGAGCCACCAAGCCTGGCTCCAATTCTGTATATTTTTAAATGTAAATATAAAGATCAAAGATACAAAGTATATTCACATATCAGTTTCCATGTTGCTATTATTAATATTATTTGTCATTTTAACTATCTCCAGGTGAAGAAAACTGAATGTAAAGTTAAATATCTCCTTAACTTTTACTCTATTTAAAAAGAGACTGAATTATTTGTGAGGTAACCCAGTTGTAGCTGTTCTACTCTTCTTTACTGCTAGATTTTGGAAGAACCAAAAAGGAATAAAACAAAGCATGAAACAGAAGAGAAAGTAGAATTATACTGTAGTAGTATGCTCATATTTTATCAGAGTTTGCCTGTACTTTTGCTGATTTTTTTTTTTCCTAGCTTGGACATTTTAAAGGCTTATTTTAAATTTATTTCTTCTGTATTAGCAGGTGAGAAGTGGACAAGTCAATGTATAAAAACTTCTATGGCTATCATCATTTAGAATTTTGTCTTAAAAGTAATTGGATTTCTGGGGTCCTAGACACATAATGATTAGAGATCATGCTGCCAGTTCTATATGGAGCCATCTCAATTCATCCTTTCTTAATTTATCCTTTCCAGGCATTTTTCTTGAAAGTGTCTAAGTACTGATGTCTCCCTACGACTATTATATCTGAAAACACATTCAGTTTTCAAACCAACTGAATTTTATGCCTGACTATTCCTTTTAACTTATACCAATGAAAATCCTTTAATAAATTCACTCACAGTTGCTCCACTTTCTCAAATAGAGCACAAAGTTTCTAACTTAATGTTTCTTCATGATTCACAGCATACACACTCGACTTCATATTCTTCAAAATCTTGGTATTTTATAAGCATTAGTGCCTTTTTTTTCCCCATCCGAAGCACTGATGGATTTATTCTATTGGGTGTTGTCTTCTGTTTGGTCTTTAGCTTTTCTTAGCTGTGATCATTTATTGCTGAATAATTAAGGACAATTCTTTCCCACTGAAATACTTTTCAAGTTAAACATTTTTTCCTTAAAATTTTGCCCCAGGCTACTTCTAGATCCAGTGTTGTTCCAGCTTACTGAGCATTCCAGAGGGCTAAGGTCCAAGTTAGCCAAGGTTTTAAAATGTTGACCATGTGGACCTGAATTCTTTCCAGTTACATATTTGCATACTTTTAACAGGAGTGGTTATTTCTCGTCAAAAGACAGAACGCTGGAAATACTAGGGCAAAACTATGTGTTTTTTTGTTGGTGATATCTTGATCTTAGCATTTTACTCTCTCTTCCTGGTTTCTAGCTTGAACTTTGTATTTTAGAGGAGGGTAATAGAGTAACAGTGCACTGAGAAGCAATGGGACATGACAGAATAGTTTCAGCAGTGAAAGTCAGGGAAGCTGGTTTCAACCATTCATTCACAAGCTTAAAGGACTTTGGTATCTGACTTTGTGGATGCCACTTTCTCATCTGTAAAATAAGGGAGTTGGACTGTGTGATTTATAAGGGGCTTTCTTACTTTCTAACATTCCATATTCTATAAAGACAGTTAAAGTCTCCAGAGAGTAAAGAATGTAGAAAATTCCTGAAATTTACTCAGCTCCTTTATTCCTAAATATTTTTGAATTCTGAAATTATTATTACTATTATTTTTTGAGATGGAGTCTCACTCTGCTGCCCAGGCCAAAGTGTGATGGCACAATCTCAGCTCACTGCAATCTCTGCTGCCCACTTTCAAGCGATTCTCCTGCCTCAGTCTTCTGAGTGGCTGGGATTACAGGCATGTGCCACCATGCCTGGCTAACTTTTGTATTTTCAGTAGAGAAGGGGTTTCACCATGTTGGACAGGGTGGTATCAAATTTCTGACCTCAAGTGATCCACCCGCCTTGGCCTCCCAAAGTGCTGGGATTATAGGCATGAGCCACAGCACCTGGCCTGAATTCTGAGTTTCGATTGTGGTTTTTTTTTTTTTTTTGAGACGGAGTCTCGCTTTTTCACCCAGGCTGGAGTGCAATGGCACATTCTCCGCTCACTGCAACCTCTGTCTCCCAGGTTCAAGCGATTCTCCTGCCTCAGCCTCCCGAGTAGCTGGGATTACAGGTATGTGCCACCACACCTGGCTAATTTTTTTGTATTTTTAGTAGAGACGGGGTTTCACCATATTGGTCAGGCTGGTCTCAAACTCCTGACCTTGTGATCCACCCACCTCGACCTCTCAAAGTGCTGGGATTACAGGCGTGAGCCACCCCACCTGGCCTGGACTTAACTCTTAAACGATGTTACCCAGGTAAACCAATCCGTGACTAAGGCAAAAAAAAAAAAAAAAAAAAAAAAAAAAGCAGGATTATTGGTAATACATAAAATTGAGAAATTTTATGAAATTCAAGTGACTCACTCAGAGTCAGTTAGGGCATAGATTATTAAATAAATGCCACCAAATGAATAATTTGGTACTTTGGATATGACTGTGCTATATTATGTAGTACAATAAAGGTGGGGCAGGGGGTAGAAACTGTATTAGAGTAAGATGGGTGAGGGTTATTGAAAAAGAGATGCCAATAATTTTAAATTATATTTGCAGAAGGTTCTGTAGGGTTTTCATTCATTTTCATTCATTCAAAAATATATTTTGGGGCCAGGCGTGGTAGCTCATGCCTGTAATCCCAGCACTTTGGGAGGCCAAGGCGGGGGGACCACTTTAGGCCAGGAGTTTGAGATCAGCCTGGCCAACATGGTGAAACCCCATCCCTACTAAAAAATTCAAAAAAATTAGCCATGCCTGTTGGCACACGCCTGTAGTCCCAGCTACTCGGGAGGTTGAGGCAGGAGAATCGCTTTAACCTAGGAGGTGGAGGTTGCAGTGAGCCGAGATAGCACCACTGCACTCCAGCCTGGGCAACAGATTGAGACTCCATCTCAAACAAATAAACAACAACAACAAAAAAACCCAAAAGTATATTTTGGGCACCAGCAGTGAAGAAAATAGACATGTTCTGGTGGGGGATAGGGAAAGAAAGATAATAAAAACTAAACAAATAAGATTGTTCAGATTAAGATAACAATAAATACAATAAAGTCCATGACACTGGGTAATGTGATCCATAGTGACTTACATGCAGGCAGAAGTCGTTATGCTAATAAGATAGATCCCTCCTTGAAGAGCTGACTTTGGAGATGAAGCCTAACTGATAAGAAGGATCCAGTCACGGGAACATAGAAGAAGAACAGTTCATGCAGAGAAAAGGGCAAATGCAAAAACCCTGAGATGGGCAGAGTTTGGAATGTCTGAGAATAACCACAAGGCCACTGTGATGGCGCAGAGTGGGTGGGGGCCTTTTAAGACATGAGGACTCATAGGCCATGGCTAGGAATTCGTATTTTAAGTGCAATGGAAAGCCATAGGAGGCTTTTATGCAGAGAGGTGGCAATATCTGATTTACTTTTTTTTTTTTTTTTTTTTGAGATGGAGTTTTGCTCTTGTTGCCCAGACTGGAGTGTAATGGTGCAATCTTGGCTCACTGCAACCTCCACCTCCCAGGTTCAAGTGATTCTCCTGCCTCAGCCTCCAGAGTAGCTGGGATTACAGGCCTGCGCCACCTCCACGCCCGGCTAATTTTGTATTTTTAGTAGAGATGGGGTTTCTCTATGTTGGTCAGGCTGGTCTCAAACTCCTGACCTCAGGTGATCGGCCTGCCTCAGCCTCCCATAGTGCTGGGATTACAAGCTTGTGAGCCACCGCTCCCAGCCCTGATTTACATTTTAAAATGATAAGAGCTCAGTGAGGATTGGATTATGGATTGCAGAACAGCTAGAGCAGAAGCAAGAAGACTTCTGGGAGGTGATTCCCTTAGCCCAGATGAAAGATGATGGGAGTTTGAATTTGAATAGAAGAAGCAAAGGGTTTCCAGGAGAGGTGATGAAGAAAAATTTAGGGCTGATATTTAGATGAATGGATCAGGACAAAGGGTTAAAAAAAATACCCTAAATAACCGGGTTACTGCCCAACGAAGACAGAATGCTGACAAGAAGCAGAAGAACAGAGGGACATGAGATTGTAAAACAAGAATTTCTAGAAATTAATTGAACTCCCCTAAGCAGAGGGTCTGGAAGTTGAGAAAACCAGATTTCCTTTTAGTTAAAAGGAACCTTTTACTGTGCAACTGGTCACTATTGGCCAAGAAAAAGCATAAAAATCAGGGAAGAATCCCATTTCACACTAGGAATGGCATTGGGTTGAAATACAAGGGCCAGAGACAAAGGACAGCTGTGATTGTGACCCACATATGTGGCAATCAAATATGAATTATAAGAATTGCACAAAGAGGCCAGGCGTGGTAGCGGATACCTGTAATCCCAGCACTTTGGGAGGCTAAGGTAGGTGGATCACGAGGTCAGGAGACGGAGATCATCCTGGCCAACATGGTGAAACCCTGTCTCTACTAAAAATACGAAAATTAGCTGGGTGTTGTGGCGTGTGCCTGTAATCCCAGCTACTCGGGAGGCTGAGGCAGGAGAATCACTTGAACCTGGGAGGTGGAGGTTGCAGTGAGCCAAGATTGTGCCACGGCACTCTAGCCTGGCGACAGAGTGAGATTGTCTCAAAAAAAAAAAAAAAAAAGAGTTGCACAGAGAAGAGTGGAAATATCAGTAAATCAGAAGCTAGGCAGCCCTAGCCCCTAATCCACTTGGTGACCTTCTGCAAGACACCTTTCTGTTAGCCTTTTCACCTGTGAATTTTTTTTTTTTTGAGACGCTGTTTCGCTTTGGTTAGCCAGGCTGGAGTGCAATGGTGCGATCTCAGCTCACTGCAACCTTCGCCTTCCGGGTTCAAGGGCTTCTCCTGCCTCAGCCTCTTGAGTAGCTGGGATTACAGGAACCTGCCACCACGCCCAGATAATTTTTGTATTTTTAGTAGAGATGGGGTTTCACCATGTTGGCCAGGCTGGTCTCGAACTCCTGACCTCAGGTGATCCATCTTCCTTGGCTTCCCAAAGTGCTGGGATTACAGGCATGAGTCACTGTGCCTGGCTTACTTTTGAAATTAAAGCTTCAACTTTTATTCCTTAGGAACTTCTCACAAATTTCCATACATAAATCTCAAGTAGACACTCCTGCTTGCCACAAGCATACTCTCTAAAACATTGGTTCTCAGATGGACATAGTGGCTCATGCCTGTAATCCTAGCACCTTGGGAGGCCGAGGCAGGCGGATCACTTGAGGTCAGGAGTTTGAGACCAGCATGGCCAACATCGTGAATCCCCATTTCTACTGAAAATACAAAAAAATTAGCCAGGTGTGGTGGTGCGTGCCTGTAATCCCAGCTACCTGGGAGGCCGAGGCAGGAGAATCACTTGAACCTGGGAGGCGGAGGTTGCAGTGAGCCTGATCCCACCACTGCACTCCAGCCTGGGAGACAGAGCAAGAGTCTGTCTTGGAAACAAACAAACAAACAAACAAACAAACAAACAAAATTGGTTCTTGAGCAGGGCAATTTCACCTCCAAGGGGACATTTGACAATGGCTGGAGACATTTTTGGTTGTCACATCTGGGGTTGGGGAGTGAAGTGCTATTGGCATCTAATACGTAGAGGCCAGGGATGCTGCTGAACATCCTGCAGTGCACAGGACAGCCCCCCACAGCATTAAACAGTCAAAAATTTCAATTGTGTTGAGGTTGAGAAACGCTGGTCTAAAAGAAATGACAGGACAGGTGGCTTGGCTCATGCCTATCATCCCAGCACTTTGGGAGGCTGAGGCGAGTGGATCATCTGAGGCCAGGAGCTTGAGACCAGCCTGGCCAACATGGTGAAACCTCTTCTCTACTAAAAATACAAACATTAGCTGGGCGTGGTGGCCCACACTTGTAATCCCAGCTACTCACAAGGCCTAGGCAGGAGAATCGCTTGAACCCGGGGTGCAAAGATTGCAGTGAGCCAAGATCACGCCACTGCATTCCAGCCTGGGTGACAGAATGAGACTCTCAAAAACAACAACAACAACAAAAAAAAAAACAGAAATGACACAAATGTTTACAGTGATTACTTCTGGATGGGATTATGATAATTGTTTCTCTAGTGTTCTAAAAAACTTTCTGTTCTTTCCAAATGTTTAATATTGAGCACTTATTTTACAATCATTAAACAAAGAAATGACAACAACTGTTAAAAAAAATTCTTAAGAACTGAAAGGCAGACACCACCACCACTAAAGCCATGTCCCCCAGATCTAGGTTGTGAGTCACATGATACCAGACTTCAGAGGCAGCATGTCTCAAGGCCTCTCCGATGTGTGTCAGGCCAGAGTGGGAGCAGGGCCCTCTGAGTCAGCCTCTTTGACCTGGGATGCTGCAGGAGATCTTAGCAAACATTCAAGATTTTCACTGAGTCATTTGTCTGTGGCGTTGATCTGCTCACTCAAGTCTTCCGGTGTTTTGGTATGAGGGAGGCTAAAGAGGAAAAACAGCTGTTTAGTTTCTCATTGATTTGTATTGTCATTGAGCAATACCTGGAGCCCAGGTGGGTGTCCTTTATTCTGTGGCCTCCACAGCTGGGTCAGTGTGGAAGGCTTCAGACACTGAGGAATTGTTCCTGGTGGTCAATTATTTTAATAAGTGAGATATCAGATTATATTCACAGAAAGAGGCTTCCCTGGCACTATAAGGGCAGCCAGGAATAAAATAAAAATGCTTCTTCAGTGAAGATAATTGTCCAAATTGAAGACATAGGAAATATTTCTAATTTGCCTGTGTATCTGGTGAACATTTCTCTCTCTCTTTCTCTCTCTCTCTTTCTCTTTCTCTCTCTCTGTCTCCATAAATGAAGACATGGGAAAGTCTATTAAAAATTACATTAAAATGAAACACTTTTACATAAGCAAAATTCCCAATCACTCTCCTTACTTTACCTCAGCCCAACCAAATGTGAGTTAAATCTCTTCCCTTTCCCATGGGACACTAGCATCTTGGTGGCCCAGCTCAGTAGCTAAGCATAGAGTAATGAGTTTGTTAAATAATTTCAATTACATTGTTTTTGAGATTCCAGGGTCACAGGGAAATTCTGACCTAAATTATCTGGATGAACTGTCACAATTGTGCACTGCCTTGTTCAAATTTGGCAAGTGCTGAGAAGCACTCATCCAAGGGGTAGATCTGGACTTCAGCTCATGCAGCATAATAGAATTTCAGGCTCAGTGATTTCTAGTCTGTTACCACTTGCCATTTTCTGCTTGAAGAGGGCAGATACCTTCACTGTTCTCTGTTTCTATTTCATCTTTTGAAAAATTGGGATGATAATGGTTATCTGGTTTTCATGCTTGTCAGGAGGAGTTATTTTAAAGCACTTTACAAATATAAAAATGTACAATAAAATTGCAGAGTCGGATGCAGCAACACCTGTATCCTTTGAGGAATCTATCACAATTCATACCCCTCCCAAGCCAACTTTTCTGGTATTACTCTGGAAAATTGTGCTTATACAGTTAAAATTTTTATTTTTAAAAAGTTGCGTAATTCCCTTTTACAACCATTTTTTTTTTGTTATAAGAAATGCAATTAAAAACATACTTTTCTTTCCAAATAGAAGAGCCTACTCTGCCTTATAAGAATTCTTATTTGAAAGATTGAAGGACAAATGAAGTCATACAACTTCTCTGTTTGATACCATACTAAACTCAAATGAACACATTTTGAGGTAAGAAGTGAGCCTGGAAGATTTTTCTTTTTTCTTTTTTTGAGATGGAGTCTTGCTTCGTCGCCCAGGCTGGAGTGCAATGGCGCAATCTTGGCTCACTGCAACCTCCACCTCCCGGGTTCAAGTGATTCTCCTGCCTCAGCCTCCTGAGTAGCTGGGATTACAGGCATGCTCCATCAGGCCTCGCTAATTTTTTATATTTTTAGTACAGACGGGTTTTCACCATGTTGGCCAGGTTGGTCTCAAACTCCTGACCTCATGATCCACTGGCCTTGGCTTCCCAAAGTGCTGGGATTATAGGCGTGAGCCACTGTGTCTGGCAAGAGATAGAATTTTTCACAAAAATAACTCATACCAGAAACTTTGTACGGCACCCCCCATGCCCATAATCTTTAGGAAACAAACTCAAGTGTCACCTGTTTCCTGATATCTTCTGTAACGACCAGGTCGTATTCTCAGTTCCTACAACACTCAGTGTTTCTCATCAGAGCTGTAGCAATGGAGTAATAAATGGCACTGCTCAGGAGGAGAGAATTCAGAAAGAAAAGAGCAGGGCCTAGAAAAGGAACAAACTTGTTGGATGTATAGAGAAAGAATCGGCAAAGCAAGTAATAAAATCCAGAAAAACGTGGTATCATGGTGGTCACAAAAAAAAGAGTGGTTAAATTTTCGAAAATGGAGACAAACCACCCACCGTGATCGTGCCATCTGAATAGAAACACAGAAACGACAACAAAAAAATGGCTAAAGAAGAAGGTCAACAACCATGTCAAATGCTTTGGATATTAAGAAGTGTTCAGATGGATTTAGCAAGTAGAAAGTCACTGACACTTGGTGCACAACCAGACCTCAATGTATTTAGGAGGAATCTGTTATTTTGGAACAACTGAAAGCTTTCATTTGGCTGAGAAATATCAACTCATTCTTAAATAGGTATGTTAGAAGGAGCCTCTGGGCCTGATATCTCCTTGATTACAAGGAAAATGAATAATAGTTGTGTCTGATAACCATGACATATCACCCCTATATTTGCTTGTAGCTTTCAGCAGCTCAAAACATTGTTGAAAACACTAATCCCAATATCCCCAACAGGGAAGTGTTAAAACCTGCCTTGTGCAACTGTCAATCTCTGATGATTAGATAAAAACAATTATGTCATGAGTCGTAGCTATTGTTATTTACTTCCCAAGAGCCAAATTACACAGATATCTGATTGCTGAAGCAATGTCTGGATGTACCACGAAATTCCACATGCATGTACAGTATAAACACCTCTGGCTATCACCTTATCTAATTTTGATCAGATACAAGTTAATCCCCTCCTGTATCTTTTATATATCCTGAATTTGCCTCATCCACCTAAACTTTGCCATAATTTACTCTCAATTTGTATGTGTCTGTGATGGAGTTGTTGTCATTTTCCTTTTCTTTTTCCTTTTTTTTTTTTGAGGCCAAGTCTCCTTCTGTCACCCAGGCTGGAGTGCAATGACGCGATCTCAGCTCACTGCAACCTCTGCCTCCTGGGTTCAAGTAATTCCCCTGCCTCAACCTCCTAAATAGCTGGGACTACAGGTGCGTGCCACCATGCCTGGCTAACTTTTTGTATTTTTAGTAGAGACAGAGTTTTACCGTATTAGCCAGGATGGTCTCGATCTCCTGACCTCGTGATCTGCCCTCCTCCACCTCCCAAAGTGCTGGGATTACAGGCGTGAGCCACTGCGCCCGGCCTCACTTTCTTTATCTGTCTGCTTCATCAGGTTTTGCAAGTTTCACTACATTTCCTCAACTAAACTTCATTTTACCACTCAAGCAAACTTCATTATAATTATTTTATTTTTCTGATGACATCAGGTTTCTGTAGGGGTACCTGTTAGCTGGAGATACTTAGATTTTATTTTCCCAGCATGTGAGTATTTCCCATTCTATACAACACAATGGCAAGAGCAGGAGTATGTTTTTGGACAAAGAGAGAAAAGGCCGGGCGCGGTGGCTCATGCCTGTAATCCCAGCACTTTGGGAGGCTGAGGCAGGCAGATTATGAGGTCAGGAGATTGAGACCATCCTGGCTAACACGGTGAAACCCCATCTCTACTAAAAGTACAAAAAATTAGCCCGGCGTGGTGGTGGGCACCTGTAGTCCCAGCTACTCTGGAGGCTGAGGCAGGAGAATGGCGTGAACCCGGGAGGCACAGCTTGCAGTGAGCCGAGATCGCGCCACTGCACTCCAGCCTGGGCGGCAGAGCGAGACTCCATCTCAAAAAAAAAAAAAAAAAAACAGAGAAAAAATAACTCAGCTTCATTAGGTTTCTATTATTCTCTGATCCATATAGTGGATGTTCACAGAAGTGTAGGAACCCAAACTATGCAAGTTAAACTGTTAATTTTAGAAGTTTATAGCAGTGATGTGGAAGGCTGACCAAAGTTGGCGCTTTGGTCTCACTATGAGCCATAGTAATAAATACATTAACAATGTCCACAAATAACAGTAGACAGCATTTAGTAAGGGCTTGCTCCAAGCTAGGCACTGTTTTCAGCTTAAGTCTCACAGCCTTATGACGTAGATTCTGTCCCATCTTAGAGCAAGTTGGTCTGAGGATCCTCAAGGGTAAGGTCTCTTGCCAAAGGTCAGCAGAGGTAGTGAGTTCAGAACTGGGATTTAAATCCAGGCTGCTCTATTTCTATTCCACAATTCTGCCTCAACTGCTTCTCTACATTTTAGGCACACGTTTGAATACTGAAAATTTGGGTCACAGAGTTGGAGATGTTTCTTCTTCTAGGCCCCAAACCGGAGCGGGGTGCAGTGGCTCATGCCTGTAATCCCCACTACTTGGGAAGCTGAGGCGGGAGGATCGCTTGAGCTCAGGAGTTTGAAGATACAGTGAGCTAAGATCCTGCCACTGCACTCTAGCCTGGGCAACAGAACGAGAACCTATCTCTAAAAAAAAAAAAAAAAAAAAAAATTAAAATTTTAACACAAGGGCCCAAACAAGTCAATAGTAATTACTGTTGGGGACATGATCCTTACTACTGTCTACTAACATCTTGCAGTGCTTTAAACATACGTAGTTACCATTCTGTCCACTTGGTTGCCTGTAATATTAACTCAGTAAGTAGGAATGCTTCCTGCCCTGACTATATACTCATAAATATATGCTCCAAGTCACGGGTCTTGCAGGTTCTGATTTAAAAAACACAATTTTTTTTGAGGGTCACTGGCTTTACATTACCTCATTCTTTTCAAGTTCCTTTGTGCATAAAACATCCTATGCTCAGTTATATGATCTGTTCAACCTGCTTCTTGACAGATATGAAAACAGTGCTCTCATGTAATTTATGTAATTTACATTTTTACATATTTAGCAGTACACCTTTGTGCTGTGTTATATTGTTTGAGAACTAATTTGTTTTTCTGATGGCTGGAAGTCTAAGTGAAAAGATTAAACATGAAAATAATTCACCTTTATTATCACTAGGAGAAAGTAAGACAATTTAGTTTAATTCATAAGCACTTGAATCCCTATTGTGTCAGACATTGTACTGGAAACTGGGGATACAAGGAAGATACAACCTCATCTCTCAGAGTTCCCTAGTTATCCTATACATATATTGTATACAAATATACAATTATTATTTGTCAATTAAATTTTTTAAAAAAATTTAGAAAGGAGTTTCCAAGCAAGAAAAATCATAGTGAAATGGTATAATTGGTATAATAACAGTTAATTAGCTATAGTATGAAAATACAGAGGAAGATGTAAGTTGGGGATTATTAAAGAAAATTTAAATTAGCTGGGTGTGGCGGCAGACTGTAATCCCAGCTACTTGGGAGGCTAAGGCAGGAGAATTGCTTGAACTCAGGCGGTGGAGGTTGTAGTGAGATGAGATCACTGGGTAACAGAACAAGACTCCGTCTCAAATAAAATAAAATAAAAAATAAATAAAATTGGACAGAGATGTGGCATTTGAACTGTCTTTCAGATTAAGAAGAAAGTTACCAGGTAGCCAATTCAAATATAAGATTTACAAAAATAGAGTACAGCATGAGCAAAGGTGTGGAGGTACAAAATAATAATGTTTTTGAGGGGAGAATAGCAAGGACTCTGGGGGTGGCCAAAGTTTGAGTTGTGTGGTTTCGGTGGTGGATGGAGATGCAGGAAGATTAGGAAGTAGATTGAGATCAGATTGAGAAAGGTTTTCCAGACCACATGAAAAATTTTGCCATATTTAGGCAATAGGGAGCCCCAGAAATTGTTCAACCATCATCAGCTTTACATTTCACTATGGTAATTTGGCTTCATAAGAAGCATGGGTTGGAGGTTGATAAGAGTAGACTCCAAGGGGCCAATTCATTAAACTCAACTGTCAATAATGCAAGAGACAATGAAAGCCAGAATGAACACAGTGACCATGGATGCCAGAGGCATTTCTAGGATTTTTGTAGAGGACTTAAGAGACCATTTGGGAGGGGAGGAAGGCAGAAGATAAGGGGAAAGAAGGAGTTGATGTCTTTGATGACTGATGGCACTTTTGCTAAGATGAAGAATAAATTGGAGCAAGAATAATTGGCTGGGCGCAGTGGCTCATGCCTGTAATCCAAGCACTTTAGGAGGCTGAGGTGGGTGGATCACCTGAGGCCGGGAGTTTGAGACCAGCCTGGCCAACATGGTGAAACCCCATCTCCACTAAAAATAACAAAAACTAGCTGGGCATGGTGGCGGGTGCCTGTAATACCAGCTATTCAGGAGGCTGAGGCGGGAGAATTGCTTGAACCTCAAAGGTGGAGGCTGCAGTGAATGAGATCAAGCCATTGCATTCCAGCCTGGACAAAAGAAGCAAAACTCTGGCTCAAAAAAAAAAAAGAAAAGAAAAGAAAAGTATAAATTGGGGGAGGGGAGGAGATATAGGATTCCTATTGGAATGTATTGAGTTTGAGATTCTAGCCTGGACATATGGCACTCTTGAGTTGTTTCCTAGGCAATTATATCACTGTCTTGATGATATCTTTAATCACACATATCACTTGTGGGTAAAGAAGAAACTTCAAGGGTTTTACACACCAATCCTTTACTTTGCCATCTAGACAAATTATATTTTTACCAATGCCATTTTTTGTTGTTATTTTGTGGGTTCTGCTTAAAACTTCCCCTATATTTTTCTAATTATGGTAACCTAGGGAAAACATCAAATTATGTTGATAAAATTGGCTACAATCTGGCTCTAATGATAATAGCTTAGAATCATGAAGCAGCAATATTTTATACTGAGTGCAAACAAATTTTATCCTGAACACGTGTTCTTTTGCCTTATTTGCCTAATGTTACTTGAAACTTTTATTTTTCCACTTTGAATAGTAGATTCTGCCAACTGTTTTAAAAGCTTTTCTCTTTTTAGGGGAGGAGGGGAACAGCTTTTCTCTCTTTTGTCTGATAACTGAGGAGCGAAGATTTAATTGGTGAGAAAAATATACACACTATAAACCTCAGAATGTTCCCACTGCTTTTAATGTTTGATGTGCCTGACAGATTACTCTTTCAAAACAGGATAATAGGATAGGTGGTGCTGGAAAAAAAACTTTTCCATCCAAGACAAAACCACATGGACATTGAAAAGAACTGGCATTTGCCTAGACATTTAGTGGGGGACATATCCTTAGGGCACAGATTCCATAGTGAAGGGCTCTTCTCCCCCTTCCACATACTCCAGCTCTCTCTAGAAGGTATAAAGGAAAGAACTCTGAGCAAGAATCAGGAAATTGGCCTTTGTTCCTGACTGTGCCACTTTGTGGAACTGGGCAGATCTTACCTCATTCTGTGCTTTAGCAGCTTCATTTGCAAAAATTAATGATTACCTCAAATGATTTCTGATTTTAGCCAAAAATAAATACAGTAGTTTTTAAACAACTGCTACATATTAGCTACTTACGTATGTAATTTTGCACTCAATATAAAATATGTTATGAAAAAGAAACTCAACCTATGTTAACCATCCCTGTACTGATGAGACTCAGGAAAGAGAAGTGATTTACTCAGTATTGGGCAGTTAGTGAGCATTTTTGAGCCAAGGTCTTACATACCAGAGCCCTTTGCATAATATTTTACTGTTGCTACACACTTTCTATTATTTGACTAGAGGAACACAACATATCGATGCATTTGAAACAATAAAGTAATAAATATTTTTCCTTACCCTGGGCAGAAACAGAGGATGATGAGAAACATTGACAAAAATTTAATCAAGCCTTAAGGACAAATAATATCACAGTTTTGAACAGGAGATTGGGTACCTTGGAAGTAATCATGAAGAGGTGTTTTAACTCCGCAATAGGCTCTTTCTTATTCCTGCTAGGAATGAAGAAGCACAAATTGAAAATGAAGAAGGAGGAAATAAAACACTGACTCTGTGTAAGAAAGGTGACTTGCAAATTATGAAGCAGTTAGGAAAATGTTTATTTTTTTCTTATCATTTTATTGGCTGTATATATTTGAGAATTAATATTTGTCCTTTGGAGGGTGTGTGTGTATGTGTATGTTGGAGCTGTGTGTGTGTTTTAGTCCATTTTCCTACTGCTATGAAGAAATGCCCGAGATGGTAATTTATAACGAAAAAGAGGTTTAATGGACTTACAGTTCCACATGTCTGTGGAGGCCTCACAATCATGGTGGAAGGTGAAGGAGTAGCAAAGGCACATCTTACCTGGTGGCAGGCAAAAGCATGTGTACAGAGGAATTGCCCTCTATAAAACCATCAGATCTCATGAGACTTATTCACTATCACAAGGACAGCATGGGAAAAACTTATTCCCATGATTCCATTACCTCCCACCAGCTCCCTCCGGAGACACATGGGGATTATGGGAGCTACCGTTCTAGGAGAGATTTGGGTGGGGACACAGCCAAACCATATATCAGTGTGCCTGTGTGTATGCATGTGCACGTACATAAATTTTTTTACTTGTGACTGATGGACCATCTATAAAATAAATCAAAGAGAAGAGACAGGGTCTCACTCTGCCTCCTAGGCTGGAATACAATGGCATGATCATAGCTCATTGTAGCCTCTAATTCCTGGGCTCAAGTGATCCTCCCTTCTGAGTAGCTGGGATTACAGGCACGTGCCACTATGCCCAACTAATGTTTTGTTTGTTTGTTGTGGAGATGGGAGATGGGAGTATTGCTATGTTACCCAGGCTGGTCTTGAACTCACTCTTGGCCTTAAGTGATCCTCTGGCTTTAGCATCCTAAACCACTACGATCTTAAAAAGGACCAGTTTCCTGGATTGCCTCTCTCCCTCCATCATTCACCATCTGCCATCAACTCTATAGAGTCAAGGGCTATCCCTGCCTTTTCAGTAGAAGCCCTCAAGAAGTCACTCCATAGGGACTGTCTTGGGCTTTAGGAAGTGTACAGGGTTGGGGTGGGTGGGAATGTGAGGAGGAAAGCCACTCTTTCAGGTGCGGCTGGAGGGGGATGGAAAATGGACCACAGAGGTTCAGAGAACAGGCCCTTTGTGGAAAGGGGGAGACCAAATAATGCTGCGGTGTGAAAGCAGGTGAAACAGGCTGCAAACAGAAGGAGCCCACAGGAGACCCTGCTTTGACAGCTGAACATCCTGGGGTCCTCAGACTCTGATAAAAAAGCACATTTAGCCTACAGCTTTAGGCCCTTCCTCCTACCCTTGTAGACTCTGCCACAAATATGCCCTCCAAATTGATTCTATCCACTTGTCTCTAGTCTGCTGCTACTATTTTAGTCTAAGGCCCTCTTCCCCTTTCCTGGGTTATGGTCACAGACTCCTATCTGAGTTCCCAGCACCAGATGCCCAGTTGTTTTCATCTCTTAACACATTCCACATATTATAGCAAGAGAGATCTTTCTCAAATGCAAATCAGACCTTGTTGCATCCCAATCCCAACCTCTTCAGTTGCCCTTCCCTTTGTCCTCATGGTCAAGTTCAAGCTCTCTAGTGTGGGGACAGATGTTCCTTTATAATTTTTCTGCTTATGTCTCCTGCCTCAGGCCTCACAATTCTCCACCTCACAGATGATGTCTCAGCCATGATGAGTTCCTCTCAAATCCTTTAGGTTTCAGAGATGTCATTTCCCCTGGGAACATTTTCTTGACTCCTCGTTCCAAGCATATGTCCGTCTTTATGTTCCCATAGCACCTGATCATTGGATCATGGTAGGGTTTATCACAGTCTTGTGTTTGTCTGCTTACTTGTCTGTATTCTTCACTTCTCAAATATAGTCTTCTTTGTTCATCATTGTAACTCATTTCCCCAGAATGGTCTCAGATATTTACACCCATCTTCCCCCTCTGTGAAGGGAATAAAGGGATATATAACACTGTATTAGTCCATTCTCATGCCACTATGAAGAAATATCCAAGACTGGGTAATTTATAAAGAAAAGAGGTTTAAATGATTACAGTTCCACATGGTTGGGGAGAGCTCAGGAAACTTACAATTACGGCAGAGGCACTTCTTCACAGGGCGGCGGGAGAGAGAATGAGTGCAAGCAGGGGAAATGCCAGATGCTTCTAAAACTATCAGATCTTGTGAGACTCACTATCACAAGAACAGCATGGGGGAAACCGCCCCCCATGATCCGATTGCCTCTACCTGGTTCCACCCTGGACATATGGTTATTGTGGGAATTAAAATCCAAGGTGAAATTTTGGTGGGGATACAGAGCCAAACCATATTAAGCACCATCCTCAAAATAGCCTTCCAGCTGAAGACAGCTAAGGCACTCATGCAGTCTTATTTTGTCTCATACAAATAATTTTACCTTTGAATCATTGTTCATTAATCTAGATTTTATCCTGAGGCCCTAAAAATTGTTTATCATCTTCTGGGAGATCTTAGTCCTAGATGGTGTTTTATTCCACAGGTTAAATTTACACTTGGGCCAAATCTCCATCTTTGTGGCCTGTGAGCACTGAATTTGGGACTGAAGGCCTGGGACTAACTGGAAGTGTGGAAAAGGAGGAGGGTGTAGCGCTGCCCCCAATGATTTTTTTTTTTTTTTTTTTTTTAGGATTTCTGGTGGAAAAGGAGAGACACTCAGGAATCCCCAGATAAACATGGTTTAGCTTTTGTAGTCAGATCCTTTCCCCAAATTTACTGCTTCTTTCTCCACCACTTCTCAACCCCCCAAACTGAACTTCCCTCTTCAACACACTCCTTTGTGCCCTATAGACAGTCACAAGCTTGACCTATGGAGAGCATGTATTTCTTGAGGCAACAAAGGTAGGAAACCCTATTCTAAAATGTTTCTTACACTTTTGGCTCTGTCTAAATTCTCCATTTTTCAATTAAAATGGAAACTAGATTAGAATTCTATTCTAGTTATGGATATAATCAGAACACAATAAAGCAGAAAGATTGCTTCAGGCTCTTCTGTTAACGTTCCATTTATTCAACAACTCTTTATGGGGACTTGCTATGAGGAGGCACCAGGCTAGGCACCGCAGCTACAAAGGTGAAGAGAACATAGGCTCTTCTTCAAAGAAACCTACACTGTAAGCTTCATAGTTATGAAATCATGATTGCTTACCTAAAATGTTCTTGACCTACATTCTTAGATATTTTGAGTCTTGAGAAATTTGTTTATTTTTTTCATGATTATACAATGTTGATTAGCTCAGTGGAATCCAAGATGTTCGGCTAGCCTTCTGATCCAAGACAGTGGACCAAACATTTGTATTTACTCATTGTGCCTCTCCATACTTCTCTGAAATAAAAGTGTAGATCTTCAAAATTAAACATATCTATAAAGCAAAGGGAACAGAAGGGGACATTATCAGCAGGTTAGACATTCCAAAAATTTTTTAGAAAATAAAAGGTAAATTGAATGGTAAGATATGGAATTATTAGATGTGTTTGGAAAACCAACAGCATGAACAAGATAATCCAAAAAAAACAAGTTGTCCCTTGGAGAAAATGGGAGGAATTTGAGAAATACAGAAGTGAACTGAACAATAAATACAGTCATCCCTTGGTATCTGTTGGGGACTGATTCCAGGACCTCCCTCAGATACCAAAATTTGGATGCCCAAGTCTCTGATATAAAATGGTATAGTATTTGCATACAACCTATGCACATCCTACTGTATACTTTAAATCATCTTTAGATTACTTATAATACCTAATACAATGTAAATGCTTTGTAAATACTTGTTATATTGTATTGTTTAGGGAATAATGAGAGGAAAAAAAGTCTGTTCATGTTCAGTACAGATGCAACTTTTTTTTTTCCAGAATATTTTTAACCTATGGTTGGTTGGAATCCACAAATGTAGAACCTGGCTACAGAGAGCTGACCGTAATTAAAACCAACAGCTTCTATTTGGTATACTGAAAGAGAATTGGGAAATCATTAAATCCATAAAATAAGAACAGGATGGAGTGAAAAAAGCTGGACTCTGTGACGAAATGGACATATATATGGATAAGAACCAGGAAAGTTTTCATAAAGGAAGTGCCAAACTGAGCTAGTTGGTCAAATGAACTATTCTCCAGGTGGATGGGGCAGGGCATTTTAGGCAGAGGAAGCAACAAACAAAGCACCGAGTGAAGCCCAGGAAACTACAGGTAGCTGCAGGGAGATGACGGGGCTACAGTGTGCATGGAGAGAGGCCAACATGGTGAGGTAGGCAGGAGGAGCTCCCGAAGGGCTCCAGCCTGGGAAGCCAGGCTAAAGAGGTGGCACTCTATCTTGTCAGTAATAAGAAACATTGACATTTTGTAGAGGTGATGAATTGAGAAAGGGATTTATGTGGTCAATTGTGGTTCTGGCTGATCACCCTGAGTGCTGTCTGCTAGAAGGATTCCAAGGGTTAAGTCCTGAGGCGTGAAGAAGAACCGATCTGTAAGACAGCTTAACTAAGGTGGTAGCATTGGGATAAGGGTGTGTGTGTGTGGGGGATACAAAGTTATTAAGATGGTAGAATTGATGACAACATTTATCTTGACAGAGAATACAGGATGAGGAGCAGATTTCAGAGGAATATAATGAGCCCTTTTTTTAGATCTTTGTGAATGTTCAGAAATGGCAGCTGGCGTTGCATAATTGCAAAATTGGGGCTTAGTTAGTTATTGGCTTCTGAGAACATAACTACAGTTTTTTTTTTTTTTTTTTCCCTCTGTCCCACTCTTTGAAAGGGGGTGGGGCTCAAAGAGTGGTGTGTGTGTGTGTGTGTGTGTGTGTGTGATAAATACTTATATGCAAATTTCTTTAGATTTTTCTTTATCTCCTTCACTCCTTTTCAACATTTTGGCTGGTTGTTCTGATATTACCAAGGTAATCCACAATTATGGCAAATATTCAAACAAAACAAATTGTAGAAAGTCCAGAAAGAAACCTCTGAAATACCTTTTCCAGAGACCACCATCATGAACAGTTTGGTCTACAGAATTATAAATCTTTTAAAGTATATAGTATATTCTTTTATGTGGCCACTCATTATATTTTGTGGGATCTTAGTATTATTGCTTTTAAATTCATTTCTTACATTTTAAATTTGAAACACTTCAAATATGCAGAAAAGCAGAGAAAATAACATTAACACCATATACTTACCATGTAGATTTAAGAAAAATCCACACTTTGCCAAATTTCCTTTTTTTTTCTTTTTTTTTTTTGAGACAGAGTCTTGCTCTGTCACCCAGGCTGGAGTGCAGTGGTGCGATCTTGGCTCTCGGCTTACTGCAACCTCTGCCTCTTGGGTTCAAGCAATTCTCCTGCCTCAGCCTCCTGACCGTGTAGCTGGGATTACAGGTACTCACCACCATGCTCGGCTAATTTTTGTATTTTTAGTAGAGACGGGGTTTGCCATGTTGGCCAGGCTGGTCTCTAACTCCTGACTTCAAATGATCCACCTGCCTCGGCCTCCCAAAGTGCTGGGATTACAGGCATGAGCCACCATACCTGACCAAATCTCCATTTTTGTAAATAATTTTTCAGATATAGAAAACTACCCAATTATGGCTGGGCACAGTGGCTCATGGCTATAATCCCAGCACATTGGGAAGCCAAGGCAGGCAGATCATTTGAGGTCAGGAGTTCGAGACCAGCCTGGCCAACATAGTGAAATTCTGCCTCTACAAAAAATATAAAAATTAGCTGGGCATGGTGGCAGGTGCCTGTAGTCCCAGCTACTCGGGAGGCTGAGGGAGGAAAATCACTTGAACCTGGGAGGCGGAGGTTGCAGTGAGCTGAGATGGCGCCATTGCACTCCAGACTGGGTGACAGAACAAGACTCTGTCTCAAAAAAAATAAAAGAAAAGTAAGAAAACTACCTGATTACTATTACTTCTCTCTCTCTTTCTGTCTCTCTCTCTGTATTCTAAAAGTTTGCAGTATCCCGAAGCTGGTGTGAATCAACCTCACGCATTTTTTTTTTTTTTTTTTGAGGTGGAGTCTCGCTCTGTCGCCCAGGCTGGAGTGCAATGGTGCAATCTTGGCTCACTGCACCTCCACCTCCTGGGTTCAAGCGATTCTCCTGCCTCAGCATCCCGAGTAGCTGTGATTACAGGCATACACCGCCATGCCCAGCTAATTTTTTGTATTTTCAGTAAAGATGGGGTTTCACCATGTTGGCCAGGCTGGTCTACAAATGTATCTATCCATAAGCAATACAGTATATAGTAATATTTTTATTATTCTATTATTTCTATTAAATGTTTATATTCATAGTATCATACTGTACACATCCTTTTGCAATTTGCTTTCTTTAGAAGCAACAATATATTTTTGAGATTTGTCGTGTTGCTTTATGTAGATTGCTTACTTTTTTTTTTGATGGCGTTTCCCTCTTGTTGCCTAGGCTGGAGTGCAATGGCGTAATCTTGGCTCACCGCAACCTCTGCCTCCTGGGTTCAAGCGATTCTCCTGCCTCAGCCTCTTGAGTAGCTGGGATTACAGGCATGCACTACCACACTCGGCTAATTTTGTATTTTCAATAGAGATGGGCTTTCTCCATGTTGGTCAGGCTGGTCTCGAACTCCTAACCTCAAGTGATCCGCCCGCCTAGGCCTCCCAAAGTGCTGGGATTACAGATGTGAGCCACTGTGCCTGGCCAATTATTTACTTTTTAATTTATTTTATGATACACAATTTGTCTTTTTATCTCACTTTATTTTTTTATTTTTATTTTTTTTAAACCAGGATCTCACTGTGTCACCCAGGCTGGAGTGCAGTGGCGTGATCTCAGCTCACTGCATCCCCTGCCTGCCTCCCAGGTGCAAGCGATTCTCCTGCCTTGGCCTCCCGAGTAGCTGGGAGTATAGGGTGCACCACCACATCTGGTTAATTTTTGTATTTTAGTAGAGACGGTATTTTGTCATGTTGGCCAGGCTGGTCTTGAACTGCTGGCTTCGAGCAATTTGCCCGCCTCGGCCTCCCAAACTCACTTTATTTTTAGATATTGTTAACCGTACTATGGGCAGTATCCTTGAACATCTCTCTTTGTATAAATGTGAAAGACATTCATAGACATGGGACTAAAGGAGGTGCCCATAGTCAACCATGCTAGGCATTGATAAATGGCTTCCTAAAGGGATAATACCTGTGTACATTGCCACTAGCAATTTGTGCACTTTCTTGATTCCTTTCACTCTTGTCAAAACTTACTCTTTTTTAAATTTAAAATTATTGGCCAGGCATGGTGGTTCATGCCTGTAATCTCCCAGCACTTTGGGAGGCTGAGGTAGGTGGATCACCTGAGGTCAGGAGTTTGATACCAGCCTGGCCATACATGGTGAAACCCTGCCTCTACTAAAGTAGAAAAATTAGCTGGACATGGTGGTGGGTGCTTGTAATACCACATACTCGGGAGGCTGAGGCAGGAGAATCATTTGAACCTGGGGGGTGGAGGCTGCAGTGAGTCAAGGTCGCACCATTGCACTCCAACACAGGGGACAGAGCGAGACTCTGTCTCAAAAATAAAATAAAATAAATAAAATAAAATAAAATAAAATAAAATAATTGTCAATATTGTTGGTTATGAAATGCTATCTCATTATTGTTTAAAGAGGCATTTCCCTTGATAACTAGTGAGGATGAATTTTGTTTTCCAGATATGCATGAGCCATTGGTTTTTTTCTGTTACGCATTTTCTATTCACATACTTTGACCACATGATATGTGCCTGGTCATAACCCATCAAACTCTTCTTTCTCTCAGACACTTCACTTTATGGAAATCTTTTTCATATTTATCCCTCAAACCCAGAATTTTGAGTGTCATACCTGTTCTAACATAAATTTGAGGAAAACGAAGGCTAATTCAGAATAAAGAACTACATAAGCAGATGGACAGTGTGTTCTCCTCTAAATAGGGGTGCTAGGATAAGGGGCAGTAGGATGAATGCACAGCCTCAAAATCCACCACCCACTAAAGACCTCACAGTACATGATGACATTAGCATGCTGTGCCAGCATTTCTACCTACCATGATGACCTGGAATGAAGGACAAAAGGGGCAATTGTTAAGTCCTGTGCATAAACTTTGGAAGAGAACATACCTTGCTTTAAACCATTAAGGAGGCAGGCAATAGATTCCTGTACAGGGTGGCTTAGCCAAAAGCGGCTGGTCTTGTTCTCATTTATATGGTTTATAATGATTCTAAATCATTCTCGGAGAAAAACTGACTCATTTCATCTCCCTTTAATTAGGATTTCTGTTTCTGCAATATTTTAGTGGTATTTATGTCAAATGTTTTCTTTTGAGAACTTCTCCCTTTTTCTGTCTTTTTTCTTTTTTTTTAAACTTTTATTTTAGGTTCGGGGGTACATGTGAAAATTGGTTACATAGGTAAACTCATGTCAAGAGGGTTTGTTGTACAGATGATTCATCACCCAGGGATTAAGCTCAGTACTCAATAGTCATCTTTTCTGCTCCTCTCCCTCCTCCTACATTCCACCCTCAAGTAGACCCCAGAGTCTGTTGTTTTCTTCTTTGTGTTCATAAGTTCTCATCATTTAGCTCCCACTTATATGTGAGAACATGCAGTATTTGATTTTCTGCTCCTGCATTAGTTTGCTGATGATAATAGCCTCCAGCTCCATCCATGTTCCTGCAAAAGCCATGATCTTGTTCCTTTTAATTTACTTTTTGCTATTCTGATTAGAGAGTGGCCATGCTCCATGCTCCATATGGATGTTCTTTGGAAACAAAGCATTTTTGAAATGGTAGGATTAGGGCTAGTGAAAGAGAACAGAAAGAACTGTGAACAGGGTCTCCTCCAGTACAGATGGTTAAAGAACACAAATAGGGAAGTGTGATGAGTGACCTCCATTTAATTGGGTGCCCAAGCTCTTGGCTGCTCCAGCATGGGTTGCCATCCTGACTGATCCCTTGGCTCAGAAACAGATATGGTGCTATCAGGAACGCAAAGCTAATATCTGAATATTGCAGCAGAGACTGCTCCCATTGCAGAAAGCAACCCAGATTAAAGTTGATGATTCAGTTTCAATAAATGCTTCCTTTTTTATAAAAGGCATTTAACATCACTCTTCCCCTGGTAATATGGAATTAGCTTTTGGGATCAACTGGAAAATGTATCTATTCAGAGGGCAATTGTAAAAGGCTACCTGCTAACCACAGGAAGCTGGGCGGATACAGAATGCCAGGTTAATTTAAGGTCGATAATTGTTACTTTCTTGTCACTTTTTACATGCATCCTTGCTCTGCAGTGGGGGTCATAAGAAGTAAGATGCATGCAAGGTGAATCTCTAGAAGTCAGCTTCTCCGAGAAGTATTCTCTGACCACAGATTCCTACTAGTCCCCACATATGCTGCTGATCTCCCCATCTTCACCCCCATTGTTGAAATTGCTCCCTCATTGTAACTGTTCACTCATCTGTCTCCACCATAAAGCTTAGGCTCCTAGAAAGTCAGGACCAGAGCTAGTACAGTGCCCCATGTTCTTATGGAATGATTTTAGTGCCTTGAGTTTGGTGTGGTGACCAGAGCTGGTGGCCAACTGTCGTGAGGCCCCTGTCCTTCTTTTTGTCATGCTTTCCCTCCCAGCCCCTCCTTGACTGCTCTTTCACCTCCATCTTTCTACTTCTATAGAGACAAATAATAAGATGCTTGTACAAAGGGTGTACTTGTATTATCCCATTTGTATTGATATTCCACAACAGCAGATTAGGTTTTTTTGTTTGTTTTTTTGATGGAGTCTTGCTCTGTCACCCAGGCTGGAGTGCAATGGCGTGATCTCGGCTCACTGCAACCTCTGCCTCCCGGGTTCAAGTGATTCTCCTGCCTCAGCCTCCCGAGTAGCTGGGACTACAGGCGCCCTCCACCAAGCCTGGCTAATTTTTGTATTTTTAGTAGAGACGGGGTTTCATCATATTGGCCAGGCTGGTCTTGAACTCCTGACCTCAGGTAATCTGCCCGCCTCGGCCTCCCAAAGTGCTGGGATTACAGGTGTGAGCCACTGTGCCTGGCCTGATAAGGTTTAAAGATTAAATACCATGTTGTTAAATTTGCAAATCTCTCGAACAGGAAAATCAGGAACAATGACAACATTTGGAGCTTCCCAGAAGGTAACAACTATGGGGGTTTTTGTGGGCATCTGAGAGAAGCACATGCACAGACGGTTTGCCTTTCATTGGTCCATTCTTGCCCAGAAGGCGACACTAACTGAAACAAAGAAGCCTCATATGAGAAGGACATGAGGTCCCAGCAGCTTTTGAGGTGGCCCTGGGTCCTTGATCTGGTCTCTCTCTGGCTCATTTTGTATTGCTCATCTTGTTACTTCACAATCCAGGGCTTGTGACATTTTTCTTCTCTGGAGTGGAAATGACAGAGCTGCAGAACACGAGTTTCTGATTGGTCCCTATGAGTCAGGAAAAGAGGGCCGATTGAAACGGGGCTCACACACACACACACACACACACACACAAAACTGGGCTCACATGTGTTTTCCCATCAGCTAAACAAGTTTTCAGAAGTACAGAAAGAACTCGTTGTGGAAGGGGACCCAGGACAATGACAATGTTTTTGATGGTATTGTCTGCAGAAGTAAGGCAGGTTTCCTCTGTGACTGAAAAGATGGCACCATTTGAGGAGATGGCATACTCGTGGCGGGAATCTTCATTAAGATGTCAAACTAAGCTGTAGGAAATCAACTCTAGAAAACAGCTCTATCCAGTTTTATAGAGCAAGAGCTATGATCATGGTGACATTTAACAACTGCATTAATTGGCCAAGAGGGTAAAAATATACTTGACCTCTTAGAGCACCATAAATAGCTTGGATACTCTCAGCTCGTGGGCCAACTGTGTCATGGTCTTTTCTCTTTTCTAGCCCCTCCTCTTTCTCCCTTCCTTCTTGTCTCTCTCCTCCTCTCTCTTTCCTCCCCTTTCTCCTTTCTGACCCTCTTTTCTCTTCTCTATCTTCTCAAACCTTCCCTTCCTCCTCTCCTTTAGGTGCTCAGCACTTTGATTCGATAAACATTTACGGAGCTCCTTCTTGTGCCAACGACTGTACACAGAGCTGGGATGTCAAGATGAATCAGTTATATTTCCTGCCCAGTGCCAAGGGATGGCTTGATGGGTTTTGACCAGCCCCTCCCTGGACTCCCAATTTCTTTTTTTTTTTTTAGACAGAGTCTTGCTCTGTTGCCAGGCTGGAGTGCAGTGGCACGATCTCGGCTCACTGCAATCTCAGTCTCCCTCCCGACTTCAAGCGATTCTCCTGCTCAGCCTCTCGAGTAGCTGGGATTGCAGGCATGCACCACGACACCCAGCTAATATTTTTGTATTTTTAGTAGAGACAGGGTTTCACCATGTTGGCCAGGATGGTCTTGATCTCCTGACCTTGTGATCCACCCGCCTCGGCTTCCCAAAGTGCTGGGATTACAGGCGTGAGCCACTGCACCCGACACCCTGGACTCCCAATTTCTACCTCCTGGAACGTGCTTTACTGACCAGCCTGGTGTTATTCTGCAATATGGCCAACTGGGATTTTTTTCAGTCTTATAGAAATTATTCTCGGAAATGTTTGCTATTTTTTTTAATGAAGCTACAGCATACAATTTAAGGATAAATAATGTACTTACTCTGCAACTATTGTTTCAAGTCAAATCCCCTGATTACTCTTCCAAAAGTTCTTTTCTTAATAAAATCTCTGACCCTTTCCTCTTCCTGTTAGAACTTCTGGAGCTACCATTGTTCCTGCTCTTGGGCTGCGCATAACCTAGGGGAGTCACAGTGAGATTACTTGCTTTAAAATTCTTTAATCACTCTGCGAGTTGTTAGGAAAAGCTGACACATCTGATTTGGAAATTCCCACTCCAGTGGACAGTTGTGCCTCAGGGACGGGTGAAGGAAGCAAAGGAACAAGAAGCCAAAAACTCTCAGGGCGCTTACTATGATTGTGTAAAAGAGAGACTCATCAATTAACACAGGTACTGGCAAGCACCCCTCATAATGCCTCCATTTCTCGACAGATCAAAAACAGTGTGCCTTGTCAATAAATACTGAGTTTCTGTAGCAGCCATATTGAGATCAGCTAACCTTTAGGCCAAAAGCGGGATTCTTCCTTGCTGAAGCTTTTGGCAAAGCATATTTAGCTTCATGCCAGGGATTAGATTAACTCTTGCAAAACTGGTTCACCAGGAACAATGACTCAGTGTTTTTTTTTTTAGTATCTGGCATATTGTGTGGAGAAGCTATAAATATATTTACAAGCTGGAGTTTTAATGGAGGGGAGTATTAGCTTGCTGAAAAACAAGCCAACTGAGTTATGGGTCTTCACGCAGCCAGCATACTGTGTTTTGGGCTTTGCCTGTTGTAATTTTAAAAAATTAATTAGTTTATTCTTTATTTATATTTATTTTATTTTCAGATGGGATCTTACTCTATCGCCCAGGCTGGAGTGCAGTGGTGCGATCTCGGCTCTCTGCAACCTCGGTCTCCCAGGTTCAAGTGATTCTCCTGTTTCAGCCTGCTGAGTAGCTGGGATTTCAGGTATGCCTCACCATGCCTGGCTAATTTTTGTATTTTTAGTAGAGACAGGGTTTCACCTTGTTGGCCAGGCTGGACTTGAACTTCTGACCTCAAGTGATCCACCTAAGGGCGCTGGGATTACAGGCATGAGCCACCGCACCTGGCCTGTTGATTGTAATTTTATTTTCCTCCTCGAGGACTTTGAGCATATTATCTTCTCTTTAATGACTTGTCTCCACCCTCCTGTGTGTGTGTGTGTGTGTGTGTGTATTTTCTGACCTCCCTCCGGGGGCAGAGAGTCTCAATCAGGTATGTCCATGTTATTAACATACTGTCTGCTTATTAACTAACTGCACCAATGATGAAAGCCAACTGACAAACAAGTGATGCTCTTATCCCTCCTTCGCAAGCAATGAATCTGAAAGCCAAGAGAAGTTTTCTTTTCAACAGGAAGTGTTTTGGAGTCCGAACAACTCTGCATTTAGACAGTGCAGCTTTTAGTTCCAGATCTTGGCAATGGGGCAGGCAGAGGGAGCGGCAACTACAGACTGCCGTAGGGCTGTGTTTTCTATGGAGTGTGCGTGCTCCGACGAGCTAGTGACGGGAAGGAGGTTACAAAGCATTTACTGAAATAAGGATTTCTAATACAGGAACTTTTTAAAAGTATTAAATATGCTAATGTGCCTAGGGCATAGTCAACAAAGAGTTATAATACATGTCATTTTTCATATTTATCAAGGAAACCATGTCACCTGCAGTCTTTCTCTATGTCTGGCATTCTGAGAAACACACTGTAGTGGTGCCTGAGGGTCTGGGGAAAGAAGAATAGAATGAACGGGGCATCTCAGAATCTTAAACTCCCCCAGTTGTAGTTCCTTTCGATGTTGGTGGATGGATGAATTTCCAGTTTCTACTATTGTGGTTGGATTGGGGAGAGTAGCTCAAATTGGGAATTGCTTTTTGAGGATCCAGGGCTTCTGGAATTCTCCCAGTTTCTTTTTACTTCTTTATGCTATCTTGTCTACTTTGAAAAATCAGTAGCATCCATTTGATTGCAGAGCTGAATCTTTCTATACAGTGAGGAGTTGTAATCACATTACTTATAACCTGCTCATTTAACTTTTTAAAGGTGCAAGTCATTGTAACCTAAGTACTTACTCACACTGATCCTTAATACACTCCCCTTTCTTATCTGCAAGCTTCTTTCTCTGGTTTCTCCTAACTCTGTTACTGCTCATCAGTTTAAAACTTTGTCTTCTCAGTTCCCGGCTTCCCCTGTTTGGTCTCTGCTCTCCAGGACTCTGCCTTGGAAATCTGACTCACACTTCTGTATGTTCCTGGGGCTCAACTTTGCCTGGCGCCAGAATCACCCAGGCTCCAAGCAAGCCTTGTAGACTCCACTCAGTCCTTTGACTCAAGGAAATCTCCACTTCTAAATGGCGCTCCGGTTGATTCTGATGCCAGTCCAGGGTTGAGAACCACCACTTTAGCTTCTAGACACACAGCCCCCTCTCCTTTTTCCTGGAGCCCCTCCTGGGTCATGACTCTATTTTCCCTATTTCTGTACTCAGAAGGGATAAAAATGGAAGTGTATGTGAAGTTGCTACTACGTCCCAGGTGCTTTAAATACGTTATTTTATTCAACCTTCACAACAGTCTTATGCAGTCTCTATTTTTATTTTAAGAATGAGGAAAACAATGGCTGGGCGGAGTGGCTCATGTTTGTAATCCCAGCACTTTGGGAGTCCAAGGTGAGTAGATCACTTCAGCCCAGGAGTTCAAGACCAGCCTGGGCAACATGGCATAACCCTGTCTCTACCAACAATACAAAAATTAGCCAGTCTCATAACCCGGTCTATAAATAAATAAATAGATAAAAATTAAAAAATAAAATAATTTAAAAAGAAAAGAATGAAGAAAACAAGATTCAGAGAGCCTTGGTCATCTTTCCAAAGGTGCACAATTAAGAAATGGCTGAGCAGGGGTTCTGACTCAGATCTGTCAGCATCTGCAGCTTTGCTACTTAAAAGAGTGTGGTCCCTGGACTAGCAGAATCAGTGTCACCTGGGATCTTGGTAGAAACACAAATACTTGGGTGCCATCTCAGACCTACTGAATCAGTTTCTTTGGGGGTAGGGTCCAGGAATATGTATCTTATCAAGGCCTCTAAATGTTTCTCTAAGTTTAAGAAGCATGGGGAACTATGTCTTTCCCTACTATATGGTCTTGTCTCTTTCCTTGTTTCTTTACTCCAAAGGATTGCCTTATTTCTTTCCCAGAAACCTCACTATCAGCTCACTGTGCAGCCTTACTCATATCTTCCTCAACCAGTAGTTTTATTACACACACCCTTCTCATTTCCTCACATTGCTCATGGTATCTGACTGAGCATAGGAATCCAACCTGGCTTTCGGTTTTGCACTGTCTTGCCTCAGTCTCTTAATTTCTTCCTATGCACATTTTAAGATATTGAAGACACTGACTTCCAAACCTCTTCTCTAAATCTGACAGTGAAGCAGGGTGTGTGTGTGTGCATGCGTGCCAGTGCACACACCACACACACAAGCACATATACAGAGTTAAGTTTGGTCACATTTGCTTCATTAGTTGATATATACCACAACTGAGAAAACCTTACTGGCATTCTACTCCAAGCTTGAATTCCCAGACGAAAAACAAACAAGCAAACAAACGACTCCTCCTTACACAAAAATATCTAGTGGCCTTGGAAAATCCATTTAACATTAAACTGTGTCTCTTCAAAGTGAAGCAGGGTGGGCAGATTTTTGAACATGAATGTACTGATAACACAACACCTCTTCAAACTAGAATGTCATTCAGGGTTAAATGATGTCCAAGTCAAACCTGAGATGCTCACATGATGCTCCATCCTCAGTCAGAGGTTTCAGGGTGGCAAACAACTTTTGCTCACTCTCCTCTGCCTCTCTCTATATTTGCAGAAAGTCCAGCTTTCACTGCAAAAGTTCAATAACTCTGTAAAACAGTCTGATCCTAACTTCAAAAGAATGTTTATGCTATTTGGAATACATAAAAAATGAATTTATTCCAATACTTTAGCCCATAAATAATGCATAATGATTGGTGAAAGATTAGCATTTTGGAGTTCAAAGTACTTAAAGCTTTCTTGGATGGATAATGCATCACCCTTAACTAGCATAAGGGGAAATAGAAGGTTGACAAGGAAAACTTAGTTTAGGGTTCTTTATTTATTTTTCTCTAGTTATGTTTACCTTCCCAGGTTATTTTATTGATGCCACCTTTCACAAGGATATTTCATGAATAAATATCAGGTTGTATCTCTGGCCATCTGTGATGATCAAGTTTTTATTTTTAATGAGTTGCTCATGGGATTATATCCTAACTGGAATTGCAGTTAGTATATTGAGATGCATTGACTCCATTTCTGTCTTTCATTCTTCTTTCTCAATGTATTCTCACTGGATTAGCACTCCTAGCCCTGAGGACTCTTGGGCCAGTTTTATTACTAAAAGAAGAATTACAGTTTCACTATACAGTGACTTTGCAAGAAGTATCAGCACAGCTCAATTTCAAATTCTGCTCAAATTTCAAATATGTTCTTGGTATATTTTGCTCAGCAGTTTATTGCCTCCTCATCTCCACTGTTTTTCCTGAGTAACAGCTCAGAAATCTATAAATAAAACTTAATAATGGGGAGTGACTCAAAAGTCTGGTTATTTTTATTAGTAAACTATTTTAGGGGTGAACACTTCACATTTTACATTCTCATGCTCCACAATGCTGAAAATAGTCTGAATTTTTTTTGTGTGTTAGGTTGAAGAGAATATTTTTGAGACGACTAGCAGAAAACAGAATCAGTAAAACAGTGCTATCAGTTTTCATGTTGAATAACTTTACAGGAAATGATAGCATCCTTTTTTCTGTTTTTGAGACTGAGTTTCGCTGTCGTTGCTCAGGATGGAGTGCAATGGCGCAATCTCGGCTCACCGCAACCTCCGCCTCCTGGGTTCAAGCGATTCTTCTGCCTCAGCCTCCCGAGTAGCTGGGATTACAGGGATGCGCCACCATGCCTGGCTAATTTTGTATTTTTAGTGGAGACGGGGTTTCTCCATATTGGTCAGGCTGGTCTCTAATTCCCAACCTCAGGTGATCCACCCTCCTCGGTCTCCCAAAGTGCTGGGATTACAGGCATGAGCCACTGTGCTCAGCCGATAGCATCTTAACAATAAACATGCAAAGATTTGTAAATGTTGCCAAACAGCAAGAAAAACACATTTAGAAAACTGTGCTATGCTTTAGTGTCCTGTCTGTACGATAATTAGCTCCCCACCTTCCCCCCAACCCACCAGAATGTTTAAACTGAAATTTAAAGCACAGTTGATCTTGGCTTGGGTAGGCAGCCTGCATATTAACTGAGGATTTAGTTAGTATCCAGGGGCAGATCTACTTCTCAAAGTGAGATTCACATAGCCCCCTTGGAAGCTTTCAAATAGATTGACTAGCCTTTTAAAATTCCTCTTCTCCCCTTTCTTATTGGCCCCGCCTTCTCTAGCTGTATGCTAACTTGCTGCATAGAATCCTGAATTTCTGGATTTCTACATTTCTAGCTCAATGAATGGGATAAATCAAAACTTAATAACACCCTTAATTTTGAAAAGCTTCAGTGCTTCATGTAAGACTTTTTGAGAAAAGATCATTTTCGTTTATTTCTGTTTTATTTCTAGTTTAATGATTAAATGTAAGCTGTTCAATACCTTTTTCAATATCCCACTTGTTAAACCCACACTAAACCTCAGAAATATTGAGTCAATGATCTAAATTTCCATTCAAAATTTCCACAAAGCAGAAGCATAAATGTTTTCACTGTCATTACAAATAAACAGACAGGGCCGGGTGCAGTGATTCATGCCTGTAATCCCAGCAGTTTGGGAAGCTGAGGTAGGCGGATCACTTGAGGTCAGGAGTTTGAGACCAGCCTGGCCAACATGGTGAAACACTGTCTCTACTGAAAATACAAAAAAATTAGCTGGATTGGTGATGTGCGCCTGTGATCCCAGCTACTCAGGAGGCTGAGGTAGGAGAATCACTTGAACCTGGGAGGCGGAGGTTGCAATGAGCTAAGATTGTGCCACTGCACTCCAGCCTGGGTGACAGAGTGAGACTTCATCTCAAAAAAACAAAAACAAAAACAACCCCTTCCTCTCCACGAAAAAGACCCCAAATAAACAGACAAACAAAAGCAATGAAAACAGGAAAATAATTTCGACCCTACTTCTGGGATGTTATGTTATGCTTTGCATGGGTTCTATTTATTAGACATGTTCTCATCTTTATTATTTAAGAGCAGATAAAATAACCTCACTACATTAATCTCTTTTGTTCTGCCTCTTTCCATATGAATTCTTCACTAGCAGTTCCCAAAACAAAAAAATTGTGCACCAAAATCCCAACTGAGACTCAATTGTTTGCTGACTCAACAACTCTAATAAGAAATCTTATACAAGAGCTTTTGTTTCAAAACGAAGTGCCAGGAAAATTTTGCTTCCCTCAAGCAATGGCATGTTTTCTTTTTCTGGACAGTGAGAACCATGTAATTAAACATATTTTCCTTTGTGCTTTGGCTGTCAGGAAACTCAGAGCCAAACTTGTAGCCCAAGTTTTGTGGCTATGTAAGACATTATGGCCCATATATCTGGACTCTTCCTTTCTCCTTGGTATTGATCTTCAGTCTTGGCTTTAGTTTACAAAATATGCCATTATAAAAAATAATAGTATCGTAGGCTGTCTGAAATTATTATGGAAAAAAGTAGGGTATAAATAAACAAATAAGTCAATTGTTTGAAAAACAATGCATTTGTATCAGAAATAACCTTGTGAGTGGTCTTCAGGTTCCTAGTCTATTTCATTTTGTTATATATTTCATGTGGGTTTACCATGAGACAGACAAAGATGTTCCCGGCAGGGGGTTTAATAATGTTAACAGTACTCAGTTTCTAGTGCCTTAGAGACTACAGAAGGAGAAAGAAATACAAAACAAACAAATAGGTATTCAATAGCAACAAAAGCAACTTGATGTAGGGGTACAGGGGAAGGAATAATTCATTCTACAGGCCTTTAAAAGATAAAGAGGTTTTTCAAAGGCAAACAATGGAGAAAAGATCATTCTAAGCTAAGGAGGCTGCATGAAGAAAGCATAATGTCGCTACTTTTTTTTTTTTTTTTTTTTTTTTTTGAGACAGGGTCTGTCTGGCTCTGTTACCCAGGCTGTAGTGCAGTGATGAGATCACAGCTCACTGCAACCTCCACCTTCAGGGCTCAAGCCATCCTTCCACATCAACCTCCCAAGTAGCTGGGACTACAGCTGCATGCCACCATACCCAGCTAATTTCTTTTATTTTTTGTAGAAACAGGGTTTTACCATGTTGCTCAGGCTGGTCTCGAACTCCTGGCTCAAGCGATCTGCCCACCTTGGCTTCCCAAGGTGTTGAGATTACAGGCATGAGCCACCGCACCCAGCATAATGTCATCAAATTGCAGTGAGAAATGGGAATGTCACTACAAACCATAAGTAATAAACAATATTATCATTAACATTGCTCCTAGAGAAAGACAGGTTTATTTAGAGGTGAGGCGAGTAGAATTTTTTTAAGGGAACCTCTGGGTAATTTAACACCATGATCCTTCTTGAGTGCATTACAATGTAAAAATGTAGTTCTCCTTTTTCTTTTCTTTTTTTTTTTTTTTTGAGACAGAGTCTCGCTTTGTTGCCCAGGCTGGAGTGCAGTGACACAATCTTGGCTCGCTGCATCCTCCACCGCCTGGGTTCAAGTGATTCTCCTACGTCAGCCTCCTGAGTAGCTGGGATTACAGGCGTGCACCACCATGCCTGGCTAATTTTTGAATTTTTAGTAGAGATGAGGTTTTGCCATGTTGGCCAGGCTGGTCTTGAACTCCTGACCTCAAGTGATCTGCCCACTTCGACCTCCCAAATTGCTGGGATTACAGGCGTAAGCCACTGTGCCTGGCCATTTTTCTTGATAAAGGGGTGCCATTGGGGCTTCTCTTACTCCTGTCACTCATCATGGGTGCCATGTCTTTTTTTTTTTTTTTGAGATGGAGTCTTGCTCTGTCGCCCAGGCTGGAGTGCAGTGGCACGATCTTGGCTCACTGCAAGCTCCACCTCCCGGGTTCATGCCATTCTCCTGCCTCAGCCTCCCGAGTAGCTGGGACCACAGGTGCCCGCCACCACGCCTGGCTAATTTTTTGTATTTTTAGTAGAGACGGGGTTTCACCATGTTAGCCAGGATGGTCTCGATCTCCTGACCTCGTGATCCGCCTGCCTTGGCCTCCCAAAGTGCTGGGATTACAGGCGTGAGCCACCACTCCTCGCCTGGGTGCCATGTCTTAATTGACAACCACAATGAAGAGAGGAAGGAAAGAGGAAAGAAGAAGACAATACAAGAAGAAAAGGGAAGGAAAAGCCAATGACAGACATTAACTGGATTTTCCTACAAAGAGAGGTCATGAGGATCAAGAGCATATAGAAGTTTGCAAGATGAAGAGTTTCTCTGGATAAGAGAAAGATGAAGCAAGTATAATGTACGGAGACTTCTCCTGGGAGAAGTTGTCAGTGGAGAAGTTATTGGGTCATATAGTGATGGTGTGCAGATAGGACCTGGTGGTGAGTTGACAAGGAGCCATTGCCATTCAGCCATCAAGCATCATGATATGTGTTGTGTAGGAATGGGGAGGTGAGTGTGGAGTGGATGGGGCATAGATGGAGAAGCAGGAGGATTCATCATGCACCCTGAGGCTTGCCAGTATTGATATCAGACTTCCTTCTACTGTGTCGCCACCCTGGACTGTTTGACTTTGGTAGCTATTTTAAAACAGCAAGAAGAGCTGCTTGAGAAGAACCTGGGGGAGATTTCACAAACAGCAGCTGCATGGAATCTCCCTGGATGTGTGCTTTTGGAAACAATTTACACAAGGGCTGATTTCAACATGCACTAATATATACAGTTTAGCTGGCATTTTATATGGAAACTTTAATAAAATGGTTCTAATTAGTGTTTAATTTACATAGATTAGAGAGTTCTACAGGCCCACACAGTAGGGCTTGGAGATTTTGTGTCATTTGATGGAGACGCCAGTTTGATTCAGATAAAGAACCAATTTTAGGGAATACTGCTGAAGTTTGCCTGACACAAATGAAAGAGTTGTAGCTTGCATTTCTTTTACTCACTCTTGTCCAGTGCCTTGAACTAGCTTTCTGTCTCTTCCACAGGATTTAGGACAAGATGGATTTCTGTGTCAGCATCTAGTAGGAGAGCTTTGATTTTCTAGTTCTGTCCTATGTGGATCTGTATGTAGCTCAGACTCCCCCACAATCTAGGTCAGAGAAGCTGCTAGCCTTGGTGCAAAGTTTTCAAAAAGGCTTCTATTCAGAGAGATGAATAAGGAAAAACTCACTCACTACGTGCAAAGGTTGCTTAATGAGAGGTGTGAGATGGAGCTCAGTTGCCACTTATCTCTGTAGTTGGGTACTGTTGTGCAGTCTGTGCACTGCCCAACCATTTGCAGTGGCCCCAAAGAGGATCATCTGGTCATCTTGTGGGGAGAGACTGTGAGTTCCTGCCACATCACTTGGTATAACATGAGAAAACTCAGAACTCTAGGCAGATCTTTGCACCTGCCCTACTTTTCCACCTGCTCTCACAATCTTCTTGAGGGTGACCAGAGTCCAAGTAACTAAGTGTAATTCAATGTGGTGAATGATATGATTGCTACACAGGGGTATCTATTAAGGCTTTCAAAATGTGAAGAGGAAGCGACTCATTCTTCCTGGTGGTGGTGGTTGCATCAATTGGTGTAGTCTATTGCCTCTCTCCCATCAACAAGGGACATTTGGCAAAGTCTGGAGTGTGTCAACTGTGGGGTGGTGATATTACCGGCATCTAGTAGGTAGAGGTCAGGGATGCTGCTGAACATTTTACAATGCCCAGGACAGCCCTCCCACAACAAATTATCAGTAGTGCTGCCATTGAGAAATCTGGTTATGTAACAGATAACTTTTTTTTTTTTTTTGACACGGATTTTCACTCTTATTGCCCAGGCTGGAGTGCAATGGCTTGATCTCGACTCACTGCAACCTCCGCCTCCTGGGTTCAAGCGATTCTCCTGCCTCAGCCTCCCGAGTAGCTGGGATTACAGGGAAGCGCCACCACGCCCAGCTAATTTTGTATTTTTAATAGATACGGGGTTTCACTATGTTGGCCGGGCTGGTCTTGAACTCCTGATCTCAGATGATCCACCCACTTCGGTCTCGCAAAGTGCTGGGATTACAGGCATGAGCCACTGTGCCCGGCCAACAGATAACTTTTTAAAATTCTCAGCTGTTTAACCCAACAAATAATTATTTTCTTCTTCAAGCTGTATGTCCAGCATGGGTTGGCAACATAGCCCTGTTTGTCCTAGTCCCTTCAAGAAGTCTGTTGATGAAAGATGCATTTTTATGTGGGCTTCTACCACCACTGTGAGAGGGGGAAGGAGATTTGTTGGATTGTACCCTGAATTTTAAAAAGCTTCTGCCCAGAATTGACATATATTCTTTCCAATTGCATTTTATTGGCCACAATCCATCATATGACCATGCCTGAATTCAGAGGGAGTAGGTGGAGAATACATTTTTAATTTTTTTTTTTTTTTTTTTTGAGACAGAGCCTCACTGTCTTGCCCAGGCTGGAGTGCAGTGGCGCCATCTCGTCTCACTGCAACCTTTGCTTCCCAGGTTTAAGCGATTCTCCTGCCTCAGCCTCACAAATAGCCAGAATTACAGACATGCACCTCCATGCCTGGCTAAGGTTTTTCATATTTTTAGTAGAAATGAGGTGTCACCATGTTGGCCAGGTTGGTCTCAAACTCCTGGCCTCAAGTGACCCATCCTCCTCGGCCTTCCAAAGTGCTGGGATTACAGGCGTAAGCCATTGTGCCCGGCAAGAGTGCATTTTTGTCTTGTACCCAGAAAGAGGAGAGAGTGAGAATAATCATGAGCTACCCTAATGACTATCATGCTGATGGTAATGGTGGTTGTAGGATGGTGTGAGAATTTAAAGACGGCTTCACTCCTGTCAGTTTGCTTACTTACTGCTGTATAACAAACTGCTCCAAACTTCAGGGATGAAGATAACAAAAAAATCATTTAATTTGCTCATGAAGTTGCAATTTGGATAGGGCTGTGTAGAACAGCTCCTCTCTATACCATGGGGCATCAGCTAGGACAGCTCAAAACCTGGGAGTAACTCAGAGGCTGGGGGCTGTAATCATCTGAATGCTTGCTCACTCTCGTGCTCTCATGTCAGGCAGTGGATGCTGGCCATAGACGGAGACCTCAGCTGTGGCTGTCAGCTTGACCACCTACTCCCAGCCTCTACATGTGGCTGTTTGGCTCCCTTACAGTATGGTGGCTGGGTTCCAAGGCAGAAAGTAAATGCTGCCAGTTTCTTAAAGTCTGTCTGCAAATTGGCACAGCATTCTTTCTGCCATATTCTATTCATCAAGGAGTTGTAGAGGCCAACTTTAAGGGGAAGAAAAATAGACCCTATGTTTCAATAGCAGGAAGGTCAAAGAATGTGGAGGCCCCAGAAAACTGCTTCCCAGGCAAGTGACAGGATAGAAAAACAGGATTTTTTTTTTTTTTGAGACAGGGTTTTGCTCTTGTTGCCCAGGCTGGGGTGCAATGGCGTGATCTCGGCTCACCACAACCTCTGCCTGCCAGGTTCAAGTGATTCTCCTGCCTCAGCCTCCTGAGTAGCTGGGATTACAGGCATGTGCCACCCAGTTAATTTTGTATTTTTAGTAGAGACAGGGTTTCTCCATGTTGGTCAGGCTGATCTTGAACTCCCAACCTCAGGTGATCCACCTGCCTTGGCTTCCCAAAGTGCTGGGATTACAGGCGTGAGCCACCATGCCAGGTCAGAAAAACAAGACTTCTTTAGGTGGAGTTTGGGGAATGAGCATTCTGGGCAAGTAAACGGCACAGAAACATCAGAGCTGCATTTGTATAAATTCTCCTAGCTGGTCTTACCTCTTAGCTACTTACTCCTACTGTTGACATCAACCTTATGAACTTGCTAGAGGCTCAGTGTGGGGAAACAAACAAAGCTTCATGAAACATTTTGATCCACTTAGGAAATGTCTATTAAATACATTGTGTTTCACAAATGTGAACTATTAATACAATCTGGGTTTGTTCCGATTTAATTGTCTAAAATTATACATAATTCATCTTGCCAACAAATGAAATTATTGAAAAATTAAAAATATCACCACCAATTTTTTTTGTTAAATGTATATTTTTGTAATGATAGCTTAGTTTCATCTCAGTTTGAGATTTAGTACACTGTGGCATTCACTCTGGTTTGGGTTCATTTGGCTCTGAGGTTCAAGGTTCAATTTAGACTTCAAAGCATGTTGGACTTGACCTGAGGCACGTTTCTAACAATCAGGTGCAGTTTGTAAGGTTATGGGTTGAGGAATAGCATAAATTGGCCATCCTTTTTCTGATTTTGAGAAGAGAATGACTACTAATACCCAGGTGTTTTCTTGTCTTTCTTGAGTCAGTTCTAACAGCATTGGCTGTGGGTTATAAAACCATAAAATTTTACAGCCAAAAACAACTTTAAAGGTCTTTTAGATGGAACTTCTTCATTTTGCAGATGAGGAAACTGAGAATCAGAGACAAAGTGACCTCAGGGCATTACAACTTACTATTACTATATTGAAAGAGGAAGGGAAGCTGGTGCAAGTTGAGGGACCCACTGATGAACTGCAAGGTGTCCAGTGTTGCCCGTGTTTGGGCTGAGGGAGAAGCAGCTTCTTAGCTTCTGCTATGCTGACTTATCTTGTGATCTCTGTCCCAGCCCTTGGCTGCCTCTCCTCCTTGTCCCCATGCCTGCACCATTCCATCTGCCTTCTGATTATTCACTGACAGCTGCCTTTTCCCTCACCCTTTGTTCTCAGTTTTTAAAAATCCAATGGGGAGAAGCTTGGATTCAAATGATAGCATTTGAATTCAGCTCATGAACAATTCTATAACAAGTGTATTTGACTGTTTGATCTCTGGCTTCTCCCACACACTTGCCCTTTATACTCTGACAGCCATAAGCTTCATTTCCTTGAAGCAGATTGCAATTTCAATGGAAAGGAAATAATTGTGTAGCTTTCAAGCTGAGTTCAGTTCTAAAAAGGACTGAGCGAAGCTCAATCCCGGGCTACTGTAGAATCTTAGTCACTGAATCAGGCAGTGAAAGAGCTCTCTCCAAGCTTCATGGTTATGATCTTGAAAAACACCAGAGCTAGGTTCAAATTCCAGCCATACCATTTCCTAACTGTGTGATTTTGGCAAATATACTTAAAACTGTTTTGACTCAGTTTCCTCTTCTATAAAATGGGAACACTAATGCTCACCTCAAAAGGTTGTTCATTCATTCAACACATATTCGTTGGGTGCCTCCTGTGTGTTAAACTGTTTCAGTCCAGTGAGGAAGATGGACATGAATCCAAGAGTCACCAAAAAAGTGTAAAGTGGCACCTATGATGAGTCACAAAGGAGAGGTATATGAGAAAGTGTGTGAGAGTATCTAACAGGTGAGGGCATTATATAATTTATTGTTGCAAACAGGACATTTTTGAGAGTGTAAGAGGGTGTGTTAATTGTCCTGGAACAACAGGCATAAATCAGGACTTTCTGGGCAAACTCAGGCCCTACCCCATTTTTACCTACCCTTACTATAAGAGGGAAGGTTGGGAAAGGCTTTCCTAGGGAAGGGAAGAAGAAACTGAGATCTGCGGAATGAGTGAGGATTCCTAGGCAAAAAGAGGAAGACAGAGTGGTTTAGGCCAAGAGAGCAAACAGTGGTGCAAGATGTAAGGCAGGACAAAGCATGGAGCCTGCAGAGAACAGACAGAAGGTCAGTGTGATGAAGACCGGAGGGGTGCGTAGCTTTAAACACAGGCGCCTTGCTTGTTGGTTTACCCTGTAGGTGTTAAGAAATGAGGCTATATCAAAGTGAATTTTAAGTAGAGGTGGCCGGGCACGGTGGCTCATGCTTGTAATACCAGCACTTTGGGAGGCCGAGGTGGGTGGATCACATGAGGTCAGGAGTTTGAGACCAGCCTGGCTAACACGGTGAAACCCTGTCTCTACCAAAAATATAAAAGCCGTGCGTGGTAGTGGGTGCTTGTAATCCCAGCTATTTGGGAGGCTGAGGCAGGAAAATCGCTTGAATCCAGGAGGCAGAGGTTGCAGTGAGCTGAAATCATGCCACTGCACTCCAGCCTGGGCGACAGAATGAGACTCTGTCTCAAAAAAAAAAAAAAAAAAAAAAAGAGTGGGGGGCAGGGCACATGGCTCACGCCTGTAATCCCAGCACTTTGTGGGGCTGAGACAGGGGATAACTTGAGATGGAGTTCGAGACCAGTCTGGCCAGCATGATGAAACCCTGTCTCTACTAAAAATACAAAAAATTAGCTGGATGTAGTGGTGCATGCCTGTAATCCCAGCTACCCGGGAGGCTGAGGTATGAGAATCGCTTGAACCTGGGAGGCAGAGGTTGCAGTGAGATGAGATCACACCACTGCACTCCAGCCTGGGCTACAGAGCGAGACTCTGTCCCAATAAATAAATAAATAAATAAATAAATAAATAAATAAATAAACCAACCAACAAACAAAGTAGAGAAATTACAAGACCAGACTTGCAGCTTTAAACATCAGTCTGGCTGCAAGGTAGAATGGATTAGCATTGAGTAGTAGTTCTGGCCTTGGCTTTCCAGAGGAAACTTCTAAACAATATCAAAGCCTTGGTGTCACCCACAGAGATCCTGATTTAATTAGTTTAGGTTGGCTCCCAGTAGGTTATAAAGTGTGCCATGATTGAGATTCACCATAGAAGGAGGTGTGAATGTGGGGAAGAATAATTACAAGGCTATTGCAGTAGCCCAGGTAAGAAGTGATGGAATAGGTTCATGGCAGTGGGTTTCTGAAGCAGTGGTTCTCAAACTGTAGTGGATTTGAGAATCACCTGGAAGTCTTATTTATTTATTAGAGATGGTCTCACACTGTTGCGTAGGCTAGAGTGCAGTGGTACAATCATAGCTCACTGCAACCTTGATCAGCCTTCATCTCCTAGGCTCAAGCAATCCTGCCACTTCAGCTTCCTGAGTAGCTGGGACTACAGGCATGCACCACCATGGCTATTTTGTTTGTTTGTTTGTTTGTTTTTAATAGAGACAGGATCTCACTCTGTTGCCCAGGCTGGTCTCAAATTCCTGGGCTAAAGCAAGCCTCTCTCCTTGGCCTCCCAAAGTGCTGGGATTATAGCCACTACACCTCGCCATGGAAACCTTGTTAAAATGCAGGTATCTGGGTATCCTTGATTTAGTAGGTCATGGGTGGGGCCTGAGAATTTGCATTTCTGACAAATTACCTGGAGGTGCTAGTTGCTAGTTTAGAGATCACACTTAGCATCTAGTGGGTGGTGGTCAGGGATGCTGGTGAATATCATACAATGCACAGAACAGCCCTTTTGCTGATCACTGATTGAGCAAAAAACCATCTGACGTGGTAGATAACATCAACAGGATTTGATCAACAGGGTAAAGGACAACTCCAGGACTCTTACAGTTTTCTGAATTTCACAACTAAATGACGAGTGTCACTATTCATTGACATTCAGGAGACAGCCCTACAGACCTGAGAAGATGGTGAAGTCAAAGCTACACATATATTTGAGGGTTACCTTTGAAACAACTAAGAGGATACATCAAGCAGGAACATATATGTGGAACTTGGAAAGGAAGATCATTACAGATATAAAATTGGGGATCATTAAAGCCAGGAACTTATCAATGACATCAATCAATTCTCTTTTCTTTTGCTCTTATCTTTAGTGTCAAAGCTCTGGCCTCTTTTTCTTGGTTCTACTCAGGTGCTGTGATCCTCCAGCCTCAGCACCTTGCTGGGAGCTCTCCTTGGGAGGCTGCCTCTCCCTCCTCCTTCAGAATTTACCTCCTACTTCTCCTTTGGGTCCCACCTCTCAGGCTTGGTCATGTGTGGCATTAGCAAGCAGGTGTGTGTGTTTCCTTCTGAAGCACAAATCAAAGCAGTGGTTATGTATCTGTGGGGTTATTTGCTAAATGGCCACCTCTCCTACTAGATTCTAAGTTGCCTGCAGTGACTGGAGAACATCCCTAGGTATCAGATGCTCAATGTCTTACACTTATGGAACTGTCAAAGACAGCTGTTAAATGTCCAATGGGTCAGTTAGGGAGATGGTGGTTGTTAAAACTGTGATGAGTTCTCAGGAAGAGGGAGAAGCAGTTACCTTTGTGAAGCAGTTGTTGGTATTTACTTAGTAATGAGATTAAATTTCCTAGGACAGTGGGTGTGTGAACCAGCAATAGCGCCATCTGCCGGAAATAAGTGATACAACAACTATTATCTTGGCTAGGCTCAGGGCTGTTAAAACAGTATTGCTCTGGGAGAAAAGATTCATTTTTTTTAAGGTTAAAAATATGAGTAAAATTCTTTAGAGTGATGATAGAATTTCTTTTGAAACTGTTGGAAAAATCAGATAATTATTGAAAATAGTGTTCCGTTTTCAAAGAGGAGAGAAACCTTCAAGTCACTATAATTAAGAGTTTATTGAGAGAACACATGGAATAAGGAAGTTAGAGATCTCCACCCAAAACCAGCATTTCAGAAAACAGAAACAGGCAAAAATCTGGCGGAGTGTGGTGGCTCATGCCTGCAATCCCAGCCCTTTGGGAGGCCACGGTGGAAGGATCACTTGAAGCCAGGAGTTTGAGAATAGCCTGGGCAACATAGTAAGATCCCCATTTTCTTTTTTCTTTTCTTTTCTGAGACAGAGTTTTGCTCCTTTTGCCCAGGCTGGAGTGCAATGGCACGATCTCAGCTCACCACAACCTCCCGGGTTCGAGAAATTCTCCTGCCTTGGCCTCCCGAGTAGCTGGGATTACAGGCATGCACCACCACAGCTGGCTAATTTTGTATTTTTAATAGAAACGTGGTTTCTCCATGTTGGTCAGGCTGGTGTTGAACTCCCGACCTCAGGTGATCTGCCCGCCTTGGCCTCCCAAAGTGCTGGGATTACAGGCGTGAGCCACCGTGCCCAGCCCCAAGACCCCCATTTCTATTAAAAAAAAAAAAAAAGAAGAAGAAGGAAAAGAAAAGAAAAATGGAAACAGACAAAAACCTAGGCTTCTCAGAGACTGAAGGGTATTTTGGAACTGACTGGATATTGCTCATCTCTGGCTGGTTGTGTTGCAGCCTCGTTGGTGGCAAGTGCAGACCCTCAGTCACTTTCTCCTTTGTTGCTCTTCCATCAAAGGGACCCCTTCTCCTGCCCAGGCATGGTGTTACTAATACGGCGATGGTAGGGGCAGGGGCTGCATCTATGACGGGGAGAGGTAGGAGAGTATACTCATCATTCTGTTGTTGTCTTTGTTAGTTTGTTTCTAATTTCTATTGTTGGGGAGAAAGATAAATTCCTCCCTATCCTCTTGGGATCTTCACCTGGGTCTAAGAATTAAATCACTATAAGACAGGTTAACAGGAGAAAAATATATGAGTTTTATTGATTTTTACGTGTACGTGGAGACCCTCATGAGACAGCAGAAGACCTGAAGAAATGGACAAAGCAGAAAGCTTTAATACCTTTTAGACAAAGAAACCATAAATTCATGAAGAGCTGACAAGACAAAGGGGTTTGGGCCAGTGGCAGTAAATTATGGAAATTCACTAGGGAGGTGTAAAGATAGAGGAAGATAAAGGATAGTTTAGAAAGTTTATTTGTACAGCTCCATTGCAGCATCAATTCCCAGTCAATGGTGATGAGTTATTTTCTTATTCTGGTACAGGGAGGGCACCTTTCTCAAAGAAATCTTTATGGCTTACGACAGGTAGAAGAGGGCAGATCACATAGCCCTTTCCTGCATCTGCTGTTTCTCAGGTGACTTTAGCTCAAAATAATCAACATGCCACATCAGCAAATTTTGGGGTAACATGGCCTGTTTCGCTATGATAATGGGAAAGAAATCAGACTTTTAAACTTTGAATTAGAAAACACAAACTTTGACTATGTCTCACAATTTATGTGATTGATTTCATATTCTATCACATCTATTTTATATTCTCTCATATTTTCCTCGTGAATTTTCCCCTGGAATGTTGGGGGAATTTTGAAATGACTTGGGGGGCATGCTACAGTTCGAAAAGGAGAGAAACATTCTCTCCAATTCTCTCGCTGCCTGCCTCACAATGTGCAGCTCTCCTCTGCTGCTGCTTCTTCTTCTTTTTTTTTTGAGACAGTGTCTCACTCTGTCACCCAGGCTTGAGTGCAGTGGCGCAATCTTGGCTCACTGCAACCTCCGCCTCCCAGGTTCAAGCGATTCTCCTGCCTCAGCCTCCCGAGTAGCTGGGACTAGAGGTGTGTGCCACCATGCCCAGCTAATTTTTGTATTTTTAGTAGAGACGGGGTTTCTTTATGTTGACCAGGCTAGTCTCGAACTCCTGATCTCAGGTGATCTGCCCACCTCAGCCTCCCAAAGTGCTGGGATTACAGGTGTGAGCCACCGTGCCTGGCCTCCTCTGCTTCTGATTCAACTGCTGCTACCAATAGACTTACTGAAGGATTTGAAGCCAAATGGTATTAATTTTGGTCAGTTACTTCCCTGTATCTGGTGTCCCCACTAGACAGAAATTCTGTGTCTGGCTACTTCATAGACCCCTACCAGCCTACATATTGTTTGCTCTAAGGTCTATTGCCCTCTCTTATTTCATTAAGATACAGCCACTGTTGGTGGGGGAGTCACATAATACATAACATAATCACTGTATCAGTTCAGGTGCTCTTGATTCAGATGGATTTAATTATGAAAGAATTTATTCCTTACATAATTACTAAGTATAGCATTAGAGTGGCCTGCAGATGAGGGTTGATCCAGTGGCTCAATAATGGCCAGAACGCTGTTTACTTTTTCCATTCTGCTATCTATGGGGTTGGCTTCATCCTGAGGTTGTCTTCCTTTCTGTCATAGGTTTTATATCAATGGGGTAAACTAGTTTACATTATGGTAACAAGCAACTCTCAACTTTTTTTTTTTTTTTTTGAGACTGAATCTTGTTCTGTTGCCCAGGCTGGAGTGCGGTGGTGCAATCTCGGCTCACTGCAACTTCTGCCTCCTGGGCTCAAGTGATTCTCCTGCCTGAGCTTCCTGAGTAGCTGGGATTACAAGCATGCACCACCATGCTGGCTAATTTTTGTATTTTTAGTAGAGATGGGGTTTCTTTTTTTTTTTCTTTTTGAGACAGAATCTTGCTCTGTTGCCCAGGCTGGAGTGCAGTGGCATGATCTCGGCTCACTGCAACCTCTGCCTCCTGGGTTCAAGCGATTCTTCCACCTCAGCCTCCCGAATAGCTGGGACTACAGGCACATGCCACCATGCCTGGCTAATTTTTGTATTTTTAGTAGAGACAGGGTTTCACCATATTGACCAGGCTGGTCTTGAACTCCTGACCTCGTGATTCGCCCGCCTCAGCCTCCCAAAGTGCTAGGATTACAGGCGTGAGCCACCGCACCCGGCCAACTCTCAACTCTTAGTAGCTTAAGACAACAAAGATTTATTTCTTGCTCTTACTATCTGCCCATCTGTATCACCTTCTCTGCAGGACCCAGTTTAATGGAGCACACACAGAAAAAGTTGCTGGTCACTAGGGCCAAGGGAACAATGGCTCTGGAAGGTTTTTCTTGAACAATTCAGTGTTCCAGTCTTGGATCAATACATCTTATTTCTACTGTTAAATCCATGGCCAGAACTAATCATGTTGTCCCACTCACCACAAAGCCATATGCAACCCCACTGTGTACTCAGGAAAGAGGAATGGGAAGCATTTGGTGAACAGAAATAATGACTTCAACAATTGGGACTATCAGTTCACAGTTTCAATTGTAAAAAAAAAAAAAAAAAAAAAAAAAAGAGAGAGAAATAGAAAAAGAACAATTGAAAGTACTTGCTTTCTCATCCACAAAAAAAGTTGGTCAAAGCCTCTTAGTGTAAGTCTACGGCAGATAACGCCTGATAAGGAATTGTACATACTGTTCTTCGTGAAAACCAAGAGTACCGTGTATGTAACATGGTTGCTTTGGGCTTCTTATAGAAGTTAAGACTGTATCAGCAGGTCTCCATGGTATTTGAATGTTAAAAGCTTTCATTCCCCCTGGAAGAAAACACATAGCTAACTAAAGAAATAAAAAAGAAGGGAAAAAGAACAAAGAAAAATAACCACTAGAGTCTCTGAAAAGAGCTTGTGAGATACCTGACTGTCTGCGCCTTCTAAGTATGTGCCATGAAACCTTAGATTCCTACCTCATTTTGTGATGGTATAGAAGGCACATTGGCCACCAGCAACCCTTGTAAATATTTGCAGATTTGAATTTCACAAATTGAAACCCAGACTGCTGAGGGCTTTGCTGCTAACGTCAAAGAGCTGGGGCAACTACCACAAAACCACACGTGGGAGACTTTTTAGATGAGGAGATAGGAAATTCCTAATAAGAAAAATTTTTTGTAAAATACTTTCTAATGCTGGCTCTTTAGAGGAGCACATTTTACATGGGCAATGGTGCAAAGTCCTAGCACTAAGATTTCTTCACTCACAGAAAGAATGATGCAGGTGCTGTTCACATGCGGCCGGAAACGTGCCCTTGCCAAGCGGGTCAGCGGGGCACAGGGACTGCACTCCTCATAATAGTGCAGATTGGCTCCGAGGTACTCAGTTCTGTGGAGTCACAACGCCCTCCGACAGATTTCAGTTTCTGGAAAAGGAAAGGCCCCCTTCAGGGTACCTGCTGTTCACCTTCCATTAGATTAAGGTTGAAGAGCGAGTGGCCATTTGTAGGTACTGGTATGAGGTGTTCCTACCTACCCGCATGTCAGCCCCAGGAAACGGTAGCATTTCCCACGCTTCTTACCCTGGGTCCTGAGTAGGAATAAAAGTTAGCTATTCTTAGGGGCATATTGAGAGCTGGCAATGATACCTCTCACAAATCCATTCCCCAGAGATAAGGGGTCCCCCATGCCTTTGATGTATTTGGGAGCTGTGCTATGTGTGTTCTCTTTGGCTCTCCAATGGAGAATAATAACAATAACAACAGCGTAATAATACAACCCAGATGTCAGCACAGACCCTCTGTTCTCTGTCTTCCCTGAGATACCTGTATCTTCTCAGGGATTACTGTCGGTTCAGGCCTGGCTCTTGCTTTCAGCTTGTGGGAAAACTCACTCCATCTTCATTCCATAACCTCACATGTCCTATGCCAGTTCCCTTCTCTGTGCCCCATGCAGAACCAAATGCCACACTCATCCCCTTTGCTTTGAATTATATGAAAAAAAGAAAAAACCCTCATGGGGACTTTATGCGTAACAGTCTTCACTGCACATTTGAGAACGCAGATGGGGGTTCATATCCTAGCAGAGCAGCTATTGTCAATGGAAAATGGAAACAAAACAAAACACAAAAGACAATCTTCAGCCATCACTATGTAGCTTGGCTATCATCTTTTGCTTTCTCCTTTACTTCTGGTGTCCCCCCACATAACCTCAGAAATGGAAATAGACTCTACATCAATCTCTGCTCTGGGAAATCTACTCACATATCCAAAGGCAAACTAACGAGCTCGTGCTCTGACAACCCACTGACTCGGGGTCTCATCCCTCCCTGCCTACCAGTCTCTGTGACTGAAAGGGGCCCATACAGAGACTTATTTTCCCAGGGACATGAATGATATCCTTCTCCTGTTCCCTAATCTTGGGAGGCAGACTTGATTATGTTCAGCTTTGATTCAAAGTAAGTTTTTTTTTTTCCTCCTTTAGGAGAATGTTGTGAGGTGCTGATTGTTCTCTGCTTCATAATCGTATCACTTATTACTGATATCTTTTTCTGCCCCCAGAGGTTGCTGAAGAATGTAGCATATGCAGTGGACACAGAGCCCTGATAATACAATTACTAAATTCTCTAAGGTTGAGGGCCTGGTCTTAGGTCATGAGATTCCTGATCCTTGCCTTCTGCCTGCTAGGAAGGCCCAACTAATTTCACAATCTTTATCAGTGAACCATAGTAAAGGGGGACCAGAAGAGAAAAAGGTGATGTCTTTTGGGAAAATGCCAAAATCATATTGTGAAAATCCTTCCTACTGTTCTTCTCATGGGAGGGGAAGGACTTTGGACTTGTTTCTCTCCTTTTCCTGTACATTTGGGGATGTCAGAACCGTCTGTTTCCTCATCTACACGTGGTTAGATGCTGACAATGATCTCTTCTCTTAAAATTGCTTACTATTAGACCAGCAGAGTGTTTGCTATTAATTGAGCAAGGAGGAATTTGTAGGAAAGGCTTGGCTTAACTAGGAGAGGGAATGCCAGGGAGAAATCTGTATTTCCCACTATTTTTTGTTTTCTTTTTTTGAGACACAGTTTCACTCTGTTGCCCAGGCTGGAGTACAGTGGCACAATCTCAGCTCACTGCAACCTCCACCTCCTGGGTTCAAGTGATTCTCATGTCTCAGTCTCCTGAGTAGCTGAGATTACAGGCATGTGCCACCACACCCAGCTAATTTTTGTATTATTAGTATCGGTGGGGTTTTATCATGTTGGCCAGGCCGGTCTCAAACTCCTGGCCTCAGAAGATCTGCCCACCTTGGCTTCCCAAAGTGCTGGGATTACAGGCATGAGCCACCACACCTGGCCATTTCCCACTATTTTGTTGATAAAGACGTTTGGATTTCCTTGCATTAGGCAGATGTGGAAGAAGATGGAAGGGATGAAAACCTTCTTGCCAAAATCTCCCAAAAGTCCTGGCCAGTGGGTGAGTGGATCTCAGTTACAAAAAGCCGATAGGTTGAATTTTCTAAGAAAAGGCCTGGGGAGGAGGTACCAGGAGGCCAAGTAGAGGTTGGATTTTCATATCACAGATTTTCATCTCTCTCTCTCTCTTTTTTTTTTTTTTTGGTGAGACAGAGTTCAAGACCAGCCTGGTCAACATGGTGAAACCCCGTCTTTACTAAAAACACAAAAAATTAGCCGGCTGTAGAGGCGGGTGCCTGTCATCCCAGCTACTCGGGAGGCTGAGGCAGGAGAGTCACTTGAACCCGGGAGATGGAGGTTGCAGTGAGCCGAGATCATGCCATTGCACTCCAGCCTGGGTGACAAGAGCCAAACTCCATTTCAAAAAAAAAAAAAAGAAAGAAAAAGAAAAAAGAAAAAAAGAAAATGCACTTTTTGCTGTCAGTAAGAGTTAAGCAAAAGTCTTGTTGAGAGACTGATATTTAAATAACTATTATAATGCAATGTAAAAATTACTGCAAGAGGTATGAACACAGTGCTCAGGAAGCTTAGAGGAAGGAGAAACCAAGTCCTTAGTGATGGAAAGTGGGCTGTCAAGGAAGGCTTCGTGGAGGTTGTGTAATTGTAGGATGAGGGCCGTGTAGTAGGTCGACGGGGCCCTCATGTGCCAGGTGGAAGGAAGCCATTTAAGTCTTTTAAGCTGAGTGGTGGCATGATTACAAGTGCACTTTAGAAAAATCTCTATGGCAGCAATGTGGAGGATGAAGTAACAAAAATATACACTTTCGTTTATTTTGTTCTAAATGGCAACTTTACCTTTAACTGTGTACACAGCTTACTGACTATACTCAAGCAACAAAATGCGCACTTGGAAATCCTGTGTCACATGCCTATACTAGCTTTGTCGCTGATTCAGCATATACCCATCCTCCAGTGTGACAGGATTGTGTATGGAAACAGGTAAGACTGGTGAATACTAGGCTGTGTTCAAGTGTACAGTCTCACGATTATCACCAATACTGTGGGCTCTCCCTCTTTTAGATAAGTTTTTCTACCATATCTTTGGCTTTACAAAATATATTAACACAATTTCATAATAGATCTCTTGGAATATGGTCGTTTGGTGTTAAGCATTCTATCTGGCAAAATGAAAAATAAGATGGTAAGTTATCCTACAAAAATCCTAATGTTCTCAAACTACTGCTGAAATTCTTTTTCTAGTAATTTAGAAAAAAAGTCCCCAATTTCTTGCAGAAATAAGCCAATTAAAAAAGAAAAAATTAAAATAAAAAATTAAAGTTCTTAATGATAAATTATATTAAAATTTATTTCCTGTTTTACCCTATATCCTATGAGCGTGGTTCTCAAACTTCATTCAGTGTGTACCAGAATCATCATGTGTGCTTGTTAAACAGAGGTCTGGGTTCCACCCCCAGAGCTTCCGATTCACTTCATGGAATCTGAGAACTGGCATTTCTGACAAGTTCCCAGGGGATGCTGAGGCTGCTGGTCCAGGGACCACACACTGAGAACTATTGTTCGGAAATAATAACAGCTGATTTTTGTTAGGCAGTTTCTGTGTTCCAAATACAGGCTGAGTATCCCTTATCCAAAATGCTTGGTGCAAGCTGGGTGCAGAGGCTTATTCCTGTAATGTCAGCACTCTGGGAGGCTGAGGCAGGAGGATTGTTTGAGACCAGGAGATTGGGACCAGCCTAGGCAACATAACAAGACCCTGTTTCTAAACACACACACACACACACACACACACACACACACACACACACACACACACACACATTTCCAGGCATGGTGGCATATCCCTATAGTCCCAGCTACTTGGGAGGCTGAGGGAGGAGGATCACTTGAAACAAGGAGTTTGAGACTATCCTGGGCAACATAGTGAGACCCTGTCTCTACAAAAAATTTTTGAAAAATTGGCCAGGTGTGGTGGCTCATGCCTGTAGTCCCAGCCTTTGGGAGGCTGAGACAGGTGGATCATTTGAAGTCAGGAGATCAAGACCAGCCTGGCCAACATGGTGAAACCACGTCTCTACTAAAAATACAAAAATTAGCTGGGCAGTAGTGGCGGGTGCTTGTAATCCAAGCTACTCAGGAGGCTGAGGCCAGAGAACCGCTTGAACCCAGGAGGTGGAGGTTGTAGTGAGCTGAGATGGTGCTCCTGCACTCCAGTTTGGGTGACAGAGTGAGCCTGTCTCAAACAAAACAAAACAAAACCAAAAAAACCAAAACAAAAAACATATTAGCTTGGCATGGTGGTGCATTCCTGGGAGGCTGAGGCAGAAGAATTGCTCGTGCCTGGGCCTTCAAGGTTAGAATGAGCTATGATCTCACTACTGCACTCCAATGTGGGCCGCAGAGCAGGACTCTTAAATGAAAACAAAACCAAAACCAAAATTATTGGGACCAGAAGTATTTCAAATCTCAGATTATTTTGGATTTTGAAATATTGGCACGTATATAATGAGACATCTCAGGGATGGGACCCAAGCCTAAACACAAAATTCATTTATTTTTCATATACACCTTGTATAAATAGCCTGAAGATAATTTTATATAATATTTTAAATAATTTTGTGCACCTGTCACGTGAGGTCAAGTGTGGAATTTTCTACTGTGGTGTCAGGTCAATGCTCAAAAAATTGCAGATTTTGGAGAATTTCAGATTTCAGATGTTTGGATTAAAGGTGCTTAGCCTGGACCTTGCTTGTAGTAGCTCATTTAATCCTCATGGCAATGCTAGGACACAGGTGTTTTTAGTATCATATTATTACAAATGAAGAGCCTGAGACTTGAGAAAGTAAGACAACACACTCCAGGTCACTCAGCCAATTAGTGGTGAGCAAGAATCGAACCCAGATTTGATATGCGAATGACTTGGTGTGATTCTTCTATTGGTGATTTTTTTTGAGACAGGGTCTTGCTCTGTCACCCAGGCTGGAGTGCAGTGGCACGATCTCAGCTCACTGCAGCCTCTGCCTCCCAGGTTCAAGCGATTCTCCTGCCTTAGCCTCCTGAGCAACTGGGACTACAGGCATGTGCTACCATGCTTGGCTAATTTTTGTATTTTTAGTAAAGATGGAGTTTCACCATGTTGGCCAGGTTGGTCTCGAACTCCTGACCTCAGGTGATCCATCCGCCTCGGCCTGCCAAAGTGTTGGGATTACAGGCGTGAGCCACTGCACCCAGCTCCTTATTGGTGTATTTTTATTATCCAAGTATGACACCTATTCAGAGACTTTGGAACCCTGAGAACATTTTGTTGGTGTGTTTTGTGACTAATATTGCCTTTTTCTGAGATGAATGCTGTTCTTTGAAAAAACATTTGTATTTTTAGATAGAAATGTACTTCATCCCCAGTGAATATTTCTGACTTTAGAGAAATTGCCAAACCTGCTGACTCATAACAAAAATAAAGAGCATCTACTATTCAGTTTATGGCTTTTAGTTTTGGGAGGTGGTAGGAGGAAGGATAGATTACCACCCACTATAGATCATTTTATTTTCATTTTATTTTAATGCCATTTACCAGTACTGTGTATGGAGGTGGTCATGAGAGCTTTGTGGAGATTATTTTTTCAATAGTACAGATGGCTCTGATAAATATTTAAGGCATCTTGGGAAACAAGAATACGATCCTGACTCAGGAGAAATTGGTCATGTAAATCACTTTGTTTCAAGTGCTTTGGTCTCTGAGCATCTCAAATGGACACATACTTTATTGGCTTATTAACTCATTGCTGGAGTCACTGAAGGCCCAAACTACAACTTCATGCCCGACCACACACCAAGCCTTTTTTATTGCTTGGTTTTCTGGCTCTTTGCCTATTCTGCTCTCCCTACCCATAACCATGTGAGTATCATGTCCAGCAAACTAACTTACTCCTTCTCTCTCCCCACTACACACACACACACACACACACACACACACACACACACACACAGACACACCACACTCCACACGCACACATACACAGAGCATTTTGCATGGGTATGTTGTCAGACAGATTTCTCTGTTCTGAAGGCTCATCTCCTTAGAGAACCTTACCATGTCAATGTTGCATTGAGTTTAGTTTAGTGTTTGTTGTTGTTGTTGTTGTTTTTAAATCTTGCTCTGTTGCCCACAGTGGCGCCATTTCGGCTCACTGCAACCTCTGCCTCTCGGGTTCAAGCGATTCTCCTGCCTCAGCCTCCTGAGTAGCTGGGATTACAGGCACCCGCCACCATGTCCAGCTAGTTTTTGTATTTTTAGTAGAGACAGGGTTTCACCATGTTGGCTGGGCAGGTCTTGACTTCCTGACCTCGTGATCCACCTGATTTGGCTTCCCAAAGTGTTGGGATTACAGGTGTGAGCCACTGCGACCGGCTTTTTTTTTTTTGAGACAGAATTTCTCTCCTGTTGCCCAGGCTGGAGTGAAATGGCACGATCTTGGCTCATTGCAACTTCTGCCTCCTGGGTTCAAGCGATTCTCCTGCTTCAGCCTCCCAGGTAGCTGAGATTACAGGTGCCCACCACCATGCCTGGCTAATTTTTGTATTTTAGTAGAGATGGGGTTTCACCATGTTGGTGTTGTATTTAGTTTTAACACGGTTATCTTCTCAGATTATAATGAGAGAACAGGCTATCATCACTTGGTGATAAAATTTCCTGTAATTATAATCTCATTCTCAAAGATAAAACATTGATACCTAATGTGCTTTTAACTTTAATGCCAATTTATCACAATGGAAGACATTTCAAATAAATACTATTTTTTTATTCATAAGCTCTTAAAAATCTTGAATATAACTGCAAAAAAGAATTACACGTTAAAACAAATCACAAAATTAGTTAAGAAAGGAGCCAAACTGAAAGAAGATTATATTCCTATGCCCTTGAATCTTTACAAAATTTAGTAAAAACTATTAATATAGAATTATTTACAAGAGACTTCTGTATTTACCAGCCCAGTATCTTCACATTTCTACAATCTAAGGGGAGTTGATTGTGGCCAGAAAAGTTTCTGGGCTCTGGTATTGCAGTTTTCCTGCACTTACCACCATCCGGCATGTTATATATTTTACTTATTTTTCTTGTTTATTGCTGTCTCTTACCACAAGTTCCATGAGCAGAGACAGTTTATCTGTGTTATTTACGGCTATATTCTCAATGTCTGTAAGAGTGTCTAACATACTGCAGTCATTAAAGAAATGCTGGTTGGGTGAATTCAGAAATAAATTAGTAAATAGGTGAAGCATGTTGGTTTAATATTCATCATCAGAACTTAAAAACAGTTTAAAGAACCTCAACTGAGTTTTGTACAATAAGTAGTGATAAGATGGGACAGAGGTAATTTCTTTGTATCTCTGAGGCTTTCCATTTCATGAGGAACATAGAATAATATGTGTTTACAAATGCGGTGTTCAATATCTGAAGAGTATATATCATCAATATAGAAAATAGGCAACACATGTTAAAGGGAATGTAAAAATTCTAGATGCTTTTTAAGGTATGTATGGTTTAATCAATTGTTTGTATGCTATTTTCTTCTCTTAAAATGAAATAATGCTAATGAAAAAATAAACTTTACAGGTAGTTTCTGGGAAATTCAGACAACAAAATTGTCTAACATATGCCAAAAACAATATAGCATTTAATCATGACATGGATTCCGAAAGACAAATCACTGCTCATCATATCACAAGGAATCCAAACAACTGAGGGGTTATCATTTATCTATAGTTGCATAACAAATTACCCTAAAATTTAGCAGCTTAAAACAACAATTTATTATTTCATAAATTTCTGGGGATGAGGAATCCAGAAGCAGATTCACTGGGTGGTTCTGGCTCAAAGTATCTGTATTTGTTTGCTAGGGCTGCTGTCACAGAACACAACAGCACAGGTGCCTTAAATAACAGAAACATGCGTTCTGGAGGCCAGAAGTCCAAGACCAAGGTTTCCTCTGAGGTCTCTGTCCTTGGATTGCAGATGCTTGTCCTCTTGCTCCCTCTTCACATGGTTGTCCCTCTGTGCACATGCACTCCTGTGACTCTTTTTGAGTGAAAATTTATAAGCATTCCAGTCAGATTAATTTTTTTTTTTTTTTTTTGAGGTAGAATCTCACTCTGTCACCCAGGCTGGAGTGCAGTGGTGCAATCTTGGCTCACTGCAGCCTCCACCTCCCTGGTTCAAGTTCTTCTCCTGCCTCAGCCTCCCAAGTAGCTGGGATTACAGGTGTACACCACCACACCTGGCTAATTTTTGTATTTTTAGTAGAGACGGGGTTTTGTCATGTTGCCCAGGCTGGTCTCAAACTCCTGGCCTCAAGTGATCCACCTGCCTTGTCCTCCCAAAATGTTGGGATTACAGGTGTGAGTCATTGCACCTGGCCCCAGTCAGATAAAATTTTAATCTGACTTTAACTTAATCACCTCTTTGAAGGCCCTGTCTCCAAATATAGTCACATGAATTAGGGCCAAGCTGTATGGCTTCATTTAACCTTAATTACTTCTTTAGAGGCTCTATCTGCAAATGCCTCCACATTCTGAGGTGGTGGGGGGTGGTTAGGATGTCAACATATGAATTTGAGGGGGCACAATTTAGCCCATGGACACCTGTCATGAGGTTGTAGTCAGCTGTCAGTTGGGGCTGCAATCTCATCTGATGGATTAGCTGGGGAAAGATGGGCTTCCCAGCTCACTGGTGTAGTTGTTAGCAGGCCTCAGTTTCTTCTCGCTGGAGACTTCAGTTCTTGCCATGGGCTTCTCCACAGGTTGTCCAGATTACCTCATGACATAGCAGCTGGCTTCCCCAAAAGCATGGAATGGGGGTTGGGGATGGAATAAGAGAGAGAGAACCCAAGACAGAATGCACAGTCTTCTTATAACTTAGGTTTAGGAATAATATATCAGTACCTCTGCCACATTCTGTTGGTCACACACACTAACCCTGGTAAAACATGGGAGTGAACCATACAGGGGGAACTGGGGTCATTGGTGGTCATCTTTGAGGCTGGCCATGGTAATTAGGTAAAAATAAAAATTCAGGCTGCAGAAACGTATGTACTTATGTTACTTAAAATATTTTAACCAATTAGTGAAAAATTACTTTGAAGTATCTTTAGCTACTGTAATAATTGAGTAGGAATTATTTTTTCTTGGATTGAGTTATATTTACTATAAAGATACTTACTTTTTTTGTCAAACATATTTACAAGTGCTGCAAATATTAGTGACCGATGGTCTATTGCTCTAAATGAAAAGCACCAGGAGTTAGTACAGTAGTTGACTCCAGCCTCTGGTGCTAGACTGCCTGGGTTTGAATATTTACTTTTGCATTTACAACTTGTAACAACTTGAATAATTTATTCAATCTCTCTGTTCCCTAGTTTTCTCATATGTCAAATGGGAGAAACAAATAACATCTGCTTCATACGGCTGTTATGAAGGCTGAGTAGGTTTATATATATGTATGTATGTATGTATATGTGTGTGTGTGTGTGTGTGTGTGTGTGTATACATACACACATAGAGAGAGAGAGAGAGAGAGAGAACTTAGATTAGAGCCTGGCACAGAGAATATGATAAAAGAATATTATTTGTTTCCTCTTCTTCTTATCATCCAGAACATGGTGCAATGCCCAATACATTGTAGGTACTCAATAAATGTTTTTGTGTGATCCCTAAACATTGTCTGTAAGGAATTTACAATGGAGTTTACAATAAAAGGTGGTAGATGGCAGGTACCATGGAAGCATTACAAACAGATGACCATGTGAATCTGAAAGAAGCACAGATTGATTTCTTCGTCATAAAACATGGTTGTATTTGAGCTAAAGCTTAGAACTAATGAAGAGTATCAATATATCAAAATCATTATTTTAGGCCAGGCATGGTGGCTCACATGTGTAATCCCAGCACTTTGGGAGGCTGAGGTGAGAGATCACTTGAGCCCAGGAGTTCAAGACCAGCCTGGACAAGATGGCGAGACCCTGTCTCTACAAAGAAAAAAAAAAAAGATTATTATTCCCAAAATAGGAAATAGCATAAGCAAAAGTCCCCTATTTCCCCCACGATGGAGCTGGAGCATGGTGTATGAGAAGGAGAGTCAGAGGGAGCAAGAAGGAAGGGGTTGGGTTGGTCCCAGGTAATGAAATCATTTTAACATAAGACTATATGATTTGGACTTCATTATGTGGTCACTTCAGAGCATTTTAGCAACAAAATAATGTCTTAGGAAGATTAATCTGGTCCAATTGTAAAGTAAATTGAGATTCAGGCTTCAGGCTTGGCTTGATCCAGGATTCAAATAAAATCACCAAGAATCCATATTTCAGATCTGCTTTATTTGTGTGGCTCTGCCTGTGGCTCCATAAGAAGCACAGAAAAAAGAGAAATGGTCTGTTAAACAGAAAAAGTGAAAAAGCTTCGCTCGCAGAAAATATCTTCTTGCATCTCGTCGGCCTGAGTTCAGTCATGTTCCTATTCTTCAACAAATTATCCTGTCCAGGATATTAAACGGCTGCTTGGGTCCAGGCACACTGATAACGGATACCACACCTAGAAAAAGAAACAAATGAATTTCATTCAAATTCCATTCTACTACTTTAGGGTTTCATGTCTAGATGGCTGGAGAGTAAGTGTTGCAGTCCAGGCTTGGTGGCCCATGCCTGTAATCCCAGCACTTTGGGAGGCCGAGGTGGACAGCTCACTTGAGGACAGGAGTTCGAGACCAGCCTGGCCAACATGACGAAACCCCATCTCTACTAAAAATACAAAAAATAGCCAGGCTTGGTGGTGCGTGCCTGTAACTCCAGCTACTCGGGAGGCTGAGGCAGGAGAATCACTTGAATCCGGGAAGTGGAAGTTGCAGTGAGCCAAGATGCCACCACTGCAGTCCAGTCTGGGTGACAGAGACTTCATCTCAAAAAAAAAAAAAAAAAAGTAAGTTTTGCAATTAGGAGACATGCCTATAATGTTTACTTAGTGGTGATACGTATGGTTTAGTCCTTTAATTATAGTGTGGTTTAAATGCGAATTTAAAGTAACTCAAAATACAGCTAATTTTTCTCACATCATAGGGAGACTATAAAGTCCCTCTGTAATCATTCTTTAAATAGATATTTTTCTTCTTCTTTCATCTACTGCCTCCGCAAATGCAGTCACTTTCTCCAACAGTTTTTTCTCCAAATAAAAATGAAAACACCACTACCACCACCACCACCAAAAATCTGAAGTACCTGCTATCTCTGATCTTTCTCATCTGCTAATATTCTCTTCCTCCCTTACTCCCCTCCTCTTTTCTTCCTTTCCTCCTTCCCCATCTCTCCGTCTCACACCTCCCTCTCTTCCTACCTCCCTTTCTTTCAACCTTTTCCCCTTCTATTCTTCCTTCCCTCCCTTCCTCCCTTCCTTCCTCCCTCCCTTCCTCCCTCCCTTCCTTCCTTCCTTCCTTCCTTCCTTCCTTCCTTCCTTCCTTCCTCCTTCCTTCCTTCCTTCCTTCCTTCCTTCCTTCCTTCCTTCCTTCCTTCCTTCCTTCCTTTTTGCTATTAAAAATTCCTCAAACTGGCTGGGTGTGGTGGCTCATGCCTGTAATCCTAGCACTTTGGAAGGCTGAGGTGGGTGGATCACTTGAGGTCAGGAGTTTGAGACCAGCCTGGCCAACATGGTGAAAACCCGTCTCTACTGAAAATACAAAAATTAGTAGTGTATGGTGGCACCGCACTTGTAGTCCCAGCTACTCGGAAGGGTGAGGTGGGCGAATCACTTGAATCCAGGAGGCAGAGGTTGTAGTGAGCCGAGATCGTTCCACTGCATTCCAGCCTGGGTGACAGAGTGAGACTGTCTCAAAACAACAACAACAACAACAACAAAAACAAACTGGCAATGCAGGACTTCCTTGAAAGACAGAGGAAAGGAAAAGACTAAGAGAAGTTTTACCAAAACTCTTTTCAATAGGTAGGCAGGAAAAAATTGGGAACCTTTATACATCAATAATTTTATTCTCATAATACTTGGAAATCATGACTAGCTGTTGTTCTTCTTCAGCATCTAACTATTATCATTTCCACATCTGATTCAAGCACTTCCTTTTTGCATGTCTTTTTTTTTTCTTTGCCTGAAATATTATTTCCTTCCACCAAATTAACTTTTCTGCCCATCTGGTGACCCTCTCTTCTTCAAGCCCTACTCATCAAGAAGCCTTCCCTAGCAACAGGGAAGGCTCTGCTACCAACTGTACCTTTATGCTCTCTGGACTACCACTTTGTCTTGTACATTTCTATTAAATTGTAACTTTTCATTTTTGTTACACATCTATTGACTCTACTGCTCAGTGAACTATTTGAGACCAGGACACCATTTTGCATACCTAGCAGAATACCTACCACATAGTAGACGTTTCATAAATCCTTATTGATTGAATAAGTCAATGATGAATAAAATTTTTGTAAATTTCATTTTGTATTTGAGTTGAAGCTCCAAGTAGTACACCCTGTTAGAGATTTTAAGCTTGATTTTTAAAATATTGGACTAGAGCTTAAAAGAAGACTATATTAGTCAGGGTTCTCAAGAGAAACAGAATCAATAAAGATATATACATTTACTATATAATTCATTATAAGAAATTGGCTCACATGATTGTGGAGGCTGACAAGTCTCAAGACCTACAGTCAGTAAGCTAGAGACCCAGGAGAACCAACGGTGTAGTCCAGGCTCATTCCAAAGGCCTAAGAACCAAGCCAGCCAATGATGTAGTTCTATTGTAAAAACCTGCAGGCTCTAGACACAGGAAGAAGCCAATGTTTCAGTTAAAGTCCGAAGGCAGGAAACACCAAGGTCCCAGCTCAAACAGTGAGACAGAAGGAATTCTCTCTTACTCAGCCTTTTGTTCTATTCAGGCTTTCAACAGATTGGATGAGGCCCACCCACAATCTGCTTTACCCAGTTTACTGATTTAGATGTTAATCTCATCCAGAAACACCCTCACAGACACACCTAGAATAATGTTTGACCAAATGTCTGGGCACCCTGTTACCCAGTCAAGTGGATGCATAAAATTAAACACCATAAAGAGTAAAGCCTGTAGATGAATATCTGGTAGCACCTCACAGAGGAGAGAGCTAAAGCTGTGATAATGTCTCTGAAGCCAAGAGAGAAAGGCTAGAAAAAGCAAGATCTGGGATATTTCCTTAGAATCCTTGCCTGAAGGCCAAGAAGGTGAGGAAGTTGATTTTCTCATCCGGAGTGGTGGCATTGAGCTAGAAAATTTTGAAGATCTTTCTAGTTCTAAAACATCCGTTACTCCCTTACCTTGGGGTTTCAAGACTGAGTAAATGGAAATACTAAGATAATTGGATGATGTAAGAAGATTTTGGATGGGAACAATGTCTTGTTATGTACCAGTTGTATGGAAACTACTTATTTATACAATTTAAAATTCTACGTATATTCCTTCAGGAAATGTTGTCGGCTTTCTACAAGATGCAGCTTTAATTGTATTATTGGGAACCATCATTTATTATTAGGTTCTTTGGAGAAATTTCTTTCCTTCAATTAGAAGCACCCATGAAGGATATGAAGAAGAGTTGGTCAAAGAACTATAAGATCATAGAATGTACTGCACTATAGAAGCCAAAGGAAGAGGTAAATTAAGAGGCAAGAAATGATGGAAAAGTACTTTGCTATAGAGAGGTAAAGGTTGATAAGACTTGGGAAAAAGGCCATCGGATTTTGTGATTAGGATATTAAGGACAAGTTTCAGCCAAGTCATGAGAAACTGAGCATCATTTAGGTCCCTGTTGTTTGATATTATGACAATGTGGTGGATTTAGTAATTAGAGTCTTTTAAAATTGTCTGTTAGGGCTTTGCAGCTTGGGGACATGAGCAGAGAAGGTAGGGGGCAGGAGGAATGGGGAGCATGTCTGTGGCTGAGAGTTGAAGGCTTGAATGGTAAGAATAGGCTTGAGGATTGTGGCTTGTTAGAAAAGACAGCATTAAAATATCTGAACATGAGATTTTGTTTTAGAAAGGATACAAATGAAGTTAAAAGCCAGAAGAAGGTCTAGGGTGGGATTTTCAAGCTGCATTCCTTGGAGTCTTGAATCGTGGATTAGAGAAAAGACCACCTGGTGCTGATCGCAGTAGCTTCTCCTGTTAAACATCACAGCACATGTGCTTTGACCAGTTTTGTATATTAAGGCTCTATGTGGCTATCTTCTGTCCCGCTCTGTCCCCCATGGCCATTCTCCTTCCTTCACCATGCTGCTCTATGACACGGGAGGCTGACCTATATGGACCATATCAGTGGGCTGCTTTGCCCTCCTGCTTCTGTTTGGATTTTGCCCTTGGGGAGCACTCTCATGAGCTTGCAGGGAGGGAGAATGGGAGGCAAGGTATAATCTGCTGTGACCTACAGGGTCATCAGGATCCTTTCCCCTTCAGGCCTAGAGTTGGTAATAATGCCCAGCTTTCTTAGGCCCTTGAAATTTCTCTATACCCTGCTATACCTGTTCAATTGCCTACATAACTTAACCAGTGTATGCTTACTACTCACTGCAGCCTTGATCTCCCTGGCTTAGGTGATCCTTCCACCTCAGCCTCTTGAGTAGCTGGGACTACAGGTGTGCACCACCATGCCTGGTTAATTTTTTGCATTTTTTTTGTAGAGACAGGGTCTCACCATTTTGCCCAGGCTGGTCTTGAACTCCTGGGCTCAAGCAATCCTCCCACCTTTGCCCCCCAAAATGCTGAGATTATAGACAAGAGCCACCACTCCCGGCTCAAACATTTTTTTTCTTTGTAAAAAGCCAGGCAGTAAATATTTTTGATCTGTGAGTTATACAATCTGTGTTACCACCACTCAACTCTGCTATCTCAGTGAGAAAACAGCCATAGATGTTAAGTAAGTGAATGAATGTAGCTGTGTTTCAATAAAACTTTATTTACAAAAACAGGCAATGAGCTTTTCTTTTGGCCCATAGGCTATAATTAAAAGACCCATGATCTAAGACAAGAAGTTTTCCGTTTACTCTATGAGAGTTGTTCTCAATCTGGGGTAATTTAGCTCCCTAAGGGACATTTGTTAATTTAAGACATTTTCGGTTGTCACAACTGGAGGAGGAGTGCTACTGGCATCTAGTGGATAAAATCCAGGGATACTGCTAAACATACTGCAATGCACAAGACAGCCCCCACAACAAAAATTACTCTGCCCAAAATATCAATAGTGCTGAGGTTGAGAAATGCTGGTCTTGAAGATGTTAAAAAGATTGTCAGTTTGTTCATCATATCGCTGTGGCTTGGCGAAAAGAATCACAGAGTTAATTTTATAACTATGAAGGATTGTGAGGAGCTGAGTTTTTTCTAGTTCTTATTTTTAAATTATTTTATGATACTTTTCATAAAAAGTGGTATAAGTTGTGTTTATTCAGAAATGGGATTTTTTTTTTTTTTTTTTTTTTTTTGATGGAGTTTCGCTCTTGTTTCCCAGGCTGGAGTGCAATGGCGTGATCTTGGCTCACTGCAACCTCCGCCTCCCGAGTTCAAGCGATTCTCCTGCCTCAGCCTCCTGAGTAACTGGGACTACTGGCCACCATGCCTGGCTAATTTCTGTATTTTTAGTAGAGACGGGGTTTCACCATGTTGGCCAGGCTGGTCTTGAACTCCCGAACTCAAATGATCCACCTGCCTCCGCCTTCCAAAGTGCTGGGATTATAGGTGTGAACCACCGCTCCCGGCCCAGAAATTGGTGGTTTCTTCAGCAATTTTGTCACCCATCAAGTCGTTAGTCATATTAATCCTCCATAACTTAGTCTTTTTGCCCCCTGATTATCTTTTGGGCGGGCAGTGAAAGTATTCATACCTCTTTTAGCAAAACCTATCTCTTCTTGGATTTCCTTTGCTTGCTGATTAAGAGGAAGGACTATCTGTGAAAGACTCAGATGTGGCTCAATGGAATGAATGTGAGAATGGTATGAGTGTGGGTGGTGGGTGCTGTGGGGGTCGGAGATGAGTGGCTGAACCGTCCAAAAATAAGAATACTGACAAGTGTGTTTTCTTGTGTGTGTGTGTGTGTGTGTGTGTGTGTGTGTGTGTGTTGTGGGAGGAGTGGAACTGATATGGCTAGACAGGATTAACGAAAGTCTCAGGAGTTGAGAGAGACTGGGGACATTTTACCAATGGCGAGAAGGAGGAAGGATGACAGCTGGGAAAATCAGTGATTGGAAAAGGTAGGCTGGGCAGCGTGCCCATGAGCTAGTCCTTTTCATTATATTCTTCTGGGGCTCTATGTTTAAAACTAGATACTTTAACATTTCAGAATGAGAAAGAGAGGAAATGGATGGTAACTGATGTGGGCTATTGTACTGTGAGTTTTAAAGGAGCCTATATATTATCCTAAAACTGTTGAACCTGAGCAGAACTGCAACGCTAGTATTCTTGAACTGAACTGATATTTCCTTTGACTAATGTCCTTGTTCAATGACCAGAGACCATGACACTCCCCACCTCCACCCCCACACATTGTTCGTTTGTGTCCAGTTTGAAGAACAATGACACATGGAGGTCTGTGTTTGGATGATGTCATAATTTTGATCAGCTGGAAAGCCTGGCAGTGGCCTTGAAGAGATGCTTAACTTTTGGAAATCACTTCTTTATTGCAACCAAAGCTATTAAGTTTAAAGGTCCGTAAAGATGAGATAAACAGTCATAAAGGCCTTTTGAAATTCATACTTAGTGTGTTAAATGGATTTAATTGCTGTTAGTTAAATGTGGTGATGTTAAAGCAATGTCTATACACTGGCAAAAATCAGATCATCAACTGCTTAATGAGGGACACGTCTTGAGAAAAACAGCGGAAGAAATGCTGCTTATATGTAATTTGTGATTAATTTTTGCAAGGTTTTCAAGGGAATAACTTGGCCTTAAAATATTACAGTGAAAAACAGCTTTATACTTGGGTCCAATCTTCTTAAAATTAGAGTTCATTTTTGCTATTAGACACCTTTTATTACAGGATAACTTTTTTTCCCCCTTGGAGACAGAGTCTTGCTCTGTTGCCCAGGCTAGAATGCAGTGGCATGATCTTGGTTCACTGTAACCACCGCCTCCCAGGTTCAAGTGATTCTTGTGTCTCAGCCTCCCGAGTAGCTGGGATTACAGTGCCTACCACCATACCTGGCTAATTTTTTGTATTTTAGTAGAGACAGGGTTTCATCATGTTGCCCAGGCTGGTCTGAAACTCCTGAGCTCAGGCAATCCACCCGCCTTGGCCTCCCAATGTGCTAGGATTACAGACGTGAGCCACTGCGCCCAGCCAGTTATAGGACAGCTTCTAAACTTACAATCCTTGAAATATCATTTTAGGATAATTCTGATCCTGCATACCAGTGAAATAAGTATAATTGAAACATTAAACCAAATTTGGCTTCAACATTAAACCAAAATTAAACGAAATTAAGCCAGTATGTTAAATACATAGTTTAATCTTAATTCTAGTTAATATTTTTCATTTCCTATGTGTCAGGCAATATACTAAACAACTTACATGAATTACTATTTTAATTCTCCTGGTAAACTGGAGGGGTGTGCAATTATTGTCATCTCCATTTTATAGATGAAGAAAACTGAGTCATAACAAGGTTATGTACCTGGCTCAAAGTCACACAGTCAGTGATAATGTTGGAATTTGCACCCAGACAATTTAATTTTAGAGCCTATTTTCAACCAGTCTCTGAGACTGCTTTCCTTTTCTGCACTTTTGGTGATAAATATGAGAAGATAATTTTGAGGGCATTATGGTATGTTGGATCTTAAAAACCCAGGTAATAAGTCTCCCATCTATAGTACAAATAAGCTGTGTGATCTTAGGGAAATCACATAACTGCTTCTGTAAAATGAGAGATTATATTAAGTGACTTCCAAAATGTCTTTTCGACTTCAATGTGGTGATTCCAGAGTAATGTATAGGTTTTTAAAAACCATATCTTTCAATCAAATGGTTATCCTTTAGCATTAAGTTGTTTGGAATAGATACTCCCCAAATTCACAGAATAATTTTCCAGCCTCTCTTTTTGCTTTGACACCTTTCTTATTTTATTTTATTTTTTTCTTTGAGATAGGGTCTCACTCAGTCGCTCGGGCTGGAGTTCAATGGCGCGATCTTGGCTCACTGCAACCTCTGCCTCCCGGGTTTAAGCAATTCTTGTGCCTTAGCCTCCTGAGTAGCTGGGCTACAGGCGCCCATCACCACACTCAGCTAATTTTTTTTAATAGAGATGAGGTTTCACCATGTTGGCCAGGCTGGTCTTGAACTCTTGACCTCAGGTGATTCCTCTGCCTCAACCTTCCAAAGTGCTGGGATTACAGGCGTGAGCCACCGTGCCCGGCTATTGACCCCATTTGTTGATGCTTAAGGATGAAAGTGGAAACTCCACTGCTAAAACAGAGAATATTACTTGAGTCATTCCTCTGTCATATATGGGATGTTTGCCAGTATAGAACATTCACAGAAATTATAACTGTAAAGGCCCTAGCAATGATTTAATGCGGTCTCTTCACGTTATAGTTGAGGAAGCTCAAACTGTGACAGGGTCAAGGACAGGTAAAATTCACAAAGTTGTTTCACAGGAGAACTGTGCTACAATTATCTGGATTCAGATCCAAGTCCCCTCCAAATGAATCACAACTACTTCTACCTTTATAATTCCAGGCTATGAAAGATCACTGTTTTAGTCTGGGTGGTGCAGTGGAACAGAAAGACTTCTGTTTGAATCTCAGCTCTACTGTTTACTAGATGTGAAGTGGGGAAATCTAAAATGAATAAGTATACACAGAAACACACATTACATACATATATGTAATGTTCAGAATCATTAGACTGAACTTTAGAGCTTAGTACTAATGTACAATCGAGGTTGTGTTAGTACTGAGCAGTATATCTTTTATTGTTGAAGTCCAATAAGAACAGAGCAGATATCAACCTAATTTGTAAGTGATGCATTTTCCTAAACTAAATGCCCAATAATGGAATGGGCTAGAATATTGCAGTACAGGGCTGTGAATGGAGGAAAGTAGTTGGAAAATCAATCCTTATAAAGGCACAAAAGGATGAATGGACCACATTCCTAAGAACCTTCTCCCATCCACTGCTGTTCCCACCCTCGCTGTAGTTGGTAGCATGTTCACAAGGAAGGAGCTGGCTAGGTTTTGTGGGAGCCACATCATCCATCAAATCACATTAGTGTTGTTGATGTGAATGTTGTTTCCTTTGTAGGTCTGTTTGCTTTGACTTTGTAAAATTGTTTAGTCTTGCTATTATTATATAAGGACTATAATCATAAGGCATTTATATTTCACTTTGTATTATGTATTTAAGCAAAATTAAGTTAAAAATTAGAGAGAGATATATAGGATGATTTTTCCTTCAAGAGTTATTCGTTTATTTCCTTTTGGATATGAAAAACACTTATGTAGTCCTGTATGTGGTCTCTCTCTCTTTTTATTTTTATTTATTTATTTTTTTGAGACAGAGTCTTGCTCTGTTGCCCAGGCTAGAGTGCAGGGGTGCTATCTCGGTTCACTGAAACCTCTGCCTCCTGGGTTTAAATGATTCTCCTGCTTCAGCCTCCCGAGTAGCTTGGATTACAGGTGCCCGCCACCACATCCAGCTAATTTTTTTGTATTTTTAGTAGAGATGGGATTTCACCATATTGGCCAGGCTGGTCTTGAACTCCTGAACTCAAGTGATCCGCTTGCCTCGGCATCCCAAAATGCTGGGATTACAGGCGTGAGCCATTGTGCCAGGCCTGTGGTCTCTTTTTAAATGTTTGAGATTTTCTCTGACCATCACATGATAGCAGCTGCAAGTTGTAAATATATTAAATGAGATAATACCAAATGGCATAAGACCACTGTGAATTCAGTAATGTTCCAAAATAACTTGTATTTTTTCATCACACAGGCATTTATATAAATTAAAAAACAATAGCACCTGAAAACATGAAAATAATTGTATTCAAGGTTATTTACTGCAGCATGATTTTTAAGAGAAAAGACTGGAAACAACCCAAATGTCCGCTGATCGAGACTGCGTGAACCCAAGATGTTACAGCTGCATCACACAGCTGAGAGAAGGAATAAGATCTATTTCTACTCACTGCCAGTGGTAACCTCCAGGAAGCGTTGTTAAATGAAAGAGCAAAATAGAGAAAATGTGAATAGTGGTTTCCATTTACCCAAGAAGTCTGTGTGTGTGTGTGTATGTGTGAGAGAGAGAGATCTCTAGAGGGACAGAGGAAAAAGGTGAAGACAAGGATAGGAGCGAGACTTCTCTGGGTACCTCTTTTTTTTTTTTTTTTTTTTTTTTTTGAGATAAAGTCTCATTTTGTTACCCAGGCTGGGGTGCAGTCACTTGATCTCAGCTTACCACAACCTCTGCCTCCCGGGTTCAAGTGACTCTCTTGCCTCAGCCTCTCGAGTTGCTGGGATTATAGGTGCCCACCACCACACCCGGCTAATTTTTGTATTTTTAATAGAGACTGGGTTTCACCATGTTGGCCAGGCTGGTCTGGTGATCCACCCACCTCGGCCTCCCAAAGTGCTGGGATTACAGGTGTGAGCCACCGCGCCCACCCGTCTGGATCTCTTTTTAGTACATTTGATTTTGAAGCCAAGTTAGTATTTTCCATAATTAAGAAAAAAATAAAAAAGGAACAATTTCTAAAAAGGAAGTCAAAAGAAACACATTAACCTAACTGTGAGTTGAGTTGGTAGCATAACCACACAGACAGAAATTATTTCAAGTGACTTTAACACTTACTGATGTGACTGTGCATCCCTACCGAGCTAGAAATAAAGGTAAATATAAATAAAGGTAAAAATAAGTGAGATATAATAAAGGTAAAAAGAACTGGAACAGTCCTGAATAGTTTTCAATAATTATATCATAAATAGTAATTTTGGTATTGTTATTTTAAAACAATTTTATTTATAATACGTATGTTAACATAATCATGTTTATGCTTATCATAACATATGGATGTATAGCTATTAGGATAATGTATAAACATGATTATATTAATGCCTTTAGGGACCAAGATTTCAGAGAAAAGGAAAGAAAAATATAAAATTAAAGAAGCTAGTAAAAATGTTATCTTAAATTTAAACTGGAAACCTCACTGTAAACTCATAATGTGTTTTCTTTTAAAAAATTATTTTCAAATTCAGTCTCTTGAATAGAACTCGCAACAATTACCAAGCCAGTAGCAATGACAATAAACAGCCCTAGTGCCCAGATGGTGCTCTCCAAATACCATTTTCCACTAAAAGGAATGAGGGCTCCTTGGAGAATTGGATGTTTTCAGATACAGAGCAGAACACATACAAAAAGTGCCTGGAACGTTTGTCATACTGAAAAGCAGATACACTGTGAAAGACTATAGTAATTTTATCAAAAGAACTCAGGAACCACCATGAAGAGGCCCCCAGTGTCCAGAAATGGAATAATGTGAGCATTAAGAATAATAAATCTTAATTTGTCATGAAACAAATTTAACCATCTCATAGATATTCGTAGCAGCATTATTTTTTTTTTTTTTTTTTTTCTTTTTTATTATACTTTAGGGTTTTAGGGTACATGTGCACAATGTGACAATGTGCAGGTTTGTTACATATGTATCCATGTGCCATGTTGATTTCCTGCACCCATTAACTCGTCCTTTAGCATTAGGTGTATCTCCTAATGCTGTCCCTCCCCCCTCCCCCCACCCCACAACAGTCCCCGGAGTGTGATGTTCCCCTTCCTGTGTCCATGAGTTCTCATTGTTCAATTCCCACCTATGAGTGAGAACAAGCAGCATTATTTAAAATAATGAAATATTAGAAACAACTTAAATATTCAAAACTAGCAGTGTGCCCTCATATATAGAAATGTCATTTAAACCTTGTAGAAGAGAAGTTTATGATTTAGGAAGATGTTTACAATATGCTGTAAAACACACACAATAAGTCATAAAATATTATGCATGCAGTATATTCCAGTTTATTTAAAATGATCTAGGTATAAATATCCATAAAAAGAAAACTGAGTGAATAAATAGTGAAATGTGAATAGTTGCTATATCTGTGTGGCAGGATTACAGGTGGTTGTATTCTAGTTTCTCTTTATGTTCCAATCTTCTACAGTTGGCATATATAATTTTATATTTTTAATACAAAATAAGTTATTTAGTATTTACTAAACAAAAAATTAAAAATTAAAATGTTTTATAAAAACAAAAGCATATGAATAGAAAAGTACATTATTTTTTAGGTTATAGACAATGCTTGTACCTGTGTTTAGGGATTTGATCCTCCAGGTAGGAAACTACAGATCTAATTTAACTTATTTTATTTATTTATTTATTCATTTATTTATTTAGAGACAGAGTCTCGCTCTGTCACCAGGCTGGAGTGCAGTGGTGTGATCTCAGCTTACTGCAAACTCCACCTCCTGGGTTCAAGTGATTCTCTTGCCTCAGCCTCCTGAGCAGCTAGGACTACAGGCACATGCCACCATGCCCAGCTAATGTTTGTATTTTTAGTAGAGACGGGGTTTCACCATGTTGGCCAGGATGGTCTCAATCTCTTGACCTTGGAATCCAGCCACCTCACCCTCCCAAAGTGCTAGGATTACAGGCGGGAGCCACTGTCCCTGGCCTAACTTTAACAATTTTTAAGTCACCAAAAAGCAAAGTGACATGCTCAAGGCTATTGTTGCCAAGCAAAGAAAAAAATGTCAAAACTACGAAATGCGGTTATATTTTAAAAATTAGATTATTATTATTAAGATAGGGTCTGGCTCTGTTGCCCAGACTGGAGTGCAGTGGTGTACTCATGGCTCACTGAAGCCTCGACTTCTTGGGCTCAAATGATCCTTTCACCTCAGCCTCCCGAGTAGCTGGGACTATAGGCAGGCACCACCATGCCCGGCTAATTAAAAAAAGAATTGTTTTTTTGTAGCAATGAGGTCTCACTATGTAGTCCAGGCTGATCTCTCCTGGACTCAAGTGAACCTCCTACCTCAGCCTCTCAAAGTGCTGGCATTACAGTCCTGAACCACCATACCTAGCCAGATTTCTATTACTTTGATGTGGTCCTGGATACTTCATCTATGTGTGCAAAATTTTGTAATTATCTCTTAAATCTGGAGAAAAATGGCCAAATTTGGTACAGTTGAGTTTATCATGGCGTGATTAATAAGTGACTAAAGATTGACCTTCAAGGATCTGAAGATCTGACCAGTGTAGATTTATAGTAATTATAGTAATTACATTGTACCTCCAGGTATTTTCTATACATTGCCGTAGTTAGCTATGAAAGGATGTAAAGAATAAAGGCAATTGACTATTTTAAAGAAATTAACCTCAGAAGGAGATTCTTCACCTAAATACGCCTGCAAATACTATTGCTTTATGCTCTGAGTTAGCTGAAAATGAGTTTACTATGCCTGGTGTAAACACTTGCACCACCTATCTGTGCCAAAGAACTTTTCATTAACTGCATCATGACTGATTGACGTCAGTCTACTTGGCAACCAAGTGAGCCATTTAGAAGAAGAATCCCCTTATGAGGTTAATTTCTTTAAAATGGTGAATTGCCCTTATTCCTTATGTCTTTTCATAACTGATAACACAAATGTATAGAAAATACCTCTTGAGGTACAATACAATCTATAACTAGTCATCAGGGAATAACACGTTATTGTAACACAGATTTAGCTTGGCCATAAAGGGCATATTTACATACACATTGAAAACAACTTTAATAAAATGAAAAACGTATATCTTTGGATTCTTAGCAATTTAACAGCAATGCTCTCAGGGGATCAAGCTATTTATTGACTCCCCCTGTGTGCCTTACACGTTATTACTGACCCTCACAACTTCCCTGGGAGTTAGTGTCTTACAGGAGACCTTTGACATTTGTGAGTGGACATCGTGAATATTTTCCAAGTGCTCAATCCAAAAGTGTGGACATAGCTGTTGGTTTTCCTGAATTGTATTTCTTTCAAAAATCAAATGTTGCCTGTGAATATTCTCATGTAAGATTAAAAAAAATATTTTCCTGACTCTTAGAACTTTAGTTTTATCTCTGCTTTGAGAGCCACTTTAATAAGCAAACTAACTAAAATCACTCTACAGAAAGGCTGGACAGGAAATGAGTAGAGAACAAAAGCTGGCTAAACTGGGCAGTCAGCTAAGATCACTCAGTGTCTGAAAATTTGTTCTAGCAAATCACCCTCTGAGAATCATGCAGATTGTGCTTAGGCTTCCTTCATATATTCATACCTCCTGGGGTGAACATAAATTGGCACATTTATAAGGAAATTTTATTATTATATACTCAAATATTTTTAAACATATAAATTGTTTGTCTTGTTAATTCTACCTCTTGGAATCTATCCTAAGGAAAATAATCATAAGATATCTGCAAATAATTATTTGAATGTCGATAATAATTTTATTTATAACAATAAAAATTTGCCAGGTGGCAGATACCAGTTTATGTCTCTGAGCTCCAAATCCACCCTTGTTTATTTTGCTTTGTGTGAATGGAGCTGGACCCTGTGGATCTTTCTCTTTTGCAAATTTGGGGGATATTCAACTTTGTCAATTGAGGGCACTGGAGAGACCCTGCAATGGAATAGAGGCTCCAGGTGCACCCACAGGCCATCTTTCCCTACCAGCAGTGATTTCAGAGTAACTTCAGCCTGTCCATACCCTCCAGCAATGGTGGGTCACTTCTATAGATGAACTCTGGCCCACCCACAGCACCAAGCAAAGGAAGGTCACTCCTGTAGACCAGCTTCCAACCACTCTCATCCACCAGTGATGATAGATTGCTTTTATGGATCAGTGCCAGCCTTTGCACTCAGTCGTTTCTTTGTTCCTGCAGGCTGCCTGTGGTAGTTACTATCTCTCCGAAGAGGTCTGAATCTCAGCCTTGGGGCAAGGAGGGCTTCTCCTAGTCCTTAGTGCCTTTACTGTTCTTCTTCCTAAGCCTAGAAATAATAGCTGCTTTTAAAATTCTTGATGCCTGGGCCCCTTAGAGTCCTCCTTTATATATCTTTTAGTAGGTAATTTTTGGAACATTAAATTTTCCCTGTTCAAATAATTATCATAGTTTTTGTCTTCCACTTGGACCTTGAATGATACAAAAGTTAAAGGCTCAACAATACCGGACTTGTTAAATAAATAGGGAGCTATCCACACACTGGCATAAAATTGTTTGGATTATCTATTGTTCCCTTGGTGAGGTGACCCAGACCCTTGTTTGAAAGCGTTTTATTGGCTAGGTGTGGTGGTTCATGCCTGTAATCCCAGCACTTTGGGAGGCTGAGGTGGGCAGATCACCTGAGGTCAGGAGTTTAAGACCAGCCTGGCCAATGCGGTGAAACCCCATCTCTACTAAAAGTACAAAAATTAGCTGGGTGTGATGGCGAGTGCCTGTAACCCCAGCTACTCGGGAGGCTGAGGCAGGAGAATCACTTGAACCCAGGTGTCGGAGGTTGCAGGGAGCCAAGATTGTGCCACTGCACTCCAGCCTGGGTGACAGAGCGAGACTCCATCTCAAAAAAAAACAAACAAAAGAAAAACAACAACAACAACAAAAGAAAAAACAAAAATGAAAGAAAGGGTTTTATTTGTCTTCTCTCTCTCTGTTTTTTTTTTTTTTTCTTTTTTTTTGGCTCGTCTTTGCTGTAATTGCTCATTTGCTAAGGTCATTGGACACAGAGATACCAAGATACCTCCAGAAATCATGAATATTCCCCAAGTCCTCTATCAAAAAGTGTGGACAGCGCTGTCGGTTTTCCTGGGATTTAGACATGTTCTTTCTTGCTTCTGTTGTGTAGTAACCCTAGCTCCTCAAGGAAATCGTGGTCTATGAGCTCTGCCAAGCAGTAATTCCTTTCTTTGCTTGCTGGCTCACTGGCTTGAGAAACTCAAAGTAATCCTTTGGTAATTTCAGCTTCCAGGTCAGTGGGGACATTAATGTGTTTCTTGGCAGAAATGTCACTCTACTCCAAGACGTAAGATCTTTAATCCAGAAAACCTGAGTTTTCAGGGACAGAATGCACAAACTTTTGTGGTCATTCACTGGGAGTTCTAATGAGTGGTTTCGATCATATTTCTATTCTTTAGATCCTCGACCCATGCATTTTAGCTACTGAGCAGCGAACCATGTATCAGCTGTTAGTGTTGTGTGTGTATTCCATATCACGAAGTTAATTTCCCAGGCCCACAAGATTTTCTTCCCAAGCTGGTGCCGTAACTGAGCCTTTATCAGGGTATTCCATCATTTTAGAAGTTTCTAGGGTATAGAGTAAATGATAAGACCAATGACTCCCATGATAAATGTGCACCACGGTGCACTTCCTTTGCTGTAAAATGTCATCTTGGTCCTAGTCTATATTGTAAGGGGCACCATACTGATAGACCAGGTACTGGTGAGCCGTTGGATGGTGGTACTGGTAGAGGAACTGCAGAAAGAAAAGGTAAATCCATACTCAGAATATGTGTTGATTCTGATAAGGACACGTTGCTTTTCCCTCCAAGACAGATGGTTCTGATAGATGGTTGTGTAGCCACCCTCTCTGAGGAATGGTACTATGCCAAGGTCTTGGCATCAGATTCCGTTGCTGACAGGTTGGAAATTTAGCATTGGCCATAGCTGAATTATCTTTTGTAAGTGGGAGCTCAAATATGACCATGCATAGCACCATAGTGATTGCAGCACTAGAGACACTATTTATGGCTTTCCTGCACAAGAACTGAGGTGGCTAAAGAGGGCCTGGCTAAAAGGCAGGATGGATCATCCTGATCACATGGTTGTTGAGAGTCTTTTTTGCAGTCGGGCAGTAGTGTGAGATCTGCTTTGTGTTTATTCCCGTAGGGTTGTCCACATACTTTTTTTACCACACCTTTTCTCTGAGCTTCAAATCTTTTTTTCTTGTCCTGTCGAAATGGTCAAGCCATTCACTACTGCTTAGAAGCCAGTGCATACTTAAGGATCTGATCTTTTCTTCCATATGAAGTGAATAACCAAGTGTGTTGCTCATAGTTTTCCCCACTGGGAAGATTTCCCTTTACCTGTCTTCTTCGGGGCCACCTCAAGTGAGGATGAAATGCAACAGCAGACTATCTCTGGCTAGAGGCAATAAATCACACTAGCCCAATTATACACCAGGCCTGAGCTGTTTCCTCCACCACTGATTGTTTGCAGGTAGCAGTTGTGGGAGCTTCTGTGGAACAGATTCAGGTGGTGCAGCTGCTCAAACTCATAACTCACCTACAGTGTTTTCTGAAAATGTGTGGCTTAACTGCATCTACCCTAAAAGACCAACCTGGTGAGTGATGAGATGAGTGGGAAGTAGTGAGGATGACCTGGATTTTCCATTGAGGAAGTGGCCAAGTCCTGTGGACAAATTGTACCTAGGAAAAGGTACAAAAACAGGAGAATGGATCATGTGTTCAGTATTGGTACTGATGACTATTAAGTTGCTGTGGGCATCTGAATATAGATGTTGTGACGGTTTTAAAACATGTCTGAAAATTCTTTGACACTGTTTCCATAAAGAGATGGTGTCTTTGTCTCCTCTCCTTGAATCTAAATGGGCCTTTGTGACAGATCTGATGAATAGAATGCAGGAATGTGATGTCCAAGGCTAGTTTAGAAAAGACCATGTTGGTTTCTCTGGAGATACTTGCTCTGGGTGCTATCAGTGTCCTTCCACCAAAGCCCCCCAGGAACACACCTGCAGCTAAACAAATTGGATTTATTGCTTATTGTAGCAAAGGACAACATTCACCAGGGGGAACCACAGGTTATCTCAGTAAGAGGGTTTTAGAAAGAACCTATTATAAGATTTGGGCTTTGGTTGGGTGATTTGGGGGAAGGTTTAAGGAATCAGGGGTGGCCAGGCACGGTGGCTCACGCCTGTAATCCCAGCACTTTGGGAGGCTGAGGCAGATGGATCACGAGATCAGGAGATCGAGACCATCCTGACTAACACGGTGAAACCCCATCTCTACTAAAAATTCAAAAAATTAGCCGGGCGTGGTGGCGGGCGCCTGTAGTCCCAGCTACTCAGGAGGCTGAGGCAGGAGAATGGCATGAACCCAGGAGGCGGAGCTTGCAGTGAGCCGAGATCACACCACTGTGCTCCAGCCTGGGTGACAGAGTGAGACTCTGTCTCAAAAAAAAAAAAAAAAAAAAAAAAAGGAATCAGGGGTTTGGTCTAGATTGAATGCTCTCAGAAAATGGGAGTAATTCTAGGGTTGGATATTTTGTAAGTGGCATAGTGACCTTGTTTTGTCTGTCCTTACACAAATGATGAAGTAGGCTGGTTTTGTTTCATTTTATCTTGGTCGCAGAGTAACTTTGTCTGAGGTTGGTGTTCTATAAGATTGTATATGTCCAATCAGAGAATGACATGGCTTAGCTGTGAATGTCAGATCAGTTCTGGACATGAGAGGCTGATATTTTCTTTTTGAGCTTTCAGTTGTCATGTAAGAAGTCTGGCTACTATGAGGCCATTGCATAGAGTGATTGTATACCTATATATAAGAGAGATGGTTTGGAGTTCAAGCCCCCAGCTAGTCAAGTCTTCCCAGCCCAGGAGACAGATGTTCGAATGAAGGAGACTTAGGTAATTTCAGCCCCAGTCACTGTCTGACCACAACTGCATGAGGGACCCTGAGGGAGAACTGCTTTGCTGGACCCAGTCAACCTCTAGATTTGTAAGTAAAATAAATAGTTATCATTGATTGAAGTCACTGTTCTAGGGGTGGTTTTTCCTACAGTAATGTCATTGATACAGGTGTCTGGCAGGCAGTTGGCTCTAGAGGTCTGGAGCTAAGGAGAAAGATCTAGCTTGGAGATATGGGTCAGGAACTCCTTTTACAAGGAGAAAAGTGCTTGAAGTCATTTGAATGGATGACATCACCTGAAAGATAATATACATTGAGAAAGAAAAAAATAAAAAGTTGACAATAGCACCTTTAGTAACAACACTGAAGAGACCAGGAAGAAATAAAGAAACATTTGCGAGGAGACAGAGAAGGAGTGAATAAGGTGATCAAATGGCATCCATCCGAGAGATGATGTCCAGGAAGCCAACAATGAGAACATTTCAGAAAGAAGAGTGTTGTCCACAGAGTTAAATGCTGTGAAGAGAGATGGAGTAAGACAAGATTGATTAGCACCAATGAGCTTTCATTGTTGACAAATGCAGTTTGAGGGAAATTGGGGGCTAGGGAGTGATGGGGCAGGAACCAGAATGCAGTGGGGTAAGGAGGGGTAAGAAGATGAGAAGAATGCCAAATCTGTGCTGTTTGCCACATCATGGGCCCTCTCTCCATACTATTTATATGTGTACAATTTTTTTCTACAATTTAATAATGCATTAAACAATCACATCACATCACAAACCCAACAATTCCAGAATAGCATGGGTAGATCATACCGTGGTGTATTTTTAATGTTATACTAACCTGTAGTTTTGAGTCATAAATGTACTACTATGTTGTTGGTTTTTTTTTTTTTTTTGGTCTGTCATTACAGTAATCACTTTAAATCTCTTATTGTTTATTTCTCTTGCAATTAAAATAGTTCATCATTTAAAATAGTACCCAGTGTTCAGTGTCAATTGGTGCCTTGTAATTACTTCAGAAAAACAGTCTCAGTTTAAAAGTTATAAACTCTTAATGCCTCTCTGCAGGAGGAATAGCTAACTTTTGCCAGAGCCGTCTGGGGAGCGTTATTCTAGTCATACCCTGCTAATTCATTGGCTTGATTGTCAGGGCTCCTGGTCTAGTTCACTCTCCTGGGAGGCTGGTGGGGGACCCTGCTTATCCCAGTGGGGGTCCAGGCCTCCTTGACAACAGTGAATGAGTTGCTAGGAGGCTATGGAAAGAAATTCCTCTAGTTCCATCCACAAGTAGATCCCACTGCAGTGGCCTCATTTGGCTCCTCTAATCCTCTCTTTCCCACCTTTTTTCAGGGCAAGTCTCACTCTATTTTCTTCATTACTTGCTTGTGGTTTCCTTGCTGGAGATGCTTGGAGGCAAGCATTATGACAAGGATGGGCGCGGGTGGGAGTAAGGCCTTTAAATGAAGAGCTTACATTTCAAAGAACTTGAAATGTGTATTTCAAATGTCACTTCCAAATGAGGTTGTACACACAGACAGAAACGCAATTAACAGATTTGGAAGAGGCCACGTAGCATGCAGTTGAAACTCCTGTTGCACTCCTTGGCTATTCTTGTCTGTGGCATCTTTGTAACAAATCCTGTAGTCACCTTGTAAATACCATCATAGAATATATTGTATTTAAAAAACATTCTTTACTCCGATGTAAAAGTTGAAAAGGTACTATTATTTTTAAAAATCTGTATTGGATTTTTTTTTTTTTTTTTTTTTTTTTTTAGGATGCCAGAAGCCTCTAAAATGGAAAACCCCCGGTGCTTCTCCGCATCTGAGAATCTCTGCTTGGGGCAGCAACTTTGAGCCTGTGGGGAAGGAACTGTCCATGTGGAGTGGTCTGGTGAATGCTCAAGGAGCTGCGGAAGGGAAGGTAGTGAGGAGACCGTTACATATTGAGCACGTTTTGGTGCCTAGCATTGTACTGGCCTTTCACATGCTACGTTTAATCATGCAGGATTGTATGGAATGAGGCCTGGGTTTGCGAAGTCCTGGGGGAGATTGTCTGAGCTGTCATTTGAAGGGAAAACTGTAGCATGTGGGAGTTAAAAACAGCTTGGGATGGAGTTTGAGGTAGGGGGAGAGGGAAAAAGATCTTGGCAGATACATTCTGAACAAATACTTGTGTCATTCTCAATTGTGTAGTCTTTATGACTTTTCCTGTGTTCATCTGGTTGGCAGATGAATGCAAAATGCCTTTTAGCTTCATAGAAGACACACATGAATCATGGCTATGTGATAAATAGAAGAAGCCATGTTTCAGAGGGTTTCTGGTGTGTGTACGTGTGCACACATGTGGCATGTGTGTGGGCACACCCTTTTGCCAAATGGACCACCAGTTTAAATCGATTTTCAACAGGGCAGATTTCATATGCTTCTTTAGTGTGGCCCAAGTCAATCTATTTTTAGAAGGGGAAAGTAGAGCATGTTCTGAAAGTTCTTTTCTTCTGCCATCAGGGATTGTGGTACTTTTTATTTATAGTAATTTCAGGTCCCTAAATACTTCAAGCAAAATTAATGAGGCAAACAAAAAAAATTAGGTACCAGATAATTGGATCATGTGTTATTTTACAGAGAACTTTATTTATCTTGCCTTTGGAAAATATAATTTGTATTTTTCAAAATTGTGATTAGATCTAATTCTTTTCCAAGATTTACTTAAAAGAAATATTTCTGCCTAGGCACAAGGATGTGTATAGCACAACTGGCCTTGTGTTACTGACTTAATGATGCAAAGAAAAATATATAAGAATCAGTTTTTTTAATGTGTTAATATTTATCATAATGGAAATAGTCTTACTAATTAGCAATAACTAGAAAAATGTCTACTATTTATTGAGCCACTACTATGTGCCATATTCTTTACCTATGTTCATTTTCTCTTCTATATTCAAAATAATCCTATAAAGTATGCTTTATGATCACCATTTGTTCCAATAGGGTCTCAAAGATATGAGGTAATTATTCCTATGACATTGAGCCTATGAATGGCAGAGCTGGGAGTTTGAACCTAAGTCTGATGACTCTCAAGCTTATAGTCTTTCCACTCAAACAAGCTGCTCCTCAAAGTCATGGAAATAACTGAGAATAGCATTCAGTTTTACAGCTAGGAAGGTAGTTGTAGTTGTGTTTATTATTCAATACTGTCCATATTCAAAGAACCATTCATTGAGCTTCTATTTTACTCCAGTCATGGTGATAAATAATGCAGAACCTAGAGATGAAAGATAAAATGGCCTTGCCCTCAAGGAACCCATGGGCTACTTGGGAAAACTAATAGGAATATTAATGATTATAATGCAGATGTTAGGTGCAATGAGAGAGGTAACAAGGTACTACAGGGGCCTGACAAAGGCCCACAGTTTCTCTGTGTGTGTGTGTGTGTGTGTGTGTGTGTGTATGTGTGTTTGGGAAAAGGCAAAAGACACTTTAGATAAAGGGAACAACATAGACAAAATCAAGGGCTTGACAGCATATAACTTATATGAGACATAGCAAGTTGTTTGCTTTAACTAGAAAATAGTGGTTATGTGTGGCAGACTATGGGAAATGAGAATGTAAGTCCTTGAGAACGGTAACTTTAGAAATCGTACGTTTTGGAATGTACATAACCTTTTAAAATTGTCTCAATATGATAGATATTTTCCTTCTGTTTTGGAGTATCTGTCTTTTATTTTTATTTTTTATTTTTTTGAGGTGGAGTCTCACGCTGTCACCTAGGCTGGAGTACAATGGTGCAATCTTAGCTCACTGCAACCTTCACCTCCTGGGTTCAAGCGATTCTCCTGCCTCAGCCTCCTGAGTAGCTGGGATTACAGGCACCTGCCACCATGCCTGGCTGTTTTTTTGTATTTTTAATAGAGATGGGGTTTCTCCACGTTGGCCAGGCTGGTCTCGAACTCCTGACCTCAGATGATCCACCTGTCTCAGCCTCACAAAGTGCTGGGATTTCAGGCGTGAGCCACCACACCTGGCCTGGGGTGTCCATCTTTTAAAGACACACTGTAAGAGTCATAATATTTTCCCAAAGAAGATATGTAATTAGTACACAAATACATGTTAAAACTAGGTGTTATTGGTAATCAAAATTTAAAAAAAATTAACCCAACCAAATAATAAAACTAATGAAAATATTTAATATTGATAAGAACAAGATGTGACAAGCATAATTGTGTTTTGCTGATTGGTCTGTAAAGTGGTTCAAAACTTTTGTAAACGATACATAAGCTATTTTAAATGTTTATGCCCTTTGATTCAATAGCACTAGGTTTGGTACTTTATAATAGGAAAGTTATTAGAAATATTTATTGCAGGGTTTCTTTAATGATGAGTCATAAGAATCAGCCTAAGTAGCTATGGTACATCACTTTGATGCAACTTAATGTGTCATTAAAAATCATGTTTATGAATAACATTCCAGATGCATTTAATATATTCTAGCTGAAAAAAAGATACTGAAACATTTTGTGTTTATATATGTCTACATGTATATCTATATATATCCCTCTCCCTGTCAATCTATAAATTAAAAACTATACATTAAAAACTGCAAATTAAAACTATATACTAAAGAAAGAAACTGGAAAGAAATCCACAGAATGTTAATAATCATGGTTATTGTGTTTGAGTGGTAGGACTATGGATAATTTTTTCTTTCCATTTTTATACATTTTTCACTTTTTTTTTTTTAATTTGAGATAGAGTCTCACTCTGTCACCCAGGCTGGAGTGCAGTGGCACGATCTTGGCTTACTGCAACCTCTGCCTCCGGGTTCAATCAATTATTCTACCTCAGCCTCCAGAGTAGCTGGAATTACAGGTGCACACCCTCACACCCAGCTAATTTTTGTATTTTTGGTAGAGACAGGGTTTCACTATGTTGGTCAGGCTAGTCTCAAAGTCCTCCCAAAGTGCTGGGCCTCCAAAAGTGCTGGGATTTGGCCTCCAAAAGTGCTGGGATTATAGGTGTGAGCACCACACCCGGCCCATTTTTCATATTTTTAATGATGTTTTTAACTTCAAGAGTAAAAATTTGTAATTTAAAATTTGTTTAACTTTTACAAATAAAAATTCCAAATGAAAATTAAAATTACTATATGTTTTTGTTACTGGACAAGAAAAGATGCATTATAGAGTCTGGTTTTATTTTGTTTTCTGATAAATCTATGGCTGGGCAGCAAGTGGGTAATTCTTTTCAAAAATTCTCACTGTTAACTAGATTTCTCTTGGGATAGCTCTGCTGAACTGGAATGAGATCTTCTCCCCCAGAGCCACTTGCTGTTTTGATTTTCTGGAAAGAGAGAAATTATAGAAAGCTACAATCTACAAATTGCTATGTACTACAGTCTACTAAATAGTATAATACTTTATTTTGCAAACTATATCTCTCAGAGTACAAGGCTCCACAGCTAGTCTTGCACCAAATATGCGAGGTTCTTGAATAGTCATTTTCTCAAAGTTCCCGTTTCTTTACAAAGCAAGTTGAGGGGGGAAGCAGAGAGAGCACTCTGGTGCTTCCAAAAGCATCAGCTATCCACACTCTGCCTATTGAAAACAGCAAATCTGATCATGTGTGTCATTGTCCAGGAATAAACAATCACAAAAAGGCATCAATAAGGCCTATAAAAACAAGAGTGCATGCGAGAAGATGTGATTGTTATGAAACAGGAGCACAAGGCTACTAAGAGAGGGCAAGTCTAAAGGAAAAGTCATCAGGGTGAGATGGAAATAGATATAGGAGGAATAGTGAACGGTGGCAAGGAAGTAAAGGAATACAAAAGTAATAAAATAGACATGAAGTCCTTGCCCACGCCTATGGCCTGAATGGTATTGCCTGGGTTTTCTTGTAGGATTTTAATGGTTTTAGGTCTAACATTTAAGTCTTTAATCCATCTTGAATTAATTTTTGTATAAGGTGTAAGGAAGGGATCCAGTTCAGCTTTCTACATATGGCTAGCCAGTTTTCCCAGCACCATTTATTAAATAGGGAATCCTTTCCCCATTTCTTGTTTTTGTCAGGTTTGTCAAAGATCAAATAGTTGTAGATATGCGGCATCATTTCTGAGGGCTCTGTTCTGTTCCATTGATCTATATCTCTGTTGTGGTACCAGTACCATGCTGTTTTGGTTACTGTAGCCTTGTAGTATAGTTTGAAGTCAGGTAGCGTGATGCCTCCAGCTTTGTTCTTTTGGCTTAGGATTGACTTGGCAATGCGGGCTCTTTTTTGGTTCCATATGAACTTTAAAGTAGTTTTTTCCAATTCTGTGAAGAAAGTCATTGGTAGCTTGATGGGGATGGCATTGAATCTATAAATTACTTTGGGCAGTATGGCCATTTTCACGATATTGATTCTTCCAACCCATGAGCATGGAATGTTCTTCCATTTGTTTGTATCCTCTTTGATTTCATTGAGCAGTGGTTTGTAGTTCTCCTTGAAGAGGTCCTTCACATCTCTCGTAAGTTGGATTCCTAGGTATTTTATTCTCTTTGAAGCAATTGTGAATGGGAGTTCACTCATGATTTGGCTCTCTGTTTGTCTGTGATTGGTGTACAAGAATGCTTGTGATTTTTGTACATTGATTTTGTATCCTGAGACTTTGCTGAAGTTGCTAATCAGCTTAAGGAGATTTTGGGCTGGGACAATGGGATTTTCTAGATATACAATCATGTCATCTGCAAACAGGGACAGTTTGACTTCCTCTTTTCCTAATTGAATACCCTTTATTTCCTTCTCCTGCCTGATTGCTCTGGCCAGAACTTCCAGCACTATGTTGAACAGGAGCAGTGAGAGAGGGCATCCCTGTCTTGTGCCAGTTTTCAGAGGGAATGCTTCCAGTTTTTGCCCATTCAGTATGATATTGGCTGTGGGTTTGTCGTATATAGCTCTTATTATTTTGAGATACGTCCCATCAATACCTAATTTATTGAGAGTTTTTAGCATGAAGGGGAAGTCAGTGTGGCGATTCCTCAGGGACCTAGAACTAGAAATACCATTTGACCCAGCCATCCCATTACTGGGTATATACCCAAAGGACTATAAATCATGCTGCTATAAAGACACATGCACACGTATGTTTACTGTGGCACTATTCACAATAGCAAAGAGTTGGAACCAACCCAAATGTCCAACAACAATAGACTGGATTAAGAAAATGTGGCACATATACACCATGGAATACTATGCAGCCATAAAAAATGATGAGTTCGTGTCCTTTGTAGGGACATGGATGAAACTGGAAAACATCATTCTCAGTAAACTATCGCAAGGACAAAAAACCAAACACCGCATGTTCTCACTCATAGGTGGCAATTGAACAATGAGAACTCATGGACACAGGAAGGGGAACATCACATTCCGGGTACTGTTGTGGGGTGGGGGGTGGGGGGGGCGGGGACAGCATTAGGAGATATACCTAATGCTAAATGACGAGCTAATGGGTGCAGGAAATCAACATGGCACATGGATACATATGTAACAAACCTGCACATTGTGCACATGTACCCTAAAACCTAAAGTATAAAAAAAATATATATATATATTTGAAAAAAAAAAAAAGTAATAAAATATCCATTGCATTAGTCCGTTCTTGCATTGCTATAAAGAAATACCTGAGACTGGATAATTTATAAAGAAAAGAAGTTTATTTGGTTTATGGTTCTGCAGGCTGTATGAGAAGCATGGTGCCAGCATCTGCTCCTGGTGAGGCCTCAGGAAGCTTCTATTCATGGAGGAAAGTGAAGGGGGAGCTAGCATATCACATGGTGAGAGATGGAGTGAGAGAGAGAGAGAAAGAGAGAGAGGAGATGCCAGTCTTTTAAATAACTAGATCTTATGTGAACTCAGAGTAAGAACTCACTTATTATGAGGACAATATCAAGACATTCATGAGGAATCTGACCCCATGACCCAAACACTTCCCACTAGGCCAACCTCCAACATGGGCAGTCACATATCAACATAAGACTTGGAGGGGACAAAACATCCAAACCATATCACCCACATTGAGGGAGCAATGAGCAGACTCCATACTGCAGAACACACATGGGGAACAAACTTGAGAAGTTTCCCCAGGGCTTAGGGTAAGAGGACAAGGGGCTGGAAAAAGAAAGATAATGGATATAGATGACAGAGAATGGAGTTGGAAGCTACATCTAAGAACTTTACATATTCCTAAGGAACCCACAAAGATAAAACAAACAGAGCAAGTATGAAAGATGTAATAGAAGCAAATGACCCTGCATTGAAAATGATCAAAGTATGCGGATTGGAAAGGCTCACAAATTCCAATAAAAAGAATTGAAAACAAAAAAAATGCTGCAATAACATTCTTTAAACTATATTAATTATAAGGTTTTAACAAAAATAAGTAGTCAGGCAGTAGTAAAAAGTTTGCCAATAAAGAAACCAAAATTAAACTCTAACTTTTCTTATGTAATACCAAATTCCAGAACTTGGAAACATAATCTGCATGCTTTACCAGGGACCAGATTATGAGGCAGGTATTTAAGATTAGAAAAGTTCTCTTTCATTGGTAAAGGCAACAGAAAGATATATTTTAGAAGTAGAAGCTCTCTAACATAGACACCATTCTGCCCCCCCCCAAAAAAACTAAGATAAATGTAACAAAATAAAATGAGCTTCAAGGTATATTTTGGTCACTGAGAGATGATTCAAAAGAAGACTTTGAACAATGAGAATGTTAACCTTTAAAAGAATAGGTGGAATTTTTCGTTACTCAGTTTGTTCAATAAAATCATGGGTCCACTATAACCTGATGTATCTTGTTGCTTAAAGGGAAAGCGTGGCTCTACCTTTTCTGCTTTCTTCTCTGTTCATGGTATAGAAAATGTATTTTTGTTAACCAATTATTTACTTCACACTTGAGGTAGACTTTGTTGCCATGTTGGATGGCTATTTTGTTAGGTCAAGCAGTTTTCTGCCACATGTCTATGTGATTTTAAATAATGTAGCCCTCACTCTCAGCTTCTGCTATAGGGACCACATGCTTTGTGGTAACCAGCTGCTGCCAAAATTGGATGATAGCAGGCTCTTGACCCATGCCTGTCAAGTCATAGGTGCTTAAGGGCATGGGAGTTGGAGTCAGACTGTCTGGTTCCAAATCCAAGGTCTACCAGTTGATTTTGACCTTAATTTTCTTATTCTGTAAAATGAGTTTATTGATTGTTCCCACTCAATTTGTTTGAGGTGAAGATTAAATGAGTTAATACCTGTAACTTTTTGACTGGCACAAGACACAATCCTATTACATGTTCTGAAAAAAAAAATTCTCTACAGGAGCCAAAGGAATGAATTCTATTTCCTCCACTACTGCTACAACTCAACACTTCTAATCACCAAATGTGTGGAGGTTTTTCTACATCAGTTTGTCAGACACCTACTAGGTGTCCTGTAATTCAGTTCAGTTCTGACACCATCTACATGGAAACAGCATCCGATCCCATGGACTAAAAGCTCAGTCTCATAAGACTGTCTGTAATGGCCCAAGTGGGTTCTTCTTGCCTGCTGCACAGAAAAACCAATACATTGAGGCAGTGGTGTTGCAGTAGAGAAAGCATTTGATAATCACAAGGCCAGCCAAGTGGAAGGACGGGAGATAATTCTTAAATCTGCCTCCCCAAAAGCTCAGGGGCTAGGGTTTTTAAGGATAATTTGGCAGACAGGGAACTAGGGAATGAGTGCTGCTGATGAGTTGTGGATGAAATCATAGGAGTATCCAAACTGTCTTCGCATGCTGAGTCAGTTTCTGGGTGGAAGTTTCTGTGTGGGAGTCAATTTCTTGGCATGAGTCACAGGTCTGGGTGGAGTCAGTTAGTTGCCAGAATGCAAAAGTTTAAAAATATCTCAGAGACCAATGTTAGATTTTGACAATGGTGATTTTATCTATAGGAGCAAGAGGGGAAGTTAAAAATCTTGTGACCTCTGGCTACATGATTCTTGAGCAGTAAGTTATTATAGAAAGGCAAGCTAGGGAACAATGGCTGGTTATCATTTAACTACACCTACATCTTAGCAGAATTTAGGTTCTTCTCATAATCCCAACCTTGTGGACTTTCATTAGTCTTACAAAGGCAGTTTCAGTCCCCCACCAAGGAGGGGATTAGTTTCAGGTAGGGACTGTTATCATCTTTGTTTTAAAGTTAAAAAAGGCAGTTAGCTTGTGATGTTAGAAGAAAGATGTCAGATTTCTCTCACTGTCATAGTTTTTGCAAAGGTGGTTTCATGGCCCCACTTGAAATGAGAATGGGAAGTCCAGGTTTTCACCTGTGCTTTAGACTGGGTGGAGATAAATTAAAGGTTCACAGGACCTCCTCCTCAGATTTGACCATTTGCTAGAATGGTTCACAGAACTCAGAAAAACAGTTTACTTTAAAAGGAAATTACAACTCAGGAAAAGCCAGATGGAAGAGAGGCATAGGGCAAGGTATGTGGCAAGGAGCATGAAGCTTCCATGCATTCTTGGACTCATCACCCTCTCAGCACCTCCATGTGTTCAGCAACCTGGAAGCTCTTTGAAAAATGTTCTTAAGCCAGGTGTGGTGGCTCATGCCTGTAATCCCCGCACGTTGGGAGGCCAAGGTGGGTGGATCATCTGAGGTCAGCAGTTCGAGACCAGCCTGGCCAATGTGGCGAAACCCCATCTTTACTAAAAAGAAATTAGCCAGGTGTGCTGGCACATGCCTGTAATCCTAGCTATTTGGGAGACTGAGGCAGGAGAATTGCTTGAACTCAGGAGGCAGAGGTTGCAGTAAGCCAAGATTGTGTTACTGGCCTAGGTGACAGAGCAGGACTCCATCTCAAAAAAAAAAAAAAAAAAGAAAGAAAGAAAGAAAAGAAAAAGAAGAATGTTCCTTCAGATTTTTATGAGGGCTTCATTGCATATACATGCCCCTGCCTGGAGGTTGGTCTGGAGGTTGGGCTGAAAGTTCCAACTCTAACCACATGGTTGATTTCCCTGGCAACAGCCCCTCTTATCATTAGGGACTTTCCAAAAGTCACCTCATTAACACAAACTCTGGTGTGACTGAATAACAAAAGATGCTCCTGTTACCTTTATTGCTCTTAGAAAATTCCAAGGGTTTTGGGGCTTTGTGCCAAAACAAACTATATATATATTATATAATATAATTATATGTAATTAATATATATTAAATATTTATATATATTATATATAAATTATATAATATTTTATATAATATAATATTTTTATATATATTTATATATTCTATATATATAGAAAGTATAGAAAGAAGCTAGGGAATAGATTAGGGTTGCAAGGAGGGATAACAAATGGAGATTAGGAAATAGTGGAGACTGTGATTAAGCAGAGCCTGTCATTAGGCATTTCTGATACAAACCCAGATGCTGTCATATTACCTCACTGAATGCTTGCCTTGAAACACTTGTTTTAGCACAGATAAATTCAGCACCTAAGAACAGCTTATCCTTTCTATGGCCATTGAACTTATGAGCTCCACTAAATAGGATAACTCCCTTTATGCCGGGAAATCTACCAAAATTACCTGTGTCAGAAGGGTAAGAAAAGAGAATCCAGGATCCAGAATGGGATTGAAGTGATCTCCCATTCTTTTTGTGATATTTAGACTGCCTTCTGCCTCTCCAATTGACAGAATAAAGACCAAACTTCTACCCGGGTGGGTAGGGCCTATCCTGAGGATGGAGACTTTCTAAGTATAGATGGTCAAGAAACTGGTGCACATTTCAGTTAGACGCGTCTCTAAGTTTTCTGGGCTTGGACTATTCTAAGAATGAATAATTATGAAAATTGAGGCAGCTCAGAGACTCATTTTCTAAGATTTCAATATATGATTAGCAAAGTGCTATAGAAAAAAATAAAATGACACAGTTTGAGGGTGGGCATCTTGTATCTTTCTGTCCCAGGTCTTTCCTGTGCTTGTAATTCTTTCATTGATAAAGAACTCAGCTATCTATCCAGGCATGATGGCTCATGCCTGTTTTCTCAACACTTTGGGAGGCTGAGATGGGGGGATCACTTGAGGTCAGGAGTTCGAGACCAGCCTGGCCACCATGGTGAAACCCACAGGGTGAAACGTCTCTACTAAAAATACAAAAGTTAGCTGGGAACCTGTAGTCTGAGCTACTCAGAAGGCTGAGGCAGGAGAATTGCTTGAACTCGGGACTTGGAGGTTGCAGAGAGCCAAGATTGTGCCACTGCACTCCAGCCTGGTTGACAGAGCAAGACTCCATCTCAAAAAAAAAAAAAAAAAAAAAAAAAAATCGAATTCAGCAGTGTGTGGTTCTTTTGAATCTATGGTATGTATTAGCACATCACCCCAGAGCAGAGGTTCTCAACAATTGATTTTATTCCCCAGGGGACATTTGGCAATGTCTGGAGACAATTTTGGAACTTAGAGGCTGATGCTATTGGTGTTGTGGGCAGATGACAAGACAGACTGCAAACGTTCTCCAATTCAGAAGGCAGCCTCCACAAAAAGAATTATTCAGTCCAAAGTGTTAATAGTGCTGTTACTGAGAAACCATGCCCTAGAGAAGCAGCCTAGAACTTTGAGTTTTTCCTTTTTTTTTTTTTTTCAATCAACTAATGAGAATAAATGTGGAGCAGACGGGCAAAAATGTCAGCAGCCCCCTGTGGTTTTCAAAATCATTTCAGATATTTGCTATTCACCAGTGTCAGCCAATGTGTTTATTTTTGAAAGGTCAGAAATTTCATAGGGCCAGATTACTAAAATGCTTATTATTATTTTTTTTGTTTTCAAGAGCTTATGTTAGTTATCTAGTATAGAGATCCCTTTGTTCTGAGTACTGGACCTTTTTCACTTACCAAAACTCTTCTACTCTATATGTTCTTCACCCTGATAATCCAAGAAGTCTGAATCCTCCCCATGGCTCTCCCCTGTTTCCATCCCCAGTCGGTAGGTTTCCCACAGGTCTCCAGTGTGCTTTGAAAGTGGGACCTCCTAACAGATTCACAGTTTGAACATGGTAGTCCTCTGAGCTGTTCAGTATTTTAAATCTCTCTGCAGTTAGTTATAATCATTCAACTCTTTTAGTCATTCTTCTAATGTCAGTATAGATAACTAAAAGATTGTAATATTAGAAGACCTATTTCCCAGAGACCACTAAGACAATCTCATGGATATCCCACTGTAGTAAATAGAGTCTATTTTCTACCCAGCATCTGGTAGAGTAATTCAGACATGTGTTTTGACAGTTTGCCTGAAAGTAACTTGACAAATAATTTTACTAAAGAATCCTAGAAAGTCAATGGCAACATTTTGTTCATTCTAAGTTGTTCAAGCCACATCCTTAGATGTGGTTGATTCAAATTTCTTTAGAACTGGAAAAGTACAAGAGAATTAGTATTCCAGTAATAAGGAATCATGGATTGTGTTAGTCTTTTTAAAACATAAACTAGTTTAGCACATAAGTGGTGGCCTAGTACATTTTAAAGTGGAGTCCAAGGGAAATTTCTTGAATTGCTGTAGTTCTCATGGTGTCCTGCTGAAGCCTTGTAGATATTGATTGTGCTGCCTCCCACCACCACCCCCTTCATTCCAGATCAGCTCAAAGACAACTTAGAAGGTCCTATCCTGGTCTCCTGTCTGAAACATATACTTTCTCTCCTCCCGCCCCCAGCCTGCCCATACTATCCCAATCCTTCTCTACCCTATTATTCCTCTGTTTTGTTTTCAATATAAAAATCTTATCTATTTCTTTAGACGTTAATCATCTATCACTCCCCAGACACTACAATGTCTGCACTCATTCCCTGAGTAACTGAAACCTAGAGGCCCGGGGGTTATTTTTGAAACTTCCTTTCCTTGGCGTTCTCCTCTAACTGCTCTTCCAATTCATCGGCTGGGTTTGACTCTTCTAATTCCAAATCCGTCTGGAACTCGTGTACCTCTCGCAGTGTCCACTGCTGTTGTTGTGCTGGTCTGGGGCACAATCGACACTCATGCTCACCCAACTGCAGCAGCCCCCTGCCTGCTGCTTATTTTGACCACACCTCTTTTTGAACCTATTCTGTACAGAGGAGCTGGAAAGAGTCAGTAAAAATACAGAGCATAGTGTTCATTGCCTTGCTTGGACAGGACCTGCCATGTGTGTCTTCTCTATAGTATTGGCTGAATGCATAAACAGCGAGAAATAAATGTGTAGAGAGTAAACTGATAGAAAGCTGCCCTCAGTCATCTCCCATGGAGAGGGCTAGTGATGACTGGCGAAGGTCACAGAGCTACTATGTGTTAGATTTTGGACTAAAATCAAATTTTTCTGAGAACGGTCAAGAGTTTATTTATAGAAAACATGCTGCTCTATCTCTTTATTCCTTCTCATTCCCTGCAAATTAGTGGCATTTTAGTTTACTTTAATGCACAATTATTTTTAATTTTGACTGAAAAATTAACACTCATTTACTTCTTAAAACTATTTCTTTACTGAAGAGCATAGAGAAATATGGGAATAATTTATCAACCTACCATAGGTGGAATTTTTACTTTCATCTTTATACTTTCTTCTTCATTGTTGCTTTTTTTAAAAACGTAATTATGCATTTATTTTTATAATCAAGAAATATGTGAAGTTACATAAATGTGTAATGAATTTCATTACTGGGAACAAACTACTGGTGATATTTTACATTTGATTTTAGCCAAAAGGCCGAGAAGCGATGCTGGTGATATTCTAATGTACTATAACTTATTCTAATATTTCATGGGATTTATTTGCAATTAGTGTGATATAAATTTCCATAATGTATGGAAAGATATATTAGAAGATGCTAACCATGGGCTTAAGAAAGTAGATTTCATAATTTGAAACACGGCCCACACAATTAATAAGTATAAGACATTTGGCACTCTACTTCTAATCTCTTGATTTTTTATAGCAACTGTCTTTAAGAACCCCAACATATTCATGGATTTTTTAGAAACTTAATTATTTCTTAGAAAAATCCTTTGAAAAAGGAAAATTATATTTGACAGTTTTCTAAAGATTTTCTGTGCAGAAATTGTATCTGGATATATGTATAAAGCCCTGAAGTAATCTATACATTTTATCACTGGTCTTCAGATATGTTGGCAGAGTCACTCATGAAATATATGCTTGAAATTAATGTAATTACTCTGACATTTGTTATTTTAATAAGTATTCTTAGCTAATACATAGAGGAATAAATTAAAGGAACTCTAACACCAAAATTATCCTTTCTTAATTAAATAAGAAGGACTGCAATTATTTAAAAAGTGTATGTCAAATCCAAGTTGCCTTCAAATGTAATTTAATTTTCTGTTACTTATGTTTTAAATTGGCCATAGTTTTTTTCATTGTTCATTTTTCTTAATTCTTTAGGCACTACTTATCCCCCAACTCCAGCAATCAAAATTAATCCTAATTTGCATCACAATAATTTAAAATAGATCAAAGAACCAATTTCATAGCCTAATTCAAAAGCATCATGCTACCAATATATAGTATTAATAAAACATATTTCTGGTTTTGCCGATCCAGTTTTTTTTTTTTTTTTTAATTAAGTGCCTAACACAGTGCCCAGCACAGAAAAAGCACTTGATACATGTTTGGTAATGTCTTTGTGACCGTCGTTTTTACTAACGTTGTATATTGGTACTACTAAAGGCTAATGGGATGCTTGTATTATGGTGTGATAATATAGTTAGGATGACCACTTGTCATGGCTGACCTGTGAGAATCCTGTTTAATGTCTATTGTTCCAGTTTTCTCCAACTTAACATTTTAGCGCTCACAAGTATGTGATGTGGAGGATAAATTTTATGGTCACCAATCCTTTATTGTAAAGAATCATGATGCAAAGGCTCCAGTGTAGTCATCACTCATCTCTTGATTTAGGCATCTAAGCTATCCAGGCATCATCATGGGGGTGAGCAGCCTGAATGACAGTAAGCTTTCCAAGTATGGAGACATGCACTTAAGATAGGTATAGTTATTCCAATGCCAATCTCCTCTTACCTGCTGTATGTCAAGAATCAGGCAACATTTAGGAAATGAAACCACAAGTCTTTGTCTCTTTTTTTACCCTTTATCTCAAAATGGTTTTTACTTGGGATTTGAGGTTTTTTTTTTTGTCTTTTGTTTTTTTTTTTTTTTTGAGAAGGAGTCTCGCTCTGTCGCCCGGGCTGGAGTGCAGTGGCGCAACCTTGGCTCACTGCAAGCTCTGCCTCCCAGGTTCACATCATTCTCCTGCCTCAGCCTCCCGAGTAGCTGGGACTACAGGCGCCTGCCACCAACGCCTGACTAATTTTTTGTATTTTTAGTAGAGACGGGGTTTCACTGTGTTAGCCAAGATGATCTCAATCTCCTGACCTCATGATCCACCCGCCTCAGCCTCCCAAAGTGCTGGGATTACGGGTGTGAGCCACGGTGCCTGGCCTTTACTTGGGATTTGATTATGAATGAAAATGTAAAGAAATTCACTAGATGTGTCCATCTTTTCATGTGGCAGACAATAAGGACTAGATATATGGTGGTCAAAATTACATTTGTGGGTATAGCCTAATAGCCTAAACCAATGATACTTACGTGGCAGTTTTTTTTTTCTTTTAAAGACAGGGCCTCACTCTGTTGCCCAGGCTGGAATGCAGTGGTGCGATCTCAGCTCACTGCAACCTCTGCAGCCTGGGTTCAAATGATCCTCCTGCCTAAACCTCTTGAGTAGCTGAGATTATAGGCATGCACCACCATGCCCAACTAATTTTTGTATTTTTAGTAGAGATGATGCTTTTCCATGTTGGCTAGGCTTGTTTTAACTCCTGACCTCAAGTGATCCACCTGTCTTGGCCTCCCAAAATGCTGGGATAGCAGGCGTGAGCCACTGCACCTAGCCTCACCCTGGACTTTTATGACAATGCCAAATATATGCACCACGTCAAAAACAGTCCTTTTCACTGTCCTCCAGTAGAAAAAGCTCAATAATGGGTCTATAAACTCCTGGATTTAGTCCAGACTATGTAATTTGTGAAACTTAGTGCCAAAAGTAGGGTCCTTTGTTCAAAAATTATTAAGAGTTTCCAGATGGCAACAGTGGAACAGTCAATGAAGCACAGGATCCTTCTGTCCCCAAAGTCCTGAACAACGGCAGAAATCTTGTGCCCGTGCATTCATCCCTGCTTGGATCCTTTACCTGTTGATCTCCTTTGTTTTCTTTCCAGACAACAATTATGGACAACTTATTATTAATATATGTGAGCCACTGTGTTCACTATCAAAATAAAAATATGCTTATAAGGTAGTCCAAAATCTTTTTTTTTTTTTTTTTGAGAGAGAGTCTCACTCTGTTGCCCGGGCTGGAGTGCAGTGGCGCGATCTCGGCTCACTGCACTCTCCGCCTCCCAGGTTCAAGTGATTCTCCTCCCGCAGCCTCCTGAGTAGCTAGGATTACAGGTGTGTGCCACCACGCCCGGCTAGTTTTTTGTATTTTTGATAGAGACAGGGTTTCATGATAGTGGCCAGGCTGGTTTCGAACTCCTGACCTCATGATCCGCCTGTCTTGGCCTCCCAAGGTGCTGGGATTACAGGAGTGAGCCACTGTGCCTGGCCCCATATCTTAGATTTTGGTGATTAAGGCCCTCACAAGGTAGATGAAATAACACCCAGAATTTGGCTAGCTTATTTTCTCCTTAAGATGCTCAGCTGTGATTTTCTGTATATTAGTCTCAAGCTGCAAATTCTCTGTTCCAGGATCTTATGATCTGTGTCCTAACTACATATTATAGGGCCCCAGTGGTCCCTATGCCTCTGATTCTATTGTCATTACACACTTCCTGTTTCATTCCTATAGACAAATTTATTCATGACTAGGGAACAGATTATGCTAGTAAAGGTGCTGGCTAACACGAGTATAAGGCAAGAACTTAAACGTAAATATCTCTAGGGGTTGGACAGGCAATGTGCCTTAAATAGTAAAGCTATCAGGTAGGGATTGACTGCATGCCTGCAGAGGAAACAGCTGCCTATTTAGCCACAGAAGATTATTGCCATGTAAAAATGTGAGTGTGGTTTGTCAAATATTTTTAAAGAAAAGTCAGAAATCCAAAAATTTGTATGAAATTTTTAAACTTTTTATATTGTCAATTCAATTTTTAAAAAGACTTAATACAAGCAGAGAAAAATAACTGCAGCCCAAGGTTAAGCCAAGAAGTATCAGTTTTCTACTTTTTCTTTGTAGTCAGATTTGTTCAGATATAATTCGATGTAATAAATAAACCCTTTAAGTTCTATGAGTTTTAACAAACACCTACATTAGTGTGACAATCACTGTAGACAAGATATAGAATAATTCTCTTGTCTCCCCTCCAAAATTCTCTCAAGCCTTTTTATGGTTAATTCTTCTAGCTCCTGACAATCACTAATAAATTTTCTGTCTATAGTTTTGCCTTTTTAAGAATGTCAAATAAATGGAACACTACTGTATGTAGCCTTTTGAGACAGGCTTCTTTCACTGAGCACAAATAATTTGGCTTATTCATGTTGTTATATGTATTTAGATTGTTTCTATCTAATTTTCAAAGGTTTTTTTCCTTCCTTTCTTCTCCTTTCCTCCCTCCTTCCTTCCCTTCTTTTTTTCTTCTTCCTCCTTTTATTCTGCCTTTTTTCTCTCCTTCTTACTTTCCCACTTTTTTAGATATCAGGTGTACAGAAGTAGATTAATCTTGATATTTATTTCATAACATACTCTCATTTGGGCCCATGCATGGCTTGTATTTCAATAGCTCTATTGAGATAAAACTCATGTACATTCACATGGAGAAACAGCCCTGTGGAGGGAAAGAAATTGATATGCAGTAAACTACACATACTCATTTACAACTTGAAAAGTTTGCCATATGTATACACAATGAAACCATCAACACTTTCAAGGTAATAGCATATCTCAGTTTCCTTGTGTCTTTATGTTATTCTTCCCTCCTTCCATCTGATCTGCTTTCTGTGACTGCATTTTCTAGAATTTTATGTAAATTAAACCATATAGCGTGTGCTCTTTTTTTGTCTGGCTTCTTTCATGCAGCATAATTATTTTGCCATTCATATCAGTTTTTGTGTGTATCAATAATTCATTCTGTATTATTACAAATTAGCATTCAATTACATGAATACATTGCAATTTATTCATTTGTGAATGGACATTGCATTATTTCCAGTTTTGGCTGCAACAAAGATTCATGTGGAAGTCTGTACAGGGACATATGCTTTCATTTCTCTTGGGTAAATGTCTTAGAGTAGAATGGCTAAGTCATATGGTAGATGTATGTTTAACTTTTAAAGACATTGCCAAGTTGTTGTCCAAAGTGTGTACCATTTTACATTCCTGGCAGCAGTGTATGAGAGTTCTAGTTCTTCACCATCCCCCTTCCAACACTTGCTATAGTCAGTCTTGCAATTTTAGCCATTTTAATAAATGTGTAGTGGTATCTCACTGTTGTTTTAATTTGCATTTCCCTAGTGCCTAGTTATGTTGTGTCTTTACTTTTGTTTATTTGCCATCATTATCTTCCTTGGTCAAATATCTGTTTAATAATTCATACATTTTTTATTGGACTGTTTGTTTTCTTATTAGTAACTCTGGAGAGTGCTGTATGTATTCTGGATACAAATGTATGATTTGCAAATATTTTCTCCCAGTCTGTGATTGTCTTTTCATTCTCCTAGCAGTCTTTTGAAGAGCAGATGCTCTTAATTTTATAAAGTTCACTTTATGGTTTTTTTTATTTTATGGATTGGACATTTGGTGTTATATCTAAAAAAAAATCTGCCTAACCCATAGCCTTATGTGTTTTCTTCTAGAAGTTTTATAGTTTTAGGTTTTACATTTGGGTCTATGGTCCATTTTGAGTTAATTTTTGTATATGGTATAAGATGCAGTTTGAAGATTTTTTTTAATATGTGGAAAACTGATTGTTCCAGCACTATTTATTGAAAAGACTAATTTCTCCATTAAATTGTCTTTGTATGTTTGTTGTGAATCATTTGACTATGTATGTGTGAGTCTATTTCTGAATTCTCTTTTCTGTTTCAGTGATTCATCTATGTTGATGCCAATGCTACACTGTCCTGATAACTGTAGTTAATGAAGTCTTAAAGTTAGGTAGTAAAAGTCTGCTGTTTTCTTCCTTTTCAAGGTTGCATTTTCCTATTCCAAGTAATTTGCATTAATCAAAAAGTACATGGAAAATGTGTATTATAAAAAAAGGTATGGAATTTAAAAATTTTCAAAATTCTTTTGCATCAAAGTAAATGTGTACTAACTTGTTGTAATATGTGTGAACAGGAGCTAGTTTGAGGCACTAAAAAGGATAAATCATCAATTTAAAAACAGCCCCTATCAGAGCAACATGAATTCTGATAAAATTGAAGCAAGAACAAATATCAAATTTATTGCAAGTGTGGGTGAAAAAAGTGTGAAATCATTGATGCTTTATGAAAAATTTATGGGGAAAATGTCGCATTATCAAATAGATAACTCATTTTAAGAACAGATGATATGATGTCAAAGTCGAAGCCCACAGCAGCAGACCATCCACATTAATTGATAGGAAAAAAAATTCATCTTGTTTGTGTCTTAATTGAAGAGCACTGATGATTAACAGCACAAATAATAGCCACAACCATATACATCTCAACTGGCTCAGCTTACACAATTCTGACTGAAAAATTAAAATTGGCCGAAGTTTCCACTCTCTGGGTGCCAAAACCATTCTGCCCAGATCAGCTGCAGGCAAGAGTAGAGCTTTTGATGGAAATTTTAAATAAATGGGATCAAGGTCCAGAAAGATTTCTTAAAAGAACATTAATAGGAGATGAAACATGGCTTATCAGTATGAGCCTGAAGCCAAAGCACATTCAAAACAATGGCTACCAAGAGGTGGAAGTGGCCCAGTCAAAATAAGGGCGGACCAGTCAAGAGCAAAGATCATGGCAACAGTTTTTTGGATGTTCAAGGCACTTTTCTTGACTTTCTGGAGAGTCAAAGAACAATAATATCTCTCATTATGAGAGTGTTTTGAGAAAGTCAAAGCGTTAGCAGAAAAACGTCTGGCAAAGCCTCACCACAGAGTCCTTCTCCACCATGACAATGTTCCTGTTCATTGTCATGAAACAAGCTCTCACGAAACAAAGCTCTAATTTTGTAAGAATTTCAATGGGAAATCATTAGACATCCACCTTGGAGTCTTGATTTGGTTTCTTCTGACTTTTTGTTTTCTAATCTTAAAATAATCTTTAAGGGGCACCCATTTTTCCTTAGTTAATAATGTAAAAAAGACTGCATTGACATAGTCCAGTTCCCAGGATCTTCATTTCTTAAGGAATGGACTATTTGGCTGGTATCATTGCTTACAAAAGTGTCTTAAACTTGATGGAGCTTACATTGAGAAATAAAGTTTATATTTTTCATTTTAATCTTTTAATTATATTTTTCCACAAAATTTTTGAAGTCCTCTCATATATATAAATTTTTGGAATCAGCTTATCAAGTTATTTACATTTACTGCTATATCACACTCTGTTTTGTGAATATTCCAAAATTATAGTCTATGATTTATATGGCTGTGACTATTGCGTAATTTACATATCTATATACTGATGATCATATTTTGCAATGTTTTTGTTATTGTTATTCTATTATGAACAGCACTACTAATGTAAATAGTGTTTGCCACCTCATACACAGGTGCATGTTAATTGTAATAGTCTTAGTATTAAATTTTCTGAGTCACAGTTTAGCAAAAGCTCCACTTTTTACAGGATATTGCTGGATTGTTTTCCAAAGTAGCTAAGTTATACTCCTATTAGCCAAGTTATACTCCTATTAGCCATATACGAGAGATTCTAATCATCTTCATTCTTCAATATTTACTATTTTCAGACTTATTAATTTTGCCAGAAAAAATACATGAAAATTCATACCCATACCTGTAGTGGTCTTGATTTCCATTTACTCAGAAGAGATTGGACTTTTCTTCTTAGGTTTATGGGCTATATTTTTCCTTCTTTTATGATATTACTGTTCATGTTTTTGCTCATCTTTTATTGGGTTACAGGCCATTTTATTATATTATATTATATTATATTTTATTTTATTTTATTTTTTTTTGAGACGGAGTCTCGCTCTGTCACCCAGGCTGGAGTGCAGTGGCGCGATCTCGGCTCACTGCAAGCTCCGCCTCCCGGGTTCACGCCATTCTCCTGCCTCAGCCTCTCTGAGTAGCTGGGACTACAGGCGCCCACCATCACGCCTGGCTAATTTTTTTGTATTTTTTTTTTAGTAGAGACGGGGTTTCACCGTGGTCTCGATCTCCTGACCTCGTGATCCGCCCGCCTCGGCCTCCCAAAGTGCTGGGATTACAAGCATGAGCCACCGCGCCCAGCCTATTTTATTTTTTATTTTTTATTTTTGTGATGGAATCTCGCAGTGTCCTGCAGGCTGGAGTGCAGTGGCACCATCTCAGCTCGCTGCAACCGCCGACAGGCCATTTTATATCCTAACATATGAAGTGTCTCTTCAAATCTTTTGCCATTTTTTTACTGTAGGTGTGCTTGTCCTTTTCTTGTTATAATATAACAGTTCTTTATTTTTGATACTAATCTTTTAGAAAGTGTTCTGTCGGGCTGGGCGTGGTGGTTCATGCCTGTAATCCCAGCACTTTGGGAGGCTGAGGTGGGCGGATTACTTGAGGTCAGGAGTTCGAGACCAACCTGACCAACATGGTGAAACTCCGTCTCTACTGAAAATACAAAAATTAGCCGGGTGTGGTGGCGGGTGCCTGTAATCCCAGCTACTCGGGAGGTTGAGGCAGGAGAATTGCTTGAACCCGGGAGGTAGAGGTTGCAGTGAGCTGAGATCGTGCCACTGCACTCTAGCCTGGTTAACAGAGTGAGACTCCATCTCAAAAAAAAAAAAAAAAAAAAGAGAGAGAAAAGAAAGTACTCTGTCAGTGGCAAACATCTCTTACCACTTTTTTTTAGTTTTCTTTGAAACCTCTTTTAATGAATATAAATTTTTTTATTTTAATGTAGTTTAATTCATCTATTCTTCTTTTATAATTGTCTTCAGTTTCTCTGGTATTGTTTTCATAACCTTCTGGATATGACTCTTGCAAAACATCTTTTGTTAATTTTCTCATGGTTTTTGTTATAATAGTATTTAGAGTTATTTTATATATTTATAGTTAATATTAATCAAATTGCATGTTGTTCTTGCTCTAAATTACAGATTCAATAATTTGCAACAAAACGTTATCTCTTTGTAAGTCCTCAAGTTAATTAAGTACTCTGGATATCTTTACATAGAAATACTTGTATCAGCTGTCTTCTGTCTTACTATTCCAGTTAAAATCCAGTATCTAGAATAGGGAAAAACCAGGTGAACATCACCCTTAAAGAGATTTATTTTAAGACATAATTTAGGGTGCTCTCCATACTGCCTTGGCTATGTACTAGTGTATATATTTTAGAAGGGTCAGATACGTGCACAAATTGATTTGTGTAGCCAAAAGCTGCTCCAGTATAAATGTGCCACCAGGATCCATTTCAAAACATCGCTTCCTCTTGCCAAGGTTAGTGCAGCTATGCTTGCTATCACTCAAGTAACCAGAGAATGCCAACATCCTTACTCTCAAAAATGCAGCCTTTTCTGCACCATTACAATTGGTGCTTTTTGTCCCTTTCCTTTAACTGATGGAAATCTTTTTATCATTCCAAATCAAAGATCACTACCTTCCTATGAGAAATTTCAATAGAAAGAAAAAAATGTTATACTTCCTCAGAAAAATATCACTTTCTTCATATAGTTTTACTTTCAGAAAAGTTGAGAAAATAAATACTATGTCCCCAAGTTTCCCCTCATTGGAAATTGATTGCTATGTTGAATGCGCTATAGCTTTGCTGCTTAAACTCAAACACGAAGTGCAAGAGTATCTTCTTTACTAACCCATTTAATTTACCAAGCACACTTAGTGGCTGGTATTTCTCACCTTTCTAAGAGTGCACTCACTTGCACTGCCCTCAATATATGTAATTAGGATAAAACCATAGAATGGAAGGCATTAAAAATGAGGCAGGAAAGCACAGGCAGAGTGGGATGAAAACAGCTTTGCTCTGAATAGGACTTATATGATCAGTTTAGTTTTATTCCAAACATGAGCCCCAAATACAACCCCTTTGACCTGAGTATTCCATCCCTTAAATGGCAAACTAAACATTCATGAAAATTTAATGGTGAGGAAATTAGTACCTTCTTAAGTTTCAGATGGTGAAATGGCACCAGTGGAGCACTTTCAGTGGCAGGCAGAAGTGTGTGAATGTGCTAGATCAAACCTGAAATATTTGTCCCTTCATCCTGCAATCCCTCTCCAAACCAGCCAGCTGCTGAGACCTTCTGACGGGACATCTCCAGGATGCCACCCAAAAAAGGTATTTACAAAATCAAGACTGTCTGCAGGACACTATGTCTTTCTGAGAGGTATAAAGGTATTTGAAAACTTTGAAAAGTTTGTTTTACAATTTTTGTTCCCTCTTTTGGGGCTTTCCCTCTTTCATTTTTTTCTGTGGGTAGTTTCCCTTTGTTTCCTGAGAAATTGAGAAGGGTTTAATATCTCTCCACCTTCTTCTCTTTTATGGATGAATGATTTCACCAACTGGTAAGTGCTAAAATTGACCTCACTTTCACTCAGAAAGACAATGGAGGAAAGGAAAATGCACTGAGATTTCAGCATAGCAACTCAAATGTGGGCTTTATTCCACAGCAGTGACTTATTGTCAGATTGGTGTGTGAGACAGCTTTTGAAAGAGGACTTGTTCTGCTTCCGTTTATGAGTTAAGCAAAGTTCTAAATTAAGTTGAGAAGAGGAAGCAGGTAAAGGCAGGGATAGCAGAGAAAGGAGACATCAAACCCTATTGTTGTAGGATATTTATGTGAAGGAATGAGCAATGTGATAAAACACATTGTTGCTCGCTGTGACTTGCCATAGGGTGCATTTTCAGTACTGTGTGGATAATGTGTGGCATGTTCATTCATCAGTCATTCTGTGACATTTATGTAGCTTACACTTGGATCTATTTTCAACAACATTTCAGTTCCCTAAAGACAAACTGGCAGAATTTTCAAATAGGAAAAACCTGGACACACACATTTGCTTTTCTGTATAGACTGTCTAGTCCAGATCATCTTGCTATCATTGCTATCAGTCATTTTGTTAGCTTACTTATTTAATCTTAGAATGCAAAGTGGAAACAGAGACCTCATTTAGAGATAATCTAGTAAAGCCGTCCAGCTTCAGGCCCATATCTTGGGAACCTGAGCAGTACCCTATTTAATATGCTCATTTTATTAACTTTAAACACCTGGAGAACATCATTATTGAAAAGGTCATTGCTTTTGAAAAAACAAAAACAAAACAACCACTTCTTGTGAGGCTCTACACATCTTTCCAAAGAAGCTATTGGAAATGGCCCAAACTTTCATATTAGCTCTTAACAGGGTGGCGTGGTTTTTCATTAGTAAGAACAGGATTCAAATCTTATTGAAGATGGTAGATTTTAACACCTTAGCATTTTTCTCAACCCTGGGATCTTCAAGTTCCTCAGGCTATTTAGGTAGTTATGGTGCTGGCAAACTTTTTAAGTGCCCAACAGTTTTTACAAAAACTTGTAATAAATCTGCTCAGGCTATCTTAATTGCCAACCATCTCATTAAGCAAGTCAAATTAGAATGGATTATTCCTGCTCTTTATTAGTGCTGCATATTATTTATCATTTATTAACCTTATTGCACTCACATAGCAGGTATTTTAAAGTTTAATAGCTTTATTTTAATTATGAATGTAATATATGCTGTTGCAGAAAATATGTAAACTTTAGAGAAAATATACTAAATGATGCACTGATGAAAATACAGAATCCCACCACAAAAATATCATTATCAACATTTGGGTATTCGCTTCCAAACTTTTTATATGAGAGTTATGTTTGGTTTATACATAATAAAATGGGTAAAAATCAACAAATACAAAGCAAATGTAGTTTTTAAGACAATACTTGGGCTTCATAAGAATGGAAAAATATGATAGACTTGCCTGGTGTGGTTTACATAATGTCACAGTATCATAACAATAGCTCCATTATTGAGTGTCTATTATGTGCCAGGTTCTGTACAATGTTCAGTAATGAGTCACTGTGATGACTAGAGGTAAAGGAAGGACAAGTGATGCCTTACTATGATGACTTTCAACAAGCTATGAAAGGACAGAACAAACCTTTTTTTTTTAACTTTTATTTTAGGCTTGGGAGTACATATGAATGTTTGTTACATAGGTAAACATGTGTCATGGGGGTTTGTTGTGCATATTATTTCATCACCCAGGTACATATGCCCAGAACCCAATAGTTTAGTTATCTTTTCTCCTCCCCTCCCTCATCCTATCCTCCCCCCTCACATAGACCCCAGTGTCTGCTGTTTCCTTCTTTGTGTTCATAAGTTCTTATCATTATCGTACTATAAATGAGAACGTGGTATTTGGTTGTCTGTTTCTGCATTAGTTGCCTAAGGATAATGTCCTCCAGCTCCATTCATGTTCCCACATAAGACATAATCTCGTTCTTTTTTTATGGTTGCATGGTATTTCATGGTGTATAATATCTATATATCTATATCTATATATCTATATCTATCTATCTATATCTATCTATCTATCTATATCTATCTATCTATATCTATCTATCTATCTATCTATCTATCTATCTATCTATCTATCTATCTATCATCTATATATATATCACATTTTCTTTATCCAGTCGGGACAGAACAAGTCAACTGGCAAGTCATTGCTCAGCTTGTTGAAATGCTCTGCACAGAACACAAGGAAAAACTGTGTTAATGAGGTAGCCCATGAAGAGATGGAGCAAGGCAAATTTATCTGCCTGGATAACCTCCTGTATACTGTTTTCACTCCATAGAGAGTCAACACAACGCACTTCTGAGTTGTATTATATTATCAAGCTTCTTCAACAGGGCATTGCTGTAAGATCCTAGATCCCACACTCTATGGTGTGATGCTTTAGCCAAGTCTGGAAGTAGCAGAGGCCCTAAAATCTCGCAATTGCAGGTTGTCAACTCTGCTGTAGGCTTGCCACTTCAAGGGCAAGTCATTGGTTGGTGCTGGGATTTGGGCAGAGACATAGAAAGGAAGGGAACATTCAAGGGAATTTGATGATGTGCATGATGTCTCTGTCTGATACAAAAAGAAAAAAACTCTAAAAACATTTGATACATAGAAATACTAGTATTTGGTGAGATTGAATGTGGGAAGATGAGGGATAAGAAAGTATTAAGAAGTTTCTGACTTGGTCAGTCGAGTAGAAGGGAAATTTTTTTTATTTTTATTTTTAAAATTTCAGTAAGTTTTTGGGGAACAGGTGGTGTTTGGTTACATGAATAAGTTCTTTAGTGGTGATTTCTGAGATTTTGGTGCACCCATCACCTAAGCAGGGTACACTACACCCAATGTGTAGTCTCTTATCCCTCACCTCCCCCACCCTTGCCCTTGACTCCCCAAAGTCCATTGTAACATTCTTATGCCTTTGTGTCCTCATAATTTAGCTCCCAATTATGAGTGAAAACATATGATGTTTGGTTTTCCACTCCCGAGTTGCTTCACATACAATAATAGTCTCCAATTCATGCCAACATCTATTATTTTTTGATTTTTTGATTGTGACCATTGTTGCAGGAGGGAGGTGGTATCCCATTGTGGTTTTGATTTGTATTTCCCTGATAATTAGTGATGCTGAACATTTTTCCATATGCTTGTTGGCCATTTGTATATCTGAGTAGAAGGAAATTCTAATAAATAAAACAGGAAGGCAGCAGAAAGAGGTTTGTTTGGGATATGGCTTGATTATTTGCAAGATATTTGCTGTAGCTTAGGAGAGAGGTGGATGTTGATGATACTGATTTTGTCATTATCTGTGAGTTAAAGTTTCTAAAATCACATGGTTTCCTAGGGAAAGCATATAGAATGACAAGGGAAGATGGCTAGTAATGGCACCCTGAACAACTTCAGCATTTAGAGGTGGGTGGAGGAGGATAAGCCCATGGAAGAAACAGAAAGGATGGGCCAGCGAGATGAGAGGAGAAGCTAAGGGAGTAGACAGTTACCAGAGGGAGGGCGGGATCAGTTAAGAACCTTAGTATGTTGCAAAGAAATAATCTGCAATGCGGACCAACCCGGGGAACGTCTGTAAAAATGATGACAATTCTGAATTGTAATTTAAAATGTAATTGTACTGAGAGCTCTCTCTGTCTTTGTCTTATCATAATTTGAAGCAGATTTACTACATATTAGCTAGAAAAAGCCCTTTGAAATTTTCCTTCAATGTATCTATAGATTCTGTGATTTTTTTAAAAGTAGAAACTGCCTACTGGTAAAATAGCACTTAATTGAGATAATGCTTGTGAAAGCCATTTCTAAACTTTGAATTGACATACAAAATAAAGGTGGCAATCATCACCATGTTGCTATATTGTCTTTGGCCATATAAAATTTTTTTCAACAATACAAAGATAAGCCTTGTACAAATTCTTCAAAATTCTAAATTTGTGGTACTTGAATAATGTTTTACTGTATATAAAGATGAATAGATAGCATTTCTTACAATAAATAAATAATTTATATATCGATGTGTTGGGATTACAAATTCTCATAGAAATTCACTTTATTAATTCATTTATTCATCTGATCACAGTTCATTCAGCAAACAATTTGTTTTGTTCTTTTTAAGTGCTCTGGGAAGAAGGTGGTGTGACAGAGTCCCTTCTCTCAAAGCATTTATAGATTAATGTGTTTGGGGAAAGTACAGAACAATTACTGAAACAAAACCAGAGTCAGGCACATTGCTATGCAAGCTATAGAGAGCCTATGAAAATTAGGAACATTGACACATTTCTTCCTAACCTGGTTTGTGCTTTCAGGATTCCTCTGAAGTGGCAGCACTCCTTAGGTTTGAAATGTTCGTCAGTAATGACTGATGGACATCAACAGGTGAATAGACACACAAAAAAACCTATGAAACTTACATACCATAGGTTACTATTCAACAATAAAAAGAAAATCTATTGATACATCTAACAATGTAGATGAATCTCAAAAGCATTATGCTATTCCTTTGGCTGATGAAATGGTGACACTCCTTTATTTCCCTTTCTTTCATCCCACTTTTAAAATCAGCCTTAGTATACTTTAGGCACAATATACTACATACATTTAAAATGACAATTTGACAAGTTTTGACAAATGTATATACATTATAAAAATCATGATAAAGATTTCCGCCACCTCAAAATGTTTCCTCATGCCTTCTTGGAATAAATCCACACATTCCTTCCTTCTCTACACCCCACCACCCATATACTCTACTTCTAGACTCAAGCAATTGCTAGTCTGCTTTTTGTCAGTGTAGATTAGTTTGCATTTTCTAGAATTTCATATTAATGGAAATGTACAGTAAATACTCTTTTGTGCCTGACTTCTTACATTTAGTATAGTGCTTTTAAGATTCATCCACATTGTTGGGTGTATCAATAATTTGTTTCTTTTTATTGCTGAAAAGTATTCTATTGTATACGTGGTTCACAGTTTATCCATTCGCCAGTTAATGGACATTCCAGTTGTTTTATATTTGGGGCTGTTACAAATAAAGCTGACATGAACATTTGAATAGAAGTCTGTGTGAATGTTTGGATTGGAATTGCTGGGTTGTACAGTAAGTGTTTGATTAACTTCATAAGAAACTGCCAAATGATTTTCCAAAGTGGCTATATATAAATTTGTGTTTTCACCAGCAATGTATGAGATTTCCAGCTGATCCTCATCCTCATCAAAACCTGGAATTAAGAGTGAATCTTTTAAATTTTAGCCTTTTGAGAAAATTTGTAGTGGTACTTCATTGTGGTTTTAGTTTGCATTTCCCTAATGACTTACGATGTTTAACATGTTTTTATATCTTCTTTTGTCTCCATCTATTCTTTGTTCTTCATTCTCTTTTCTTCCTTTAGATTAAGTATTTTTTATTTTATTCCATTTTCACTATTGGTATATTATCTTTAAATTTTTTGTTGTTCCATATTAGTGGGTTTACAATGTAAATTTTTAACTTATCACAGTCTATCATCAAATAATGGTATACTCCTTACATATGTTTTAGGAACCTTACAGTGGTAAAAATATCAGTTCCCCATCCTGTACTTGTTGCTATTGTTTTCATGCATTTTATTCCATATATATTATAAACTCTACAATCTATCATTATTACTTTTGGTTTAAATATTAAATTATCTTTAAAAGATATTTTTAAAAATAAGAAAATAGTCTTTCATATTTTCTCATGTATTTGCCATTTTTATTTTTTTTTTCTTCCCTATTTGAGATCCAAATTTCTATCTGATATACTTTTCCTTCTGCCTGAATAACTATCTTTAGTACTTTTTTGTAGTACAGATCTGTTGGCAATGATTCTCTGAACTTTTGTATGTCTGAAAAAGCCTTTAGCTAATTTTTGAAAGAAGTGTTTTGATGGACATATGATATGGTTTGGCTCTGTGTCTCCATCCAAATCTCACTTTGAATTGTAATCCCCATGATCCCCACGTGTGAAGGGTGGGACCAGGTGGAGGTAATTGGATCATGAGGGCCGTTCGCCCCATGCAGTTCTCCTAATAATGAGTGAGTCTCATGAGATCCGATGGTTTTATAAGCATCTGACATTTCCCCTGCTTGCACTTCTCCTTTCTGCCACCTTGTGAAGCAGGTGCCTGTTTCCCCTTCACCTTCTGCCATGATTGTAAGTTTCATGAGATCTCCCCAGCCTTGCTGAACTGTTAGTCAATTAAACCTCTTTCCTTTATAAATTACCCAGTCTCGGGTATTTCTTCATAGCAGCATGAAAATGGACTAACACAGTACATACAATTACAGGTTGCTAGTCCCTTTTTTCCCTTCAGTGCTTTAAGGATTTCACTCTTCCATAGTTTCTGATGAGTAGTCTGACCATTCCTAACTTTGTGCCATTATTTTCTCACTTTTTTCTGACTCTCCTTTCTGGGACTCCAATTACAAATATCCTAGACTTACTAACTTTGGGAGGTGAAGAGATCAAGACCATCCTGGCCAACATGGTGAAACCCCGTCTCTACTAAGTATACAAAAAATTAGCCAGGCATGATGGCGGGCGCCTGTAGTCCCAGCTACTTGGGAGGCTGAGGCAGGAGAATGGCATGAACCTGGGAGGGGGAGTTTGCAGTCAGCTGAGATTGCGCCACTGCACTCCAGCCTGGGCGACAGAGCGAGACCCTATCTCAAAAAAAATCAATCAAAAGATTACTGATGCTTGTTTCTTTTTTTTTTTAATTTTTCAACTGGTAATTAATTTATTAAAATAGTTGACTTAAACGTCTACAATGGCGACTTCCATCTCAACTCCTGGCTCAATACTGATGGAAGTAATCTGCTTAACAATCTCAGAAGGTCTGTGCAAGTCAATGAGTCGCTTGTGGATTCTCATCTGGAAACGATCCCATGGCTTAGAACCTTCACCACATGGAGTTTTTTCTTGTAGTGATTCTCAGTCTTAGTAGGCATTTGAACTGGTCTTTTCACTTTGAGATTCTTTTTCTTTGCTCCTCTGATCAAGTCAGCACATACCTTCTCCAGGGATTTTACGTTGCAGCTTGTTAGAGTGATTCGAATTCGGTGAATTGCCACCTTCTGTTCCATGGGTATTTTTCCGGTATCCTTAAAAGCCATCACTGCTGCGCGGCTTACTGACCGACTTGTTCCGGCAAGAGCGAACAGTGGTGAGTCAGGAGCAGGTGCGGGCGGATCAGAGCTCTGCACCACCTACGACCACCTCTTCCTCAAAGAGGTGTTTCATGTTTTAAAATCTTAATTTCCTTCTGTTTCATTTTGGATAAAATCTGTCTTCAAGTTTGGTGCTTTTTTTTGGGCCAATATCTAATCTAAAGTTTATCCTATCCAGTATGTTTCTCATTTCAAATATTGTATTTTCTATCTGCAGAGTTTGATTTGTATTTGAAAACGTTTATCTTTCTCATTGTCTTAAACATTTGGAGTATACTTACAATAATTGTTTTACTGTTGTTAGCTGCCACTTCTATCATCTATGAAATTACTAGATCTGTTTCTATTGATTGATTTGATTACTATTCTGGTTGGGAGGCAATATTTTGCCTATTTCTTCGCTTGCTTGGTAATTTATCAAAATAAATTTATAAAAGTAAACTTCATTTACCATTGGACATAATGAATTTTACATTTTTGTGTCCTGGATTTTTATGTATTCCTTTAAATATTGTTGGATTTCTTTTTTTTTTTCCCCAGGATGCAGATAAGTTTCTTGGAATTAGCTGGATGCTTTTGAGATTTGCTTTTAAGATTTGTTAGGGTGAATTCAGAGCAGGGCTGCTTTGATCTAGAAATAGCCCTCTGAAGGGTCTCATGTTCTGTGAGATAGAAGGTCTTTCTCCTCTGACTGGTTCACAGCCTAAGCTATTCCTGATTCTTGTAAGGTCTGGACACTGTTCTGCCTACTCCTTTCTGATAGTTCTTTCCCTGGCCTTAGTAGTTACCACACATCTATCCACATAGCAGTATTCAGCCAAAGTTTGAAAGGATTCAAAGATCTCCAGAGCTCTCTCTGTATCACTGTGTCTGTTATTCTATCCCACAAATTCTAAGTGTGTGAAACTCCCTGAAATCAGAACTATGTCTCCTCAACTCAGTGAGACCACAAGCCACTGTTTGGGTTTCCCCTGCCTATGTTGCAGCCTAGAAACTCTCCTCAGGCAAAAAGATCAGGCAACATCAGGGGTCATCTCATGTCCTTCCCTTTCAGAGATCACTGTAATTGCCTATTGAACAATGCCTGAAGAAAGATGTTTCATATATTTTGTCTGGCTTTCTAGTTGCTTAAGGTAAGAAGGTAAATGCATTCCTAGTTACTGCATTGTGGCTGGGAGCAGAATTCCAATACTGTTTTCTTATAATATGCTTTTACTTAATTATTTGAGGATTCCCTTTAGTTATCATAATTTTACATGATGTAAACAGGTAAATGAGCATATCTTCAAAATATATTTTTCAGTTTTGGGGTGGTTCTCCCAGTTCTGGTTTTTTCCAATTATAATAGATTTTTAGTATCTGAGTTCCATATGACAAAATTTATAAATCTTGGGTGTATCCATATGGTATGTTATAATCGGAAAAGATAGATGAAATTCCGCTTTTGTCTGATGTCTTTAGAGGTCTTGGAGAGACTTGAAGAAGGGTTGTAAAGTCCATAACTTTACAATGAGACAAAATTAAAAGAATCCAAACCAAAATTGTCCTAGACAATGAAAAGTATCACTGTGCAGAAGCCGAATCTCTTAAGCTCCTCCACCATATTGGTCGTGACACAGTCTATAGTTTAACAATTGTTTCAATTTGGAAATTAATTTTTAGTACTAATTTAAATATTTCATATTAGTATATGAGAATTCTTCCTTCTGTTCAGGCTGTGGTATAGGGAAAAGTCAGTTCCCATCAATGCAGACTCATATCTACCAGCACAGTGATTAAATTATCCTCATATCCTCTTGTGTTTGAACAAGCTGTGTACTTTTAATTTTAATGGATTTAACACAATATTCAATATATGTTGATTACTGAATACAACAAAAAGTGTAATAGACACTCCTTGAGAAGCTCATAATCTATTTGGGCAGATGGAACAAATACTTAGAAAAATTAAAAGGTAATATAGGATCACAGTAAAAAAAATATTTGGGGTGCAGGATATAAAGTATCAATTGAATTGTAGAGGCAATATATACTATGTACTTTTTCACCTGGGTGAGAGGGCGAGACTCCATCTAAAAAAAAAAAAAAGCTATGGTTGTTCACTATAACTAAACATTTCATCTCTTTTAATCTAACTTACTCATCTACAAAATGGAGATAATACCTGTTTTGCAGTGCAGGCCCTGACATACGAGTAGAGTTCCATAAATCCTAGCTTCTATTCCTTAACTCTTTTAACTCAATTTTCTTCCTTCCTTCTTTCTAGCTAATATTTAACTCTCTATCCTAGACAACTTTTGCTAAACGTGTATAACACGTAGTACCTACGCATAGGAATATGTTTTTATAGAACAGAATTATTGAAAACAGCTTCTTACATTTCTGTTATTTTTTCAAAGGCAAGAATTCATATATTCCTTCTGAGCCAAGTACATGAAACAAAAAGTTACAGAGATTCAGAAATTCTGATGATTATTCTCCCAAGAAGGGTGCTTGCTAGAGTGAGGGTCTTGCAGACACAGAAGGAGCTGATGGGGTGAACTGTTGGGGTGTTACAAAAGGCCTTTGGGAAAATACATAATCTAAGTCAATAAATCATAGAGTGAAGATTCCCTCAGGGAAAAAGGGAGTTGTTCTGAAGAATTTACAAGTTTTTCCAGGCAGTAGCCACAGATGCTAGCACAAGGGCATGGTGGCCACATAGTGTGAGAAAAAGTACTTAACTTTTTGCCCTTCTTCTAATATTTACTCTATTAGCCCAGATAACATGAGATCCAGAAGCCTCATGATGAGTGGAGAAGGAAACATAAATCAGAATAAATGGTCAAAAAGATGCTTATATTCACTTCCGCACTTAGGTCTCCAAGCCTCAGTTCCTGGCATGAGTAGGTAGAGGAGAGAAGCTTGGAATAGGATGTGAGATTACAGTTTTAATATAGACTGGACTGGATATTTGAATACCTGAAAATGAATCTGAATTCTCAAAATGAGGTGGTTCCTACAACTGAAAATAACAAGAAAGCTACAGGATCTCCTGCCATGTTATCCAGGGGTGGAAAAGTAAAATTCAATGGAGCCAGATTAAAGATGGAGTTTGGGCCGGGAGCGGTGGTTCATACCTATAATCCCAGAACTTTGAGAGGCCACAGTGGGCAGATTACTTGAGGCCAGGATTTCAAGACCAGCCTGGCCAACATGGTGAAACCCCAAGTCTACTAACAATAAAAAATTAGCCAGGTGTGGTGGCATGTGCCTGTAGTCCCAGCTACTGGGGTGGGTGAGGCATGAGAATCACTTGAACCTGGGAGGGGGAGGTTGTGGTGAGTCAAGATTGCACCACTGCACTCCAGCCTGGGCAACAGAGCAAGACCCTGTGTGACCCTGTGTCCAAAAACAGACAAACAAACAAACACCATGTGGAGTTTGTTTACTCTTTAAACAAATATCCTTCACGCATTGGACTGAACTATAATTATAGTTAGTAGGGCACATAGCAGGTTTTAATAAGATATCTAGTTCTTCCTCTTAAGGTAACTCGTTAGAACTTTTATGCGAAATAACTAAAGAATTTCTAACGGGGCAGCTAATCCACTCTTTTGTGCACTCTGTTCTGTTCATGATCTGATGTTAGTCGGGGTTTCTATTTGTGATTCCTGGGCCTTAACTGCTGATGACAGAGTTCAAAATCATTGCTTTCTAACTTCGAGAATGACTGCATAATATGACATCATTTTCTACCCCTGAGAGCTAATAGTCTACCTTATTCCTCCTGCCTGTCTTTTTCCTTGAGGAGGAAGATCATCAACGCACTGTGGATTGAAGTGGCTTCATACCCTTTTTTTTTTTTTTTTTTTTTTTTTTGAGACGGAGTCTCGCTCTGTAGCCCAGGCTGGAGTGCGGTGGCGCAATCTCGGCTCACTGCCAGCTCCGCCTCCTGGGTTCACGCCATTCTCCTGCCTCAGCCTCTCCGAGTAGCTGGGACTACAGACGCCCGCCACCACGCCTGGCTAATTTTTTGTATTTTTTAGTAGAGACGGGGTTTCACCGTGGTCTCGATCTCCTGACCTCGTGATCCGCCCGCCTCGGCCCCCCAAAGTGCTGGGATTACAAGTGTGGGCCACCGTGCCTGGCCCATACCCTTTTGATGTTAATGTTCTCCTTTGCTTAAAGTCTGAACTGAATATGGATCCCTCATTTATGAAGCACCATGACACTTCCTGGGTAATGAACAATTAAACAGACTTCCCAGCAATAGTGGCTATTTTTTTGATTTTTCACTTCATGGACAATATTGTATGCAAGTTAAATTTGCAACTAGCTTGAGGCTTCACACATGGTGATTTTGAGAAATTGAATTCTCTACCTCAAATGTATTTCCTTTTCCTTGAACTTTACATTCAGGTCATCTGTCCAGTTCTTAAACAATGGGTTTTTGAGAGGCAATGAGTAATACAATAGCATTTTCTCCTTCAATTCTATCTGCCCTTGAAAAAAATAATCTTTTATTTTTGATTCAAAGAAGAGAGGAGTTTTCTTGTCTTTCTACATCTGTTCCAACTCCTCCAAATGCACAAAAATTTTTTCAGAGCATTCCAGAGTTTCTCAGACTGCACATATAAGATTTTGCATATAGATACATCTTGGCCATAATAACTTTCTACCGAGTTAGTAGAAAATAGATGTATTCTAGGTTTTCATATCTTTATGGCAATATGAATAGACAAGGCTCTTCTTGCAAAAATATCTCCTGAATTGTGCAGGAGATGCTTGAAAGACCCAGTCAAAATTACGAAATATCCCAAGTTTGTATCCTCCTGTGGCTTCCCCATATTACAATAATGCCACTCTGATCCAGGTTCCAGTACTCTCAAGCCCTTGTCCTTCACTTTTTTTTTCAGCTTGCATTCATCCAAGTATTTGGATGGAAATTATCAATACCTTATATAAGAACATATGGGAGGCTGAGGCGGGCAGATCACGAGGTCAGGAGATCGAGACCATCCGGGCTAACACAGTTAAACCCCGTCTCTACTAGAAAAATACAAAAAATTAGCCATGCGTGGTGGCACGCGCCTGTAGTCCCAGCTACTTGGGAGGCTGAGGCAGGAGAATCACTTGAACCTGGGAGGCAGAGGCTGCAGTGAGCCAAGATCACGCCACTGCACTCCAGCCTGGGTGACAGAGTGAGATTCGTCTCAAAAACAAACAAAAAGAATATTAATGATTGGTAGTTAAAATTATGCTTTTCAGTTTTCAGGTATGGATCATATTTTCTTGCCTTGCCTAATTCATAGAGTCTCACTCCATGATGTTTCTTCATTATAAAGATTAGATGGCTTTGCATTGCTGCCATGTGACATTTATACTTCCCAAGCAGCTGTGTCATCTTCTACTGTTTAAACTTAGTTTTACTTTAAGTCCACATCTAACCTGCTTGCTGGCATGCGCAGCACATTTTCCACCCTCTACATTTTATTTGACTGGAGAGATCACCTTAGCCTCTCTAGGTCTTTGCTTATCATCACTCTGCTCATTCTTCAAGCCTCACTTGATTACTTTCTTTGATTACTGTGATGCTTTCCTGGATTTCCTCAGTAAGACATAGTTTCTCCCTTTCATACTTCTGTGGTAATAAGTATGCACCAGTTACATGTGACTCATCTCCAAGTGCTTTGGCATGGAGATGTTACTTATGTTCCTAATATGACTACTGACCACTTTTTTCCAGACTAAATATTGAAACACTTGGCCAGATAATTTTTCTCAATTTTGAGTTGCCTTTTATAATTTTTAAAAAAATTTTTTGAAATTGAATTACATTTTGTTAGGTTGCAAATCTGAAAGAGTCCAAGGATGAGGTGAGTTTGTTGTGGTCAACTGACTAATTGCTAAACTCACAGCTGGTTTGTGTCTGCTGACCAGCACATTATTTGCCTAGAGAAAGTCTACAGGCGGAACCAGATTATGATGCAAATGTTGCTTGGAGAGCCCTTGATCAAGAGCAAAACAGGTTGGTAGACTCGAGGGATAGTTCAGCTAGGTCTGATGGAACATTCCAGTTTTGCCAACAGAAGGAAAAACATTGGAAGGGCTTATCTTCCCCAGGATCTGGATCTATTTCCACTGGGTAACATTTAATAAGCACTAACGTGGTCTCCTCTTTCACTTGCTGTTTCCTGTGCTTCTGTTTCCAACTGCTACATCTCCTTTGACATATTTTATTTTTCTTTTCTTTTTTTTTTTTTTTTTTGAGATAGAGTCTTGCTCTGTCACCCAGGCTGGAGTACAGTGGTACGATCTTAGCTCACTGCAACCTCCACCTCCCCAGTCCAAGCGATTCTCCTGCCTCAGCCTTCTGAATAGCTGGGATCACAGATGTGCGCCACCACACTCAGCTATTTTTTTTTTTTTTTTTTTGTATTTTTAGTAGAGACAGGGTTTCACCATGTCGGCCAGGCTGGTCTCAAACTCCTGACCTCAGGTAATCCACCAGCCTCAGCCTCCTAGAGTGCTGGTATTACAGGTGTGAGCCACTGTGCCTGGCCTCTTTTTCTTTAAGTGTATCAATACCATCATTTTGGCTACTTATTCTGCCCTGGGAGCCGTTCTGTCTCTTTAGGAAGTTTTTGCATGTATCAGATCTCATCTTTTATGTTTTGATGTTTAATAGCATTTAAAGGATTTTGTTTTGTGTTTTTTAAGTGATTTGAAAAAAAGTGTGCTCACTAATTAATAAGCAACAGATTCAAACTTATGTTGCTTTTTTAAGAAAAAAAATGAAAAATTCTGTAACAATATGTCTTAGCCATAAAACGCTTGTAATCCGCACTCCTCCAGAAATTTCAGGATGAAAGTTATCTCAATGATTATACTAGAAAATCTTGGAAAGCAGGGATATGGCTAACTTTTTATAACATGTATCCCTATTGCCACAACAGGAGTTAAGACTTAATAAATACAGTCATGTGTTGCTTAACAACTGGGTTATGTTTTTGTAACCACCCAATGGGTTCATTTTGCCTGCTGTCTGGATAGAGCCAATTTATCAAGAACCAGGAATTGCAGTAGAGAAAGAGTTTAATTCATACAGAGCCAGCTGAATGGGACACTAGAGTTCTATTACTCAAGTCAGTCCCCCTGAAAATTCAGAGGGTAGGGTTTTTCAAGGATAGTTTGAAGGGCTAGGGAATGGTGCTGCTGATTGGTTGGAGATACAATCATAGGGGTGTGGAAAATGGTCCTCATGCATTTCTCAAGTCCACTCCTTTTCTTTGTTCCTGCTTAGTGGAGGTGTTAGAATCTGCTTCTTGGTGGGGCCACAGGACTGGTTGGTGGGTCCAGGTGGGGCCACCAGTTATTAGAAATGCAAAAACCTGAAAAGACATCTCAAAAGACCAATCTTAGGTTCTATAATAGTGATGTTATTTGCAGGAGTAATTGGGAAAGTTGCAAATCTTGTGGTTAATTTGTTAGTACTACAAAGGCAGCCTAGTCCCAGGAAAGAAGGGGGTTTATTTAAGGAAAGGGCTGTTATCATCTTTGTTTCAAAGTTAAACTACAAACTAAGTTCCTCCCAAAGTTAGTTGGACCTATCCCCAGGAATGGACAAGGGCAGCTTGGAGGTTAGAAGCAAGATGGAATCTGTTAGGTCAGATCTCTTTCACTGTCATAATTTTGTCCCTGTTATAATGTTTGCAAAGGTGGTTTCACTGTAGACTTTATAAACACCATATACTTAGACTATACTAAGTTTATTAAAAATATTTTTCTTTCTTCAATAACAAATTAACCTTGGCTTGCTATAAATTTTTTACTTTTAAAGTTTTTAATTTTTTTGAACTTTTGACTTTTTTATGATAATAGCATAAAGCACACTTTGTACAACTGTACAAACATATTTTCTTTACATACTTATTCTATAAGTGCTTTCTATTTTTATTTTTTCCCTTTAAACTTTTTAATTTAAATGAAGACACAAACACATTACCCTAGGCCTACACAGAGTCTGGATCATCAATATCACTATCTTCCACTTCCACATCTTGTCCCACTGGGAAATCTTCATGGGCAATAACACAAAGCTCTCATCTCCTGTGATAACAATGCCTTCTTCTGGAATACCTCCTGAAGGAACTGCCTGAGGCTGTTTTATAGTTAATTTCCTTTTTTACAAGTAGAAGGAGTACACTCTAAAATAATGATTTAGAGTATTGTAAATACACCAGTAACAGAGTCTGTTATTATCATTATCAAGTATTATGTACTGTACCTAATTGTGCTACATTTTTGTATGCCTGGCAGTGCAGTAGGTGTGTTTCACCAGGATCACCACAAACATATGAGTAATGTGTTGAGCTATGACATTACCAGAGCTACCATGTTGATATAAACAGGAGACAGGGAAATACTGAGTAGAAGAGGGCAGTTCCCTGGCAAAAGCCTTACTCTCAAGCCTGGAAACCTGCAGCCCTAAATGGGAATAGGCATTCCTGTTTGTGCACCCAAATGTTGCCTTTTGGCCTGCCACGCCCCTCTGTCCTATACCCATATAAACCCCAAACACCAGGCTTGATGAGCAAATGAGCAGATGAGCAGACAAACAGAAGAGCAGAGGAGCAGAAGAGTGGTGCTGCAGAGAAAGAGAGAAGAGAAGGAGCATCTGAATGTCAAGAGGAGTTTGGAGGGCCGGGCGTGGTGGCTCACGCTTGTAATCCCAGCACTTTGGGAGGCCGAGGCAGGCGGATCACGAGGTCAGGAGATCGAGACCACGGTGAAACCCCGTCTCTACCAAAAATACAAAAAATTAGCCGGGCGTGGTGGCGGGCGCCTGTAGTCCCAGCTACTCGGAGAGGCTGAGGCAGGAGAATGGCGTGAACCCGGGAGGCGGAGGTTGCAGTGAGCCGAGATCGCGCCACTGCACTCCAGCCCGGGCGACAGAGCAAGACTCCGTCTCAAAAAAAAAAAAAAAAAAAAAGAGGAGTTTGGATGGGGATGGTCAGAGAGGAGATCAGCTTCAGGAGAGCCAAACTCCAGGGGAAGATCATCTCTCACTCCATCCCCTTTCCAGCTCCCCACCCATCCTGCTGAGAGCCACCTCCATCACCCAATAAAATCCTTGCATTCACCATTCTTTAAGTTCATGTGTGACTTGATTCTTCCTGGACACTGGACAAGAACCCGGGTACCAAGAGGGCACTGAGCTGGTTAACACTTAAGCCATCTGCGGATGGTGGAGCTAAAAGAGCACTGTAGCACACCCACTGGGGCTTTGAGAGTCACAGGCAGACACCCCTAGATGCCACCATGGGGCAGGAACCCAAAATTGCTCGCCCTGGCTCCTGCACCTGTCTGTCTACATGCTCCCTCTCCTATAACAGGCTTGCACAGCAGTGACTGCTCAACAGATGAGCCACACCCCTTCCACACGTCCTGCAAGGGGAATCAGAGGACTCTCCCCTTTCAAGGTCAGTAGGTGATAGGAATTTTTTAGCTCTATTATAATCTTATGATACCACCTTTGTGTATGTGGTCTGTCATTGACTAAAGTGTCATTATGTGGTATGTGTATTTATTGAGTAGATGGTCAACTGTATGAGGTAATTAAATAATGAGTGGTGTGAACCTTGGTTTTATGACATCTTCTGAGAGCTGCTTTCAGGTGGGTATAAGAAGAGATATTTCTAATCTAGGTCCCCACTCCTTTTCTTAGTTCGTGGTTAGTGGAGGTGTTAGAAAAAAAGGTTGGACTGTGGTACTATTTTCCTCCATTGGTTATATGGACTCAAAACCATAACTTAAGGAAGAATGTCTATTTTTAGATTTGGTGACTGATTTAGATAGGTTGCTACAGAAAGTGGTACAAAGATATTTCACACATAGAATATCAAATCCAGGGTGCTTTAGCACTGCATTCCAATGGCCTGGGATGGATGGGTGGAAGCCCTGGCAAGCTGAAATAAACCAGGGCAAGCTCCTCTTTGGAATTCACAAGTCTGACAACTGGTGACTCAGGCTCTAGTCAGGAGACCTGAATGTTATGCCTGGCACCATGATACCTTAGTTTACAGAGATTAATCTAACAGGCCTTCAGTTAGTTTGCTTTATTTTAAAATTCTGCTTAGCTTTTTGTTGCCTACTAAATTTCTCCTGATCTATATTTAGATGTAGGTGAAGGCTGTAGATGTGCGCACTACCAACACCAGCTCCTGGGAGGGAACATTTTCCCTCTCACAAGCAAGTGAACTTTGCTTTCTCCATGAAGAAGAATGACCTGCATGATGGGTTTCAGAAGTGGAGAACATGGCTCACGGTTCCCTCCACAGTTCCTCCATGGCCTTTGGTTGCATCTTCTCTGAATGGAGGAGCTTGGATTATGTGAAAAGCAGAGCTACCAGACTACACAAATGTTGTAGTGAGAAGGCAGCAAATTAAAATATCAGAAATTTCGAAAGGAAAGATTTATAATAGTTAGATTTAAAACATGCTTTGAGGCCAGGCAGAGTGGCTTACACCTGTAATCCCAGCACTTTGGGAGGTCAAGGCGGGAGGATTGCTTGAGGGCAGGAGTTTGAGACTAGCCTGCACTACATAACAAGACCTTGTCCTGTCTCTATTAAAAAAAAAAAAAAAAAAAAAGTAAGGAAAAGGAAGAAAAAGCGCTTTAATATTCAGAGGCATGAGAGATGCAATGAGTAATATAGGACCTTCTCTAAGGACACTGGGGAAGCACTCTACAGAGGTGGTTCTAATCTAGCCTGGCAAATCTCTGTTCCCTTCATGCCTTGTACTTCCTTTTTCTTTGTGACTTTGCTAATGTTCTTCCTTCCTCTTGGACAATTTTCCTATACTAATCAAAAGGCCCCAAGACACAGGGGGAAATGTGGTAAATCTGAGACTGGAAGGAAATTACCATCTAATGTCACTCTTGTACAGTATAACTATTGTTAATATTATTGCTGGGGTCACTCATTTATTCATATCACAAACACTGACTGAGTGCTTATTCTTTGCCAAGCATGGGCAATAAAGAGTTGAAGACCAACAAAGCCCCTGTGTTCCCAGAAGCTTATTTGCTTGTGGGGAAAATAGTGGATCAATTAACAAATAAGTAGATAACATAATGTCACGGCCAGGCATGGTGGCCTCATGCCTGTAATCCCAGCACTTTGGAAGGCTGAGGTGGGAGGATCGCTTAGGTCCAGGAGTTTGAGACCAGCCTGGGCAACATAGGGAAATCCCGGCTCTACCAAAACAAAACAAACAATAAACGAAACACATGGTGGCGTGTGCCTGTGGCCCCAGCCACTCAAGAGGCTGAGGTGGGAGAATCACTTGAGCCCAGGAGGCAGAGGTTGCAGTGAGCCAAGATCTCCCCACTGCACTCCAGCCTGGGTGACAGGGTGAGACCCTGTCTCAAAACAAACAAACAGACAAACAAAACAACCAAAAACCGAAAAAAGTAATGTCAGATGGTGACAGTGTTTTGAAGAAAATAAAGCAGGGTAGGGGAACTAGTGATAACTGGTAGATTTGGGTTTCTCCGTCTCTGGCTGCTTTTGCATCCTCAGTAAGGTGAGAGTGGCAAAGGAAATTCCAGGTTGACTTTTGGGTTCAGTGAGTTTTCTATCCTATGTCTCTTCACTGCCCTTTCCCTCCCCAGAACCTCTAAAATCTGATCCTTAGATTCTGCAATGTAAGTCAGCTTTCTTCTTCTTGGCTGCCAGCTCACTACATTCTTATTCCTGGATAAACCAAAAATCTCTTCCTTTTCATATTTTCAAAAAGATGTAGAAATCTCTCACCTGCTCATGTTCCTTCCTTTTTGTCTTGTGGGTATATATACCTTTTACAATTCTTTCACTACCAAATGTAGTTGGATATTGGAATGTAGTCATAACAAACACATAAATACAATTCACCATATTTAAATGGACTTATTAATTTAGTCTGCTTAAAATTGAGGTAGTAACACAGGCACCGGTTGGGTTTCTCTGAGAACTCTGGGCATTTTTAATCCTGGCAATTTTTAAATTGCTTAGCAGTAAAACGGTCAGACAACAGCACCTATTGTTATAAATCCCTGCCTCTTCTTACCTCAATGAGGCTATCCTTTCTCTCTATCAATTCTGCCAGCAGAATTAAGAAGAGCCATTGATTTCCAGTTTGTTCAATGTTTTTCTTCTTAGGATGGGAGTGATGACTTCTAACCTCTTTACATCTAGAGACTCAATTTAAGTCTGCTTCTTTCATTCAGCCTTCTCTCATCATTTTCAGCTGCCTGGAATGTCTTCTTTCTCTCAGTTCCTATCTTTGACATTAAAAATCACAGTACTTAGTTATATTCTACCTCACACCAATCATTTTATTTGTTAATATCTTTTTTCCTAGTTAGATTGTGACATTTTGGAATAAAAGAAAAATATCCTTTTTTACTTTATAGCTCCCCAGATTTCATTAGATTAGTATAGATTCGAGTGCCTTTTATATATCAGGCAATGCCTAGTGTGTAATATTTTTACTTATGGGTTTTAGCATTTAACTTATTTAATGATCACAACATTCCTATGATGTTATTTGTTTTCATAATTTGTTGAAATGAAAGCTGATGGTCAGAAAGGTTAAAAGGTTGTCTGGTCATAATTTTTGAGGAGGCAGAGCTAGGTTTTGAACTCAGGTCTGCCTGATTCTGAGAACAATCCTGTGCTCCTTCAGCTGAACCACACAGCCCCTTTTAGTGCTTTGTCTCCGTAGACACTAAGTATATTCTTGTTGATTGAGTGAATTAACGGATGAATTATCTGGAGCTCCTTCTGCTTCTGTTTTCTTCTCTTTACAATGAGGATCATCACAGGAACCTGATCTAAGAATAGAATAGTCCAACAGAGTTCCCTTAATTTGGTAACCAAGAGAAGGTAGAGTTAATTAACTAGAACCCTTTGCCATCACTTCTCTCTAAACTTTTCATCACTTTTCTCTAAAAGTCCGGTCCTGAGCTCTATTACAAGATAGAACATTTTAGCCTCTATCGAAGAGAGCACTATTAATATTTTATGGTGTTGGCTCCTTTTTTCCTAATACTGTGGGATTAAAATAATGTTTACTAAATTCTGGATGTTCTATTCCTGTTTTTTCATGATATTTTATGATCCAGGCCTTCTTCATAGAGACACAGGGCTATGTTTTATAACTGCCAGGGTCAAGCAAAGAACAGCTTGTGTGGGATCCTTAAAGAAACAGCTAAGCAGTAACTTCAGACCTTCTGTATATTTTCCTCAAAATTTTCTCTCAGTTTTTGTCTCCCTACAACTCATTTTTAGAAAACAAAAACATAACACAATTTTGCCCTTTTAAAAGATAATACAGGTGGGTGCAGTGGCTCATGCTTGTAATCCCAGCACTTTGGGAGGTTGAGGGGGGGCAGATCACCTGAGGTCAGGAGTTCAAGACCAGCCTGGCCAATGTGGTGAAACCCTGTCTCTACTAAAAATACAAAAATTAGCTGGGTGTGGTGGTGGGTGCCTGTAAACCCAGCTACTCAGGAAGCTGAGGCAGGAGGATTGCTTGAACCTGGGAGGCGGAGGTTGCAGTGAGCCGGAATTGCACCACTGCACTCCAGCCTAGGCAAAAGAGTAAGACTCTATCTAAAAAAGAAATAAAAAATAAAAAATAATACGTACTATAATAATTTATAAAGTACAGAAAATATCTAAAGAAAAAGAAATAACATCTCACAACCTCATCATCTAGATATGACTGCTAACATTTTGACATATTTCATTTCAGCTTTTAATTAATTTATTTTTGCAGAAGACATTTATTTCAGATATTCTAACTTTATAACCTATAGAATTTTAATGATATTTTTGTATGACATCTATCATAAACATTTCTGCATGTCATTGAAATATTTATAAATATTATTTTTATTTAAAGGATGCATAATTGATATAACCCTTCTCTTAAAATTGGTAATTTCACATACCTGGGGAACAGCAGATGTGAAACAAAAGAGAAAGGGTAAGAGATAGCTAGTCTCTTGACTCATATTTTTGTTCTTCCATATGACTTGAAAAAAAGAACTCAGAGACCTCTAGAATAGTTAGCACAAATAGATTTATCAATGTGGTTAAGATGGAGTACAGATACTGAATTTACTCTTTTATGTGAAATAAATAAAAACTGGATAAGATATATACAGCAACAGTTTTTAAGACATTATACCTCAGACAACAAAGGATAATGACCTCTGAGAGAGGGAAAACAAATTACGTGAGCCTATGATTGCCCCAGTTTACTGCCTGGAGGGAGATTCCAGGCCAAGGTGCAGAGAGAAGGGCTGCAAATGGAAACTATTGCTCTTTCTGAGTTGAGGAGAGAGACCTGAAAGTCTGCAGGTACTAAGATAGCTGCAATTCATGAGGAAGAGTTCCAGAGAAAAGAAAACTGAACAGAGAGTGAGCTCTGGATTCCTGTAGTGTTCCTGCTGACTCTTCTGCTGAATCATGATCAGTGCATGTGTGTGGCTGGAGAAAGAATCTCTGAAAAGGTTTAGAGGGACAAATCCTTAGAATCACATAGGCCTGGGAATAGCTCCTCTTTCCACCAGAAAGAGTATAAAAACCATGTAATTCATGGGACATCCGGTAGAGTAACTTAGAAGGGTTTTGCTTCAGCAGTGAGAAAAAATTAGTCCTAGACCAAATGTTGCTCTGATCCTAACAAAACTTAAAAAATGAGACCCGAAAGGATAAAACTGTTTCCAGGTAACTTAAATATATACCAGAACAAAGCCGAAGAATATAGGAATATGAAAGTATCTAGCGGTTAGTAAGGTAAAATTCATAATGTCTAATATGCAACCAAATATTACCATGAATATAAAGAAGCATGAAAATAAATACCCATAAGTCCAAGAAAAATCAATTACACATAATTGCCCCATCAATGACACAGATGATGTAATTAGTAAACAAAGAGCTAATTATAACTCTGCCAACGCTAGCCATTACACATGTTCAAGAGGCTAGAGGAAAGATTAAATAAGGACACAGAAGAAATAAAAAGACAAAATAAAATATCTACAGATGAGAATTACAATATCTGAGATGAAGCATAAGTGAGACGGGATTCGCAGCAGATTAGATGTAGAAGAAGGATTAATGAACATCAAAACATGTATGACAACAGTAGGATAAAGTCTGTAAGAAAATAAATAGAAACATACTGGTATAAGGTTTTACACTATGTATGAAACGGTGTAGTATCACTTGAAGGGAGACTGTGACTAAAGACCGCTGTACCCTCTTGGGGAAAGAAAGATATCTTTTTTTCTACCCATCCTGGGTTCACAGCTGAGGCCACTATAACAAAAAACAGATTAACAACACAGAAGCATACACGTTTACTTAATGTGTTATGTGACACAGTAGCTATCATAAGGAAAGAAGACTCAAAGAAACAGACCCGAGTATTTTTATAGTACGTTTGATGAAGAATGAATAGTCATGGAGAAATATAATGGAGCATATAATACAATGGGGTTATGATCTAATGGTAGTAAACTGGGGGAAATTTAGCCGGGTTTGCTTGTTCAAATTTTTCTCCTTGACCTTTTGTCGTGAGAGAAAAGGATGTTTCTTTTCTCTAGGTATAGGGAGGGCATCTCTCACATGAGGGACTTATGATCTACTTCAGAGAAGTGCCAGGGAAGAACAGAGTGACCCGTCCTGCTTCTGCAGTTTTCTCAAATTCATACAGCTTAAAATATTTGACATGCTAAGGTGTTACATTTTGGGGTAGTATATCTTGATACCCATCACCTGAAATCAACCACTTTGTAATAGTAACACAAAGAGTTGTAGATAATATACCATAAAGGTGGTAAAATGGAATCATTGGAAAAGTCAGTTCATCTAAAAGAAGGCTGAAAGAGGAAAGCAAAAACAAAGCAGAGATGGGAGAAATAAAAATTAAATGGTAGAAACATGAGCATCCATTAATTTTGGTATACAGGAGGGGCTTGAGGGGTGTCCTGGAATCAATCCCCTTCGGATACCAAAGGATGACTGTATATTTTTTAAATTAAGAGACTTTCATTCTTTAAATATTCTTGACTTAAAGTTTTTTAAAAAGAAAAAAAATCAAAGCATAGTATAGTTGTTAAATCATTTTAATAGTATATTCAATGGCTGAAATGATAGGCAGTATCAATCATTATTTCTTCAATATAATGTTATCCTTACTGAAAAAATAAGATATAACTGGGAAATATTCTTGGATCCCTCACACATCCACTTAATTTCTTAAAGGAAGAAAGATGAAACACATGTAACAACAGAAACAAACCATTTACTGTAACATTCCAGGAATCATGGGATACTTTTTTTCCCCAGTTTATTTATTTGCTTATCTTTATCATCTAGTGGTAGTTGGTTTCCTTTGATAGAATATATGGCAGTCCCACATTGGTGACAACTGGTGCTTCCTTCATCCAGCTGGATCACTTTGAGATTCAGTTTTACATCTTTTTAGCATTTTCCTTGTGTTCATATATCAGTTATGATGAGCCACTGATAATACTTTGTTCTAAAATGAAACATATTACTTAGTACTTTTTTTAGTGTCTCGCTGACTTTTAAAATTTGAATGATGTACAGACTTTTTTTTTTAATGAAATGTAAATATTTGCTCATGGTTTCTAAATTTCTTATAAAATTAAATTAATTCAATCTGCAAAAATATTAAATGGTAAGAGAATAAACTCATCACTTAGATATTCATATTAAATGTAAATGGCCTAAACACCCCAATTAAAAGTTAAAAATTGTCTAATTGAATAAAATACCAATATCCAACTATTTCTTGCCTATAAGAAAATATTGCCACTTTCAGCATAAAAATACAAATAGGTAAAAGATAAAAGGATGGAAAAAGACATACTATTTTGAACTAATCAAAAAGAGTGGAGTGGCCATATTAATACTGAGTAAATTAGACTTCAGAGCAAATAATATTAATACTACCAGGGATGAAGAACATTATTTCATTATTTCATAATAATAGATGTAAATTTATAAAAAGGAAATAACAAATTTAAACATTTATTCACCTAATATCAGAACTCTAAAATACATAAAGAAAATGCTGATATAACTTCAAATACAAATAGACAAATCCACTGTTATAGTCAGGCTTCAGGAACTTTTTCTGAATAATTGATAGAATAAACAGACAAAAATATCAGTAAGGATATAGAAAACCTCCAAAATATTATCAATCACCTTGAATTAATTAATATTTATGGGGCTAGGCTTCGGGCTCATGCCTGTAATTCTAGCACTTTGGCAGGCCTTGAGCTCAGGAATTCGAGACAAGCCTGGGCAACACACACACACACACACACACATATATGTGTATACACACACACACACACAACACATCAGCTAAAAGCAGAATACACATTTTCTTTAAGAGAACACAGAATATTTAGCATGATATGCTATATTCTAGGCCATAAATAAATCTCAACAGACTTAAAAGAATTCAACTAATACAAAGTATATTCTGTAACTACAATGGAATTAAATTTGAAATTAATAGCAAAAGATATCTGGCAAATCTCCAAATATTTGGTAACTAATATCATACTTCTAAATGACCCAGGGTCAAATAAGAAATCAAAATAGAAATTTGAAAGTGTTTGAACTAAATTAAACACACATTTCAAAACTTTTGAGATGCAACAACAGCAGTATTTAGAGGAAAATTTATAATAGTATAGACCTATATTAGAAAAGAAGATCTCAAACCAGTGATCTCAGTTTCTACCTGAAGAAACTGGAAAAACAAGAGCAAATAAATCCAAAATAAGCAGAAGAAAGTAAGTAATAAAGACCAGAGCTGAAATCAATAAAGTAGAAAACAGAAAAACAAAACAAAACAAAATTTAATAACACCCAAAACTTGTTATTATACAGATCAGTAAGATTGATAAACCACTGGTCAAGACTGATCAGGAATTTATCAAGAAGAAACAATTTCCTTTTTCTCATACTTTATATGTAGCACCCAAAAATAAATAACTTTAATATAACATTTATTCATCTAATAACAGAAGACAGAAATGAGAAAGGTGGCATCATTACACATTCTACAGATAGTAAAAGAATAATAAGATAATATGATAAAAAATTCAGGCCAATAAATTTGACAACTTAGATAAATTGCACAAATTACTTATATGACACAATCTACCAAAGTTTATTCAGGAAGAAATTGATAATCTTAGTAGCTGTATATCTATTAAAGAAATTAAGTTGATAGTTAAAAATTATCCTATGAAACGTATTCCAAGCTCTGATTGTCTCCCTAGAGAATTGTACCCAATATTTAAGGAGAAAGTAATTCTAATTCTGTGTAAACTTTTCCAGGAAATTGAAGAGGAGGAAATATTTCCCAACTCTTCCTGAGGGCAGTGCTACTCTATCCAAAACTAGACAAAGACATTCCAAGAAAACAAAACTACAGATCACTGTATGCAAGCAGCAATTGGAAATTAAAAATTGTAAAATATCATTTATAATATCAGAAAAAGTAATTATGAAGTACTTAGGAACAAACCGGACAAAAGTGGCTCAAGATTTGAACACTGAAAACTATAAAACATTGCTGCAACAAATTAAAGAGGGCAGAAATAAATGGAAACCTCATTTGTGAATTAGATAAATTTAACATTGTGAAGATATTAATTTTCCTTAAATTGGTCTATAATTCAACAGAATCTCAATCAATACCTCAATAGGCTTTTTAAAATGCCTGCAAAATTTGACAAGCTAATCCTAAAATTTATATGAAAATGCAAAGGACCTACAAGAGGCAAACTATCTTTGAAAAAGAAGAGTAAGTTTAGAAGACATATACTTGCCCTCAGGGCTCATAATAAAGCTACAGTAATCAAGACAGTGTGAGACTGAAATAAAGACAGACAAAGAAAGACAATTTCTAGGTCATGAGAGTTATGTTTCCTAAAGGAAGGCAGCAGGTGCTTATTAACTTTCCCCGTGCCCTCAGGACGCCTCAAACAGTGGTTGCCAACCACTAGCAGTTTTAGCACCACTTGGAAGCTTTTTATAAAAGCTAATTACTGGGCCCATCCCAGACCTACTGAACCAGAATCTCTGTGGGCAAAGCCCAGGAATCTGTGTTTTCACAAGCTCTCCAGGTGATAATGATGTCCATTAAAGTTTGAGATCCATTGCCTTGGCCTTTCCCTGCTAGAAATCCTCCAGGATATGGGAGACAGGGGAAGAGGTCTGGAGAGAGTGGCAGAATTCAACACCACAGAATGAAGAGGAAAACTGATGGTCTTTGTCCATGGAATCCATTAAAATATACTCTCATTGCTGCCAGGCTGAGCGGATGAATAAAAAATAAGCTAATCTCATATCAAGCCATCAGACTATTGATGATAATTGTGTTTTAGGGTGAGCAAACAGCTTTACCAAGCTCACACAGTTGAGACAATTTGTTTTTTGGAAGTATCTTACTGTAAGATGCTTAAGAAGAATGCAGAAGTATGAAAATAAATCCAGGATTCAGAAATCTTTCAACTAAATCTTTAAAATTCTCTCTCTCTCTCATGCACACACACACATATGCACACATACACATATAGTAAGATTTCATGACACATGAGACAGGATGTGAAGCTGAACAGTTCGATGAATGTCTGAGTGGTAAGATCACCTTGAAGAACCAGAAGTGAAGGTCTATTCTAGCTGGGTATGAGCTACAAACTCATTTCTTGGGGAACACATGAACACACTGGGGAGGCTAAGTAGCTTCTGAGGCTATTAACAGAATTTTAATCATTTCTCCTGTCATCTGAAAAATATATGATATTGAATTTTAAAAAATGGGTTTAGTGTAGTCTAGTCTTACTGTCTGAAACTAAGATGTGGTTTATTCCAATAACCAAAGTGATTCCATCCCATGTGAGGGAAAAAAGGGATAATGGTGAATTAAAAGCACCTGCATGTATTTGTTGCTCCTTTAGAGGAGTCTCTCTTCATCAACATTAACTTTCTTTCCTACTTTTGAGCTGGCTGCTAAAAGTCTAGGTTTAGATCTCAAACCATTGTCCTTCCCTGCATGATGTAATAGTTACAATTACAGTCTCAACCCTCTGGCATTTAATGAAGATAAAATTGATTACTTTAGACTGAAAACAAAAAAATCACTTACAATCAGGATACTGAATATATTAGCAAGTACAAGGTCCCAGCTTCTAGTGGACTTGGCAGACTGTCAAGCTCTTACTGAGTGACCCCACCCCATGCTTTTTTGTCTTTTCAGTTGCCACACAATCATGATAATTTGTTCTCTGAATGCCAGAGTATTGACAAGGAAAGGAATTCTGAAGCTGGCTGAGAGAGGTCCAATCTAGACTCCATTGACTCTTGTCTCTTTCTTTGTGTGGAACTGATTTTATAATTTCTGTGGCAATGAAAGACTTGTACCCCAAATGACTGCTGGTCCTTTGTTTATTGATCAATCTAAGCATGGACTAGAATTCATCCTCCAATTGGTAACAAGAAAAAATTGGGTGGGGAAGCCCACCATTGGCTAAGGCAGCACAGCAAGTTTGAATTTGGCTGCGTCTTCTTTCAATATTGGTTGACATCATCAAGAGCAGACATTGGCGTTGGAGTTAAGAGTATCAAGAGAGTTAATAAGTACCAATTTAGGGTAATATTTTATGCCTAGTCTTTATCTTTTGGTGAAGTGGTTTCTAATATCATCTCAGACTAAATATTATGGGATATTTCTACTTGTAGATGCTAAGGTATTAAGAAAAAGCTCCAAGTAGATGTGTTTTCCTTATCTTCCTAAAATTTTAGACTAAAGTTGCCAAAAATTTGTGTGTTGGTATGTGTCAAAGCATTTGAACACCCTTGTAGACTATTACAACCTTTGTTCTGTACCAGGCACCGTATTGAGTATATTGCGTGTATTTATTATTATATTTAGTTCTCATAGCAACCCTATACAATAATTACAATTCCTTCCTTTCACTAAGGCATAGGGACTTTAAATAAATTAGCCACAGTACAGGATGGCATAAAATTGTAGCAGAGCCAAAACTCAAACATGTCTCTGTCTGACTCAAAAACATAGGCTCATTCTCCTAGAGCCAGGCAACAACCTGAAAGCTCTGAGTTGACTTTTCTAGTTCTGTGGATGAGTGCAATCATCTCAGGACCCAGATAGACAGAAGTCCTTCTTTCTTATTCGTATTTCTCAGTACTAGGCCAGTCAGGACAAACTCTGTTCTCCATGGCCATGATCTTGAAGAAATTGAGATTCATCCAAAGGAAATCAGGTATTGAAATATGTGTTTATGTGTACTGATTAATCTTCCGCCTGTTTCTAGAAACATTTGAAGAAATATAGCAAAAAGGAAATATCCTGAAACTCCCTAATGAACCTGATCTCTCTCTGTCTTTCCCTTTCTCTCTCATAGGTCTTTTGCCTGTATTTCTCTGGTGGAATTTACTAAATAATTATATCAGGTGTCTTCTTATTGTACTTGACTGCTTTCATTAAGGTAATCTTGAGGGCAGAGACTTCCTTTGTTAGCCAGGGCACTCTAGGGGAACAGAAATTACACACACACACACACACACACACACACACACACAAAGGAACTGGTTCATGGAGGCTAAAAAGTCTCAAAATCTGCAGGCCAAAGGCTTGAGGACCCGGAGTCCTGATGGTTAAGTTCCACTCAGAGTCTGAAGGGAGGAGAAGACAGATGTCCCAGCTCAGAGACCTTTAGGCAGAGAGAGAAAATTCTGTCTTGCTCAGCCTTTAGTTCTTTTCAGGCCTCCAGTGGATTAGATGAGGCTCATCCACACAGGGGAAGGAATCTGATTTCCTCAGTCTACCAATGCAAAGGTTAATCTCATTCAGCAACATCCTCACAGACACACCCAGAATAATCTTTCACCAAATATCTAGGCACTTTGGCCCAGCCAAATCGACACATAAAATTCACTTCCACACTTTCTTACTAATCCGTGCATTCCCTCCAATACGGGGCACTGGGCCTTGCAAGGAGTAAGTGCTCCATATATATTTACTAAATTACAAGAGACGAGATTATCCTTAGACTATGACTCAGATATAGACAATCAATTATTAATACCCTATCATTTTTCCCCACTCTGACAACCCAAACTGAAAAATGTTGGGATTGCCTCTTTTCACAATATGATTTTCTCTGAATGCAGACTCATGTTTTGACCTTCCCTGTCTGTTCCTGTTTAGTATTCATGCTGGCTTAACTCATTGATTGATCAAGTAACCATTGAGCATCTGCCGTGTTAACACTCTGAACAAGATCCTGTGAGAGGTGCTAATATGAACGGTGTTTAGCCTGATGAATAAAGTGTGGTGTCTGTGCATTCATTTTTGTATATTTATTGTTTTTAGCCAACCTTTGCCCATGTAAAGAATAACATTGATGGCAGGAACTTAAATTTGGATCTACGTACATGTTCCATTTCAGACTCACCATGAAATGAGGTGCTTGCATTTTTCATTGTTGATTTTATAATACGCTTTCGCACCTTTTGGGTAAAATTTTGCAATCAATGTAACCGAGGCAGCATGGTATGAAAGCAACCCTGGAGGTGGAAATAGAAGACTGGAATTTAAATCTTGGTTATGCCACTGATTGGTTGTATGATTTTTGTCAAGTCATTTGACCTGTGTCTATTCAGAGTTTCTTTGCTAGAATGAAGGAGTTAACTAGAATTTATTGATCTCAGTAGTCAGTCTCCTCAGGCATAGATAAATCTTGGATATGTATCCTGAGATAGATTTCCCATTTCCACATTGAAGACAACGTTCTATTTTAGAGCAAAAATGAATTATATTATTTAAGAATATGAGTTTCAGAGTTCAGACTCATGCCTACGGGTTTGAATTCTAGTTCTGCCACTTTCTTACTGTGCAGACTTTAGCAAGTCAGTTAATGTTTGTGAGCCTCAGGTTTCTCAACAGTAAAGCAGTGTGAGTAATAACTATCCTATTATATTATGACAAGCATAAAATGAAATAAGAGTACTTGGCACAAAGAAGGATCTTAATTTTTAGCTTTTTAAAAAAGCTATATTTTTTATATGTAATATGTACATAAATATTCTCAATTCTATTATTATAGACTATATTCACTATGTTTTTCATAAAGTCATCAGTTTCACTCAGGAATTAGTTGACTCTTGTGAGATACATGGTTTGACCACTTTTCACTTTGATGTTCTTCAGAAAATAAGACAATTAGAAATCTCTGATTATAATCTTCATGTAAAATATTTTACAGTCATGGCTAAAATGATCCCAGGAGTGGAATCATACACATAAATTATTTTCTTTATTCTAATAATATTACCGTTAGTGTCTACGCCAAGCAAGTATGTTATGTGTTGAGATAAAAATTCTTAGTATGTTTGTTTGTGACATTTCCAACTCCCATCCCACTGAAGCCTATATTTACATAGTTTCTTTGTTTTCCTCTAACATTCATGCTATTTTAATCAATGTTCTTTCATTTTCAAGCCCCCAATAACTTTGACCCCAAAGACTTTCAGTTTGCCCCTGATATTCGTAAGCATACTTATGGCAATGTATGTCTCCCATTCTTTTCTCATATTTACAACAATCTTTTTATTGGGACAAATGGGTTCATTTTTTCATGCTTGTGTTTAATATCTCACTGAGTTCAGCATAAGTTATTAAACATAATTTTCTGTTTTCTCTTTCTCCCTCAAGACTTTTTTTTTCTCTAGACCTTTATTTCCTAACTCCAGAGTATTTGCCCTGGTCTATAGGCCCCTCTCTCTTTTGCTTTCTTACCAACCCATCCACCTTCTTCTGTTTCCTATTGCGCAACTGGCTTCACTTAAACAAGAGCATTTCTTATTTGTACAGAGTGCAACATGTAATTGTCCTACTCTGTTTGGTTGCTATAACAAAATATCATAGACTAGGTAGCTTATAAACAACAGATATTTATTTCTCATAGCTCTGGAGGCTGAAAAGTCCAATATCCAGGCACTACTGGCAGATTTGGTGTCTGGCGAGAGCCTACACTGTGGTTCATAGACAGCCATCCATTTGCTGTGTCTCCATATGGTAGAAAGAATGAATAAAGTTTCTGGAGTCTTCTTTATAATGGCACTAATCCATTCATGAAGGTTTCATCCCATGACCTAACAATACCATTGTATTGGGGGTTATCTTGCAACATATGAATTTTGGGGAACATAAGCTTTCAATCTATAGTAATGAAGCAGGAAATTTTCCCTGACCCCTTCATGGGCAGGAACTGGAGTATGCCTATTTCACAGAGGTCTTATCAGATAAAAAAATTCTCCATTAAATGGCAAAACAAGTAACTATTTGGGATTCCTGGGTGTACAGTGCCTACTATTCCAAAATGAGATTATTGAGGCTAACATGACCCTTTGTATACAAAGACAGGGGGCAGAAATAATATTTCTAGCAAATCCACATACCTCAATCACATTTAATTTCACAAAATTTACATCTAAAAAGCATTGTTCCAACTAACAAACCATCTGGTGCTAGTCTAAGATAGAGATGGCTGAAGTGCTCCTGATTCCAGTATTTTAGGTGTTAAATCTCCATTCTAACATTGTCAATCCTCAACTGGAGTACTCAAATATTAACTAGCTTCCTCTAGGATATAAATTAATATGTATACCACATTCTATGTGAATTATTTTAATTATATTACAGGCCATATACAAATTATATATAGGTTTAGTCTTCCTTAATATTGCAAGTTGAGTCTGTGAGAGAAAAAATTAGGATGAATTGAGAATAACTAGAATTCAGAATTCTTTTTCATTAAGTGATGACTGTGTTAACTCATATTCCTGGTTAGGTAGCAAGTCCTATGAACTGTGATTTTCTCCTAACAGCTAAAGAGCAGGAAAAAAATGGACTTATTCTAGTTAATGATTTGCTTTTTCTATTTTTATAGAAAAAATGAAGTAAATTATTTCACTTTTCTTAGTGCTATTACTATTTTCTCAGGAAGATAGATCTTCCAAATTTTAGGAAACGATGAATCTAAGTCCTATATTGCTCTCATTTCCTTTTTCTCTTTGTCTCTCTTCTGTTGTAGCCCTTCCCTCACTGCTAAGCCTTCACCCTGACTCTACCCTGCCCCCACTGCCTTTTGTTCTTTGGAAGACACTCATTAACATTTGCTAATGTATGCTAATGAGCAATAATTAGCATCTCTAATGTGAACAAAAGCAGTGCTACAAAGGAAGGGTAAAGATGTGTACAGAGTTCAGCCAGCCTTTTATGCTTCTTTATGCCTTAGGAACAATCCTCTTCTTTCAGTTCTTTCACAATTCTTTAGTGTTTTTTGTTTGTTTCATTTTGTTTGCTTATCCATGAACCCTGACAATCATTCTTCTTCTTGAGTTGGAATATTGCAAAAATGCTATGGAGGACAGAAAGATTCCTTTTTGTCCTAGATAACCCAAGGATATAAGCATAGCTGCTAACAGGTTATAATGCACATTTGTATTTTCATCTGGTTGTTATTTTGGTATCCTATTACTAGAAAAGATTTTAACCAGAAAACCTCACACAGGATAATGTATTTCATTTTACCACACTTATTTACAGTGGTTGCCCTTTATGGTAGTAATTGCAATGTGAAAGCATACACTCTGAATATATATTATGACAGCATGGTTAAATAAGAAATGTTCCCTCCCTCGAACAATCTAAATGCAAAGAAAATGCAAGACTCACTGCTTACTTTTTCATAACCACAGAGGGCTCTAAATGTCTTTGTAAATAGCTATTTATTTATTGAATATGTATAGTTTTTTTTTTGAAAAAGCCAGCCCTCCAAACCACATAGAGTAAGAGCTGTTTTTGTTCTTTCTGTAGACTGATGGTGTCGTGAAATACCTAATTGCAGTTTCTCACGAATACTCCAGCATGTAATTTGCCATTTGCAGAACGAGGCTTCACATTTCATATTTGCTCTTCCAGCTCAGGGGTGGTAGAATTTGGAAACATACCAGCAACCCACTTCAGTCAGCCTGTGTTTAATTATAATTTCACGTACAATAAAAGCAGAAGGAAAACGTGCAAAAAAATTGGTGTGCATCCCTTTCCCCTCCTTCTTACGTATATAAAAAAAGATTTATTTCCATTGTAAAAGGATAGAATGGAGATCTTTATTTTGAGTAGATTTTCTATTTTTGTTCTTTCTGTTTGCCTCAGAGTTAGCGTCCTCTCTCTGTGACCTCACGGTAAAATGTGTTTCTCCGTAGGCTTCATCCTATTCTATTTATCAACTATATTGTGTTTATCAACTATTTTATATTGTGTTTTTAATAAAGCAGACATCAGCAGCTATTTATTTTCTACTTCTGAGGGCCCAAAGAGTCTCAAAAAATGAGTGTAATCTAGAAGGAAAAACATTGAAGAGTGACAGCTATTATAACAGTTGTAATTTTTGCCTGCCTCCCTCTTTTGGATTGGTGAGTCCTACCAAAAACCAAAACTATTATTCTCTTTGTAATTTTGAAACCACAGAGATTGAAAATAACTATTTAGTATCTCCAAGATATTATAATGTTTGAAAATGTGACCAGTTTTGGAGGCATTTATTACACAAGTTTCCAGTACAGTGTTTTTGAATGTCTGCGCCCTCTGGTTTTCACAAAACTGGTCTTAAGGAAGATAAGATACTGGTACACACAGAAGAAATATCAGCCTACGTTTGTCACATTAAATCTTATCCCCAGATACTTTGATGATATTTAAGTGTAATGATCTCATTCTGTGTTTCTCACTCCTGATAATTTTTTAAATGTCTTATAGCTTATAGGTTTATTAAGGTATTTGATTTATGTAAGAACTAAATAATTATTCTCTTCATTCAATGGCTTCTGAAATATTATGTTTAATTCCATCATTTGAAGGACTTGGGATTGTTATAAACAAATGGCACGAGCTTCTTTTTGTCCTGACCTAGAAGTAGCAAAAATAAAGGGAGGTGCTTAGTTAACCTGAGTGAGATTTAATAATCTTGGGTATATTTTATTCTAGAGTAGAAGAATTGCACCCTCTTATTTTTATTCAGTTTCATATGCAGTAGCTTCTGTTCCCTACTTCACAACCACCAATAGTGTTATCATAAATTCAGAGAGTTGGGCTGCATTAGCCCATTCTTGCACTGCTATAAAGAACTACCTGAGACAGGGTAACCTGTAAAGAAAATAGGCTTAATTGGCTCATAGTTCTGCAGGCTGTACAGAAAGCATGGCTGCTTTCTGCTATCCAGCCTCCTCATGGAGGCCTCAGGAAACTTACAATCATGGCAGAAGGCAAAGTTGAGGAAGGAGATAATTCCTACATGGCCGGAGCAGGAGGAAGAGAGAGAAGGGGAAGGTGCTACACACTTTTAAACAAGATCTTGTGAGAACTCACTATTCCAAGAACAGCAAAGGGAAAGTCTGTGCCCATGATCCAGTCACTTCCCACCAGGCCGCTCTTCCAACACTGGGGATTACAATTAGACATGAGATTTTGGCACAAATTTGAACCATATCCTGGGCCATTCTCTATATGGAGATGATGCCTGAATATGATTTGGTGACTCAATCTAGCATCCAAGTGGCTCATTGTTGGGCAATTCTTCTTTAGTCTTCTTTAGGGCTAATTTTACTCATTCCTTTTGAAATTTGGATTGATTTACTTTTTGTTTGGTTTTAAGAAAAGCAAAATATCTAAATGCTGTTCTTGGCATAGCTTATATACATATACATGCATACACATGTGTAATTTTCTTCAGATCAAAATATGCATCCACATCATTCGTATTGCCATAATCAGAAATTAGTAATTTGAGGGGCAATGAATGACCTTATACCTAGATTTTTCAGAGTACAATATTACACAGTGTGTATTCATAAGAATGCTGCCTTTTAAAGAGGTTTTTTTAAAAATCATAGCTTATTTTTTATAGTTTCACTGGTCTGTCTTCCCTTTTCTCTCTTTTTTTCCCCCTTGAGAAGAGAGATTTCACATTTTTGTTAAGGGGCTCATAATTTCCTTATGAAATATGACAAATTTCACTTTCTCTTAAAAATTATTTTATTCACATTTTCTAGCTTTTCACCTTCAAATTCTTGTTAAAGCAAAATATTAATAGTACAGATAGCTGAAGTTGGCCTGAGTTTAGTTAACCTGAGGCTACACATTATATATATATATAAAATATTTATTTGTCATATGTAGCAAGACTAAAATGCAAAATTTTGCTTTTTATTTATTCTTTTCCAGTATCATTTACTGTAATTCTCACCCCATATTTATTCTTTTACTTCTCTTTCTGTTTCTCTCCTTTCTCCTCTCATTCTTTTTGTTTCTTTTCTTCTCCCTACCCTATCTTTTAGTTCCATACTTTTGAATTGCTATAGTAGACTCAAATCTAAGCAAGAGGTATATTAGTAAATTGTTCAGTCTTTTAACAAAGTATCAGTCAGAGAAGCACAGCCCAGGGATAAACCAAAAGCAGAAATAAAACTGAGGAATTAATAATCTAATTCGTGTTGTTTGCTTTACATTATAGGTGGTTCATTTCATAGCCTACATCTTCAATTTCTCAATTCTCATTAGATCTTTCTTAACAGCATATAAGACCATTCTAACTAGCAAAAATAGCTGAATCCTTTTACTCACTGCCCATCAGTTCATAAAGCCACTTGAATTCAGCTTTTTGCCCACACAACTGCACTAACTATATGCCTGCCAAGATCATCAATATCTCTACATTGTCAAATCCAGTGGTCAATTTTCAGTCCTCATTGTACTTAGCAACTTATGATACGTCTCTGATGCACATCTTCTGCCGTCCACAATCTCTGACTTTCCTTCTACTTAAGAGCTGATTGTTCATTTTTAGTTTCTTCAGTTTGTTCTTCTGTTCCTCACCATTTTGAGTCTCCTTTTTCTGTTTTGTTTACCCTCATTTTCTTTGTTATCTCATCTGGTCTTATGGCTTTAAATACAATGTTTATGCTGATAATTCCCTAATTCATATTTCCAGTCCAGACCTTTCTTCTGAACTCCAGGCTCAAATATTCAATTGCCTACTTAATGTCATGCTTGGATGTCTAGATGGTACCTGAAATCCAACGGATCTGATTAAACTCCTGATCTTTAACAGCTCCTACCTAAGCTATTCTCCCTACAGTCTTCCATCTTCTTTTCCTATAATTCCATTCTTCAGGTGCTCAAGCCAAGAACCAGTTGCTATCCTTGATTTCTCTATTTCTCTCACATCCTACAGGGATGACATGGGTTCATTTATGCCTGTCATGCCATTGATTAACATCCCTATCAAGAAAGTTTAGTCTGAGGTAAAAGACATCCAATTTGTATGAGAAGGGCCAACGTTGACATTCTTTGTACACAAAAAAGAATCCTGAGAAGAAACACAAAAGAGCTAAATAATACATTGCTATTGCAGCTCAAGCAGACTGGATAAGAGACCCATACCTAATCTCAAATCTTACTGTTATAAAGTCATTCTTTTTTTTTTGAGACGGAGTCTTGCTCTTTTGCCCAGGCCGGACTGCAGTGATGCTATCTCAGCTCACTGCAAGCTCTGCCTCCCGGGTTCATACCATTCTCCTGCCTCAGCCTCCCGAGTAGCTGGGACTAGAGGCACCCACCACCACGCCCAGCTAATTTTTTATATTTTTAGTAGAGATGGAGTTTCACCATGTTAGCCAGGATGGTCTCGATCTCCTGACCTCATGATCCACCCTCCTCGGCCATTTTTTTTTTTTTTTTAAGAGGGAGTCTTACTCTGTGGACCAGGGTGGAGAGCAGTGGCACAATCTCGGCTCACTGCAACCTCTGCCTCCCGGGTTCAGGTGATTCTCCTGACTCAGCCTCCTGAGTAGCTGGGATTACAGGCACCCGCCACCAAGCCCAGCTAATTTTTGTGTTCGTAGTAGAGGCGGGGTTTCACCTTGTTGTCCAGGCTGGTCTTGAACTCCTGACCTCAAGTGATCTGTCCACCTTGGCCTCCCAAAGTGCTGGGATTACAGGCGTGAGCCACCGCACCTGGCCTATAAAGTCATTCTTTTGCATCAAATAGTAAGACTCATTAAAGGCAGTGGTATTTTCTTTTACTGTCTACAAACCCTTATCCAAGAGCATTTTCTCTGTATTCCTTTGTGAGCACACAATAAATGGTAATTCAATAAGTGAATTTTCAGTTTCCAAAATAATAATCTGGAGCTATAAACATTGCTTCAAGAAGTAAATGTGGGTCAGAGAAAAAGGCAATACCATTCAACTCTTCTGGCCACTTGGTCACTGTGTTATCCTGAAGAAGCATAAACTACTTTCAGCATTATAGATTAAAAAAGAAGCCCCAGAACAACATCCACTTTTCTGAACGGCTCCTATGCCTCTGAAATGTGACATTTTGCTGTTGTTTCTTTTTGCTGTTTTTAATTACTGAGTCTATCTGCATGAAATAAGGATCTGGGTTGCCTAGGAGTTCATCTGCTCCTATTGCATATTCCACTTTTAACTACACATACTTCAATGCAGTTTTGCTTGCTGCCTCCAACATTTTGACAGACTTCCCCTCCTCTTCCTTCACTATCCTCCCATCACTCTCCAGGAGAGAAGGTTATTTTTAAAGTGCATGATCAATAGGCATTGGGGAGCAACTGAGGCATGAAGAGATCACACAATTGGGAATAAGGTACTAGGGACTGCTGAGAGAAGGAATGGCAACAGGCCATCTCAGAGATTGAGAAAGGAAAGGGTTTGTAACTCCCATTCAAGTATTCTGAGCTATCTCTTTGCACAGGTTTTTGTCTTGGAAGGAGTTCTTAACATAGTTCTTTAGCATTGCTTTAAGTTGAAGGAGATATAGGCCAAGTGCTGATAGTTACTTTTCAGGCCAAATAATGTTCCATTAAATCGAGTTTGCTCTGAGGATCTTGATAGTGTCTTAAATCTCCTGGTCAGAGTGCTGCTATTTGGTTTTTGATGCTTGTGATGCCTTTGCTGAGGGTTTGAATCAAGAACAAAACAAGTATTATCACAATGACTATAAAACATGACTATTCCATGATCAGACAAAGGAATGCTGTTAAGCAAAGAAGGCACCTAAGGAGAAATGTGGAGATGATCATGCACAGACCAGAATCACCATTGGAAAACCAACTCAAGAGGAGGGAATGGGTCATTTCTGCAGCATTCTTCATTGCATCACTGAGAAATCACAGCTCTGTTTTAGTTCTCTACTTGCCAACACAGGGAATATCTTCCCTTATGGAATTTTAGGTTTTATTTAATGGTTATTTATAAACTATTCTTTCTGTGCCAGAGAAGATGATTCATGACTCTAGCCCTGCTTTTTCTCTCCCTTGGTTATTAGAGGAAACTGAGTTGTTGCTTATCTCTTTAGCTTGGGATACCTTATTCTGCTCTTTTTATTTAATATATAATCTTTCCTAAGGGTTTCCTTATATTTCTGTTCATTTAGTAGATTTTTCTATTTTATTTAATTAACTTTATATTATCACATTCTAGTGAAATAATCATCACAAATCAGCCTAATACATTGTGCAAATGTTTTAAAAATTTACTTTGGCTGTGCATATAGCAAAGCAGGCTGTGGGTCAGCATTTGCTATTTGTCCTCAGCTGTTTCTTCTTTATATATAACTGATAAGACCCTGCTCCAATGTTAATCTTATATCATTAAAATTCTTTCCTAGAGAATCCTTCTTTGACTGAAGAAGCTTAGTGGTGACATTAATTGCAAATAAAAGACCATGACCTATTGTAGAATGTGGAATATCTCCTTAGAAGTGTCTGCCTTCATTATTGCAAACTTTCAGTAGTGACATAAAGATCTTTGTCCTGTGTAGATTCAGTTGCAGCCAGCAACAGAAGGCATATTTTCACTTTGAACAAAAGAACATTTATTTTCACATTCTGTGGCTGATGTTGAGTGATAACATTTTTGCATATCCTAAAATTTTTTACCCAGATGCTGTTTAAAGGCAAAAAGTGCTTTTACAGTAATTTTCTTTGTGAATGGAATTTACACTCTTGGCATGTGTTGCCTTTTCAATATGCCTGTCAAATTCTGAATAATAACCTTTGACAGTGAGTGAACAGAAACAAAACCAGAGGTTGTTTCATCTGTTCACAGCAACATTGTTTGTCATCTTTGCTTTTTTGGACAAATGCCATTCCACCTTAAATAAAAATATGATAAAATTCATGTTTTATAAGCAAGTTAATAGACTTTGATTATTAAGAAATATTCTAATTTTTCCAAGGCAAGAAACCTGTGATGAATGAACATTCAGTTGACAAAAGAAAAAATACGCCAATAAATATTTTTTTCATATTACTGTAGTGTTAAAAATTTTATAAAACTTTTATACGCCTTTATAAAAATGAAGCAAAGCTAAAAAGAAGATGCTGTATGTGTATGGGGTGAGGAATAAACAGAAAAAGTGTCCTTTGTCTTGGAAAGAACTGTAAAATCACCTATCTCCATATTGCCAAAGGGAATCACATATTGGGAAATTTAGGCTATATTAATATAATACCTATAAAAATCATTGAAATAGAAAAGATCTGGCTTTAAGCATTTTTCTAAAGACTTTTTCATGCTTGGTAAAAGTGGTTGGAATAAATTATTCTCTATTTTTAAGTAGTTAATTTGGTTATTAACCTAATTGGTACGGGCATGTGGATATAGCTTTATTAACAACTCAATTTCTCATGAAATAAAATAACCTAACAAACCCCAAGTATACTTATTGCAATACAGAATTTATTTTGCTTGAAGTTATTTTGAATTGAGCTGATAACTTATAACTTTGAATTGGGCTTATAACTGTTATGTTTTGCAAATCCCTGAAGATTATGAGATAGAAAAATCTTTGCATGGCATTGTATAAGATGCTGTAGCTGCATATCTTTAATAAATTGTGCTCATTTTGACAAGTTTATGGAAAAAATTGTATTAACTGCACAAAAACATTGTGATAAAAACAATAAAAGTAAAAAACACTTACTAACAATTGTACAGGCATTTAAATAATTGCTGTACTGTTTTCTTTCCTCAACAGTACAAATCAAAGTGGAGGAAAAAGAAGACGAGACTGAGGAAAGCTCAAGTAAGTGGTGATGGGCCACTTGGGATACATTTCCTATGGAATACCAGTAAACTCAAGGAATTTATCCTCTTGTGGACTTGAGCTACCATATATAAGCAGAAGTGTATGTGGATAACTTTTGATGGTCTCACAGGAGGAATCAAGTTCAGCAAACACCCTAGAGTCTATCCAGTTGGCACTGTAGGGGCCAAGACCATGTTCCCTTGATTGTTTGCTAAAAAATCAACAAGCAAAAGACATATTAATAGGAGAAAAGGCATATAATTTTATAGAACTTGCATTCATTAAAGCCTTAGGATGAAGACCCAAAGATACAGAAAATTGTCTATTTTTATGCTTAGGTTCAACAAAGTGTGGACAGCAGTGTAGAAATATGATTGGACAAAAAGGGTATAATCTAATGTTTACACACTGAGTGGGGAAACACAACAAGGCCTGTCTGCCTAGATTCTTCTTGGCCTCTCTAAGCATGCATTTCTTTCTTCTGGGTATGGGGCAGGGACCCTCTTTGGAATGAGGGTCTTATGATCTACACTCAAACAAGGTAGGTCGGATGATTTCTTGATGACCAGTTTTTACACAGACAGGGCAGAGGGAATGTTAGAGTAGTATTTTTAGGCTTTATGCATTTGAGAAGAATGTTTATTCTGCTGTTATTGGGTAGAATGTTCTGTATATGTCTGCTAGGTCTATTTGATCTATAATGTTGTTCATGTCTGCTGTTTCCTTATTGATTTTCTGTCTAGATGTTCTATCCATTATGGAATGTAATGTAGGGTATTGAAGTTTCCTACTATAATTATATTGCTGTGTATTTTCTCTCTTGAATTTCGTTAATGTTTATATATTTAGGTGCTCTGATGTTGGATGCATATATACTTATAATTGTGATATCTTCCTGGTAAATTGACCCTTTTATTACTATATAATGCTCTTATTTGTTGCTTATGGCAGTTTTATACTAAAAGTATATCTTGTCCGATATAAGTATAGCCACCCCTGTTCTTTTTTAGCTACCATTTGCATGGCATATCATTTTCTGTTCCTTCACTTTCATCCTATGTGTGTCCTTAAATCTAAGGTGAATCTTTTATAGTTAGCATACAGTTGTTTCTTTTCTTTGGTTTGTTTTTTAATTCATTCAGCCACTTTATGTCTTTTGATTGGGAAGTTCAATCCACTTAAACTTAAAGTATTATTGATAGAGCAAAACTTACTTTTGCCATTTTGTTCATTGTTTTCTGTCTTGAAGCTCTTTTGTCACTTTTTTATCTCGTGCTATTCTCTTTTATATTTTATTGATTTTTATTATAATGATATATTTTGATTCCTTTCTCTTTTTCTTTTGTGTATCTTCTATAGAAATTTTATTGTGGTTACCATAGGACTTACGTTCAACATCTTATAATTATAAAAGTCCTATTTTAAGCAGAAAACAATTTAACCTCAATTGCATACTAAAACTGTACACTTCTACTTTCCCTGACACTTAATGTTATTGACATCTTGATTTACATATTTTTATATTATGCATCCATTAACATATTCTTATAGTTACTCTTAATACTTTTTTACTTTTATAATACAATTAAAAGTTACCAATATACTGTCATTAAAGTATTATAGTATCCTGTATGTGTCTATATATTTACCTTTACCAGAGAGTTTTATATTTTCATGTGATTTTGTGTTGCTCTTTAGTGTCCTCTCTTTTCAACCTGAAGAACTTCCTTTAGTATTACTTGTAAGAAAAGTCTAAGGGTGATTAACTTAGATTTTGTTTGTCTGAGAGTCTTTATTTCTCGGTCATTTATAAAGGACAGACTTGCTGAGCATAGCGTTCTTGGCTGTCAGGTTTCTTCTTTTCAGCACTTTTAAAATATCATCCTACTTTCTTCTGGCCTGCATAGTTTCTGCTAAGAAATGATAGTCTTATGAAGGTTTCCTTGTACATGACAAGTTGCTTTTCTGTTTCTTTCAAAATTCTGTCTTTGTCTTTGACTTCTGGCAATTTAAGTATAATATAACTTGGTGTGGATTTATTTGGGTTCACATAATTTAGGGTCTGTGGGCTTCCTGAATCTGAGGGTCCATTTCCTTCCCCAGATTTGGGAAGATTTTGGCTGTTATTTTCTTTGAATAGTCTTCCTGGCCTTTTCTTTCTTTTATTCTCCTTCAGAAGTCCCATAGTGTATACATATTGGTCTGCTTGTTGATCCCTCATAAAACTTTCTTCACTTTTTCTTATTCTTTTTATGGTTTTTCTCTTCTAACTATAATTTCAAACATCCTATGTTTCAATTTGGTAATTCTTTCTTTTGCTTGATCGAATCTGCTGTTAGACCTCTGTAGTGAATTTTTGTTACTCTATTCTTCAGTTATTGTGTTCAGTTATTGTCTTGTACTCTTCAATATTTATCTCTGGTTATTTTTATATTTTTATTTCTGTTGAAATTCTCACTTTGTTCATGCATTTTTCTTCTGAATTTGTTGAGCATCTTTATGAGTTATTTTTAATAGTCTGTTAAGTAATTCATATATCTCCATTATATTAGGGCTGGTTTCTGGAGCTTTATCTTCTTCTCTTGTTTGGGGCATGTTTTCCTGTTTCTTTGTTTTTCTTGATTTTGTTTGTTTGTTTTGGTATCCATATATTAGAAAAAACCAGTTCTTTTCCCAGCCTTCAGGAGAAGGATTAGCCTTGTACAGGCTCACCAATGAGCCAGGCCAGAGATTCTTGGGCCTCTCAAACATTTCCTGTGCATGCATTATCTCTGGACTTGTGTGTGTAAATTCCCAATAAGAGGGATTTTTCAGCTGACCTTTTTCTTTTTAAGAATTCATAATCTCTTGTTCCCTCCAGTGTCCTTCTGTCATAACATGTGTCTTCTGAGGAAGCAGCATGTCCTGAGTTCTTTTTTTTGTTTCCAGTGGCCCCTAGGCATCAACAGCGTGCTGGGTCCTGTCCATGCTCTGAGACTGGACATTCCCTTAGGCAGCCTCCTGAAAAGTCTGAACATAGGGTATATATTTCAGTCTTTTATTTCCCATTTCAGGGGCAAGTCAAGGGCTGGAATTCTTGCCAATTGTGTCATGCTGAACTGGGGGAAGGGGTTCTGGTGAATGAGTACAAACTAATTCAAAACTTCACCTTTGTTCTCCGTGGCCCTGGGCCATCTAGAATATGCTGGGTCCTATTAGTGCTCTAGGAGACAAGTGGGACAGAAGCCAGTCCAGTCATTTTTTCCAAAAGTTGGAATGTTGGATGCACTATCCAACTGTTTTTCTTCCCAGAGAGGTGCAGATTTCGTGTTTATCATCTGGTCACTCTGTGCTAAGGTGGGGGAGTGGCTATTTGAGTGAGGCATACTATTCAAACGGCTATCTTTGCTCTCATTGGTTCCCAACCAGAGGTCTTTTCCTGTCAGTGATCAGATTCTGGCAAGACAGAAACCAGTCCTTTGGGAACCTCCAGAAAAATCAGAATGTTGGACACATGGTTCAGTTGTTTTCTCCCCTCCCCAGGGAGAAACTGGGAGATAATGGTTTCCTCCCAATTGTATGGTGTTGTGTTAGCAGAGAGGGATTATGGTGTGAGGGTGTGCCAGATTTTTCTACCAGCTACCTAGCTGATTTTGGGTTCATCTAGGGTGCAGGCACCTTTCAACTAGTTTCTGAATTTCTCACGAAGGGAGCTTATCTCCACATTGTAGTTGAACTTTTATGTCCATGAGGGAAGGCCAGTCCAGGGCTTCCTATTCTGTCATCTTGTTGATGTCATCCCAGTAGTTTAGTTTTAATACAAAAAATACTAAAATTCAGAATACCAAGTAGCTGCTTGGGTTTGTGAGTTATTAGTGGGTGAATTGTTTCTCGCCTCCTGTCAAGTTTTTGTCGTTTCTTTAATTAGTGACTAATGTGGCTAATAAAAGCTGGGTAAATATTCAGAATGCCACGATGGGGTTCAAATAACATACATTTGCCACAATATTAAACAAACAGAAACTCACTCTTGATTTGGATGACAGAATATATATACAGTTTTCCAAGCCCAGTTAGAAAAGTTATTACAGGCCGGGCACGATATCTCACGCCTGTAATCCCAGCACTTTGGGAGGCTGAGGCAGGTGAATCACTTGAGGCCAGGAGTTCAAGACCAGCCTGGCCAACATGGTGAAACCCCATCTCTACTAAAAATACGAAAAATTAGCTGGGTGTGATGGCGCACACCTGTATTCCCAACTACACAGGAGGCTGAGACAAGAGAATCGTGTGAACTCTGGAGCTAGAGGTTGCAGTGAGCCGAGACTATGCTATTGTACTCCAGCCTGGGTGATAGAACAAAATTATGTCTCAAAAAAAAAAAAAAAAAAGTAAAGTTATTCTGTTTTTTTCTCTCTGCTACCTGACATTTAGTAATATATGTAATATTTAGATCTTATACCTGAAATATCAATAAAAAAGTTTTAACAAGTGGTAATTAAAGATAATTTTGAAAAAATAAAATGATGACTCACACGTATGTGAAAAGAACATATTTAACTAATAAAACAACTTGTGAGATGCTATAATCAGTTCAAAGGAAAGTCCAAAGAATAAATACATTTATAGATAATAAATATCGAAATGATTGTACAAATGAAAGCAAAGTTGTTTTTTGAAAGGGGGCTTGTCTCTCCTTTGGAAAGAGTTCATTTGTATGTCTACAGATAAAAAGTGTTTTGTATTGCTATATATGGTTACGTATAATTTTCAAAGTTCTCATATAGTTCTCATAAAATCAGAATCAGATAACACAGAAAGGTATGCTGCAGATAATTCATAGTTTTCCATTGAAATATAATTTTTTCTCTGGGGTAGCCTCTATTTAAGGGAGTAATGATAACTGTAATATTTAATTTTTTACAATAGTTTATGCTAAATGTTGGAAGTTAGGAGCAATAGAAATGAAACTGAAATAGTAATGTTATGTTATAAACTTTGTGAAGGAAATTTTATCTTTTATCTTAATTATCTCTCTATTCTTTGCCTGGAAGTATCCTAAAACTTTATGAACACATGAGGCATTCATTGTTAGTTGATGATTAAACAAAATAATGCTATCATTATTCTCAATTTTACATTAAATTTATAAGTTACCTATTTCTATTCATAAGAAATAAATGATCAAGCAAATGTGTATACTACTATTTTTTTTTAAAGAAAAGAACAAAAATATTGAGAGAAAAGGAGAAAAATATTTAGAATCAAGAATGAAGAAAATTTAAATTGGGAGGAACATCAAAGTTTGAATGAATTTCTCCAAAATTATTCTAGTTTGTAGCACCTCTTTAATGTTCCTCTTCTTTGTTCTAAGATAGAAGTAGCAATAAATATGAAGTGGTTAATCACTCAACAATTATGTAATGGAATGGTAATCTCTAAACTTGGACTTACTTGAATGGTCTTAGAGGTCATGGTATGATGTTAACCACCAAGCTATTTAGTTACTCAAGTAAATGAAGACTAGAACTTCTTCAAAAACTTATTAAAATTTGGGAATCCACATTCACCTATTTGAGTCAATGAACCACAATGGAAATGGAAATCTAGATACGTTTATTTAAATGATGGGCTATGAAATATGTATTCCATGATGCATCCCATCATGATGTGGAGAATTGCTAGACTGTGCTGTCAGATGTGTAATAATAGTTATTAAAAACTAAGAATAAGCTTGGTAGTGGGAGGAAGCATTTTCTGACATTACTCATTGAATCAAGTGCTATGTTTAGGTGAAGAGGAAGAGGAGGAGGAAGATAAGCTACCTCGAAGAGAGAGCTTGAGACCAAAGAGGAAACGGACCAGAGATGTTATCAATGAGGATGACCCAGAACCTGAACCAGAGGATGAAGAAACAAGGAAGGCAAGAGAAAAAGAGAGGAGGAGGAGGCTAAAGAGAGGAGCGTAAGTTAGTTCTCAGAGTCTTTCAAAAGTTCCAATGCTGAAGAAGATCACTCCTTTCAGATACTCTTTGACCTTCAAATTGGTAATTAAAACTGCTTTTAGAAAGACAGCCTTGATCTGATGATGCTATTTTATTCTACTTAATTAAATGTATTTTAATGGTCAAAATAGAACTTTAAAATGAATATATATTAAAAATGGACCATGAGAAATTCTCTTATGAAGGATCTGAATTATCAAGGTCATTGACATATTACAGTTAATTTAAATATTTTAAAATTTCCCCACTAATTGTTTGCATTGTTATCTAGGTTAAGTAGAAACTCCTAAATAGTGAGCACACATCACTTTATCTTACAGAGCAGGGGTTGGAAAATTATGGCTAAATCCAGCCCAAGAGGTAAGAATGGTTTTTATAGCTTTAAAGGGTCATTAATAAAAAGCAAAGACAAATAAGGGACAGAGTTGTATATCTCACTCAAAGCTTAAAATGTTAACTATTTGGCCCTTTACAGAAAGAAAGTGTGCTAGCGCTTGTTACAGAGGATTTGGGTTGTCATTTTCTTTTTAATACAGCTCAATATCTTTTAGTTCCACCAAGAAAATATTTTAGTAAATGCTGACTTTGTGTAGAATAATTCATTAAATGCTGTTTAGGAAAAATCCAAGAAAATACTTTTCTTCTTTTTGCTTTTTGGAAATTTGCAGATAGCAGGCAGGTAGGAAAAGTGTGTGTGTAAAACACCTCTAATTAAAGAGAAAACCTAGACCCTTTGGAAAGAATGCCAGAGAACAGCCAACCTGTTCCACAACTCACAGGTAATAGGGCCATGTGAGTTGCCATCAGGTGGTGGAATCTCCTCCAAACACTCCTAGGACTTTGAAGCATGAGCAACTTTCTAAGATGTCCTCCCAAGATGACACACTTCTGTACTCAATAGCTCTAACTATTGTGTTATTCCTTATAAATGATTGTCATTAAAAACAACTGAATGAAAAATTTGTCAAGTAGAGAAGCTTAGCATTAACAAACAATGGTTTCTTTTAGAATAAGAATAACCCCATCTACTTCATGTCTAAGTTTTCCTCCTCCTCTTCCCCAGCTTTTCCTTTCTCCCTTTTGAATACCAAGACAAAACTTGCTTTTAAATTTTGATTCTAGTATTTTTGATTTATATCTGCTTTTAAAGTTTCTTTATGCTTTATTCCTTTCAAAAATAAAATGCAACACCTTTTTATGTCCCATGTATTACTATGATTGTTAGTTCCATTATTATGTAGTAATAGTTCCTATTTAGCAAAAATTATGCTTTCCAACGGTGGTATTTCATTGAGAAAACATCACCAATTGATGTATGCATGATATAGGTTGTGTTCCAAAATTTGCTTTTCCTCTCTATTTATGCCTCAAAAAAATCCTTTTAAAAAGATGAGTTGGGCAGAAATTCCTCTGCTCTCTTCATCTGCTGATGGCCCTCATGGCAACTGCTCAACTTCTAGGAAATGGGGCCATGTGAAGCAACTGGATCCTGTGGCTATGACAGCGTCTCTTCCTAGCTGGCCTCACTTTCATTTTGATCTTGAGAATCAAGATCCCTTACCTCCCACTCTTCCACATAACCCAACTGTCTCCATAGGTTTTGCAAATTGTATTTTTGCTGTGACAATTTGTGCATCTATTATAAATAGTATCAGAAATTAGTTGTGATTATTGATAGTTCTGTTCTCTATTTTAGAGTCTATTTTCTATTGTTCATTTTGAAGATAAACATCTTTTTTTTAAAAGAAAATCTTAGATAATATTTTTAAGAAAGATTAGTAGGCAAATCAGGGCACAATTATTTAGTTTAATTAATTCGGGGTACTTTTTATTTAACTATTCAAGTAATGCCTCAGGGAATTTCCCTTGTATTGACACAACATTTGAAATCAACTAAAACCAAGGTTGTAATGCTAACTATCTTTGGAGGCAGTTAAAAAAACACTGCCTTGTTAGACATTTTGGAGTATTTCCAGTAATATTACAGGCTTTTCCTGACCCAGTTTTAAGTGGATAAGTAATATATTCATAGCAGTGAGAAATTCAGCATATTATGCCTTCTTTTTCCTAACAACTGTTGTTTAAATATATCAAACTTAAGATAGAAAACCATTCTTGCACAGATTAGCCTGAAAATTTAGATGAGGCATGCCTATGCCTTTTAATATGATTAGCCCTTTCTTTGAGTGATTCTAGAAAAGCAGATTTCCTGTAATGCTGGTTAGAAAAGTATTTTAATTACCTTCATATTTGAGGGTAACTTATGTGTCAACAACTGTACCCTGTAACACAGCCTGATCCTCCTGGTGAAATAAACAATTAACAACAGAGACTTAAAAGATATACCAATCTGGGATCATTTAGTACAGGAATAAACGTTTTTCCATACCATAATAATCTCAGAGGTACTTGTTACATTTTAGTGTACTTTGAGCACTGGGTTTATGATGATAAACCTGAGCAATCCAGAAAAGTTTTGTACACATATGCTCATTCAATAAGTTATTTACCCAGCTCTACTTTTGTGCAACCTAATTTGCTTATATCTTTGGGATACTTGGATATGAACACGTAATTGCCCGCAATCTTGCAATCTTCAAAAGTCCGTAATATAGTAAGGGATAGGCCACTTAGATACAAATTATTATGATATAAGACAGTATATGTGTCCCAGAGAAATACAAACAAAGTAGCTTGGAGTCTCAGAGAGGTGAAAACTGTTCTCACAGGGATAATTAGAAAAGGGATTATTAAAGACATTTCATATGATTTTCAAAGGACTTGAAATTTGGACAAGATGAACTTATAAACTATTTAATTAGTGTTAGAATTGTTTCTATTAAAGAGTTTCTGAAAGTTGGCCTGTAGGTTTAGTTACCTGGCAAATCCACACATCAAATAGATAATTCTTTCATTCTTTGGTGATGTTGGATTAGAGATGCTGTTTTACATGTGATTCTTAATGGAAGTTCAGTAATGTAAAGCTTTAAGGTAATTATATGTAAATATCATGAATTATTTTGAAATGGTTGGCAAGTTAAAGGCTTACCATATCAAGCAATTAAATTATTAAGCATAAAGATTTTTTCTAATTGACTTTATTACTGATAATTTCTTGCCATCTGTTTTATTTTATTTTTGCTAGTTTCTGAAAATATTTCAATAAAACTGCTATCTATGTAATTTAAAGTTATTTCTATGTTTGCTTGGAAACAATTGTAATAATTTTAATTAAAACACATCTTTACCTCCTAAGACAAACTAACCCACATATCATTCTAATTGGCAAATTAAAAAAAAGTTGTGGATATAGATGGGGTAAAAAAAAAATCCTGAAAAATTTTATGCCATGGCTGCACAGCATCATAGGCTTTTATATGAAAAACACCAAATAATTAAAATAGAAACAACCCAATGGCTATCAGAGATATATCTTAGAAGAGTGTACTTCCCTGGTTCTCTTGAACCATGATGATTATTCTAAGCAAAATGTTTGAATTGTCCAAAAAACAAACTGTCGATAGGAAGTGTTATTTTAAAGGGTTAATATGAATTTTTGTTTCAGTAATCACAGCATGATTAAAAACTATAGATTGGTGGCAAAGAAAGGAGATTGAAAGTCATTTTGTAAGGTGAACTATAAAACTGTGGCTATGTTCTGTTCCTTAGCTAGAACTTTAAAAAGCAGCTTTTGCCTTATTTCTACTGTGTCTAGTCATAAATTATTTTTCTGAGTAATACCAAATTGGATTACAATTTTTGTTATCGGTCAGTATCTAGTGAGGGGAGAAACTTCAACAGTTAATTGAACAGAGAGAATTTAATAAGTGAATTGTTAGAAGGTATAAATGTTAATTAGACTGCAGAAAATGTAAAAAGAGAACACTAAAGTATCATAGTGACGGTAACTACTGGAAGCAGCTGCCATCCCAAGGGCTGGAGGAACAATGGAAAGGGTTGAAATGAAAACACTGTAGTGTAGAGGAAAGACCCTAGGAGCTGAAACTCAGGCCTCTGCAGAGGGGCTGATGCTCTGTGGTGCTGTTTCTATGGGAGAGGTGATGAAGCTGGTTCTGCTAGTGTTGGTAATATTGGTGATAGGGATTCACTTGCAGTATGGCAAGGACTCTCAGCTCCAGGAGTGAAGAAGAGATGCTAAGGAGGAAGTGTCACCCCACAAAGCAAATAAGAAGCAGAGAGGAAGCCACAGGAAAGATGGAGACCCTCTTCAGTATCCCCTATTGTCAGAGTCTACATTGACCCAGCTAACAAAGCAGAAATATGACTCACAAAATACCAGCCCCAGCACCACAATATTAAAGTGTAGGAGGGTGTGTTTGAAGTTGGGACAATAGCTTAAAAACTGAAATAATCTATTACCAAAAAGCTGATCTCTACAATATGGTATTGCATGCCTCGATTTAAAATTATGTTGCTCTTGTTTAGATTTCGTTTTCTTTGAGTTCTGGACTGTATAGTGTTTTTGTAATACTAGGAACACAGAAAAGAAAAGCTACATCTCATGCTCAGTAGGAACTAAATTCATTTGAAGTCTCTTCAAAGAATTCACTTCCACCAAATATATTGCAAGGTGAATTTTACCAACTGAAGTTATAAGTTTAATTAACAGATAACATTAATTTACCTTTGAGAAATAGATTTTTGTTTTTCCTGATTTTAATTTTTCTTTCTTTCTTTCTCTTGAGACAGGGCTAACAAAATTTTTAAGGGCAAAGACATCTTCACCCCTAATTTATTATCCTTATTGAGAAATAAAATATTTAAATGAAATGTAGACTTGAGGGAAGGTATTCAAGGGAACAAAGAAGAGAGGGAAATATCTTGATATACCTGTAATTATTCTTTCCACAGATTTTCTAGTTCAGAGTGTCTGAGGCTCTAGACATAAAAGAATTGCTTAGGCCGGGTGTGGTGGCTCACGCCTGTAATCCCAGCACTTTGGGAGGCTGGGGTGGGTGGATCACCTGAGGTCAGGAGTTCAAGACCAGCCTAGCCAACATGGTGAAACCCCGTCTCTAATAAAAATACAAAAATTGGCCAGGCAAGATGGCAGGTGCCTGTAATCCCAGCTACTGGGGAGCCTGAGGCAGGAGAATTGCTTGAACCTGAGAAGCGGAGGTTGCAGTGAGCCGAGATTGTCCCACTGCACTCCAGCATGGGCAACAGAACAAGACTCTGTCTCAAAAAAAAAAAAAAAAAAGCCCGGCTCATGCCTGTAATCCCAGCACTTTGGGAGGCCGAGGTGGGCGGATCACCTGAGGTCAGGAGTTAGAGACCAGCCTGGCCAAGATGGTGAAACCCCATCTCTACTAAAAATATAAAAATTAGCCAGGCTAGGTGGTGGGTGTCTGTAATCCCAGCTACTTGGGAGGCTGAGGCAGATTGCTTGAACCTGGGAGGCAGAGGTTGCAGTGAGCCAAGATCACAACATTGCACTATAGCCTGGGTGACAAGAGCGAAACTCCGTCTCAAAAAAAAAAAAAAAAAAAAAGGGTTAGTTCAGATTCAGGAAGGCAAACACTACTGCTTAAATTATAAATTCATAACTGCATCCTGATATCTGCCTTCCTCAAGTACCAAAGTCAAGCAAAGCTTAACTTTATTAAGGTGTTTCTTTTTTACTTTTAAAGAGAAGAAGAAGAAGAAATTGATGAAGAGGAATTGGAAAGATTGAAGGCAGAGTTAGATGAGAAAAGACAAGTGATTGCTACTGTCAAATGCAAACCATGGAAGATGGAGAAGAAAATTGAAGTTCTCAAGTATGGTGCCACTTTTTATAAGTAGAAACACTTTCCCTGATACTGATTTTCTAAATCCTCTGAATATTTCATATATATATATATATATATATATATATACACATATACTGTATATATAGTATATGTAATTCTATATATATCATTTATATGTGACTCATTATATATAATGGTCACAGTCATAAACATGTATATCATATTTCTGCATATATACCCAAATATATGTATATTCACATATATCTGTTCCTTATCACTAGAGAGACTGGGCTAATATTTATAAATTGGAAGCAACTCTGAGAAATTATTTAGAGTCTTTTAAATTCTTTGGTCATCTTTAATCATTTGTTCCTTAAACTGGAGTTTCCTTAGCTTAATACATTTGTTACCATCTCTTTGAAAGAGATAATATATTTGAATTTTACAAGTTTGTGTGGATTGCACACTCTTGTTTCTCTTCAGGGCCCTGGTCTCAAATGAACTTTTCATGTGACAGCTCACATTAAAGCACAGAGAAGATGCTAGGCCAACAGAACAGTAAATAGGATTCCAATTAAAGGTTATGCTAATAGCTATTCCCCGAACATGTCAGTGACCCAGTTTCAGTCTTATGTTGATGCTAATGTGGATGCAAACACAGTCAGAGCACACAGATTTATAAACTCTTCATATGAAAAGTCAAGTGATTATCCTATTCTTGGGGATGGGATGATTCACCCCTGAGGATCACACTATATTTCCCTGCCCTGGTGGTTGGGGGAGGAGGAAAGGGCAGGTAAGGGGAAACTGTTTGTGATAACAGCTATGTTTGCATCTCCTAGTTTTGCCAAAGATTGCATTCTTCCATAAATCATTTTTATAAATAGTAGTAAGTTTTAAAAACTATCCCCTCACAAGCCTATTTAACTCGTAATGCTGTAAAAATGATAGTATAGTATTATTGTCTCTGATGATGAAAACAAGAACTGAAATAGCTATCGGGATAATTCACTTCTAGTCTTGGTTCTGCAAGAGGTTGTGTGCTATTTAAAGGTATCGCTTAATCTCCTGAAGCTTTAGTTACCTCATATCCAAAATAAAGAAAGGTATTCTATATCTTCTCTGTGTGCTTGAAGCGTAGCCATCATTTATAGTATTTTTGTTTTGTTTTGTAGAGTAAGGTTTTCCAAGTCCTAAACAATGGTTTTCCCAGAAAACTTTTGCAACACCACAAAATTGTAGTCTGGGAACTCCCTTTGCATGCTCATGTACACATCCATCATAAATGAAAGCAAAGGCAAGCAGCATCCCACGTTCCACAGAGCTACAAAGTTTGTGTGTGCATGCTCATGTGTCTGTACGTTAAAATAATTTTCATTTAGTGAAGTGATAATGATGCTAAATTATAGGTTTTAAAAATATTCTTACCAGGCAAAATAGAAGTTTGGCAACCCTATGTGATCCCCTCAAATATATTTGAAATATTAATGGCCCATAAAATCCCCAAACCTGGGAACCACAGGTAACTATATATAGAAAGCTTAAAATTGGAGCGATATTGTGAACTTCTAAAATATATGATTGAATAAAAATTCCAAGGACTACCTTTCCTTTCCAACTGCACGGAGGTGTAGAAATACCCCCCTGGTCTTTGCCTGTATCTCTCGTGCAGGATAGTGGAGGAGACAACAGCTTCAGATTTGAGTTAGTATCTCAGATCTCCCATTTAATAGCTGTGCACATTTGATCGAGTTGTGTAGTCTCTCTACACAATTCAGGTTCCTTATGAAATTATACCTTATTGACAGAGTTTTTGGAATTATAAAGTGAGATAATTTATGTAAAACACAGTGCCAGAAGATGGCACATAGCTGGGAAACCTAAGTTGTAGTTATTACTTCGTCTCAGAACAGACTTGATGCCTGATCTCTGAAGGGTGACAAGAGAGATGGAGAGAATTTGGGACCTGGCAAGTCTAGGTGGGAGCAGACCTAGTCACAATCAGACCCCAGAAGCCTTGTGGGATGGTGACACATTGGTACTAGTTTGGATAAACAATAAGATTTTGAGGGTGCAATAGAAGGAAGTAAGGCATTTGACAATTTAACAAAATCCAGGACCAGACCATTCTCAGATCTTCTAAAACATAGCCATAGTCCTGTGACAGATTTCAAGGTCTCAGGCCTTGGTCTGGAGTCCAAGAGTTAAGCAAATTTTAGCAATGGGGAGAGACAGGCATTAGCATTGGAAAGAAGGACAATACGAGCCCTTAGTACGAAAGCAGACACCGACAATGAGGAGACTGCACCTGACTCTAATCTAGACTATAGGGGTCTGTCCGGTGAGTGCAGTGGGGCTCGGTCATGCAAGTCCCCCCCGGTTCAGCCTTCTCCTGCCTCACTCGGTGGGATCGATCTCCTGACCTCGTGATCCGCCTGCCTCGGCCTCCCAAAGTGCTGGGATTACAAGCGTGAGCCACCGCGCCCGGCTGACTATAGGTTTTTTTATTTGGCCCACATGTTTTTTGTTTCTTTTTCTTTTATTTTTTTTTAATCGTGGCAATATATACAATACAAAATTCACCATTTTAACCATGAAATGTATTTTCTTTATCATATTTTTTTCAATATTTTAAAAAATTTAAATTACTTTTTTTTTTCTAGAGACAGGGTCTTAACTCTGTTGCCCACGCTGGAGTGCAATGGTGCAATCTTAGCTCACTACAGCCTCAATCTCCTGGGAGCAAGGGATCCTTCTGCCTCAGCCTACCAAGCACCTGGGACTATATGTGCACACTACTATGTTTGGCTAATTTTTTCTTTTTGTGTAGGGGTGGGGTCTTACTATGTCACCCAGGCTGATCTCGAACTCCTAGCTTCAAGCCATCTTCCTACCTCAGCCTCCCAAAGTGCTGAGATTATAGGCATGAGCTACTGCACCCAGCCTCAGTCTTTTAAAAGTGGGAGTAAAATATTCAGATGTTCAGCTTTTCATGAACAAGTGGAAGATTTGGTCCTACATTCTTCCATCACAGTAACAGCTAGGACTAAGCACGTGGCCTCTATTAATGGGGCACTCCTTTTTCAATTTGCACCATTCTCAAACAATCCATATTACTCGTTTATGCTACTTGGCTGGACCTTGTAGACATTCAGATTTGCTGCCTCCTACCAGTGCAGCTGGGGAACAAGCTAGGCATGTTACCAAGACGGTGATTCAGATCTTCAAAGCCAAAGTCAGCTCACAGAATGGAAGCACAAATTTAGTCCCAGAGAAGAAACAACTGTGACTTCTCACTTGTCAGCAAGGCTCACAGTCTGGTGATGATTTTCCATGGCCAGAAGTGGTTTCTGCCTTGTGGCTGCACCTGTGGGTTCCAGCTGGTGCCATGGCCGGGGCCAGCCTAATTCTTTTGGTTTCAGTCTCTGTGATGAAGTTGTTGGTACTTAAGTGCCGGACTTATCTCTCTTTGAATGCTCTATTGAGCTTTTTTTGAATGCTCTATTGAGCTTCTCCCCACCAGATTCCAACTACATTATTAGACAAGCGGTCAGTACTTCACAGAACATGCAGGTAAATGTTTCTCTACCCCAATGCCATCTAATTTTGAGAGCGTGTTTCTAAGGATTATGTTATTAATATTCCCCAAATTAGCCGGCATCATCGCTCCTGGCTAAGTCTGTGAAACCCAAGATACTAGGCTCAGTGTAACTGGAAGAGATGGTTTGATCACAGGTTTGAATCTGTGCCTGGGTTTGAAGCCTTCTTGTTCTGGACTTGGAGAAAGTTTTGAAACTTCTAAAAGATATTTTAGACAGGGTCAGGGTTTTAAGATATATTTTAGAGTAAGCCTTAGGAATGGCGACTTATGGTTCTGAGGGTGTTATGGGAGACTCAGAGATAGTTCCCACATTTTTAAAGAGCATCTACCATTAGGAACACGAGCACACTCAGGGCTTAAGGTCAAAAGATGGTTGATATAAGTGGTTGCTACATAGCCAGGCAGCTCTAGGAATTGGTTGTGAATCCATATTAACCCTCAAACATGGCTCAGGAACTAGAGTTCAGCATTTTCGAGATAGTAGAATTGGCTCTATACAGCTGAAAGGAAGCCATCTCCTTTCCCTCATCACTGTGGAAACTGTGATTTTCATTCTATGTTTTATTGTATATTAATACAATTTCACACATTCCTGTAGCCTTAAAGCTATTGAATGATAATCTCTTGGTGGAAAGGCAGGTGTGTCTGGCCCAGACCAGGAATGTATATTTTTATTTTTTGATCTAAAACTTACTGATATATAGTCAGAATGAAAGCTGCTGTTTTCATTTCTGAGAGACAGAAAGCTCCACTAAACAGAACACTCAGCTCTACAGATGATTTATACAATGAGGAAGAGTGCGTGTGGGGATTTGGAGGGAGGTAAGGGAAACTGTCATATTTTCCAATTATTTGAAAGTCAATTTCTATTTTTTATTAATCACTTCATTTAAAAATATCCATTAATTAGAATACAAAGTATAATCTGTTTTTAAGCTGTTCATGGGTTTCACTCAGAGGTTTTATGACTAGATCTTTCCTACCTATAAGAGGTCGCAGCACTTACCTGATAGCAGCCACCACAAGTGAAATAAAATACCCAGGTAGAAAGTAGCAGGTCTACTTATTACTTGTCTTGAAACCTAAGACTTTTAACTGTATCAGAACATTATATGTGGTAGATTAAAAGTCCTCATGACTAAATCTAAATAAGCAACCTCCTTATTTTGTTACAGTAGAATAGGTTTTAGACTGAAAATTGAGACTTGGACTTTGAGCTAAGTGCTTCCTATAACTTCTCCTCTTTGAACCTCAGTTTATTCAATTATAAAACAGATCAATTGGATTGTGGACCATGGTCTTCAAACTGCTGTCCTCCAAAGTCAAGCAGTTTGGTGAAATCAAATCAGGGCAGAGGAGGCAGAGGTCACAGGGAGAGCTACTGGGCCACAATGCCAGCTTCAAGAACAGACCTATGGATTCTCTCTTCTACACAGTGTACTTCCATATAAAGCATTGATTGGAAGAAAGAATGCTTCTGTGGCTATTAAAATAAAAAAACAGTTTTAAAAACCCACTTAGCTGGATATTTAAAGAAACTTATTTTGGAGAAGGGACAGTTCTAACATTTCATGAGTCTACAAATTAGGATACAGAAACACTCCAAGTATACTTTTGCAGGGAATTGGCTTTTGGTAGACACCATTTTAAAATGATTTATTTTGATAACAAAAATGTTTATGTAGCTATTATACTGACTACTTTAATTTCTGAGCTTTGTAGCAACTCTGACCCAATGTTTCTGGGAGTTGTCCGTTGGCTGGCTAGGCCTGGTGATTTATTAATGAGACACCCAGTAAAGCCAGGAAAGTTATCCTCAGATTTCATTCACACTTAAACAGGTGCTTCAAACTGTCAGCTGGCCATTAAGGTAACATTCCTCCTTACTCAATCTCCCTTGATCTTTTCACACTTCTTTTCATTTGTTTGTCTGTTTTTTATTTTGTTTTATTTTTTAGTTGGGAGAATGAATACATTTCTAGGAAAGTGAAAACAGACCATGGTTGATTAATGGAGCTGTTGGGAAAACTTTGGGAAAACTATTTATTTGGTTTCCATTCTCACCCTTTCTCTCCTGTTTTCTTGGAGCTTAAGATTTTCACAGGCAAGAATCATGGTTTATACTTTAGTTCATGAAGGTTTTTCTCTCATCTGTCATTGTGAAGGAATAAAAGATGCTACACAAGAGGACATTTAAGCATGTGAACACACCCACCAACATACCCTCAAACCATTCTGGATTATTTTCTTTTTTAAATTTTATATTTCCATAAATTTTTGGGGAACAGGTGGTATTTGGTTAAATCAGTAAGTTCTTCTATGGTGATTTGTTAGATTTCGGTGCACCCATCACCTGAGCAGTATACACTGAACCCAATTTGTAGTCTTTTATCCCTCATCCCAATCCCATCCTTTCCCCAGAGTCCCCAAAGTCCACTGTATCATTCTTATGCATTTCCATCCTCATAGCTTAGCTCCCACTTACAAATGAGAACATATGATATTTGGTTTTCCATTCCTGAATTACTTCACTTAGAATAATAGTCTCCAGTTGTATCCAGGTTGCTGTGAATGCCAATATTTCTTTTTCTTTTTCTTTCTTTCTTTCTGTCTTTTTTTTTTTTTTTTTTGAGATGGGGTCTTGCTCTGTCACCCAGGCTGGAGTGCAGTGGTGTGATCTCAGCTCACTGCAACCTTCACCTCCCAGGTTCAAGCGATTTTCCTGCCTCAGCCTCCTGAGTAGCTGGGATTACAGGCATGCGCCACCACACCCAGCTAATTTTTGTATTTTTAGTAGAGTCGGGGTTTTGCCATGTTGGCCAGGCTGATCTTGAACTCCTGACCTCAGGTGATCTGTCCACCTTGGCCTCCCAAAGTGCTGGGATTACAGGCGTAAGCCACCATGCCAGGCCCTAATGCCAATATTTCACTCCTTTTTATGGCTGAGTAGTATTCCATCATGTATATATACTACAATTTCTTTATCCACTCATTGACTGATGGACATTTGGTCTGGATTCATATTTTTGCAATTGTGAATTCTGCTGCTATAAACATGCATGTGTAAGTATCCTTTTTGTTTAATGACTTCTTTTCCTCTGGGTAGATACCCTGTAGTGGGATTGCTGGATCAAATGGTAGTTCTACTTTTAGTTCTTTAAGGAATCTCCACCTTGTTTTCCATATTGCTAGTTTACATTCCCATACACTGCTACATTCTACAGCAGTGAAGTGTTCCCTTTTCACCACATCCATGCCAACATCTATTGTTTTTTGATGTTTTGATTATGGCCATTCTTGCAGGTGTAAGGTGGTATTGCATAGTGGTTTTGATTTCCATTTTCCTGATCATTAGTGACATTGAGCATTTTTTCTTAAGTTTGTTGGTCACTTGTATATCTTCTTTTGAAAATTGTCTATTCATGACCTTAGCCCACTTTTTGATAGGACTGTTTGTATTTTTCTTGCTAATTTGTCTGAGTTCCTTGTAGATTCTGGATATTAGTCTTTGTCGGATGTATAGATTGTGAAGATCTTCTCCCTCTCTGTGGGTTGTCTGTTTACTCTGCTGACTGTTCCCTTTGCTGTGCAGAAGCTCTTTAGTTTAATTAAGTCCCACCTATTTATCTTTATTTTTGTTGCATTTGCTTTGGGGTTCTTGGTCATGAAGTCTTTGCCTAAGCCAATGTCTAGAAGGGTTTTTCTGATGTTATCTTCCAGAATTTTTATAGTTTCAAGTCTTAGATTTAAGTCCTTGATCCATTTTGAGTTGATTTTTGTATAAGGTGAGAGATGAAGATCCAGTTTTATTCTCCTGCATGTGGCTGGCCAATTATCCCAGCAAAATTTGTTGAATGAATAGGGTGTCTTTTCCCCACATTATGTTTTTGTTTGATTTGTCAAAGATCAGTTGGCTGTAAGTATTTGGATTTATTTCTGGGTTCTCTATTCTATTCCATTGGTCTATGTGCCTATTTTTATACCAGTACCATGCTGTTTTGGTGACCATAGCCTTATAGTATAGTTTGAAGGAAGGTAATGGGATGCTTCCAGATTTGTTCTTTTGGCTTAGTCTTGATTTGGCTATGTGGCCTCTTTTTTGGCTTCATATGAATTTTAGAATTTTTTTTCTAGTTCTGTGAAGAATGATGGTGGTATTTTGATGAGAATTGCATTGAATTTGTAGATTGCTTTAGGTAGTATGGTCATTTTCACAATATTGATTCTACCCATCCACATGAGCATGGATGCATTTCCATTTGTTTGTGTCATCTGTGATTTACTTAAGCCATGTTTTGTAGTTTTCCTTGTAGAAGTATTTCACCTCCTTGGTTAGGTATAGTCCCAAGTACTTTTTTTTTTTTTCCTGTGGCTATTGTAAAACTGGTTGAATACTTGATTTGATTCTCAGCTTGGTCACTGTTGGTGAACAGCAGAGCTACTGATTTGTGTACATTAATTTTGTATCCTGAAACTTTGCTGAATTCATTTATTAGTTCTAGGAGCTTTTTGGAGGAGTCTTTAGGGTTTTCTGGGTATATGATCACATCATCAGCAAACAGTGACAGTTTCACCTCTTTACCGATCTGGATGCCCTTTATTTCTTTCTCTTGTCTGATTGCTCTGGCTAGTACTATGTTGAATAGTAGTGAGAGTGGGCATCCTCATCTTGTTTCAGTTCTCAGACAGAATGCTTTCAACTTTTCCCTGTTCAGTATTATGTTGGCTGTGGGTTTGTCATAGATGGCTTTTATTACATTGACGTACATCCCTTGTGTGCTGATTTTGCTGAGGGTTTTAATCAAAATGGGATGCTGGTTTTTCTCAAAGGCTTTTTCTGTGTCTATTTTTTTGGGGAGGGGGCAGGTGTTTAAGAGCAGAAAGTTTAATAGGCAAAAGAAAGAAGAGAAAACCACCCCCATGCAGAGGGAGGGGGATCCTCTCTTTCTGCATCTATTGAAATGATCATGTCATTTCTGTTTTAATTCTGTTTATGTAGTGTGTCACATTTATTGACATGTGTATGTCAAACTATCCCTGCATCCATGGTATGAAATTCACTTGATCATGTTGGATTATCTTTTTGATATGGTGTTGGATTTGGTTAGCTAGTATTTTGTTAAGGATTTTTGCATCTATGTTCATCAGGGATGGTCTGTAGTTTTCTTTTTTTGTTTTGTCCTTTCCTGGTTTTGGTATTAGGGTGATACTGGTTTCATAGAATGATTTAGGGAGTACTCCCTCTTTCTCTATCTTGTGGAATAGTGTCAATAGGATTGAATGTCTGATAGAATTCAGCTGTGAATCTGTCTGGTCCTGGACTTTTTTTTGTTGATAATTTTTAAATTACTATTTCAATTTCATTGCTTGTTATTGGTCTGTTCAGCGTTTCTAATTCTTCCTGATTTAAGCTAGGAGGGTTGTATCTTTCCAGGAATTTATTCATCTCTTCTAGGTTTTCTAGTTTATGTGCATAAAGGTGTTCATAGTAGCCTTGAGTGATCTTTTGTATTTCTGTGGTATTGGCTGTAATATCTATTTGGTGTCTAATAGAGCTTATTTGGATCTTCTCTCTTCTTTTCTTGGTTAATCTTGCTAATCGTCTATCAATTTTATTTATCTTTTCGAAGAACCAGCTCTTTGTTTATTTATCTTTTGTATTTTTGTTGTTGTTTCAATTTCATTTAGTTCTGCTCTGATCTTTGTTATTTCTTTTCTTCTGCTGTTTGGGTTTGGTTTGTTTTTCTAGTTCCTTGAGATGTTACCTTAGGTTACCTATTTGTGCTCTTTCAGACTTTTTGGTGCAGTCATTTAATGCTATTAACTTTTCTCTTAGCACCACCTTTGATGTATCCCAGCAGTTTTGATAGGTTGTGTCACTATTATTGTTCAGTTCAAAGAATTTTTTCATTTCCATCTTGATTTCATTGTTGACCCAACAATCATTCAGGAGCACATACTTTAATTTCCATGTGTTTGCATGGATTGGAGGATTTCTTTTGATTTCCAATTTTATTCCACTGTGGTCTGAGAGCGTACTTGATATAATTTCAGTTTTTTAAAATTTATTGAGACTTGTTTTCTGGCCTGTCATATGGTTTATCTTGGAGAAATTTCCATGCACTGATGAATGGAATGTATATTCTGTGGTTGTTGGGTAGAATATTCTGTAAATATCTGTTGGGTCCATTTGTTCTAGAGTATAGTTTTAATCCATTGTTTCTTTGTTGACTTTCTGTCTTGATGACCTGTCTAGTGCTGTCAGTGGAGTATTGAAGTCCCCCACTATTACTGTGTTGCTGTCTATCTCATTTCCGAGGTCTAGTAGTAATTGTTTTATAAATTTGGGAGCTCCAGTGTTAGGTGCATATTTATTTAGGATTATGTTTTGCTGTTGAACAAAGCCTTTTATCATGATTTAGTGTCCCTCTTTGTATTTTTTAACTGCTGTTGCTTTAAAGTTTGTTTTGTCTGATATAAGAATAGCTACTCCTCGTCACTTTTGGTGTCCATTTGCATGGAATGTAATTTTCCACCATTTTACCTCAACTTTATGTGAGTCCTTATGTGTTAGTTGAGTCTCTTGAAGACAGCAGATACTTTTAGTTGGTGAATACTTTTTTTTTTAAATTATACTTACATTCTGGGGTACATGTGCAGAATGTGCAGGTTTGCTACATGGGTATACACATGCCATGGTGGTTTGCTGCACCTGTCAACCCGTCATCCACATTGGGTATTTCTCCTAATGCTATCCCTCCCCTAGCCCCCCATCCCACAACAGGCCACAGTGTGTGTACATGTGTTCTCATTGTTCAACTCCCACTTATGAGTAATTTCCTCCCAAATCTGTTAGCATGCATAGAGAGTTTCAGTTTTTCTTTCATCTTCTCCTCTTCTGCTCATTTCTCTCTTTTTAAATTTTATCTTAAAGTGGAACACTTTTTATTCAAGAGAAATCAATTCTTGATTGAGATCAGAAATCTCTTGCCATTCACATTAGAGTTGATCTACCACAATTGCCTGCTTCATCATTTTCATTCTATTGGAATAAGTATTTACAGCTATACTATCCTGCATCTTACATATTTCTATTAAACAAGAACAATGTCCGTGACCATTTTCTGTCTCAGGATTTATCTTATTAATATTTGTCGTATTGTTATGAGTGCTTAGCAAATTATTGTGGTTAACTTTACCAATGTCTTTCAAATAATATTTTCAAATTTTCCCTGAAAGGATATTGAGAAAAGCCAAATGTAAAAATTATTGTTTTTTTCCTTGAGATTTTCATGTTTTGAAAATGTTCTCAATTGTTAAGGAAGTCAGCTGTAAAACACTGGCTAAATATACTTTTGTCTACCAAGAATTCCCTTTACTTGTCTGTTTCGTGATTTGTTTAATCTTTCTTAGTTATGCATGTACCATTTTACCATAGTTACCTGGAGATATTCTTGTCTCTGCCTTAGTTTGGCAGGCTTTTCAAGTGGCTCACTGAGCTACTGTTTCTATTCTTTTAGAAAGTTGTGAAGGCATTTATTACTCTCATAACTGCCTCAAAATCTCAAGCACATGGCCTAGTTAAATCGTCTTGAGGTTCTGCCCATATGGTTGCAGACGGATATTAGTCATTGGAAAAAAATGGGTCTAAAATGATAATATTCAAAGATGTTTTCCAATATTCTTGGCAATCTTATTCACTAATTTCCACGAACATTTAGTTAGCAAGAATTTAAAGAACCTTGTCTTAGTTTCCTGCTGCTATAATAGAATATCACAGACTGGATAATATATAAAGAAAGGAAATTTATTGGGCTTATTGGGCTTATGGTTCTGGAGGCTGGGAAGTCCAAGAGGCATGACACTGGCACCTGGCAAGGGTCATCTGATGGTGGAAGGCATCACATGGTGAGCAAGGACGAGAGACAGAGAGAAATGGGGCTGTATTTATCTTTTTATCTGGAGCCTATTCTGTGATACTAGCCCACTCTCATGGTAACCACATTAATCCATTCATGAGGATAGAGCCCCCATGGCCGAATTATCTCTTAAAGATCCCATCACTTACTACTGTTACAGTGGCTTAAGTTTCCAACACATAAACTTTAGGAGACATAGGCAAACCATAGAAATCTTAAACTTCAAATAAACAGGGATTTTTTTTAGTAGCACAGTATAAAATGATAATAATAAATATCAGATATAAAAAAGTTCCAAAGTTCTTTTTAGATGGATAAATCATGGTTACTATTATCTTCTTAGTTACATTTCATTGCACCCTATTTTCTGTGGTATTATCAGTCAACATATTATATATAGTAAGACATTAAATTTTCTGAGCTTGCCAGGGCATCCTGTCCCCTAACAGTTTTTGATAATGATTTATCAAATGTGTACTCTTTAGAATTTTAGCAGTCAGTAACAGTTGATTTTCACAACTTTTATTAGACTATCCATGATGTTTTTTGGAAAGGTAGTTAAAAGGACAAATACATTAATTATCATAAAATCACCCAGGAATGCTTTTAAATACATTTGACATAATACATTAACAGTAAAAGGAAAGCAAATATGCACCTAATAAGCACAAAATAAGATTAATCAGAGAAATGTGTCCTTGCTGTTTTGGGGAAGAGTTATCCAGATCTCAGGTAAGGTGCTTTTTGTGGAGATAACCTTTTGTTTTATGAAGCTTGTAACAAGATAACAATCAAGGCATTTTTGTGGCCATCTTTATGTATATGAGCAAGCAATGGCAAGTGAAATACTAGTTTGGGGGCTTAAATAAGATAAAAGTAGTTATACTTCATTAAAATGCACGTATTAAAATAAATTTTGAAAAACATTGTATTCAAATATTGTATTAGGGTTCTCTTAGACAGACAACTCATAGGATACCCACACACACACATTTTATGTGTGTATTTATATATATATGTATATACACATACACATACATACATATATATACAGTTTATTAAATATTAACTTACATGATCACAAGGTCCCACAACAGGCTGTCTGCAACCTGAGGAGCAAGGAGAGCCAGTCCCCAAATCAAAACTGAAGAACTTGGAGTCCGATATTCGAGGGCATGAAACATCCAGCACAGGAGAAAGATGCTGTCTGGGAGGCTAGGCCAGTCTCTCATTTTCACGTTTTTCTGCTTGGTTTATAGTCACTGGCAGCTGATTAGATTGTGCCCACCAGATTAAGGGTGCATCTGCCTTCCCCAGCCCACTGACTGAAACGTTAATCTCTCTCTCTTTTTTTTTTTTTTTGTTTTTTTGAGATGGAGTCTGACTCTGTCGCCCAGGCTGGAGTGCAGTGGCACGATCTCGGCTCACTGCAAGCTCTGCCTCCCGGGTTCAAGCCATTCTCCTGCCTCAGCCTCCTGAGTACCTGGGACTACAGGTGGCTGCCACCTCGCCTGGCTAATTTTTTGTATTTTTAGTAGAGACGGGGTTTCACCGTGTTAGCCAGGATGGTCTTGATCTCCTGACCTCGTGATCCACCCGCCTCGGCCTCCCAAAGTGCTGGGATTACAGGCGTGAGCCACCGTGCCCGGCATCAAATGTTAATCTCTTTTGGCAGCACCCACACAGACATGCCTAGGATTAATTCTTTGTACCCCTCAATCCAATCAAGTTGACACTCAGTATTAACCATCACAAATATCGTAACAAATTGTGTGAAAGGAGGAAAGGGGAATAGTTTTACATTTCAAATATAAGGGGTCCAAGATTCCCTTTTATAGTTATAAAAATTAGAAATTTTTAAATAGTATGAATCACTTATTTCAAATAGTTGTGTTTATGATGCTTTTGTAATATATATGCATAAGTTTACATATATATTTATATATGTGTGCATGTATATATAATGTATAAATACACAAAGGCACTCATATCTACATAATGATACATGATTCTTTGGATGAATTAACTTTTACATTTTATGCATACACTGTTATTGTGTTTCTTGACCAGTGCTTGGTCACAGGGATCAGGACAGGTTAGAAGGGAGGCTATGGGAGGACACTGTAAAATATTAACACAACTTAATTCTGCAGAAAGACCAGTTCACATAGGAACATGGTGTCCTCTGAGGGTGCCCTTACCCAAGCTGTGCTCCCCAATTGCTTAGGACAGTCTTCCATGTCTAAGTTTGTCATGTGGCAAACAGTCAAATTTACCAGGTAGTCCTAGTGATTTGCAGAGCTCACTGAAATGCCATCGTTTAAAAGCATCATTTTAAATTTATGGTCCACCGATAGATCAAAAGATAGAATACCCTGTTCCAAGAGAAAACTAAAGACTTCTATTAGAAAAATTTAGGTTTAGCACTTCTAAATATCACTATACAACATTTTGAAAAATGTTTTGAAAAAACAGTTATAGTGCTTAGAAATATTTAGAAGAATATAAGCACACAGGTATTGTGTTGAAACATGTTACCCACATTTTCAATGCAGGATGCTTCTTCTCACTTTGGGGCAGCACTTTGTGAATTTTTCTGTTTCACAGTACTCAGAATTCATTAGAACATGTTTGATTAGAATGCACATAAGGCAAGCAAAATTAGCATAGTCTGTCTACCAAGCCACGTAGATGGTCTTGCAAAGAGCTGAATGCTAGTATATCTAAGAATATGAGATTATATGTATGATTCGTGGTGGAAATGTCTCCATTGTTAGATAAATTCCTGCAAACCAATGCCTGGAATGCCCTCTCTGCCTACTCGAATTCTATTAGCCCTTTAAGATCCATTTGAATTCTTTTCTCATCTACAATATCTTTAGCAACTCTCAAACCTCCATTGTCCTCTCCCTTTTCACTTCAAGGCTGTCTTGCATTGTTATGTAACTATTTCATGGGCCTAGATCTCGTTTTTCTTAATAAAGTTTAAGCTGTAGAAAGGAATTCATATATTTCCTTGATTTCTTTTAAACACTTAACACATTAAGAACATAAAACATACCCAGTAATTACTTAAAAAAAAAAAGACTAAGTAAAATGGACAATGAAAGAATAATAGAAATAAAATGA